>NC_138539.1:63953914-64553914 GCF_964234715.1 Podarcis melisellensis
GGTATGAATAATAAATTGTTTATATTATTATTATTATTATTATTATTATTATTATTATTATTATTATTATTGTGACCTAGCAACTTGGCTTGTTTTCCTTCTGCAGAACAGCAGCAGCTGCCTCACTGCTGAACAGGATTTGGATCTGGTGTAACTACGCTGGCTTAACTTACACCAGCTTGCTTTATGCAGGCTTCCTGTGCATACAATTGCTCCCCAAATGCCTTAACTGTGCTGGAACCCAGGTGTGTGTTTAAGAATTATGACAGAAAAATAGTATTTTCAGTAATGATTATATAACTCAGAAAAAACCCAAATAATGTTTGTTGCATCTCTGACTCTGGTTCATTAATAAGAAGCTCAACCTATGCATAGCGTAGCCAAGAGGGTTGCATTGAATACTATTTTTTATTATGTAAGTAGGACTTATGCAGGGTGGAACCCTGTAGATTTAACCCTAAATATTTCTTTGATGTGATGGCAGGGTGGTGGGGGGTTGGTTATTTTTGGTCTGTCTTATCCAAGCAAATATAAACAGAAACAAAACACCGCTATGGACACTGTTCAAATATCAAAGCAGTTTAGAACAAGATATTTTTGGCTAGCTCACTCAGCACAACTGTGATCCTTACTCTAAAATTTAAGACTAAAATAAAGCTGCCGAGGTGCACTTTCCAAATTTATGTAAAAATTCCCACAACATGTCAAATAGCTTATTTAAAAGCTGTATTACAAGTGTGGACAGCTTTCAGGTGGACATTAGGATAGTTAAATGTTCATGGGATCAGTTCACTCACTTCCCCCTCCAAACAAGCTGTCCCATGATATAGTTGGGCATGATATATTTCATATAACTACAGTATGAACAAGACTTTATGCAGGTACAACAGCTATTCTTGCATTCATGGCCACTGGGGAAAATGCTGGCATAATTACGGAAATTGCTTCTACCTGCATATTTTTAAATTTAATTTAATTATTGTTTGATTTTATACCAATGTTATATATCTGATGTTAGCTGCCCTGAGCCTAACTTCGGCTGGGGAGGGTGGGATATAAATAAAACTTTGCTGTTGTTGTTATTTGCACACAACCCAATTGGCTTCCCCATGTTTTGGGGCGTATTCAGGGCTTGGGAGGGCTCAGCACTGCTCAAACACTGAGAAAATTCACTATGCGAAGTGTTCCTTAGCCACTATAATAACTACAAATCACTTATTCAGCCTTAAGTGAAATAAGGTAAAAGAAACTTACGACTGAATTACATGTGACAAGTTCCTTAATTCGAACCATGACTTCTTGGGTGAATGTTCCTGGCCAAAAAACTTGCGACACCAGTCCCTTGGCACATGCTTCTTGTGCAGTCAGTTTCCTTCCACTGAATAACATTTCATTCGCCTGAGGAAAATAGCAATGTTTTTTGTAACATGAAATATGATGAGGTTATCAAAACATTTTGAATACAAACCTTGCTGTTTCTAGAAATGCCTCTACAGGTTGGAACAATTTACTGGCCTGGACTATTTCTTCTTGTTTTGTTTTTCCTTTTCCATGGACTGAAACAAAATCAAAGACTAAATCTACCACTAATAAATATTTAGTGCTAGCATGCAAGTCCCTGTCTAGAAGTGACACAGTTACAGTGCAAGGGGTTTGCAATATAAGCATGGCATACAATTTAGGTCTCTCAACTGAATTGCTTTTAAACTGTGCACTCTGCTAAAATCTCAATATAGATCTTTGCATCAGATAATGAAGGAATTGGGAAACAACCATTAAATAAAGAAAGAAAAACCCCAAACATTCTTAGAAATGTATTTTTTAAAATATATTTTCTTTCGTTGTCCTTATCATTGTTGAATAAATGAGCAAAAAAAGCAAGTATGCCCTTAATTACAACCTTCACTGATTCAGATTGGCTTAGTTGATTGACCAGCCAATTAAAGCCTGTAGCACTAGAGAAGCATGAAAGCAAATGGCATGGTGGGATAAACAGAAACTGCATAAGCAGCAGATACTAAATGATGATGCCAAAAATTTGCTTTATAAATAAATAATGCTCTTAAAAACTTTTTTTATCCTGTAAATACATTACATACTTGAAAGATCCTGCAAATGCAATGAGTTTCACATTTTTAATTGGCTTGAAACTAGACAGTATTATTTATCTTTAATTATGAAAATTCGGTATATTTTCATATTGGATGCCGATGAGAATTGCACACCCAAATTCCTCACACCAATGGATCTTGTAGGTAAAATTGCTGGTGCCAAAATAAGGTAAACACATACCTCATTTTGATATATCCATTTATAATAAGAGACTATGGGGACAAGTAGTGCATAAATCACCCAAATAAATAAATAAATAAATACCTAACTTGTTCCTGAAACAGAGCTCGCTCCATTCAATGAGAGCATCTCTTCTTTTTTTATATTGAGACAAAGCATTATTATAGGCAGATCACAAACTTTGAAACAAAAGTTTGTAAAAATAGACACTTTGATTTCTGTTGTTCTTGGTTAATCTGGAAAGCAGTCTACTTTGTACAGTGGTGCCTCGCAAGACAAAATTAATCCGCTCCGTGAGGCTCTTTGTATAGCGGTTTTTTCGTTTTGCGAAGCAAGCCCATTGACAGCTTAGCGGATTAGCATTAGCGGCTTTTAGCGATAAGCTGTTAAGCAGTTTATCAGCAGATCAGCTGATAAGCGGCTTAGGGAAAGGGGGGGAGGGAAAAAACCCCGCAGGAACTCGCAAGACATTTTCGTCTTGCGAAGCAACCCCATAGGGAAATTCGTTTTGCGAAGCGCCTCCAAAACAGAAAACCCTTTCGTCTAGCGGGTTTTCCATCTTGCGAGGCGTTCGTCTTGCGGGGCACCACTGTACAGGTAAAATTGAGAACAATTTCCTCGTGAAATCATTTCAGCTAGCAGGAATTTGGCTTAAATGATCCAGTGCCATCACAGTCTACTGCCCACTTGCATACATTTGAGTATCAAACTTCTTTGTGCATCAGATTACGGCATACTGTTTTTTCAGTGAAAGCTAAGTTTGGTTGCAGGCAACACAAGCTAGTTTGAACGAGCACACAAATGCCAATTTTTATTTTTATGACTTCAAAAATGGGACAAATTGTGGGCCAAACAAGACAGGGGGCTCTGTACCGCCAAAATGGTACTGTTCCATTTTTAAAGGGAAGGGATGGCAACCCTAGTTCCAATGCAACTGAGCTGCTACTTCTTATACAACTACTGGGGATGCCAACTGTTATACAAGTTACCATTCAAATATTATAGATGTATTTTAATTTGGACACACCAGCTTTTCAGACTTTAAAATAATGGCTTGAATGGATTTAAACTGTGATAAAAATTTCAGATATTGTGAAAACTGAAATATGGATAGTGAATTCAAATTAATTTGTGAACTAAACATGATGCATGAAAAGAGCCGACAGACTGAACATATTTTAGCATGACTAATACTTGGTTAAATAATGGAGTGGCTTTGAGCCATATCACAAAATGACTCACAGACATGCAAATGGGCGTCCCCAAGTTTACAAATGTGCAAGCTAAGGCTCAAGAATATAAATCCTCTCTTATGGCTGTGGGGTGAAACAGTGCTAGTGTTGCACAAGAAAGCCCACAAACCTTTGATTTGTAGCCGTAGTCTCACCCAAATGTGTTATCTAATATCCAACCGCACAGTCACTATCAAATGTACCATAAAAAAGATTTTTATATATACCGTATTTTTCGCACGATTGGACGCACCAGACCATTGGACGCAGCTAGTTTTTTGGGGGGGAAATAAAGGAAAAAATTTTTCCCTTTATTTCCCCCCCAAAAGCAGGTCAGGGAAACCAAACCAGGTCAAGGAACAGAGGGATAGTGGCGCTGCGCCTCCCTGTTGTCCCCCGAGCTTGTGGGGCTGGCTGATGTCTGCCTGGCGCGTGGGGCGCTCTGCTTCAGCGGGCCCCAACCGCCAGGCAGCAGGCTGCTATCCTCAGCGTGGGGATCCCTGCGGGGAACTCCTGCAAGGCTCCCCACTCTGCGGATGTGTTCCCGAAGCGCGGGGCGCTCTGCTTTCAGGGCGCCCGATGCTCCGGGAAGCAGGCTGCTATCCGCAGCGTGGGGAGCCCTGTGGGGAACTCCTGCAGGGCTCCGCACACTGCGGATGTGTGCCGGGCGCGAGGGGCGCTCTGCTTCAGGGCGCCCCACCCGCCGGGCAGCAGGCTGCTATCCGCAGCGTGGGGAGCCCTGCGGGGAATTCCTGCAAGGCTCCCCACGCTGCGGATGTGTTCCCGAAGCGCCGGGCGCTCTGCTTTCAGGGCGCCTGACGCTCCGGGAAGCAGGCTGCTATCCGCAGCGTGGGGAGCCCTGCAGGGAACTCCTGCAAGGCTCCCCACGCTGCGGATGTGTTCCCGAAGCACCGGGCGCTCTGCTTTCAGGGCGCCCGACGCTCCGGGAAGCAGGCTGATATCCTCAGCCTAGACACAGCTAGCGGAGCGCTAATCCCAAAGCTTGGGGCGTGCGGAGCTCAGCGCGCCCCAAGCTTCTGGGTGCCGGCAAGGTCTAGACGGCTAGCGGAGACCTTGCCGGCACCCAGAAGCTTGGGGCGCGCTGAGCTCCGCACGCCCCAAGCTTCGGGATTAATGCAGCGCTCCGCTAGCCGTGGGAGAGCTGGGTCTCCCACGGCTAGCGGATAGCTTCCTGAAGCCTGGAGAGCGAGAGGGGTTGGTGCGCACCGACCCCTCTCACTCTCCAGGCTTCAGCGAAAGCATGCATTCGCTCCATAGGACGCACACACATTTTCCCTTGCTTTTTAGGAGGGAAAAAGTGCGTCCTATGGTGCGAAAAATACGGTACTTTTTTAATGTGTTAAAGATCCCCGCCAGGAAATGTAAAGCTTTTTTTCTATTTAAAGTGTGTTATACGAGTTGAAAGAGTAAGCTGTTAATCATATAAACAAGTCGTGCAAAATTCCAAATGCATGTACACATTCATAAACTCAAAGCATGATGAAGACCCTCACTCAGGAGTCCAAAACTCAATTAGAATTGTTGCAACTTCCTGAAATCACAGCATTTTTTTGGAGGGTTGAAGAACTTTGAATAATTAATACAGAGACTGTAACAAGACAGCCACACAAAGAACCTCTCACAACAAAGGACACCCAAAATGTCACCAGCGTTATCACAAAATCAAATCAGTGCTACTATTAACATATGCCATTCAGCTCAGTTTACAAGCTTGCTAAACTGCAATAATTCCACTGATGTCACTAACATCCAAATCTTGACAGGACCATTACTACCCAAAGGAGGTATTTACATGCCCAAAGAATGTTCTGCATGAGCATCTATGGAAATGTGATAACAGCTGTAAAATCACAGGTTTGGAAATTCCGTTTTTTTTTAAGAAAAAAAAGGGGGGGAGGAGAAGCAGCAGCTTTGACAATTCCTATACATCTCAAGAAAGAAAATGTAAAAGGCAGGGGGAAGGGTGTATGAAAACACCAGGCTTCAAACAAGAAGCTGTGATTAGATATCAGAGGTTTTCCTAATATTATGTTATCTGAACATGCCAGAATGCAGATATAAGCATTTCAGTGCATGAGAAAATATGAGCAAAAACTGAACTGTCAATTTTTTAAGATGCCAACTGATTAGACAGAAGCTCTATTCAAATGTCATCAATTTTACCCTGTGTAATTAAATGCACTTCTAAACCTATGAGAGTTTTATCAGCAGGAGCTTGCAGAGAGGAAGACTAAATTTAAGCAAACGTTACTTTAACAAAAATGAACGGTTCAGCCACATGTGTTTACAATGGTATTCAAGACCAATTAAAAGTCAGCTTAAAAATGTCATTTATCATTACAAATGATACTGTTTCTTTTTGACAATGGGAAATCTGATCACAGATCTGCCATGTAATGGCTTCCTGGGAAGCCAAATCCCATGACAAATATTTCAGTGCTGCTTAATCATTATTTCTGTCTATCCTGGGGAGGGGAGAAACGACTACATTGGCATTTTTATTATCGCCTATTCAAGCAAGTCTGAAATATCTGTAAAGACTGGACAGTAGGTCTATCAATGAGAAGCAATGCACAGCCAATGGATTATTTTGCCCTTTACAATCATGTATCTTGGCTCTGAGTATTGGAAGACTTGTTCCCTGCCTTGCTAGACTTTTCCCACCTGGCCTGGGAGGGTGGGGCCCTGACTGACTCCAGCTACAAAAGCTGAGGCTGCTGAACAGAATCCTTGGCTCGGGTATTGTTTGGGCGGGGGGTCGTTGCTGTTAATTTTTTGTGTCTTTATGCTGGCTCTTATATTGTTCAACTTGGTTGTGTACTTTTTGATGTTTTGTCTACTGTTTATGACTACTTTTGTTATGTTTGGAGTTACATAATTTTCCATCTGTTGCAAGCTGCCTTGAGCGTGGTTTAAACATTGGAAAGGTGGCATACAAATAAAATGACTGATTGATTGATGTATGCAAAGACTGAATATATTTTTGTTTATTCCAGAAATAATACACAAAGTTTTATTATTTTTATACTAAGACTTCTTTATCTAATAATGTGGAAATGGTACCAACTGGGCGAATCTGATCATTCCTAGATAAAATTACAAGCATGTTGGGACAAGCAATAAAGTAATGTCTACAAATGGAGACCATTTGTCTACAAATGGAGACCATATTGTACTTGACAATATCCATATTCCAATAAACAATTCGCTCCACTTTTCCATTCACAATGAATCAGATAATCCAGAGTCTATTCTGTCTTGTTAGAGCCTGAGTAGGCAAGTTTCTTTCTGAATACTAATTCCACTGCATGGCATCTATGGCGTTGCTTATACCTTTTCTCCAATTTAGTAAGTTTTTCAAGACCCTGTATTCATTCTCCAAGGACTTTTAAACAAGGGCTGCCTGACTAATAAAGATATCCCACATTAATATCTGGAAGGCATTCCCTCATGTCCAATTCATCACTTAAATGGTGTATCACTAATTCATTAAATTTCATAGATATATAACGCTCAGGGGGAAGTGATTCAAAAACTTGTAGAATTTTGTAAATTAAATATACATCTGAATCTCTAGACAAGGGGAGTATCAATAATGGTTTAAACTCTCTATGACAGTGGAAGTCAAGGTGTATGAATGCTTGGGGGGGGGGGCACAGCTACCAAGACTCCAGGCTGTGATTAATATAAGCTAGACATCAAATGTCTCCTTAAACCAGGGTTACAGTCGCCAAAACGGAATGCCTAGTTTCTGTTTTGGGGCCAGACGCCTCAAAAGTCATATTTTTTAATATAACTTTTGGTTCCTGAAATTCGTTCTGATTGTGCAGATAAAATATCAGAGAGAGAATTCAACAGGATGTGTTAGTATGTTAGTATGCGAAAACCGTCAGGATCCAAGAATCCCCAGGCATTCACTTCCAGATGGTAGAGACATCAGGTGCCATCCTGGCACCTAGGTATCTCCACTTGGTTGCAAGTGGCCGATGACCAGGTACAAAACGCACCTGGCAAATTTTGAATGCTGCATGCATTGTATTTGCAGGATGTGTCCATTCTTTTACTTCCATCCTGATACATACTCCTTAATGAATGTATACATTCACCCTGACCAAATTAAGTTATTCACAAACAAGCTAACATACATAAATTATATTTCAGACAAAGAAAATCAACACCTCAATACAAAAAAGGTTTGATTAATTAGTATGATAATTTTTTACATTTCTGAAGCACTTGTTAATTATATTTAGTTTTGATCTCGCATCTCTTTATGACATAGAAACTGGATCACTTATTTGAATCTGAGGGTCAATGGCTTCCACTCTGAAACTTTTCTATTGTACATGGGCATTTGTCAGGGGTATCTACTCTTCCCATTACTGTTTGCTATAGCTATATAGCCAATGACTGTAGCCGTAAGAAAAGAACCCATTACTTTCAAGGCTGTTAATCAAAAGGAGAGAGAATTTAGCATAAGAAGCTTTTCTGCTATTTGTCTAGTCCAGAAGAGTCAATCTCAGCATCACTTGCAGAAACGGAACAATTAAGGAACGTATCCAGACTTAACATTAATTGCAGTGGGTTGGATCTAAAGATTCTCTTCTCCTGGAAGGATTCCTTTAGAGAATTGGAACCTTTGGGTCTGACCTAGTTAAATCTGAATTATGTAATGTGGGTATTCCTCCAGGCTGCTCTGCTAAATTACAGACTACTGAATGTTTCTCCTGGGCAGGTATACAGTAGAAGTACTGCACCTGGAAATATATATATATGTTTGACTCAATAGGAAACATTTCATGCAAATAATATCCCTTCAAGCATGGAAAGATTTAAAAGCATGGACAAAGTGTAAGTTACTTCTAACTGGCACATGGCTGCTATTTGCTTAATGGTGCTCAAGTTCTACCTAATTCTATTTCATTTGCCAGGACATTACTGATAAGATACTTACAGATGTTTCTGGTTAAATACACTACAATTGAAAGGCTATTTTGAAATGGAGGCCTGGGATCACTGAACCAGTTTTATTACAAAACACAACAAATTAGTCACCTATTCAATTTTATTAACACTTCAAAGAACAAACCTTTTTTTATCTTTAGAGGATTTTACAGGGCCATGTTTCCCTTTCAAAGTTGCAATGGTCCTTCCAGCTAAAGGTAAGGCCAAAGAGTTAAAGGAACGCCCATAAACTAAGGCACAGGCCTTCAACTAGTAGGTCAGGACCCCAAACTCGGTTGTCAATAGCAAATCACCAGTTAGTTGTCTTAAAAAGAAAGAAATAAGCCATCACCTTAAGAGAAGAGAGAGAGAAGGGGAGGAGAGTGAAAGATAGATCTCATATAGTAAAATAAATAAAAGCGGGTCTATGCTTCTATATTCATAAACCCAACAAAGCCTAGGTTACTGCACCCTGCCATTCAACAGGCCTAAGGATATCATTGCCTTGGGATAACTCAGTCGGTAGAGCATGAGACTCTTATTGTGGGTTCAAAGCCCCACGATGGGCAAAAATTCCTGCATTGCAGGGGATTAGACTAGATGACCCTCATGGTCCCTTCCAACTCTACGATACTACAGATCACATGCTGCCAGAAGGCGTGACAAGCGTGTCATGAGTCTGACAAAGTTGTCCAGAAGAAGAGATGGAAGACAATGATTGATTAGATGCAGTGGGACATAATTGACATTTCCACAATGCTAACAGCAGGCATAGGTAAACTTGGGCCTCCAGATGTTTTGGGACTACAACTCCCATCATCCCTGACTACTGGTCATGTTAGCTAGGGATGATGGGAGTTGTAGTCCCAAACCATCTGGAGGGCCAAGTTTGCCTATGCCTGGATAACAGGAATGTCTATTAAATTTGGTGATAGCCTAATACTGAACAGGATTTGGTGATAACGTAATATTATGGCCACGATGTGTGCAACACCCCATAGGACCTTTTTCCTTTGCATGCTGGCATTACGAACCAGAATCTTGAAAAACAGCTTTATCTTGGTTTGCTCCTGATTAGCAAACTGACATTTAGCCACTAATGCTTTTTCAGATATAACACAAACCCATAGTTTAGACAGAAGGGGATTGAAATATGGTAGCTAGCAGGTGGAGGAGACAAAGTGGGAGCATGTGGTCCAAGCACTAGTCCCAGACAGGAATCTGAAATTCAAAGTGGGCATTATGCCTCCATATAATAATATGATTTGTACGAGAATGATCTGTGATCAACAGTATTACAGATAATTTTACTGGTAAATTTGTCTTTGTCTTCTAAACTCTTAAGTTTATTTAAAAGTATATTATATGTGTTTAATCCTTTGTAATATATATATTTTTTAAAATGTTTAAAATCCTTTTATTTACAAGATGGCATACTACATTCCTTTAAAGGCAACTTGCCAACACCAGGAAAGAGGCAGGAAATAGTTACTGCCTTTCTCCTGAATGTCTGATACTCTTCTTAACATACTTTAAAAGCATACCAACATTTAGCAAAGGAATTATAATTACAATTTAAGTATTAGTCAGTGAGGATTATATCTTTGGCAGAAATAGAAGTACCATAGCCGAGTAAAAACAATACAAGGAAGGAAGGAATTGCCATTTTTAGGCCACTTTCAAACTTACATAGGGGGAAACAACATAACGCTATTGTTTACTAAGGAAAGTTATCTGGTTTACTCAGATTTAAAATAGTTAATTCAGTATTGGGTTCATTTCTTGTGATACAAAATTATAGATGTGAATGCAATGTCACTCTCATACTGCACAATGCATGCCTGAAAGGTATGAATGTGGTGTGAAGACATGCATACTGTCAAGAGCATGTGTATAAATATTACCTTACGCATCATTAAAATATGTAGAACAGAAAGCGATTCAGAAATGTAACACCAATAAAACCACTCTTATTTTCACCTGGACTGGACGCTATAGTTTTATAAACTTGAGAGCTGTATTCTGGAGTAATCTGGAGAACAGGCACAAAAATTTAAGTCCTTTTGGGACCATTGCTATTTAAACACACTAAAATGCATGCTGGACTGCAGCCACTGTTAGCAAACAGACAATGAATGATCAAGAGCCAGAGATATTTGCACACTGAAAGATTGTTAGTCGCTGCCAAAATTCTAAAACAAACTGAAAGCACTCAGGTTTTACATATTAGAACTGTAGAAAATGGTTTCCCAGCATTGGAGCAGCTGAAATGCTGCATGGTTTTTTTGTTTTGTTTTTAAAGAAGGAATGTACTTTTATTGCACACAGCCTCAATGCAGACACAATGACCTTATGAGCACTGGCTGAGTGTACTAATTTCGAGGAATATATATAAGGCAAGACAGTGAAACTTTTCCTTTTTAGTACACTGCTTAAATAAACTGTGGCTCAGTTCTCACATAATGCTAAGCTAAACCATGGCGTAGTGCAAATATGCATGTGAGCTCCTGGAGAAAAGATTGTGGTTGCTTTGTCCCTCTTCCAGACTTCCAGCAGTGAGACTTACAGGATGACTGTGTGTGTTTGAACCCAAGCTTGCGGTTTTGCTCCTCCAAACCACAAGCCGTAAACCAAGAGCAAACTTAGCTACACATCGCAGTTTGTCTGGAGTGAGACAAACTGTGAGCCTGGGTTCAGGTGTCATGTTATGCCAAATCATGGCTAATCTCACAGCACCGCAGCAGAAGAGGACCAAAGCAGCCACAACCTTCTTTCTCGGTTTGCACTAAGCGTTAGCTTAAGTTAACTGTTGCATGCAAGCCATGTCATTGTGAGACTAGAGTTACGCTTAGGTCATGTTGGATATGCAAGACGCAAATGGGAGCACCAAACTAGAAATACTATTAAATACAGTACACACTTCTTTTACAGATTACTTACAGATGCCAGGCCCATTATTCTTGGGAATGTAAGGGATGAACATCCATCAGGGCTTTGCCCAAACGTCGTATACGGAGTCTGAAACCAAGCCTTCTCATTAGCCCAAACCACATCACACAGAGGTAATATAGATGCTCCGAGTCCAATGGCTGGGCCATTTACAGCTACGATGATGGGCTTCTTAAACTGAATGAAAGTATTTACAAAATTCCTGAAATGAAATAAATATCAAATGAGAATACCTATTTTAGTAACAAAATGCTGTAGCCACCTCCATGCCAAAGCTGCTGTGATAGCAGTCAATTATTAACCTAGGTAGCATAGCTCCACTTTCTTACCAAAATCCAACAGGAGACTATAAAGTTGTTGGATGGCAAATCACTTACAAGGCTCAGAACCATCATTGATGTTATTGGGCAAAAGCGAAAGGGGATTGAAAGGATCAGGTGAGGAAGATACAGTGTCCAGATTATAACCGATAATCTAAATTAGAAGGCAATTGACTTGCAATAAGTCAATTGTCCTTCAGTACAAATTCCCAACCAGGAATTAAGCAATTAATTGTCATAAGGGGAAGGCTCTAATAAAAATGACATTGGCAATTCCTCCCACCACTGAATCCAATGGGTTTTGACTATATATGCCATTTGGCGTGATCCATGGAACATAACACCTGCCTAAGTTGCGGCTTTACTTTAGAAAAAGTCAGTATAGAAAACAATGAAGCATCTTTCAAATAAGATTAAATGAATGTGTGTTTTCTCTGCCCCCTTTTTAATTTTTTTAATTGCTATGTTCATAAAGATGAATGTGCACAAATTAAATTCTGTGAACCACCCTGAGATCTTATGATGAAAGGCGGTATATCAATCTAATAAAAAAATCGATAAAAAATGTGTGTAAATTGTGGGCTTACAGAATATTCTGAGTTTTAGTTATGAAGAATTCTGGTTTGATACCCTGTTTTGTTAACTAACTATGGCTTTTCATATGAACCCGCCCCCCGCCCCCCCAAAAAACCCAGAAATGGTTTGAACCCTGAGAGAAGTAAAGAGGAAAGGCAGGGAGAGCACATGACCATGTTTTCACAGCAACAAATCATGGTTTGGTGCTATTTATGTGGACCATGGAAGATGAAAAATAACCACTCAAAAAATTATTTAGAGAAACAATGTATGGGAGCAGATGGTGCAGCCAGACATGTTTCAATGCAACTTGAAGTTTCCAAACTTTCAACACATATAACTTGTCTACTGGGAATATTGCTTCCTATAAATAATAAGGTTGGGAGGAGATTTTAAAGGAAAGCTGGGAGTTCTATCATTCTAACACGATTCTTCTGAACATACAACACTGCTTTGAAGATACACAAATCGAAAGTAAACATCCTTATGATGTGTTCATATAGACAGTCTGATTTCTTATGAGTTTGATGGCTATTGGGAGTGGGGGGAAACACCAGTTGTGAGTAGGTACAGTACCTTTGATATCACACCCTAGCATTTAAATATGTGGCATGTTTTAAGCTCATAATCAGATATGCACAATGGGAAAAACAGTTTCACAAACCTAATAGCATCTGCCATCTTAGTACTTTCCCTTTTTCTATCATCTGTTAAGCGTCGAATAAAATAAATGAAGTCAAGGCCACAGCAGAAAACACTGCCAACGGCACTGAGGAGGACAAGCTTGCTGTCATCAGCGGCTGCTGTGTTCAGTGCACTTTGGACTTCTTTCATTACCTGCAAGTAAGACACATTAAACGTATGAAAACAGGATGCAGAATATTGCAACGTAAGAGTTTGCATTCACATAGCATTTCTGTGATCTGAACAGCAGGTGGCATATGCAACCAGTTCAGCAAAATCTAAATTTAGGACAAAGTTCATTACAAAGTTCTCCTTTTCACATTATTAAAGGAGACAACAACAATGTAACACACTACAAATACAAACCAGGATTTATTTGTTTTTTTTAAGAATAACATTGACTATCTTAAGATCAGAACCAGAAATTGCAAGTCTCAGCAAACATAGTAGCTTAAAAATAGGTAAAAATTGAGGAAATTCAAAACAAAAAATGGCAAGAAACAAAAACAGAATCGCAATATAATTTAAAGTTCCAACTGGCACCTGTGTTACATTAATTCTACTCCATTAAGGCTAATGTTTAACTGTATTGATTTTTTATTTTGAAAAGTAACACAGTAGTTGGCAATACTGAAACAGAGTATTGCTCTACTTTGGCTACAAAAGTATGCAATGCTAAACCATACTACAGTGCTATTATCAGCCTTGAATTCACACACACAATGCATTTCCTCATCTGGCGTATTTTGCCATTGCTTGCATTTCACTCCCAGCAGATCTTTGATTCTTGCACATAAACCAGAGATCAAGGCTTATCACAGATCATTTTAATTAAATGAGCCAACTTCACAACCCATGGTTTGAATTTGGCTTGTGTTGGATCTGGCCACTGTTCGTGGTAGCACATAGTTTCTTGTTCATATATGCAAGGACGTGTCGAGCTTCTACCAAAGTGAAACTAAACACTGGCAAAATCCTCATCCTAGCTACGTGAGAGGAAGGGAGGACGACGATAGAGTGCAGGAGCCCAAGGCTTTGCCCAGACTTGTTCTAGCTCAGAGGCCAGCAAACTTTTTCAGCAGGGGGCCAGACCTTGTGGGGGGCCAGACTATATTTTGAAAAATAAAAATGAATGAATTACTATGCCCCACAAATAACCCAGAGATGCATTTTAAATAAAAGCACACATTCTACTCATGTAAAAACACAAAAACTTTCATCTACATCAACTTCCTCCACAAAAACTTTCATCTAATTTATTGTCATTTCCCAACTTGATCCAAGCTTAACCTTTCTGCGCTACCAGAGCTACTGTGGACTTCGGTGACTGGACCACTCTGTGTCCTTCTCAACCATTACAGAGTCAGTTGCCCAGTTCAGTTTCATACCGCCCCATGCTCCACTTTTCATTTCTTAAAGAAGTTACATATCATTTTCTAACAGGGGAATCCTAAACATGTCTACTCAGAGTGAGTCATACTGAATTAAATGGGGCTTACTCCCAGGTGAGTTGTGTTATTTGAAAGTCATAATCTTTATTTGCATCTATAACTTAAGAAGGAGCTGTTGAACCACAGTAGCATATTGATACTGCCAAATATTTGCATTTATTCACATTCATCCCTCGCTACACTGGTCTCTCACTCTCTCACACTTCCGCTAATTCCAACCTTTATATTTAGATTCCAAACTGGGTGGGGGAGAGAGAGATCCGTCCGTTTTGCTTACAAATCACTGTACATTATCTTTGAAACAGAGTGCTTTTTATAAACAACAACAAATGGCTCTAACCTCTGGATTTAATGAATTGTTCTCTGATGATTTTGTTGATAACAAAATGTGTGTGAAGCCATCCTGTTTTCTGACAACAATGTCTCTGTACCGGTAAGCGCTTTCTGTTTGCCTCACACTGAAGCGTAGCCTTTTATCAAAAGGCTGGTCCCTCCTTTCATCGATAAATCTTCGTTTGCTGGCTGTCACTCCCGTTACTGATGCTTGTATGTTGGTACCGTTTGTGGACAACGCTTCTATAAAGGTAGATGTACCTGTGAAAAGTTTCAACAGAGGTATGGTTTGACATCGGCATTGTTAGTTTAGCTTACCTAAATGGCTTACCCATGGGAAATATGCAAATGGCAAAATCCTAAAGCAATCACAGCGAAAGCAGAAATTTGGATGCCATAACGAAAACCTGGAAAGGCAACAGTGTCTGAAATACAACTGCAGGAGATTGCTTAGGAGTACATGGTAGGGAAAATATATATAAAATGTTGAACCCATGAGGGGCAGGGAGGGATTAGCTATCAAAAGACAAATCATCATTGTTCTAGTTTTATTTACAATGAAGTGTGAAAAAGAAGCAGATGTATAACACATTTAGCACATTCATGTCTATAACCCTGTTACTAGATAACCATGTATTGTTCCCCATTGCATGCCTCCAAACAACAAGCTAAATTTAAATGAAATTTTCATTCATGTGCAACTGAAATGCACTTAAGATGGAAAGCTGCCTTGCAACTTTGCACCCTTTCATATTTCGTGGCTCAGTGAGAGATACATGGACCCCTCCTATTATTTACTGTAAGAGTCCAATATTTTGTGGTTTTGCTTTCCATTCCGTTAACATCATGAAGTCCAATGTACCCCAATAGGTTTTGTGTTAGATGATATTTTTTCAATGAATAATTTCATTTTTTGTGCTTGTTTAAAATAAGTTTCTTTTCAACTTAATTTCCTGAAACAATAACTCGGCTTTCCCATGTAACAGCTTCCAGGGTTCTGGATACGGCATACTTATCCTTAATTCGGATAGCGTTTTTGGATCGGACACAGAATAAAAGGGAGTCTCAAAGTACATTCTTCAGTCACGCTATGAGCCCACCTTCACGACTACAGTGGTACCTCGGGTTACAAACTTAGTTCGTTCCGGAGGTCCATTCTTAACTCGAAACCGTTCTTAACCTGAGGTGCGCTTTCGCTAATGGGGCTTCCCGCTGCCACCGGAAGATTTCCGTTCTCATCCTGGGGCAAAGTTTGCAACTACTTCCGGGTTAGCGAAGTTTGTAACCCGAGGTACCACTGTAATCAGCAGCTGAGCAGAAAGACAGCAAAATGAAAACTGGTTGAAGCCTCTTAGTGTTGCCTCTTCCCCCGCCTCTTTTAACAGTTAACCAAGCACCCTGCAGTCAAATGCCTGTAACAGAAGTAACACAACTGCTCCTGTCTCGACACTCGGCTGCAGGGCACCTGGGTCAACGTTTTCCAGTTGGAGGTAGAGACACTAACAAGTCCAAGTGGGGCTGGGGTGGGCAGAACTATCAGGCTGGGGTCCTCATTTGTCAGACTGGTTGTGAGAGCAAGTTCACAGTGTTACGGAAATTACGGGGGGGGCACATCTTTAAAGTTAAATATTACAAATATTATGCCTGAATATATCCTTTCAACTTGACAGCTCAGGGAAGTCACCTAGCTTTAAAAATAATATAAAATCATCTCCTTTCCCAGTTTCCTCCATTCCAAAGCTATTTTCCCCTTGAAAAGGGACTCCAGGAAGTTCCCAGAGGTGACAATTGCTGAGCTGATTGTTAGGCCAAGGGAAGCCAAATCTCATCACCTGACTCGCCTCAGGCTCCAGACATGCAAAGGAACTTCTATTGTACTTTTGGGTGGTGGGTACTTAAGACATATTTGTCTATGCTAATCTTGTATGAAGGACTTGTCTGGACTGTTTGCCAAGGTTAACCCCTCCCCTTTTGTGACATGTCAGTGATGTAGCAATGATGCTGTACAAACTGTATTCTGGGATATGGTGGGAAAGTTTTAAAAGTCTTTGTCACCCCATCCTCGGAGTTCAAATTTGCTCTTTGAACCTATTGCGCAATAAACTTTGGTCTATAGCTATTTGCTCCGGTTGGCTGAAAAAGAACTGCTGTGAGCCCCCCTTTTAAATTCTGGCAACTGTGACAATCAACTCAACTTTTCTTTTTTAAAATTTTGCCTTCAGTGGCATTTCTTGCCCCTATCTAGTACTACATTGGGTACTATGCTACAATAAAGCAGAGAGGACAACTCTAGTGATTATACTGCTGTGCATAGCAAGTTTGTACTTTTATTTTATTTTTTACCAGAAAGGCAGCAGATGCGGTGTGAAAATTCATCTACTACTATTTTACTAAATAATTATTACAAAGTGAAACATTATTATAGCACATTTTTACTGAGAGTAACAAAATGCCCTAGCTAATTCTGAGGTGCACAAGGGGAGACAATATAGTACAGTGGTACTATATCAGACAACCAGATTTTATCGCATCACTTGACTCTTTTACATTCACTGTGCCTTTCGATCCTTACCGAATGGAGCTGCGTATGTTCCAACAATGCTATGAATTCCATTATAGCCATCTAATAGTAAATGATCACTACTTATGCTGCAACATTCAAACATCCAAATTCTACAGGAACCTCAACACAGGAAGACAAGAAACCCTTATTGCAGTTAAGAGGTTTCATTTGCTGCAGAGCTATTCTATGCCAGAATATCTTGTACCTTTGCATTATGAGGAATTGCTTTAATAAAGGTTTTTACCTCACCTACTTTGCATTCTTCATTATCTGGGACCAATAAGGCAGCAATGCCTATACTTAGCTGGTTCCAGCTTTATTACATTTGTGTGGAACTATTTAAATAGGTAAGAGGGTGCCAAGGTGGTATTACAGAGAAACAAACTCATCTGCAAATGTTAATTGCTTTATAGATGGGGGTCCAAAAAGTGTTTGTATTCTTGGTTGCTTATGTACAGAAGGCAGAAAAGAGTCCTCATATTTTTCTTCAGTGCTAGTTAGCAGTGAAGTAAAGTTGCCGGTTTTAATTTCACAAAGTAAGAAAAGATACTAGATGTCATGGAAGGCTTTTTTTCTTTGCCCCAACAATAATTTCAAGCAAAGAACTACTTATGCCTTAGCCAACTGCTTATGGATGCCAGAAAAGATACTTGCCATGATCTAATGACAGATCATGAAAATCTTCCAGATGAGAAAAGCATTATGACTCACTTTCTTGCATCTAAGGCTGCAAACTGAAGCATATCCACTAGGAAGCAAGTCCCAATGACTCCAGTAAGATTTGCTTAAACAAATAAACATGATTAGGATTGGTCTGTTAAAATCTAATATAATTTTTTTTATGCTCACACCTATTATCTTTTGAGGGAAAATGTTAATACTTGATTGTCCAATAATATCGCAAGTGTATACAGTATGTTTAATTGTATTTCTAAAATTCTTCAACAAGATGTGTGTGTCAAACATCCCACAGCTTCGCCAGAATGTAATTCTGAAACTATAACATAATATATTTAATATTTTATACTGATTTTTCATTAAATTTATAATTTTGCAGTTCTAATTTGCATTTATCATTTCCCTCCATTTTACACTACATTTCATTATCATTGAATGCTTTTAGCCCAATCATTCGCACTTGAGCTCATGTTTTCCTTTCAAGGACATTAAAGGCATTTATCCGTTTTCTCTATGATTCCCGTTTTGGGAAAAGACTTCCTTCAGCCGTTACGAATAAGGCTAACCTAAAACACTCTTTTGGGAGGGGTGGGAAGCAGTTGGGATGTGTGTGATAATTCCATCCCGTCACCATCCTACTTGACATCCAATTCACAAAAGGCAAATCTATGTAGCAGAAGTGTTTCATAACTGTGAGTATTTAGAATCTGGGAAAAACGAAGTTAGAAAATATTCTGGGAGCCTCCATGGGTGTATAACAGGCTCTCCAGTGCAGAAGTTTGTGTTCCATGAGTTGGAAGGTGACGATAATGATGGGATGGGGGTGGGAAGCAGCTGCTAGAGAATTTGTTTATGATTGTCTAGCTTGTAACGTCTGAAGAGGGCTATAAATTGTGCCATTTCTGCTAAAGCTCACAGCCGCTGAAGAGCGAGCTTAACCACGAACTTGGATTCAGACGGTGACTAAACCAAACTTTGGCTTAGCTCAGGGCAGTACAGGAGGGAGAAAAAAGACCAGGAGTGTGCATGTTTGCACAGGCCTGGTACAAATGCCATGTCAAACTTTCCATATTTCTTCTACCGTTTGCAAATCCCATCTGAAAACATTAATAGTGGGAATTCCTGTTAAGTCCCCCGCCCCCATGCATAATTCCGTTTGAGAAATAAAAACGAACTCCATCCCAAGAGTAGTAGTTGACCAACATTTGCTACCCTTTTCTCCTACAGGAAGATACTCAGGAAGAGGTGCAAGAAAACCTGCCTTGTATAGTTTGTACAAATGCCTAAAAAATAAGACCTCATCCGCTCACTACAATGTTCTCCACAAATATTTAAGAGTATGAAGATGAAGGTGTTAATCCACAGTAAACAGGTATTAAAAAAAAATACCATTCAGGTGTTGCTATTGTGCAACGGAGAGATCAAAGCTGTAAAAATTAATCAGGCTAGAAACAAAATTGCTGCAATCCAATTGGTCCATTTGGGGTTTGGGTAAGTGAACCCTTGGATTAAAATATGTTAGATCAAGAACCTGACATTATATAACATACACACACTCAAACCGTTCCCTACCCCTAAATATATGCATGTAAGTTATAAGCAATATAGTTAGGTTGTTCACTCACGGCTCTGCCGAAGAGACTGTGATATCCTATGAAGAGCCAATTCATTCTAGCAGCTCTGAGAAATCTGCCCCAGAGGCAATATTTTTCCTGTGTTTTTGGACAACAGAAAAGGTTTCTTGTAACAGGACTAATAGACTTGTGTGTCTTATCGAGCCAAAGTGGTTTTGCTGCTTGGAAAATGACACCATGTGAACTAACCTCTTCCTCAACTAAATTCACCGGAAAGCTGGAATAGTTTGGATACTTTTGCCGTTTCATCTGAACTAGGAATTGTGGTTTAATACTAACTACGGTTAGTTTCAAAACGAGCCAGCTTCAAACTGTGATTTATGAAGCTGGCTTGTTTAAGCTAGCCACAGGAAGTATTAATCACAGTTACTGGTTTGGACAAAACAATGAATTGTGATTAACTAAAAGCAAATTCTTTTGAACGCCTCCACCCTGTTGTGTATGTGTGTTTGTGTGGTGGGAAACATGCAAACGTGGAAGGAGGCTGTTTGTTCTTATAGTACAAAACCATGGATTAGCATTATGTCAGAACATGGCCACAAGGCACAAACAAGGAATGTAGCTTGCACACAATCTATTTCAGTATGACAGCCATATCACCATCAGTCAGTGATTAGCCTACTACCTGGTCTGCTTGCCCTCTTCTATCATTCTCAAAAAACCTTCTCCTCCTACAACAACAGGCGGCCGAGACAAGCAATCACCATAGTAGTGTTCTGTTTTCCAACTTGGTAGCATAAATGTGCTTGTTTTAGGGTTCCCTACTTAAGGGCAGAAACTGACCCAGAGAACCACAAGCAGAAGGAAAATAGTGCTGTTCTACAAATAAATGAGCTATATAAAAAAGAGGGCCTAGAAGTCTGATTTTACAGTTTTAAACAAATTTTTATACTTTATTTTCATGTTCACTGCTTAAAGACTGTTGCCGTTATGTGGTATATAAATTGTATAAAGAAATAATGAATCATGATTCTGCTACTGCTAGAGTCTGTGGAAGCAGAACAACACATTTGGATATAGTTCCACTTATCTGGTATAACACTAGCAAAATGTATAGAGCACCTTTTTATAGACAAAGGGCATTTCCCACATATTCAAGGACATCACTGGATCCAGCCCTAGAAGCATGATGCTATATTACGGCAACTTTCGCTTGCAGCTAAGGTAAGTTCCACCAGTGAGTAGGTAGGTATGTGGGTGGACAGATATTTGCCACTCAGCCACTTGTCTTGAATGAGCTGCTACGTGTCAAACTGCAGCTTGGTAATTTGCCTGGAGGCAGATTTGGCAAGACCTGAACAGCTTTTAGGTTAATTGTATGATGGCTACATGTTCCATAAGGTACAGCCACAATTCTCTCTCTGAGTGCAGCAGCAGGTTGCTTAGGATATATGCATCCGACAATGAAAACTTTTGGCATATACTACTGTTTCAGAAATATGTTATTCATAAAAATGAACACTTGGGTCTTTAGAGCGGAAACATGACCCTGAAAAACTATAGGAACTTCCTTCACATATGCAAGAAGTACCTGTGATTTTTTTTTCAGGGTCATGTTTCTGCTCTAAAGACCCGTTTTTTTAGTAGCATCTTCCTGAAAGAAGCAGAGAGAGGTGGATTATGGTTTAAGCATCTAAATATTAAGTTTGGAAAATGGCCCAGACACCTTTTAAAAAGACACCAGACATCCCTTGAAAAAAAACATCAAGATTTTCAAGTAGACTTTCCTGCACTAAGGCACACCGGGAAATTTCCATGAATGGTTCCCAACTGCAGGAATGAAGTGTAACTGACATGGTATAATAAATGGTTTAACAGGGAAAATGTGTCATCCTTTCACTACAATGTCAGGTTTTAAGGAGCTGCTGTTCATAGTTGATTCTGCCACACTCAACACGTTAAAGATACAAAGGAGATAACACTGTGTTTGAATAGGCTCTTGAACTCCCACAATACTTTTTTTCTTAACACCCTAATGGCAAATTATTTGAGTACTAAGTGGAAAAATGTTATCATGTCATTATTTTATAACCACATATGCACCTGAAAATATATTTAGATATACTATCTGGACTATCTACTATCCCTTATAGCTAGTGTTTAGGGAAAAACCTGAACTGTCACATCAACCTTGCATGGGAACATAAACTATTCACAGGCTAGAGTCTACAACGTCATAAAACTAGAAGATGGCACCTATGCATTTGTAACAATAGAGCAGGCTTCCTCAACCTCGGCCCTCCAGATGTTTTTGGCCTACAACTCCCATGATCCGTAGCTAGCAGGACCAGTGGTCAAGGATGATGGGAATTGCAGTGTCAAAACATCTGGAGGGATGAGGTTGAGGAAACCTCAACCTCAGCCCTCCAGATGTTTTGAGGCTCCTGATGAATGAATTTTTAAAAAATCAGTACTGAAGTCAAGAAGCTAAGATGACTGGATACTCTTAACTTCAGTAGTAAAATGCAGGGATTAAGTAATGCACACATATTGGTATTGTATACATGTCTCAGTCCACTTTTAACTGAAATGGATTTTAGGTGCGGTATGCATGATACAGATATTATGAATGAGTTAGGTGAAACACACAAATAAAAAGAAGAAATAATGTGCTTCCTGATACATGCCATGGACCCACCTATATACAGGAGATTTCAACTACTGAACAAAAACAGAATAAATAAATTAGGAACAGAACAATACACTAGAGCAGCTACAATGTCATGTGGAAATCAATTTTAATTACTACTGGAGGAGCACTGTACAATTTGTGATAACTGTGGATGTGAAAAACATATTACACATAACAATGTCAAACAAACACTGGTAATTCCTGTCAGAAAAAATATATATGCCAGGCTAGATTTACATGGCAATTAAAATATTTTCTTCAAAAAGTCAGGAGCAGGTTCAAAACAACTCCAAGTGTTTAAACAGGTCAATAGGAAACAAGGGGAGGGGGGAAAGAATACGCTATACTTACAAGAAAATAGGAAGTAAAGAACACTGGGAAGAATACAGGGAGATGCTAAAACAGATAAAGAAGGGTATTAGAAATGCAAAGCAAATCCTCTGAAATATACATTGCTACAGATGCTTAAAAAACAGTATTTCCAGTGATATTAAGAGGAGGGGGAATTAAGGCACAAAAACATGAGGAAGAAATGGAGTATCATTTTGCAGAACAGGATAAAAACTGGAATGCTATAGCAAATGAGCTCCCCAATACATTGACCATTACACACCAATTACTGTTCTCCTATATGGGTATCATTTCCCTAGAGCAGTGTTAGAAACTCAAGATATATAAGCTAGGCACCAAATGGCCCTTTAAACCAGGGTTAGTGTCGCCAAAATGGAATGCCTTTTTGGGGGCCATTTGGCTCAAAAGTCTTTTTTTCCAATACGACTTTTTTGTTCCCTTTTTTTTCTGATTGCACAGATAAAATGTGAATAGAATTAATTTTACAGGGTGTGTGGCTAGCATGAGAAAACAGCCAAGATCCAAGGATCCTGAGGCACGCAATCCCCCAATTTAGCCATGGCTAAAATCTGCCTCTGCACTTTATTCAGGTGCAAGTCCAGCTGAGTTCAATGCGGCTTACACCCAAGAAAGTGAGCACAGGATTGCAGCAAAAGGGCTGAGACAAAGAGATCTTAGCATCAAATTGTACATTCTCTTTTCTCAGGGTATTATGCATAATGATAAACAGCTTGGTCTCACTGATGCCACTTTCAGCCAAAGAATGCTTAATGGCACACTGCTGAGGTGAGGCTTGAAGATACATTATTACAAGCTAAAACTTTGGGTGGAAAGACAAGACGAGGCCACTATTTTGCTTTCTCCTCTTTTGTTCAATTCGCAACTAAAGAATAAAGGATTGTCTAGATCCTAGAAAGACAGTTGCTATTTACTAGCATAACACAGAGAAATACAACACGGAACGAAAAGTATTATAACAATCTCACGTGGACTTTGACGGAAACGTATTACAAAGGAGCCTCGAAATACTACTTCTGCAGTGACAATAACTGAAGAAGACAAACGGAGTAGGAGTGAGCACTGATTTACCAACCTCTTGCAAAGGAAAATGTTAATCTGTGCACAAATCCTACACAGGATCCTCCCCCCTCTTGTATATTTTCAACTATCATCAACCCCCAGCTGATTTTCCCTGCTGTGAGGGAAAAGATATAGGTACCCCTCCAAGATAAAAGCACTTGGAGAGCAGAGGAACGGAGAAGCAATTTTCGAACAGAAAAGCTGTTGGAAAGGGAAGAAGCCCCTCCCCAGTGTTCATCTTCCACGGTTGCATTTAATAAAAGGGGGGAGAATGGGTAGAATCTATACCCAATTGAGCATCAATGGTGTTTTGGCCCTAGGTAACACCACCCAATTCATTTTGGGGTATCGCAGACCCAGTCAATTTTCTTATATTAACCCTCATATTTGCCAACTTGCTTAATGAAAGGGACGGTTTCTGAAAAAAATATGACACCTGCTGGCTGCTTGTTTAAACCTCCATCTGTGATCACTTCTAATATATATTTGCTTTAACTTACTGTTGAAGCAGATTTTTACAAGAAACCTTGGGAAGGACATGTGCATGGAAAACTTTATTCTAGAGGGAAGAATACATTTTCATTACATTGTTTAAAAAGCAGTAATTGAAAAATATATTCTGTAACTTTACTATTCCATAACTATAACTTTCATTGCCCCATTCTGTGTCTCAACATTCTGAAAAGCATATTTTCTGACTTCTAACCTACCCTGTTAACAATAGCCAGCTGTCACCTTGTCTACAGATATTGTTTATTCATATATTTACACCTGAGTTTGGATGTAGGGAGCCCAGATCTTACAGCATGGTCATCTCAAGAGGGGCTTTTCTCCCACAGCAGTGCAGCACTAGAGTCCAAGGCATCTCTCCCAGCCTGCCTTCAGCCAACCTGCCCAAAATGGATCTCTCTCTTCTGCTTCTCCTTCTTCCCAGCACACCTTGCTAAAGACATTCTTTTCTGTCACCTCATATACACACCCCATCACCTTGGCAGCCTCTGTCTGCCTAGGCCCAATATTCCTCTTAGATGGGCCATCAACACCTTTTGTCATGTTAACACATCTATCCCAGGTGAAGCTCATGCTTGGAAAGGAAGCTTAGCCTATATTTTCCAACTGGCCTGCAATCTTCCCTTCAATGATCAAAATCCTACCATTTATTAATTTCTAGGGTTAAGGGAGTTCCCCACCCCCCCAAAAAAACCTTATAACAACAAACTCAGTTTTTGCCTTGCTGGACTTCATACATACTCTGTAAAGAAGATCTCTTGATTTACTCATCAAAACCCTCAATTCCAGAGCCCAGGAAACCTTATTATGCATGCTCACTGTGAGCAGAATCATGTAAGTGGAACAGCATTAGCATAATTCAATCAAATTTATTTGATGCAGTGGAAGAGGAAGTAATCTTGAATGGCTAGGTAAGTACAGCATCATATAGATTTCCCATGTAAGTACAGCATCATATAGATTTCCCATGAGATACGTGTTGAAACGTATTCCACACAACTATACCTATTTCTATAGAGATAATGGGAATAAATAAATAACAAATAGGCCATGGGGCAGCCAATATGGTGCCCCCCTGCAGATGTTGTTAGCCTTCAACTGCTAATGGGCCCAGCCAGCATAATCAATGGTCCCAGATGATGGGAGTTATAGCCCAACATTATCTGCAGATAACTATGTTGAATACGCCTGTACTGTAATGACATTCCATCATCTATTTCCCAATTTCCAACCCCTGCTTCACATTACTAGCTATCAAAGAAAATGCACATGACAGAAAGTTATTCGCTTCCATAAATACATGTTACAGAGGGAAAAGGGAGAACATGACACATGGTTATCATTTTCAGATTCGGCACCATGTTAATTGCCATATCTAGTTCCAACCTATGGATCAATACACTAAAGACCTAATACGACTAACATGAACATTTTCAAGATTATCAGATGAAATTGCTTGCCAAGGAATAAAACCAAACAAAGGCTCAAGGAGGAGAGAACTGACACAGACTAATTAAATCAGTTTTGTTTCATTTCTCCATGGAGGATACTGGAAAGATACCCGTCACAATTGCTTTGTACATAAGAAGTCAGAATAATATTCTCAAATCCATACTGCAATCTAAGGGGTTTTATGGAAATGGAAAAAAGTTGTAGAAGTTGCAAGACCAACTGATATTCAGCAGGTTTTCTGGAAACTATATTGCTGCTATGAAAGTAAAAAGAAATACTACAATAAAAGCCATTACTGAAAGTGTAATCAACACATTCTTGGAAGCATATTTTGAGAAAAAGACTTTGAAGTCAAAAAGTCCAGTTTGGGAACCAAGATAAAGGTGCAAACTAGGACACATTATTAATCTTAAACACAGCTGATTAGAAAACCAATACAAAGCCATTTAGTTTGTGATGTTCTCATCATCTCTCAATAATAATTTGAATCTCGGCTCACTTTATTAGTTGTGGAGCAGGGACTGAAATGCCTTCTATGTTAAAACTAAATAAATAAATGGAGAAGCTAAAATTCTAAAGGGTTTCAGTGTATAAAGTAGAAAACCCAGGAGACTTGCAATTAAATGTGTTGATGGGAAAAGGTATTATAAGGTATTTTACCACCTCACGGTGCAAACAGCAGCTGTGGGAGGTTTCTGATCATGAAAATAGTACCTCAAGTGAGGGCTGCACACCCCTGCTGAAATGAATTAGTAACCCCTTGCATAAACATTTCAATTAACACATCAAATACAGAAATAATGAATATCCATCGCAATATCCTGCATAGGATGAAGTTTTAGTTCCCAGATCCTCCCACTTTTGTTCAAGTTTAAACAGTTCTGGACTTTGCCATCTAAGACTAAAACCAGAAAAATCTGATGGGTTTTATAGTCAGTTTATCAGTTCAAGAAAAAGCCTCTGTCTTACAACTCCCATGATTTCTCCTGAGATAGGTATGAACAACTGCAAGGACTCACTTCTAAGGAGACATGATTGGGGTTGCAGCTTTAGTCAAACATGCAGATTGAATGTGCATATTGTGTTGTATTATTTTATTGTTGTTAGCCACCCTGAGCCCTGCTTCGGCTGGGGAGGGCGGGATATAAATAAATAAATAAATAAATAAATAATATATTTTATATGGGTAAAAACAATAATCTCGAAGCAAGAATAACTTTTTTTTGGTCTATTATGCCCACACATGCTATTTCAGCTATTGTTATAGAAGAGGCATTTCCTCCCACGGGGGAAAAAAGTTTACTGCCTCTTTTAAGATGGGGCTTGCATTTTGGGGTTTAATATGCATTTCTATTAGAAGTGTGTGTGTGTGTGTGTGTGTGTGTGTGTGTGTGTGTACAATCTGCTGCCCAATTAACTGAAACTTTTTTAGTTGCACAAATGTGTCCGTCCCCGTCCCCCCAATGAATAAAACCAACCCACATAAACACTTAGTCCTACTTGGCAGTTCTGGACGCAAAACCCACCTTGTACACTAAGCCCTAATGAAGCCAATTTGTCCATTGTGGATGGAGGCAGTACTAAAAACAGATACAGTGGTACCTCGGGTTAAGTACTTTATTCGTTCTGGAGGTCCGTTCTTAACCTGAAACTGTTCTTAACCTGAAGCACCACTTTAGCTAATGGGGCCTCCCACTGCCGCAGGAGCACAATTTCTGTTCTCATCCTGAAGCAAAGTTTTTAACCCAAGGTACTATTCTGGGTTAGCAAAGTCTGTAACCTAAAGCGTCTGTAACCTGAAGCGTATGTAACCCGAGGTACCACTGTATATAAAACACAACTTGGGATGCTGCAGGTGAAAAACGCTTTCCCGCAAAAAGAAGAAGATAATCTTGCATCTTTTCAGCACTTTAAACTTCAGCAACTACTGACAAAAAGACATGACGAGTAACACCTTTCAAATGCTATTCTAAAATGGGAAGTGACTTCCACAAGAGGGGCAAGCAGCTGTAGAGAGCCTTTCTGCCGCTTCCGACTTCTGACTCTTCAGAGAAGCGACAAAAGATGGATTTCTAGATTGCGTATGCCAGCTCCTCCTTTTCTTGGAAGTCGCACGGCTCTCGATGAGGGAGCTGCTACTAGCTGTGAGAAGCACCAGTTCCTGGCAGCAGCGCAGCGAGTTTGGGGGCCATTAAACAGACAGTGCTGCTAGGTAACTCCCATCTAGTTGCAGCTGACCTGAGATCACAAGAGAAAAAGCCATTCTGCTCTGTGGGAAAGGAAAAGGCTAGAAGGAACGAAGGACTAGGAGAATATAAAATAAAATTCAGAACAAAACTTGCTGGAATTCTCTTCAGATGATAACACTTTTTTCATTTGAAAGCCACTTAAAATAGACACGTGTGCATGTGGCCACTGGCTACTCTCAGGATGCTCCACCAGATGCAGAAAATCGACCAGAAAGTAAGATTTAAAGCCTGAAACATCAGTACTATAATATCTGCACTGGCTTCCCAGTACTTTCCAAGCACAATTCAACAACACTTTGGTTTTGGCCAATAAAGCCACCAACAGCGTGGCCTCTACATAGGTAAGAGACAGCATCCTCAAGATGTTATATTTTGTTTTGTGGTGGTTTTTAAGATCAACCAACAGGAAACTTGTTGGCTCTACTATATTCAAATCCATATTTATAAGTTATCAGTGGCTGCTCCAGGATTGTGTGAGTTCTGAAGACTCAAACTCCAAATAACTCTAGGATAAAATTCCTTCTGGAAGCACTGTAACACTTCTCTGTTTGCGTTAAATTCTAACAACTGGGCTAAGAACTGGAATAATTTTAATTGATGGTTCGTTTCTCACACTCCCCTGAAACTTTTTGACACCTGCCATGAGTTCTTAGGAAGGGCCAGAAAAGCAATTTAAATAAACAAAATAACTTATGAATATTATATTGCCAAAATCCTTGAGCTAACATCAGTACAATTTTCAGCCGGGCGGAAACTGCAATCCTTAATATAGTATAGGGTAATTATTTATGTTCCTTTCCTAACTAACTAGGGAATGAAGAGAATTTGCAGACTGCGTGAAAGTAACAATAAGGAGGCAAGGAGCTGCTCTGTCTGCTTTGTAATAATATGTTTTTCTGACCTCCCCCTCTTTTATTGTTTGGTTTAAGGATTAACTTTGTTTTGCTTAAAGATTACACGGCTCTAATTTTGAAGAGTAAAAAGCATGCAAGACAGAATACAAGTACAGGATCAGGTTTAAGGTGCTGGTTTTAACCTTTAAAGCCCTATACGGCCTAGGAACCTCGTACCTACGGGACCGCCTCTCCTGGTATGTCCCACAGAAGAACTTACAGTCTGCAAATAAAAACATCCTGAAGATCCCAGGCCACAGAGAGGTTAGGCTGGCCTCAACTAGAGCCAGGGCTTTCTCGGCCGTGGCTCCAATCTGGTGGAACGCTCTGTCACAAGAGACTAGGGCCCTGCGGGACTTGACATCTTTCCGCAGGGCCTGTAAGACAGAGCTGTTCCACCAGGCCTTTGGTCAGGGCACAGCCTGACCCCCTCCTCTGGCAATCTGCATAGAATTTTGCTTAATGGTTGCCATCAATTTGATTTTAATTAATTTTTATAATGAAAGGTTTTTAGAATGTTGAATTATTTTGATTGTTGTTAGCCGCCCTGAGACCAGCTTTGGCTGGGGAGGGCGGGGTATAAATAAAATTTATTATTATTATTAATAATAATAATAATACAATTCAAAATAACAAAGAAATAGAAATAAAAATCCAGAAAGCCTAAAATGACATTAGCTGAAATCTGCTGTCACTTCCATCTATTTTGCTTCTCCAGTTCAGATATTTAATACGCAGTCACGGGATGCCAACTAGCACACTTCCTTGCTTTTCCTTTGCCTCTCTCTCCCTTTCCACATTACTTCCTTATCTTCCCTGTTGGACTGAACTTTCCTCTTTGCCATCCCCACCTCATTATTTTATGTGCCTTTTCTTCCTTCCTCCCTCCCATTTCTATCTGTGTCCTTCATACTTTGCATACTGCACAATTCTCCTGATCCTTCCAAGGGTGCACAAAGCTCAGAAATGCACTCACACTGCCTAAAAGGTGGGATAGCTCCCTTCTCAGGTGCAAGAATCTCTAAACCTCTAGGGACTGCAAAATCTGTAGCAGAAAGTTACTATTAATCCACGTCAATGCATTTTAGACTTGCTTGGACACTTCAGGCCGAAAGATAATTTTTAAATAATATATAAAAACTATGCTTCTCAGATAGCAGCTTTTAATGTTACCTGTCTGTTCCAGAATACCCAACTGTGGCTTATTCCCCCACTCTGCCACAGTTTTATTGTTGCATGTTTGTTTCAGAACAACCATCTCAGGATTGTTTTTTTTAAATAAAATTATTAGATTTTCCACAATAATAACAAAAACCACTAAGTAGAATAACACACAAAAACAGAAAAAGAAAAAAAGGAAAATACATCAATGAACGAAAGGGAAAAAAAGAGCAATAAACAGATAAACAATAACAACAAACTTAATTCTTTACAAATCCAACCTTTCAAACATCTTGGTTGACTTCCTCTACTCCCTCCCTTCTGAGTTTCCTTGTAGTTGAAAGTAACAGCTTTCCAATATCATTATTGAACTAAAACAATTTCCAATTATAGTCCATCTTATTCACATTTAATATTCTAAATCCCATTTATTTAATTATAACTTAGTTTAATCCCAGGCCTATTTGTTTCTTTCAAGTAATTTCTAATCTTTTATATTACAATGTTTTTTTTTTCAGTTTTAAGGTATAATCTATCTTTGACAGCTCTGAATTCTCATTCCCCTTTCTCAAAAGAATAGACTTAATTCTTTCTTCTTAATTGTTTAAACCAATTCATGAACCAAGAACCTGTACGTTGACCACTAATAACAAAACATGTGTTGTAGATATTTTTCCACATTTATTATGTTATTTTTGTGATATACAAATGACATGAGAAAACTTGGTATACTTGTTTGTATAACATTATTCTTGCTTATAAAACCCAATAAAAACTAACAAGAAAAAACAGGTTATACTTGTTGAGCTTTTTAAAGGGCAAATTGCCTCCTAAAAAAGCTTTTCTTCTTACAGCGCCACACACTGCTGTGCCACACTAATCACCATGCCGCCTCTGCCATGCAACACAAAACTTTGTGCTGACCGCAGTCCAGAGTAACATGCCACTGTGCCACAATGCTACAGAGGTGCCAGAACTCACCAAAGAGGTGCCAAAACGCAGTTCCAGCTGAAAAAAAGCCCTGCTTAAGACGACTAATCTAAGAGAGGTGAGAAGCAGAAGCAGATATTGTAGTCCTGAGCAAATTAAAGCTGAAGGTCTCCAAGTGCTTACAATTACAGCTGGGACCATGTGCAGATGTATACACAAGACCTAGTTGAAAATTCCTTTAAAAAATCAAACAAACCCAAGTTGAAGGAAATAACCCAGCACACAAGCCACAATGGCCACATGCTGTCGAACAGGTGGTGGGTACCTTTCAATGACGGTGCCATGAAACAAGAGCTTGAAATGTTGAACACAGCGAACAAGGAATATAAAAGTTCTCGTCACACTTAACATTCCTTTAATTGCAACCCCACCTCCCTAAACAATTGAAAGACAGTTAACTCCTCATCCTGAAAAACAGGAAGCGGGCTCCCTCTGTAACAACTGGGTGAGGAATTTTGCTGTGTTTCACATAAAACACTGCCCACAACCAGTGTTCCACAAGGTCTGTCTTGAGCAGTAGCTAGCCATGGGCACATACAGCAAACCCAGGAGGCACAAAGCCTTAGTTCTTTCACTTTCTGTCCTTCTAGGTTCTCTGCAATTAGTATAGAATAAAGAGAAAGCACTGGATTTATGGCACTGGCCCCAAACAAGCTAATTTAGAGCTCTTCTGCCAGTGTGGCTTTCTGTTTCATTATCATGCCTCTGTAAGCATAAACACCTCCCACTGTTCCTTCCCCCATCCTTTCCCCTCACCTCCAGAAGATGCAAAATATATTGCTCAAGATCCAAAGGGCAACAAGCTGAGAATCAGAGTTGCCGGAAGATAAGAGAGGCAGCCAATTCATTAAAAACAAATGAACAGAAAAAGCACAATACACAGTTCAGAATGTGCTCAAACACACCACTACAGAGGGCTTATTGCAGAGTCAAGGTTGTGAAAAATATAAATAACCAGTTCCTGGCAGATGGGTTGCAGGATGCAACTATCTTTTCTTCCCACCATGTGCTCCTTAGAGTGGGAAATCGCTAACTCTGAGTTTTTACTTCTACTTCTTGAGTCTTAATCCCAACCAGTTGCCATTTCTCAATGGCTCCTGTCAGGGAACTGACATCTAAAGCGCCGCAGGTGCAAAGGCTCCCTGAGGTTGAGAGAGCAGTAGCAGCGGAAGAGGGAACCAGTAGAGGGCGAGCAAGAACTCCAAGGGAAAGTGAGTCGGAGGGATGGCTCAGAGACGCTTCAAGCGAAACCAGTGGGGAGGTCTCAGGACCTCCTATAGGGACACCCACACCTCGACGGAAACTGTCACGCCGAGAGGCCAGACGACGTGTTTCCGTTAAGGAGCTTTTATGTTGGAAACGTTTCCGAAAGCAGCCACTTTCGGATTCTACTAGTGATTGACGCAGCCATGCTGGAGGGGCTCCGTCACAGGCAGAGGTTTGAAAACCTGATCAAACTCTGAGGGACTTGCATTTTACGCACAAGCAGCTCATCGTCCCATCACAGCAATCCGAAAGTCACCGAAAGCCAGCTTGTGCAGAGAGAAGCATCATGAGCAACCCAGCCGGAACCGGGGGTGCAGGAGCAGCTGGAGGGGGTCCAAGCCTGGAAGAAAGGTACAGAGCGTTGGAGATCCAGTTGGCGCTGCAAACGGCGAGGCTTGAGGAGAGGAGGGCTCAGGATGCAGAAAAGGGAAAGGAGAAAACCACCCCGCTTGCCAGAAAGGTACCAGGATTGGTGCAGAAATTCGGGGGGGATCCCAGGAACTATCATGCCTTTAGAACAGAGATGCAATACGCTCTAAACTTGCAGTTTGATGACTTCCCCGACGAGGAATCGCGAGTGGCGTATGTGATTGGCCATCTCGAATCCGGGGCGAAAGATTGGGTTAGACCCCTGATGGCAGCGAATAATGAGATCTTAAAGGACACGAGGAAGTTTTTTCGTGCCATGGACCTGATGTTTTCCAGCGATATTGAGCAGGGGGTGGTGCGAAGGCAGTTAATGGCTTGCCAGCAAGGAAGCAGATCTGTCCGTGAGTACTGGACTGAATTTACTATGCTGATTCATAAATTGGGGTGGGACCTATCGGCGGAGCCCATCCAAATGCTTTTCGAAGAGGGGCTTTCTTCAACCGTCAAAGATGAGCTTTCCCGGGGGCCCAGGGCGGAGTCTATGGACCAATTAACCAAATCTGCGCTGGCCATAGGAGCGCGCCAGGAGGCGAGGGCTTTGGAAAGGCGGGAAGGGAAAGGAGACCGTTGGAGGGAGTTCCGCATTCCAGACATTCCAGAGCCATCTTTCCCGCCGGCAGAGCCGATGGAAGTTGGAACAGCGCGGGCGCGCGCAGTTTCAAATCCCAGTGAAGGGCGGAAGAAGGAGGGAAAGAGCGCCAAGAGATGTTATCTCTGCCAACAGCCAGGGCACTTTGCCAGAGTCTGCCCACAAAGAAAGGAATGGCAAGGGATGGCAGGAGCTGTTGGGGGAAAGGAAGAGGAAAGCAAGGAGCAAGTAAAAGCCAACGCCTGGCTGCCACCGTCGGGGCACAGCAGCCAGGCCAAAGAGCAATGAAAGTGCCCATGCCAGAACCTCCCAGACCTGCTTTAGTGATAGAGGTGTTACTAGAACTGCCAAACGGACACCCACTAAAGGTCAAGGCGCTTTTGGATTCAGGCAGCTCCTGTAATTTCATGAGTAAGGAGTTTGCAGCTGAGCACCAGATACAGACCATCCCTTTAAGTAACCCCTTGCAGGTGACTACGATTGACGGCAGAGAGCTGTTGGGGGGAGAAGTTAGCCAACAGACTGTCCCGATGATAATGAGAGTGGCAAGGCACACCGAACAGATAGCGTTTAATGTGGCCATCCTGGGAGGAGCGCCCATCATTTTGGGGATGAGCTGGCTGGCGCTACACGATCCGCTAGTGGGCTGGCATCAGAGGGTGGTCTCCTTTGGGTCAGCGCATTGCCTAGAACACTGCAAGGAGGGGAAGGTCTCGGGAGGAGACAGAGTCACCCTAGCGGGGATGGAAGTGATGGGCAAAGGGAAGGTGCCCCCGCAATACGCAGATCTGAGCAACGTATTCAGCGAAAGGGAAGCAGACAAACTGCCACCGCATAGACCCTTTGACTGTCAAATCAACCTACTCCCAGGGGCCCAACTCCCAGTAGGCAAGCTGTACGCCATGTCAGACAGGGAGATGCAGGAGCTGAGGGAGTTCATTGACAAAAACTTGAAGCGAGGTTTCATCAGAGAGTCCCGAGCGGTGGGGGGCAGCCCAGTGTTTTTTGTGGACAAAAAGAACACAGACAAACCGAGACTGGTGTGTGACTTTAGGGGCCTCAATGCAGTGTCGGAGCCCCTGGCTTTCCCTATGCCCCGAATTGACGACATTTTGACCAGAGTAAGGAAGGGAAAGATTTTTACAAAACTGGACCTGCGGGGGGCGTACAATCTGATACGCATAAGGAAGGGAGATGAATGGAAGACCACCATGTTTACCCCTTTGGGAGCCTTTGAATACCTCGTTATGCCCTTCGGTCTACAAGGGGGCTCCGCCTGTTTTCAAGCTTTTATAAACCACGTTCTGGGACCTTTGCTCTACAAGAACTGTGTGGCCTTTTTAGACGACGTGTTGGTGTATTCGGAAGATGAGGAACAGCATGTGAGGGACGTTCGAGAAGTGTTGGGCAGGCTGCAAGCCAACCAGCTGTGGGTGAAACTGGAGAAGTGCCAGTTTCATACCAAGGAGGTGGAATTCCTGGGGTACCGCTTGTCAGACAAGGGATTGGCCATGGATCCAGGCAAGGTTCAAGCGGTACTGGAATGGAAGACACCGAAGACCAAGAAGGACGTGCAAAGATTCTTGGGGTTTGGGAACTTTTATCGGAAGTTCATCAAGAACTTTGCCCACTTGACGGCGCCCATCACCGACTGCCTCAGCAGCAAGAAGAAATTTGTTTGGACGGTGGAGGCGGATCGAGCCTTTGAAGAACTGAAAAGGGCTTTCGCCTCGGAAGAACAACTTCTGCATGTGGATTTACAAAAACCCATGAGAGTGGAAACAGATGCATCCGACCGGGCTATAGGGGCGGTCCTTCTTCAACCAGGGAGGAGTGCGTCGGAGTGGAGACCGTGTGCATTCTTCTCGCGGAAACTGAATAAGTCCGAGAGGAATTACACGGTGTATGACAGGGAACTACTTGCCATTCACGAAGCATTCCGGAGGTGGAGACATTTATTAATTGGGGCACAACACAAGGTGCAAGTGTGCACCGACCACAAAAATTTAGAGTATTGGAGAACAGCTCGAGTGCTCAACCAACGACAAGTGAGATGGGCACAGGAATTCTCCAAATTTAACTTTGAGATTTGTTATGTGCCAGGCCCAGAAAACGTCAGGGCGGATGCGCTCTCACGCAAACCAGAATATTGGGAAGGGGAGGAGGTGATCGAAGAGAGACATGTCATCCCGGAGGACCGCTGGGTGTGTGGGGCGGCGCTGGTGGGGCAACGGGAACTGGTGGAGGAAACGGAAAATGATGAATATGCCCAGGATAAGCTCAGAGGTCTCAGGGGGGAGGGCGAGAGCCCCGGAGGTTTTGAGGAAAGAAATGGGGCATTGTATTACAAAGGGGCACTGTATATACCCGAAGGTGAATTGAGGGGGAGAGTACTCAAGCAGTTGCATGATAGCCCCACGGCGGGACATTTTGGGCAACACAAAACCATGTGGTTGGTTACCAGGGAATTTTGGTGGCCTAAGGTGAGGGAAGATGTAAGGGAGTATGTAAGAGGGTGTGACCAATGTCAGCGAGCCAAAGGGGAAAGAAGGGCGCCGGCAGGGTTATTAGAACCTTTACCCACACCAGAACGGCCTTGGGAAGCGATATCAATAGATTTTATGACGGATCTGCCAAGGTCCAAGGGGAAAACAGCCATCATGGTAGTAGTAGACCTGTTAACTAAGATGTGCCATTTTGTAGCATGCTCACATGCAGTCACAGCGGAAGAAACGGCGAAGTTGTTTGTGGAACATATCTTTAGGTTGCACGGGGCTCCCTCGAGGGTGATCTCAGATCGAGGCAAACAATTTACTTCCAGGTTCTGGAAGAAGCTCATGAGCTTGCTACACGTGGAAGTTAATTTTTCAACTGCCCGGCACCCTGAAACCAACGGGCAGGCGGAAAGGGCAAATGGCATTCTTCAACAATATCTTAGGTGTTATGTCAATGACAGAGAGAACGATTGGGTCGAAAAGTTGGCGTTGGCAGAATTTGCCTACAATAATGCGGAGAATGTGTCCACAGGGATGAGTCCCTTTTTGGCTAATTACGGGTGTCACCCCAGGGCATTTCCAGGGGAAGGAGGGGAGAGATGGAGCGTTCCAGCGGCTGAACATTTTGTAGAAGAGATGGAAGCCATCCATCAGCAGCTCCAGCTCAACTTAGAAAGGGCCAAGGCACAATATAAGAAGCAGGCAGACAAGAACAGAAGGGAAGGTGAAACCATAAGGGTGGGGGATCAAGTGTGGTTGTCAACCCAAGGGTTGCCGTTCAAAGGGGGTTGTAAGAAACTGAGGCCCAGAAGATTGGGACCCTTTGAGGTGATTCAGCAGGTCAACCCGGTAGCTTTCAAACTCCGATTACCCAACCACATGAAATTGCACCCAGTGTTCCACAGGTCGTTACTGTCACCATACAGGGGGGGACGTGAAGGGGAGCACGTCAGGGGACCAGCCTTGGAAGAGAGGGAACGCCGCAACCATGTAGCGGAAATCCTCGATTCCAGGTGGAAGGGTAATCAGGTGGAGTATTTGGTGGCGTGGGAAGGGGAACCGGAGTCAGAAAACACCTGGGTAAGTGCAGAGGAAGTCAATGACGAGGTTTTAACAGAAACGTTCCACCAAAGGTTCCCGAGGAAACCTCAGCCTATAGCAAGGTTTAGGAGGGAGTATTTCGGCACCACCGATGAGGAAGAGGAAATGGAAGGGTTCACGGAGTCGGAGTTGGAAGATGGAGGGGACTCTGATGACGAAGAGTACCTAGAGAGTAGGAACAGCAACAAGTGGAAGGAAGTGTTCGCGACGTCGGAAGATGAGGGAGGTTCTTTCAGGGGTTTTACCTCCTCACCGCCAGTAGGAGAGGAGACGGGAGGGGGTGAAGGGGGCCCTGGAGGGGAGGTGGATGTCAGGGAACTGACATCTAAAGCGCCGCAGGTGCAAAGGCTCCCTGAGGTTGAGAGAGCAGTAGCAGCGGAAGAGGGAACCAGTAGAGGGCGAGCAAGAACTCCAAGGGAAAGTGAGTCGGAGGGATGGCTCAGAGACGCTTCAAGCGAAACCAGTGGGGAGGTCTCAGGACCTCCTATAGGGACACCCACACCTCGACGGAAACTGTCACGCCGAGAGGCCAGACGACGTGTTTCCGTTAAGGAGCTTTTATGTTGGAAACGTTTCCGAAAGCAGCCACTTTCGGATTCTACTAGTGATTGACGCAGCCATGCTGGAGGGGCTCCGTCACAGGCAGAGGTTTGAAAACCTGATCAAACTCTGAGGGACTTGCATTTTACGCACAAGCAGCTCATCGTCCCATCACAGCTCCCAACACTTGATTTCCAGGCAGGGTTCAGTCCTAGCACCTCTCAAGTAAAAACTCCCTAGAAGATTGGGGACGTGGGTGGCGCTGTGGTCTAAACCACTGAGCCTTGGGCTTGCCAATCAGAAGGTTGGCGGTTCGAATCCCCATGACGGGGTGAGCTCCCGTTGCTCTGTCCCAGCTCCTGCCAACCTAGCAGTGCAAAAGCACATCAAAGTGCAAGTACATAAATAGGTACCGCTCCTGTGGGAAGGGAAACGGTGTTTCCCTGCGCTGCTCTGATTTCGCCAGAAGCGACTTAGACCTGGAAAAACTGTCTGCAGACAAACATCGGCTCCCTCGGCCAGTAAAGCGAGATGAGTGCCGCAACCCCAGAGTCGTTCGTGACTGGACTTAACTGTTAGGGGTCCTTTTAGAAGAATGGCTGGGTGTGAGGGCGATCTGGCTGCGACATCTGTCACCCCATTGATCGCTAGGGTTGATTTAGCTGATCTGGCTGGCTAGGCGGGTGTCCCCTTCCTCCCTCACCGCTCCATGTGCGCCCCTCCCGAAGCTGTGCACTTGGTGGAAGAGGACGACCATCCCAGATAGGAGTGTACCGTTTTTCGGTCAAGGGTATACGATAGCTGCACTCCCCTGCTAGAACCTCCAAACAAGCTCAAGGTCCATTTGTAGAAGAGGTATAAAACCAGAAAACACATTGGGAACAAAATCTCTTCTCCCACTTGCATATTTGGATCTCTTTCAAACTGATTCTGGGCTTCCCCAGACTGGTGTTTTATTGCAGATGTACTTGACACAGCAGTGCATTAGTGGAGGGTTTCTTTTGCTTTATTAGTTGTCCTGAGATGCTTCTCCAAGGCTACCACATTATTGCTGCCTAGAAGACAGCCCCCACCCCAAAAGTGGAATGAAGTTACAGGATTTCAGCAAGAAATGAAGAGGTATGACTGCCCCAAAACATTTGCAGGCACAAATAATCATGAATGTGCAATAAAAAGGACATGGTTGGGGCTTTCCTAGAAATACCCAAATGGCTTCTACACTTCACAAACATTTTTTTACCCAGGGTGATCACACTACACGAAGTGGGGAAAAAACAATAAGCCTTTCAAGTGAAAATTGTATTCAATGAAAACCGAAACTCTTCCTTCTTTGATTGAGATAAGGGAAAATGTTTGATATAGAAAGACCAGTAGCAGATTTTGCTCTGTTCTCTGGAAGTCCTTCTTCCCCAAACTTGGTACTGATTTTTATGACTTGCTCAGGAGTCACCATCTATTTTGAAAACATTTTCTTGTATTTCCTAAGAAATGTTTTGCTACATGCCCTTGCTCATTCTGCAATTTACCAAATAAAATTCCTATGTTGTTCTCAATCTTTCTTAAATACTTGATGGAAACTATGCTTCATGAAATTTTCATTCCATTTACAAGCAAGAGACAAATAGGCAGCTGTGTCATTTCCTTGGGGGGGGGGGGGAGGACCCCAGGCATCAGCACCCATATTTTAATAGGAATGCCACACAATAATAAACGAGTCTTTGAATCTCACAGTACTCTCTCTCAGGTTGAAAATTAAAAAGAAAAAAGGGTGAATAAAGATCAAGAGAGAAGCCCAGCTGCAATACATGACAGTCTTAGGTTGGAAATTCAGAAACCTCTTTGCAAACTAAGGGTTTAGGAGACCCAAATAGTTACACAAGAGCTATGGCTTCTCCCTTTGAAAATATTGTTATGAATGCTGGTTTAGCCATGCCTTCTGTCACGCAAATTGCCTGATAGATGGCACACAGCCCTCGGGAAATATATCTTTATAAAGGCTGATTTTTTTTCAGGATGGGCCGCTGATATTTTCACAAGGGGAGAGGCTCTGGAAACGTAGCAGAGCTGTGGGGCTGCTCTGAGGTCAGTGTGTGAACAGCAGCTACAGCTTTTATTTTAGGAAGCGGTGCAAAGAAGGGGTGGTAGAATTTCAGCAGAAGGCACCTAAGGGCGTGCAGATTCCTTTGGGAATCTGGTGTGGGGCAATGAGTTTACTTCATGCTAGGAGTGCTAGCCTCTTTGCTTCCACCAATACTCTCTTAGTAACTAAACACAATTATTACCAAAAAAAAAAAAAAACCACTTCTAAGGATCAGATGGAGGAACCCCAAAAGCAAGCCAAACCGTAATAAGTTCTGAATCTAGATTTTCTCAACGTCCAGGGAAGTGGGGAGTGTGTAACAACAGGATTCAGATCACTACACATTGAAAGAATATGGTTGGGGGGGTGTTTACAGGGTTGTTCGTGTGGGAGAGCTCTGTGTGCGCACACTGGTCAAAAACATTGTATAGTGAGAAGCATGACTGCTGTGTGCACCAATGGTCAGGGTTGGCCCCCACGACCATTTGCATGCATTATTAGGTGGGACTTGATATAACATAAAAGCCAGTTGTGACTTAATTTGGCACTGATCAGATCTCTTACAGGACACAGAGTAGATGAAACAGATAATCTGGAAGCCCTCATATTAGCAAGGTTGAGGATTAATGTTAGATGACAGGATAGGCATACAGTTGACCAAAACCAAACTGGGTAGTAGTTGGGGAACATGTTTTCTTCAGGAAAAGTCTTATGGATATTCTACCACCTACTGGTAAGATTTTGACTATGGCTATTTCTAGCTGAGCAGTGAAGTTCAAGGAATCCTATAGCTGGAAAATACTTTTATTTGTAGAGCTTACTGAATGTGGGGTGGGGTGAGGAGGCAGGAGGCAAGGACTGTTTCCTCCTTTTGGTTGTTTGCATACTTGTATCTGAAAACCTAACAAACACTTTTTATTTTTAAAGAATGCGATATGGAAAGCAACATTTGGTATTTGCCAAAGCAACCAGTAAATAAATAAATATAGGCAGCTGAGCTTGTGTCCTTTATAAGGGCAGGAGAATATTTTTAAAATAAAATACACTTGTTCTTATAAAAGATTAAACTAACCTTGTAAAAAATAAAAATGCAGGCATGCATTTATTAATTTTTTTACGTTCTATGTTTCCCTACTTTCTAAATCAGAATATTATTAGTATATATTTATTTATACCCCACCTTTTTCCTCGATGGAACTCGAGGCTAGCATTTGTTAGTTTACAGAAAGTTCATCCAGGTGTCACACTTATCTGGGACCTCCACCTTTTAACCTGAAGTCTACTGAAAACCACCAGTGGCGAGGGAAGTGTACTTTGTTCTCATGGGTGAGAGATGAGTTGCCATTCAAAACAGGCTCTAAAGCCAAGTCTTCGCAGCCTCCTTTAAAACAGTCACTCTAATTAGCACTGATTTGGTAAAGAGAAAGCTATGCTTGCTGCAGCAGCTATCTAATGCACACCAAGTTCAAGCATGGGATACTTACATTCCTTTCACCCCTGTATAAACGTAAACAGCCCATGCAGAAACTTTGCAGGAGAACAGGCCCACAGTTGCCACAAGCCAATGTAAGAAGCTGCACAAAACTCTATCTGAACTTCTGCATCCCAACAGGAGCGAAGTACAGGAAGGAGAGCAGCTAAGGACACAGGAGCTCTGATTCCAAAAAGGATTTGCAATTTGGTATTGGTCCAAAGAGAAAAGTAACCACCAAAGTTCCTAGCCGATCTTTACAACTGATTATTATACGGCTAACAAAATAAGTTATATCACCACATTCCCCACCCCCAGCCCCGGTTATAGTAGCCACACAAAAATGTGCCATGCACGCCAAACAGAATTTTCATACAATTTCCACTCTTGGTGGTTATAGAAACCTCTTTAAAATACATAGCAAAATTAAGTTTTGCCTTATGCAACTTCCAGTTGACAAACATATACAATGGATAACATGCTTCTGGTCATAAGCAAAGCAAAGCAAATAGCTATCGTATGTATTTACACAAAGAAGCCAACTTAAAAATATGTATTATTTTCTGAAATTTAGTTTTCATCTTTGTCAATACGGTTTGGTGTTTAAGCATGACTTGCTACTGAGAAATGTAGCTATGCTTGTATATATTTTCAGGGAAATGTTTGAAAATTTGCACTTAAGTTTCCTGATGAGCTCAGAACCTGCCTGCTTTTTTTCCATGTTAGCCACTTTATATCCTCATAGAGTCTGAAGGGACCCGCAAGCGTTATCTAGTCCCACCCCCCGAATTTGAAAATTCTTTTGAACGTAAGCAAGTGAAATGTGATGAAGGCAAAATCCGTATTCTTTGCCGTATTCTCGTAATTTATTTACTGTTGCAGAATGAAACTAGCTGTGGCTATAACCCTGTACACAGTTCATTACATAGGTAAATTTAAGAGAAGACCAGAGCTATGTTTTCCCTGAACTGCCGGTGGCAGCAATTAATTCATGCATGCCTCTCCGCTGCTGGAGAATGAACTGTGTACAGGGCAGAATATCTCCAGTTTTGTTATCAGTAGTGCTGATAACACCAAGGTTGCAGGTTCAATCCCAATATGGGACAGCTACATCTTCCTGCTAGATGACCCTTAGGGTCTCTTTCACCTCTACACTTCTATAATTGTATTACACTAAGCCAAGTTCCATACAAACAGGTTAAAAGCTCATTTCAAATGTATTTATCAGTGTACACGCCCCTTTCAAAGTAGGCATTATTCTTCTAGGCTAGCAAATTATTTAGTTAACCTAGTAACTGCAGCTGTTGCAGTTCATGATTTCTGCTGCATTGATACAAAACATATTCCTAAACCTAAGATGAGTTTCCCCCACCATTTCCTCCCAACCAACCTTTATTACTTTCTCATATACTTGAATGCTAACAAACAGTACCGCTTCTGTGAGGGCAGTTGATCAAAAAAGTAAAATATGCTTCAGAGAGATCAATATTGTGCCAATGCAGATCTTCAGTAGCTTACAATACCATGCCATGATCATCATAAGATCATTTCTAGACGTGCGAAGGAAATAAAAAGGCCTTACAGTGCTAAAAATTCCCATCATGTTTGCTCAGCTGGCATTTATATTTCTCCACTGGAAAGAAATCATATAGAGTCAGGAGAGTTGAATTTCTATCTATTATGACTTGACAGTGATAGATGTGATTATTACAAGTGTCTTTTGTAACATGGGTTTTCCATTTAGTAGCATGGAGAAGTGTGCCCATTTTGTTTTAAGAGGGATTACACAGATACATTCATTTAAGCTTATCCAAGCTCCATGAGAGTCCCAAACAGATCAGTTGCTAGGGAAGCTTTGCATATGATTGTTAGTTATTACACAATTGATTGAGCTGCAGTTGTTCTCTGGTTAACTAGATGCTGAATTCTGATAAGCCTCCCAGCCTTCAGTGGTTTGGCTACCAGGTCTAGGAATCACAGTGAAGTCTTCTGCATTGCCCATGGAACTGCCTGTTTATTGAGGTTCACACTCCTACTAAGCAACCATAGGAAAGTCAACACTATGTAGCACAGCCCTCTTGAACAAATCAGCTGCAGAAATAAGTTGGACAAGGGTAAATATATAGGATGCCCTTGGGTTTGGTGGGAAATATTCTCAACTGAAATATCCTCTCAAATAGTCTTACAGTTTCTTCACAACCTCCCCTCCTGACCGCCGTAGCTTAAACAAAAAACAGCACCATCATCAACAAAGCATTGGTGGTTTCCAAGTATATTGTGTTGAGATATGAAATTGTTTAAAATTGACATTATATGTATATCGCAAGGAGGGAGCACCACCTCTGACACTAAAAACATTTATTTTCCTAGCTTTGTTTTCTGATAGGCAACGCTTTATCAGTTAAGATGGAAATTAGGAAGACTCAAACTTTCCAATCAGTGGATTTCATGACTCTGACATTGGTGATAAATCTGTAGGTGATAAATATTCCTTTGATGGGAATGATCAATGGCAAATCGGACTTAAAATGCTGACCTCTTGTGAGGTTGCCTTCAAACATTTGCTCACAGCAGAAACACCCTTTCTGTATCAGCAGTATAGAAGGCCTGGCCATTCATCAAAACCAGTATCATTGAAAGGATCTTTGGGGTGTGTATGTGGCAGGATTCCCAGTCACAGAGCACTGCATGTGTACATATCGTGTTCAAAGAATGTGTGCAAATCAGGAGTTGCACTACTGCCACAATTCCCTCCCTACCCTTTCACTGACCTTATTTTGAACTTCAGAACAGGGCAAGAGAGTTGAGACAATGTGAGAATGTTATTGCATGTTTTTTTAAAGAATGTTTTAATGACATTTTTATTAATGTGTGTGCCTCCCTAGGTTCCTTTGGGAGGAAGGGTGGGATATAAATTGAATGAATGAATGAATGAATGAAAAAAATAATATCTCCTCATCCTACCCAAGATTGAAGGTCAACACAGCATTTTTTTTTAGTTTCACTAAGGTCAAGCAACTACACAGTAGACGTACAGATTTCCCTTTCTACTTTGACTATATTGGTTATTTCAGTATAAAGAAGCATACCAAGTAAATCAAGCTGTGACAAGAAATATCTGCTATTATGGAACCCATTCCATGGTGAAGTCAGGTTAAGCATAGAGCTCTTCAGATTAGAAAAGAGGTTATTGAGAGAGAGAAGGACTACTATATTCCCAAGTTATCTGGCTAGCTCCAACTTCATCTCATGTCAAGATAGGAGGAAAGACACACATCCAAGGCAGCTCCTCTTTATCTTCTAAGTTTGCACATACGGAACATTACAACTTCAAGAGTAAACAATTATTTGACAAGCGCTTTGCATTGGCTGGAACAAGGAAGAAGAGCATCTGCTATGCCAGTTGACAGTCGACTCTGCATTTACCTAACCCAGGCATAGGCAATCTTCGGCCCTCCAGATGTTTTGGACTACAACTCCCATGATCCCTAGCTAACAGGACCAGTGGTCATGGGTGATGGGAACTGTAGTCCAAAACATCTGGAGGGCCGAAGGTTGCCTATGCCTGACCTAACCTGTTGGTTTCTGGAGAAGACTTATGATTTTATCTCAAAGCATAGCTCAATGGAATTCACACATTCTTATGTTTTAAGAACTTTTACAGTTTGAGTTTAGATTTAAGCACAACCACAAGGTGGTTTGGTACAGGGTTAGCGTATCGGTACAACCAATAGATTAAACATTGTCAACAGACTGGCCAGCTGGTCACCTGCGATGCTTTCATAATTTTTGACCAAACAATACAGGGTGAATTGTGATGTGTGTGTGCTATGCAAAAATCACAATGTGGGAAAAACCATAAAACCAGCCAATGTTTCTCTTGATTACTGCAGCTCCTGTTAACTCTTCCGGCTAAGCTCTCCCTGCCTCATGCAGGGGGCAGCGAATCACAAAAGCAGGTGCTGGCAGAAATCATGATGCAGGATAAACCGTGAAGCCTCTACATAGTTCCATCCTTATTTCAGACATCATGGTATATCACAATGTTTAAAACCAGATATTGCCCAGCCCTAGTAGGCAGCAATTCATCTTTTTATTTTCTTATTTTAAACAAAGTAATAATTATAAATAAGAATAAAAATGTGCACCCCACCCCCGAGACCATTCCATTATAATTATAACTATCCAAACTCCCAAAATTTCAACACCTCTTGTGATGGTTTGTCCCCTTTCCATTCTAACAGTACAAATTCTACAAATATCTTCCATGTCTCCTCAAAATCATTTCTTCTGCATATTCCCCATCTTAGCTTAATGCCACATGTTACCATATTTTTCGCCCTATAGGACGCACTTTTTCCCCTCCAAAAATGAAGGGGAAATGTGTGTGCGTCCTATGGGGCGAATGCAGGCTTTCGCTGAAGCCTGGAGAGCAAGAGGGGTCAGTGCGCACTGACCCCTCTCGCTCTCCAGGCTTCAGGAAGCTCTGCGCAACCCTTGGGAGACCGGCTTGAAGACGCGCGGGCTCCAAAGGGTTGCGCAGAGCTGCCTACGCTCCCGGGCATCGCTCAGCTCTGCACGAACCTACGGAGCCCGGCGCAAAGCTGCGCGGGGCTCCGAAGGGTCGCGCAGAGCTGCCTGCATTCGGAAGCCTGGGGCGCGTCTCCCTAGGCTTGCGGATAGCAGGCTGTTCTGGGGGCTGGGGTCGGGGGAAGCTCAGGCTTCCCCCGTGCCTGGGGGGAAAATAATTTTTTCCCCTTTATTTCCCCCCCATAAAAACTAGGTGTGTCATATGGGGCGAAAAATACGGAAATTTACCATTAACAGCTGTATCCCACACCTCTTTATACCATTCTTACATGTTACATTCACCTTGCCCCTTCCACTTCCTAGCTATAACTTGTGCAGCTGTCATCATAAATTGATAATAATTCTACCTCTGGACTTTCAGTCAACTTTAACCCTATGATTTCTGTTATCTCCTTAAGCACCATTTACCGAAAAGTTTGTACATATCTACACTCCCACCACATGTGAACATAAGTCCCGGTTTCCTGGCATTTCCCCCAACACAACACCGAATATTCATTGTTTATTTGTTTTAATCTTATTGGTGTTAAGTACCATCTCTATACTAACTTGTAGTAATTTTCTTTTATTCTTATAGACATTTTCAAAGTGTGTTTCTCCCAAATTTCCCATCTTTGACTATTTATCTGTCCTGTTGTCCCTTTTCCCAAACCTCTTAACTGATCTTGTTGATCCTCCATTTCTACTAATACTTTATAAATTTCACTGGTTTCCCCTTTTTATAACTATATTTTCTTCATTTCCCCTTTTTATAAATATTTTTTTTCAAATTTTGTATATTCTTTGCATTTCTTGTTTTCCCTTAACCACTTCTTTGTCCCTTACTCGTTTGCTTCTCATTTTTTCCACCCATTAATTATTTTAAGTATTTTCTTCTTTTTCAATTTCCTTTTTTAAATTTACTGGGAAATATTCTATCATCACAACCACCAGAGTTAGTGGGGAATTTACTGGTATCCAATTGTTTATCTAATACCATATTGAAATCTCCTGCCATAATCATGTAGCCCTTTTGAATGTCCTCCATATCCTTAAACACTTTGTATAAAAAAAATTCCACCTGATTTTCAGTAGGAGCACAAATATTAACCATAGTTTTTTCTTCCCCTGTCATTGCTCCTTAGATTATAATGCATCTTCCCTCAGGATCTTTCTTCATCTTTAGTATACTAAACCCGCATCTCTTTGAAATTATACTTGCTACCCCTCTTGATTTAGAAGTACCATATGCTTTCTCATAATTATTTATACCTCTCAGTTTGATTTCATTAACCCCCTCTTTCATCTGATGTGTTTCCTGTATAAATATTATATCTGCTTTATCTTTATTCAGTAATGTTTCTATCTTCCTCCTTTTCATAATTGTAGTTCTTAATTTCTGGTCTCGTGTCTAATGACACTTATTAAGCCCATTAACCATCCCATTTAATCCCTTAACCCCCCCATACCCATACATTCCAATTTATCTTCCCCTCCCCCTATATTTTCTGAGGTATTTCACCTCTCCCATTGTCCTAATTGTCCTCTCAAGGAGGGGAAGGGGAGGCTACTCCAATCATGGAGCCACAGCAATTCACCTTTTGAATTTTTCCCATTATGGCATCATTTGCATCCAAGGGCCCTTTATCTCTACAGCAATCTGGCATTAGCTCAGAAGCATAGCCAAACATCTCTTGCTATAATTGCAGGCATCACTAAACCAAGATGAAGGAAAACATGCAGTAAACCAGTAGCAAAGGCCTAGGACTTAGTAGACCACTGCCTAAGACCACTTAGTTTTACAGTTGTAGGCTATCCCTAGTGTTCCAAGGTTAAAATGCTGGTGAATTGTCTTTATTCAGAGAAACCCTAGTCATTGTTAACAGTTCTTACAGTTTTTAAAGAAGCTGATTTCCTTGTTTTAAAGCAACATTTTACTGAATGTTAGCAAGCTGCATTCCTTCTGTGTGGAATGTCAGTATAATGGTACCCATCTTGTGGGGGTGAAAGTGAAAGGAATTTGCCCTTCAACTACTTTGTCTGAGCAACAGATTTATTTATTTATTTTGCATAAATTTTACAAATAATCAAGCTATAGGAATAGATCATGGGAAGTAATGCATTTGTGGAAGAACAAGCTGGTATCCAGAGGCTGGCCATTCCACTATTGATCAGTGACTTGTCCTTGAGCACAATATACAAGTAAGCTATATTTTACTTGGCGCTTGTTAACCTTAGAGCAGTTTTAGAATACTATTGTTAGACAAAAACTCTGAGATAAACTTACACAGATAAAACTGTATCATAAACTGCTGATTAAAAACTTCATTATGACTATTACTGATCTGAGGGTAAAGTGTACCGCTATTGCTCTTCTATCCAATTCAGTTTGTATTTCTTGCAGGATTAAGCAAAGTTATAATTTTGCTCTTCTTATCGAAAGATCATAGTTCAGATGAACTTCCAACCCTCCCATGGTCAACTATAGGAATCTTCCCATCTTGATCTATGTCTATGACACAGTTGTCTTCTCATATACCCAAAATGGTTCTGAACAAGTTTGCTAGCTGCCCTACAACTTTAGTAACAAAAAATCACTTGAATATTAATTATGACAGAACAAAATGTTGGGGCTTTTTGGCTGCAAACCGGCTGTTTCTGTATTTTCTTTATCAAACTATTTGTATCCCACTTTTGTGCCAAGGGGCCTTCAATACTAAAATAAGATAACAATTCTGACACCTAAGAATATAATCAAATGAACAGCAATGCACTACTTAAACCAGTAGAAAGATGTTTAGGGAATAAAATCCCTTCTTCATTCTGGGGGCTACAAATGTTAGTGAAAACAGCACAGCCCTCACCTGTCACCACACGGAACCAAAGTATGAGTAAATATTTGAGATTTAGTCTCCATAAGCAACAGTTTGCAGTTAATGTTGAGTTTTATCTGCCATTCTGCTGCCATTTTTTTCAGTGCTAAAATATCCTTCTGGGGTTCCTCCTCATAGCCTACTTAAGGTTTAAATATCATAAATAATGTTTCATCTGCCGATTCTGCCATGTCCCTGGTCGCTCTTCTCCCCATGTCATTAACGCATACATCAGACAGCTCTGCTATACATTTACTTTTCTCTGCTGAGATTTGCGCACTAAAGAAGAATCTGGCATACAAGATCTCATGGTATACTGAGAAGCTCAACAAATTAACTGTTCCCTATAGCTCTGATTTTGAACTCATAAAACCAATAGTAATTAATTTAAGGAAGTGTAATGGCCACATGGAGAAGGGTAAATGATTAACAATGTCTTCGCGAGGATCATTATGTCCTTAAGACAGAAGCTGAAAAAACAACTATGTTTTAAAATCAAATTAGCCGACTGCTGAACATCTGGAGTTGGCAATCCTTGTGTGGATATTCACCAGTAGGAAGAAAATACAAGTACAATAGAAGCCACAGATAAATAATTGTGCAGCAGACAGCTGGAACACAGATGGCTGGTTGGGACAACCAACTTGCAGGCAGCCACTTCAAGTCTCTTATCTTACGCTTGCTTCACACATTACAGTCCCCATGGGCAGGACAGCAAAATATATTCTTGCATGGTGGCAGCTTCACAGGTGAAACAACAGGCAACAGCAGGTCACCAAGTAATTTGATCATTGCTCAACCCTTTGCTGCCAGATTGAATTCTTTCAGGCTCCTGTCCCTAGAATTCATGCCTCCCTATTCCCACCCATCCAGCTTCTTAAGTCCAGCTTCACACCAAATCAAACAGCAAATAGCTACTACCTTATTATCTGAAAAGGGCACAGCTGTAATGGGCTGAATGATGGTGAACAAACTAAAATGCCACCTAAATAAAATTTCATTTTATTGCGCTTCCTGAGAAACTGAGCAACCCAGGAAATTCTGGATTTATCCATTTTAGGTGGGGTCCTAAGGTTTTCAGTTTGCGTATCCTCCTGGATCTGGCTGTGATCCTAGATGTTCAGTGATAGCTGTGGCCAGGAATGCCTTTCACTAATTTCAACTAGCATGCATGCCAGCTATGCCCTTTTCTGGATAATAATGTTCTGCTCTTGAAGACAATGGAAACTTCAGCAGCTCCAGAATGTGTCAGATTAGTCTGTTGTCTAGAGTTGTATGCGGAGAACACCAGTTTTCATAATAAATTCAAAATGCGGCTTTTGACTCTTAAAACACTAAATGGCTTGTGTCCAGATACATTAGGGATTGTCTTCGCCCAAATGAACCTCTTCAATAAATGTGATCAAGTAATTATGTCTTATTATGAGTCTCGTCAACAACAGAAGCCACATCTACAAACCCTGCATCTTTAGCAGTAGCTCTGTGTTTTACAGATTTGCTCCCAAAGGATATGTACCCTTGGCCCTTTTTAGAAGAACAGCTGAAATATCTATCATCCATCTATCATCTATCTATCTATCTATCTATCTATCTATCTATCTATCTATCTTTCTTCTATCTTCTATCTTTAATTTCTATTTTATATTTTCTCCTATGTATGATACCCAACTAAGTCTTAGTGGACTCATAGAAATGGGTAGATTTTTTCAACATTGATTTAGATTGATGAAAGTCCTTTTTTGAGATTTAACAGACAAAAATAGCAACTATATTTTGAAACAATAAAAAGCAGCCAATATATACGAAAGTAGCCAATATATATATATACAACTTCTCCACCTAAGCAATATATTTCTCTGTTCTCCCAGAATAACAAAAAATGTACTAGACTGTCTTATTTGTCCCTGAATAAATCCAGTTTGATCAAGACTAATGCACATGATTTATACTTAAAACTTTTCAATTTCAAAGCCAAAATTGATACCAGAATTTAATAGTCAATATTGAAAAGTTATACTGGCCTATATTGTTTTAAACTCTTTTTAGTCTTGTATTTATGTTGCTGAAACCTGCCTGGGAACTTCTGGTGAAGGGTGAATAAAAGGCTGCAAAGGATGGGTGAAATGCCTGCAATTCTCTTCTCTTAACAGCTATTATAAAATTGTTTTGGAAGGTAGGCGCTGTAAAAAAACCTTTTTTAAAAGAATATTTTCATCTTTTGTAAATAGTTGTAGTGCACAGTTGCATCTTGCGTATTCAAATTTCCTGAAAAGTAGGGAGTCTTGCCCAATTTCTTCTAATTTTGTCGTGTGATCCCCATTCTTAGTTTTAACAGAACCAACTGCTGAACACCAGGTTTGTCTAAATATATTAAAATCCCATCACTTCATTTTGTTTTTAAAAACCTTTTTACAATGATAATAAAACTTCCTGTCATCATGAAACACACCTCCACAAAACACACGTCCACATGAAACACACCTCCACAAAAAAATGAAACTTTTTACCTATTCCATTCCGGTTACTTCCTCATTACAGCCTGTAACATTATTCATGTTGCCCATGTTGAAGAGAGGCCCACACCCAGTCTTTTCCTAGGTAAAATACAGGTGTGAATAATTGCCCAAACATAACAAAGGACAATTGCCTGCCAGGATGGAATTTAACAGTTTTTCAGTAACTGAAGAACCAAGTCATCTATGTGTAAAAATGTATTTGCATACGTTCTTATTTTCCTCATCCTTTTAGAAAGCAGATGCCCTCCTGTGGTATAATGGGTCGGTGCATATGACTGTTAACCAGAAGGTTGGTGGTTCGAGCCCACTCAGGAACAGCTGTGGGCAGGATTCCTGAACTGCAGGAGGTTGGAGAATATCACCCTCAGGGTTCCTTCAAACTCTACGGATTCTATAGCTAGAAAAAGTTCCCTTGCCAACCTCTATCTGGGGAGCAATTTTAAAGCTTTATGTTTACCTGTTTGGCTGCTATCCTCATGCTCTGAATAACTGGTACGCACTATGCGAACCCTCTTCTATTTTCAACAGCGCCACAGATCAATTCAGAGTAACCCATTGCGTGAAGACATGGAAATTACGAAACCGTAAGCTTCCTTATACCGAGCTAAACCGAAAAATCACCTTGGCGTACATAACAACATGGAAGTTAAGGAAGGGAGAGAAGCTAACAGCTCCTTCACCCAGTCTAGTGGTCTGTATATAATGTATATTAATTGAATTCCTTCTAAAAATAAGTGACGTCTCTACTGTATGTTCTGCTCTCTTCCCTGGAAAACAAAGGCTCTCACTGGCAGAAGTACTGAAAGAAAACAAGCTTTCTCCTGTTCTATCATACCAGTAGCTCTACATATGTGTGCAAACACATGCTAGAAACAGGCACATGCATGCACAACTAGTTTTAGCATAAAAGAAACTCAGTTGACTCGTGTTATGCATGCTACTTTACCATATGGTGCAACAGAGTGCCATTCACCTCCCCAAACAAGTGTCTTCTTGTTGTTGTTTAGTCGTGTCCAACTCTTTGTGACCCCATGGACCAGAGCACGCCAGGCACTCCTGTCTTCCACTGCCTCCCACAGTTTGGTAGCTTCGAGAACACTGTCCAGCCATCTCGTCCTCAGTCGTCCCCTTCTCCTTGTGCCCTCAATCTTTCCCAACATCAGGATCTTTTCCAGGGAGTCTTTTCTTCTCACGAGGTAGCCAAAGTATTGGAGCCTCAGCTTCACGATCTGTCCTTCCAGTGAGCACTCAGGGCTGATTTCCTTCAGAATGGATAGGTTTGATCTTCTTGTAGTCCATGGGACTCTCAAGAGTCTCCTCCAGCACCGTAATTCAAAAGTATCAATTCTTTGGCGACCAGCCTTCTTTATGGTCCAGCTCTCACTTCCATACATTACTACTTGGAAAACCGTGTCTAGTCTACCCATTTTCATTTTCTGTTCACCCTAGCTAAATACTCTACTTAGTTTATTGTAGCTATCTGCCCATTTTAATATACATATGTTTTCTTTACTTGTATCTTAATAATGTGACGGCCCTGGCAAAGCAGTATTAGGAGCAGGGGGATCCTGTGAATCGAACACTGCTATCACTCTCCTTTAAAAAATATGAGTTATTAATAGGAAGGACAAGTAGAAGCTATAAAGCTGCTAAAAAGTCCCGAAAGCCTGGCTTCCCAGACCTTCAGGCAATGTTCATTTGGGCATTAGACCTATCATTTCATGAACCACTTGTACAGAGATTTTTACTATTTTAGCTTGCAAGGGAGGTCTCTTGTACATAAATGACTCCAACAAAAGATTCCACTGTTGTCCATCCCCCACTCCCCTTCTCTCAGCATTCTTGTGAGAGGGGAAACTTCATTAAACTAGAAAAATCTTGGCTAAGGCTGGAAAGAAGCAACATAAAAAATTCACAAATATTTTAAAATATACCAATGATTACAAAAGTGTCATTAAGCAAAACAAAACCCTAAAAACTGGAAATAAAAGAAATGTGGTGCAGAAAGTAATCAGCCTAAGATATCAAATAGCCAATGGTACATGCTTATTTTTTTTTAAAGAATAATTTGATCTTTTGTAAATACTAGTAGTGCACATAAAGTATCATTTTTTCAGAGAGTATATCATGAAAGTCTTGCAGATGAGAACAATGCCACAGAATGTGTGTAAGTTGTAAGCTCCTAGTGGTTTATAAAGTAAATTAGCAACACGTGCCTGTTTATATAAAGGCAGGATTAAAATAACCGAATTTGGTTTCAGGTTTTTAAAAGTGGTGTATCATAGCAGCTAAGAATGTGAACAGAACGCCAGAAAATGTCTAGTTTCCAGCTTTTCCTCAGGCATGAAGTCAATAGGTAACCTTAAGCGAGCCATCATGACTCAATTCAGACAAGAAGCCAAACCACAGTTAAGGAAATACAGTATATCTACATCAACAAGCCAGTTATGGCTGTTGCTTTATCTCTGAAGGCTTTAGGAACTAAAATACTGACCAGATAGAATTCTAATGTAATCACACAAACAACTCTAAGCAATGATTGTCTATAGGTATTTAGAAACTTTCCAATCCTCTCAGCCTCAATATTCCACCTGTAATATGAGAATACTCCTCGCTCCTGATACCAGGGGTCGGCAAACTAAGGTCCGTGGGCCAGATCAGGCCTAGTTGCCTTCAGGATCCGGCCCACGGACTGTCCGTGGATCAGCATGGGGATTCAGTTCGTTCAGACTGTACCATTCCCGCCCCCCTGCACCATTCCTTTCTCCCCCTCTCCCTCACACACACCATGGTGGCGCCTCCTCCCTCCCTCCTCCTGACTTCTCCCTGCCCTGTCTAGAGGAGGAACGGGGTTGGGTTGAGCTGGCCGAGCGCCATTTTAAGCAGCCCCTCTCCGGAGCCAGCCCTTTTGCGCCACTCATCTTCCCTCCTCCGCCGCCCTGGTGCTCCTGTGGGCCAGAGAGTGGAGCGAACAAGCTCGCTCTACCTACCAACGAGAAGCAGCAGCAGCAGTGGTGGTGATGGCAGCAGCCCCTAGGAAGGTAAGCGCAGCGGCTGGGGTTGGGGAGGACTACCTGCCCCCTCACCTCTTCTTCCAGCTCCACCCCCCGGTGCTGCTTCTCTGGCCCGCCACAAGGTCTGAGGGACAGTGGACCGGCCCGTGGCTAAAAATTTTTGCCGACCCCTGCCTTACACAGTACATGTTAACTGCTTTGAAAACTCGAAAGTATTATGCAAATGCTACGAAGCTCAATGGGTGATGTTGGCCCAGCCATTATTTCTCAGTCTAAATCATCTCACGGTGTTGCTGTGATGATAAAAATGTATGTTGGCTCAAACTCCTTGGAAGAAAATAATAAATAAATAAGCATTAAGTAAACAACCAAATACCAATATCATTTCCAGTCTTTTCGTGCTCATTGTTATGTAGACCATAATGCACCACTGGCACACAGGAGAGAGATCACTGCAGATTTGGGTTAACCCCATACACAAGTACAAAAAGATCTGTTGGGGGAGAGGAGCCCTAAGAAGGGGAACGTCAAGAAGTCCCACAACAATATTGAAAATCAGAGTGAAAACCCTAGGGGGGTGTCAAGTGGTTAGAACAGGAGGAAAGATATATATAAAGAAAGCATTGAGATTACCTGAAAATACTATATAAATGCTGAGTATTATCATCAACATCGACTTCCTAAGTGATTAGTCAATTACTTAGCTGCCTGTCACCTATCTGAATAAAAAAAGGCAGGATTTCAACAATTGCCTTCAGGACTGTAATTTAATTACTGTCTCTGGGAAACGATAATGGTTCTGGAATTGTTACTTCATAATCTTTGTCTCCTATAAACTTAAAACTTGGGAGAATTAAACCCGAGTGCGTCCTAGTTCAACTCTGCATAATTTCCAACAGAAATGAATTCTATTTAATAGCAAATCCTGATAAATTGTTTTATCTTTTTCTAGGATATCAAAGCAGAATTCTTATCTGTGGCATCAAGTCTTGACTGAATATTCTACAGGGAAAAATCCAGCAGGATGTTTTGGGCCAGTTTAACTCTTCTAGGTCTAAAAATATAGTTTAAGACTGAGAATTTAATAAATAATTAAACAAAACAAAGATTCACCTTAAGAACAAATACGCATTGTTATTAAGGCAACAAAATGTTTTCTAACACTACATTAGAACCTTGCTGCAGCTGTAATAGGTTCCAGTAACTCAGTGACAAAGATGAAATTCAATTCTATGCAAAATTAAGTCCCACTGAGTTTGGTGGGGCTAACTCGTAAGTAAGTGCACACAGGGTAGCGGCTACAAATCTGAAACTTGGCTGAAATTGTATGAACCCCCACCCGAGAGTAATCCCAGCGAACATAGCACCATTTAAACATGCCTAGAATTGCCCTGTTAATCACTCAAGATGAAGTTGTTGCACCAGTTGAACAAAAATGTATCATCTTACCTTTCTTGTGTATAAACGGTATGAAAGACATAGCAAAATACTAATCACAACATGGAATTCCCTTGTGAAAGGGCAAAACTTTTATTTTTTACAAAGTGATTTACTAGTTGTAAAGGCAAAGCACGATACTACCCATGTTTACTCAGAAGGAAGCCTTACTGGGTTCAATAGGGCTTATTCCCTATTAAATGTATTCAGGATAGCAACCTTAGCCTCAGCTCAAATGTTCACATGGTGGTAATGCTCAAGAGCAGTGCAAGAATGACCTTTATGTTGTGGGTGCACCAGAAAAGTCAACCTGGTGTTCCTACTGGTCTGGCCATACTGCACTAAACACCTTGCAGCTTTGCTCCCTCCCCTTCCCCTCAAATCCGTAAGTGGTAGCGACCTTTCCTTCCAGATTGGTAGTATTGGGGTTCTGCCCTACCAGGCAAGCTGCTTCTACTCAATGTCTTCACATAAAATGCCATGTACTTTACAAAAAGAAAGAAAAACAAGCAGATCCCTGCTCAATGATCTTAGAACTAAAAACATGCATTAAGAACCACTACTGAATAAAGGAAAACAGGGAAATAATTAATACCATACATCTAGCCATCATCAGCTCAGCATGGCATAAAATGAAACTCACGAAGGCATTGGCAGCCGAAGAACTATTAAAACTTTAAAAATTTCCGTGGGATTATTTCAAGGAATGATTCAAAGAACAAATGCATAAATCTGAAAATGAAAAGTGAGAATATGACTTGTTTCCTATCAAACTGTCCGTGAGCTGTATGACTAATTCCTAACATCAATGAAACATTGCTTAGTTTGGCCCAGTTTCAAGATACGTAAGCCAACAGAAAGCAATAGTGTAATATTAGTGAATGGTAAACCTAATGACAAGACAACAAATATAACTTACTGAAAATGCCAGTTGCAACTATCTCAGGAAACTCAAATTGGCAAATATTTAGGGTGGTGGAATTCAACAAGACACTAATAAAATAGTTCCCTCAGTGCAAGAATTTCTGCTTGTCAAAACAGAACTTCCCTCCTCCTGTTCACTGTTCTGGGGGTTATCCCAACCCCCCAAGTTGATTGGCGGAGGGTTTAATGGGACACACAGGATAACAGGGACTGGCAGGGCTCTGACAAATGTGTAGTAGTGGCAGAATACCAGGGGATTGACCCAGAAGAGAAGACCTGTGATTTATGGGGTTTGGAGCCAGCCATGAGGCAACACCCAGGGCGGGGGGGGGGGGAGAATGGCCAGAGGCGTCAGAGATGAAGATGGGTGCACAGGACATGGTGGAGAAAAAAGCTATCCAGGCGAGGGATGGGCCAGTCTCCTAGATCCAGATGGGATGGGACTTGGAAGAGAGAAGCGAAGCAATGGCTTCCATGTAGGAGAAGTCTCATGAGGGTACGTAAGCTGGTGGGGTGTGTGGTCCCATTGCCACCGCAACTGCACCACAAGGTACAGATCTAGGGATATCCTCATAGAAGCTAGAAGGATGTGTATGGGCATATCCAGAGCACCAAGGGAGTTGCTGTAAGGGCGTGCTTTTGTCAAATAATTAACTATCAGATGTATGCCTTCCTTGGCTAGGGGTACCCAGGACACAGGGGGTTGAGAGGAGGGCAAAGCCCTGTTTGAATTAGTGAACTTGTTGCACTGATTTCCACTAGCAAAACTATTTCATTGAATCCAACTCTTATGTGTTTTTGGCAGTTTTCATCAATGAAAACAGTAACTGAGACAGTATGTGCATTCATTCACATGCCACAGTAAGTTGTGAGTTAATGGCTTACTGTAAACGTGTCTTCAAACAATCACAATCTGAAGCCAAGGTTTGTTCTTGGCATGCCAATTATGGTTTGAATGGACAAACCACAACTCCTAGTTCAAATGTAATGCTAAACCAAGGATCATGTTTTGTGGCTAGCAGGGAGGAGCTAAGCAGGAACCACCTGCCTGCTCACAGTAAACCATTAAGCCATGGCTTACCGTGACATGTCAATGCACCTGTTGTGTGTAGCACAGCTGTTATGGCAAAACAAAAAAACTACTGCAAGTAATGAGCCGAACAACTTTTTGCTAAGGTACAAGGTTGCCAAAATATGCATGCACACTTACCTTTACCATTTATTGTTAATGCAGATGCAATGGTAGCTGTTACTGGCACAGGTAATTGTGGCACTAATGGGTGTATTCTTGGTCTGCTCCCCATCCTAGCCCGTTCTTCTCCAGGTCCTAATAAAGCTCCAACGGGTTTCTCTGCTGCCACTTCCGGTGCTACAGAATCCTCCTGATCTTGTTCAATGCGGTCCAGCTTATCCGGGCTTTCACTTTGAAAGCCATCCACTGCTGTCCGACTCTTGATAGGACTTTTGGGCACAAGAATTTTGATACCTGACTTTGCAAGGTCCATGTTTTTTCTACCGGAAAGAGGAGTGTTGTTTTTCCGAAACTTCTGCGCTGCAAACAACTGATTGTTTTTTGATTCATGGTCCTTTCCAATAACTAAGGACTTTGGGGTCTTTGAAAAAGAACTATTAGTAGATCTAGAAATTTGCTTTCTTGCATTATTTGGAGAGGTCCTATTTGTCCTTGTTAATGTGCTTTCTTTTTGCTTTTCGTTGTGATGTCTGTTGAATTCATGTATATATTCCTCACAATTCACAAGGTGCTGTTCAGGCTCCCACGTGTCATCTTCACTCTCGTAGCCTTTCCACCGCACTAAATATTCCGTTTTCCCCTTCTTGTTTTTCCTTTTATCAACAATTTTCTCTACCTGTTGGAAGAAAGATTACAGATGGCGATGAAGACTTGCTTGTGAAAGCTTAAAAATGTACATGTGAAATACACGATGAACTACTTGCAGTAATATACTCAATAAAACAGCTGTTACTTTGCATATGCAGTAGAATTGTGCCCTTTAAATGCTGGCAATTAACTATACCTCTGCTTGTTACTCTATGAGATCAAAGAACCTGAAACCTAAACATCTTCCAATTATTTTGTATGTACTGAAAGTGAACAACTTGTTGTCATGGTGATGAGTAAAAGAAAAATTGTACCATGGCCACATGTTTAATCTGTTATCATGTGCACTGCTATGCTCCATGAGCTTCAGTCACACAATGAAAATTACTATACCCACTGAACACTGCTCTGTCACACAAAGTAACCATGATTCATGACATTTAATGAGGTAGCTCATGGGTTTTGATGGAAAGAACAACTAGCAGAAGACAAGAGCTTTTATCCTTGGCAACAACATGCTTTGGAAAATCCTTGGACAAGTCACATCCCCATTATCTAATCTGTTAAAAAAGAAGGGAAAATGAGATTACAATGAGAAATTTAAGGCTTCATATGGGTTCTTTACATGCTTTCATCATTCCTCTCCCCCTACACACACTGACTCTTTCTCCTGTAAGATAAAGGAGGTAATTTATTAAAGCTATAGGGATGTATAGCATGGAATTGTGCTAGGAGAAAGCTAACACACCCCTCTTCCTTTACATACTACAATCCCTTCCACTGCCTCAACAACTGCTTCCGGGGATTGCAGTAGATCGAAAGGATTTCCAAAAGTTAGCTGCTTCATCTTATTGAGCAGAAACACTTTTTATTAGTGCAAAGCCTCCACTGACTACAACCCCATAGCATTTAACTCTAAGTATTGTGTCAACGTATTACAGGAAACAAAATATTTCTCATTTTTAACTTGAAAACCATATGGCTAAAGACATGATGACTTCTATCATACAAACCATTTTAAATTGAAGTTAGTAGCAAAAAATACAAGTTTATACTGACTTATTATTCAAATGCCAAATATGCTCTCTCTCCCTCACACACAGTGGCTTCCTTTGCATGTTACAATAAATTACATTTGTCTTAAACCACACTGAGCATTCTTTGAATATAATGTATGATAGCCTGGTTCAGACGTCATGCTATATAACAATACTTTCAAAGTGTGGCAGGGGTTATTGTTTTTGTTTGTTACCATGTTATGTATTTTTGTGTTTTTATATTGCAAACCGCCCTGTAGTCCTTAGATAAAGGGTGGTATACAAGTCTGATGAATAAATAACATAACAATGCTAAGCCACAGTTTGTATTAAACAATGGTTTTAAATTATTGTACCCCTCCCTCCTTATGCTGGTCTACGACCATAATAAAGTGTTGATTGACCGATGGATAGTTTAATCATAGAAATGTCTCCCTGCCCTGCAGGTTGTATGCAGGCGAATGTTTGTGAATCAGAAGGTGCATATGGATGGCAGAAAGAAGGGGTGCTTCTATTCACCACCAGTATATGGTGGCTCTCAACCACTTTCCCCTGGGGTTATGGAGCTTCCACAGGTTCCTCACCCTGTAGTCCTTCATCTTCAGGACCATGCCCTGAATCAATTCCCACTGAAATGGAGCTCTTACGAGAGATGTTCCCAATGGATTACCACAAAGAACAAGTACTATTAGCCTATCCATAAAGAAACAAGCGTATGTGTTTTCCAAAGCATCTTCAACAAAACAGATTTCTTACATCGTTCAAGACCAAAGTCCTATTTCTATAGTCACTCTGCATTGCAAAAGAACACAGCAACAAAATCATTTCCACCAGATAAAAACATGTTGAGAGAGTGTCATCTAATCTAAGTTTCATTTTGGGCAATGGCTAGATCTGCTCATATGCCTCTGGGGAGAATTTAGATATTGTATGAAAAAGGATGTGCACACATATTTTCACAATATGTATTTGTGTGTATCTTAATAAAACCAGAATGCATTGTCAAGAGAGAGAGAGAGAGATCTAACATAATGGATACTATAATAGAATACTGAAAGAAAAAGACAGAGGGGACATTAGTTTACTCAGCATATGCTTTGGATTCCAAAAAGTAAAAATTACAATGCAGCAGTTAATTCTATATGGATTCAAAACAGCAAACGTATATCTCTCAATTTTCCAAAGATGGAGTAAAGGATTGTATCCACTACGTTCTACTCATAGTAGACCCATTGAAATTAATGAACCTAATTTAGGTATGTTCATAATTCCAATGGGTCTACTGTATGACTCATGTTGGATACAACACTAAGAAAATTTCAATGACTTAGGGCACGAGCCAAAGTAGATCAGAATGCACTACTAGATCAGAAGATGATCTTCAATGGTTTCTGACTCCCAACAGAAACAGCAAAAGTACCGTATTTTTTGCACCATAACACTTTTTTCCTCCTGGAAACTATGGGGAAAAGTCTGTGCGTGTTATGGCGGAAATGCCTACAGGTGGCATGCCTACGGATTTTCCTCCTCTAAAAACTACGTGAGTGTTATGGTCAGGTGCGTGTTATAGAGCGAAAAATACGGTACTTTTCTTCTTCAAAATTGGGCTATAAAATCTCTAATCTGTTGCAATCCAGATGTCAATTTGTACTTGTATAAGCAAGTCATCCCTTTGTATGACTCATGAGACACTGCAACCAGCCAACTGGTCGTTTTTCTTACATAGACACCCACCATATATCTCCTATACAAAATAATCAAACATAAAAGAAACAAATCTTATCCAAACAGGAAGAAAGTTCTCCCAGGTTTGTTTTTTTTAAATTACAGCAGAAATTTCTAAGAACATCTCAATCTCAAGTTGTAGAATAGAAGACCTTAACCCCAAGAACAAAACAAAAATGTATATATTTTACACTCTGTTTATAAAGAATAGCCTCACAACCCACACATTTCCAAGGGAATCCATTTTGGTCGGAGAGAATGAAATAAACACATTGGTACAGCATATCAGGAAATTCAGCATCTGAGCATCGTGAAAGATAGGTTAACATGCAGAGAATATCCAAAGTGTGGGATTTACAAGAAGAGTGAAGGAAATACATAATAATAAGAATAAGAATACACAAATTGAAGCAGTTGAGATCTCTTAGGAAATAGGATACTGATATATATGTGCAGTGTAGTGAACATACTTTTTTGCACAAATAAAGGTAGTGTTGCATCTGTATGTTGCGCAATTAACAAGAGCAATGGAAGAGCAAAGCAAAAATAGAAAATATACTGCACCTACTTAAGATATATCTAAATGCTAATTTGTTAAGAAGGCATTCCTACAGCTGCATTACATGAACCCATAGTCTTTTCTACTGGGAAGTCCCATTTCACTATTACTAGTGCTGAAATTCTACATGGTTGCATCTAAAGTATTAACTTCAGGTTTGAAGAACCTGAAAAAGTACAGTGGTACCTTGGTTTACAAACTTAATCTGTTCCGGAAGTTCATTCTTAAACCAAAACCATTCTTAAACCGAGGCATGCTTTCCCTAATGAGGCCTCCTGCCGCTGGTGCCCTTCCACCATTCAGATTCCATTCTTAGGCCGAGGTAAAGTTCTCAAACCAAGACACTATTTCCAGTTTTGCGGAGTTTGTAAACCAAATCGTTCTTAAACCGGACTGTTCTTAAACTGAGGTACCACTGTACCTGTGATTCAGTGATGGTTATGAAGGAGGGAAAGCCCTTTCTCGTCACCGGCACACCAAATTTCAAAGCTAGTCACACAGGCAGGTAGCCAAGGCTCACCTCTTCTCCACCAGCCTGCTCACTCACCTGTATGGAATTTCTGGTCTTAATGGCTACCAGACAAGTTATTAACTGTAAAGCTGAGCTTACAAAGAAAAAAAATGTTTTGCCTGCTTTGTGACACTTTTCGGCATTCAAAAGGTTTCCTTACAGTATTGGCTCATAGGTAAAATGTGCAAGGCCATCAAAATCTAATGTGCACGCAAAATATATTGAACAACCAATCTGGTAAAGTCAAGCAAATAAATAAATAAACAGGGGAAAGTGTGTGTGTGTGTCTCTGTGTGTGTAAAATTTATCTCTTTTTCAGATGTGGTAGTATAAAATTGTAATTCCTGTGCTTCAAAATGTACTTCATACAAGCCTCTATTATTATACTTAGTTTTTCATTTTAAGTGGTTAGCCATTTCTGTAGCAGTCTCATTTCTACACATTTATTTATACTAAAAGCCTCACTGCGACACAAGAGCCTTTTTATGTGAGAACTGTTTGTGGAAATGCTTTGAACTAATTTTTTAACCTAAAAACAAACGAGAAAAGGGTCTTTCCATCCAGGTTTAGGTATTCATCGGATTTCCAGTTAAGGTTTCAAACAAGAAACTGAATATCTAAAGTCCAGTATTGTATTTTAAGGCTACACTTATCCACATTTTTTATTTTTGAAATTTTGTTGAAAAGTATTAAGGGAACTTGACAAGAGAAGTCACAGATAAAAGTTTTACTTTACCAAACAGTGTATAATTTTGAAAAAGTACTCAAGGGGCTCCAAGCTCCAGTTTCAAATGAGTCCCTCCCATCAAGGACTTCTCTATATTTAGCTCCTGTACATGAACACAATGTCTTAAGACTTAGTTCTTATGCATATACCGGTACATGTGGGAAACTGCATTAATTCTTGAAACCAGTTCAACCCCTTACAACTGCTCCCAATCCAATCAGCAAAATTCAGTATATGCATACCCATCCTTTGAAATCTAGGTTGAATAAAAGCTACAAACCAATTTCTCTACACTTGCTCTCAGTTCAGTAGCGGTCATTTATATATTTATTACATTTAAATCACATCTTTCCAAAAACATTTGTATTCAAAGCAGATACATTATAATAGAATTTAACAACAGCTAAAGCACAATAAAAAAGTATATTAGAGCTACAATTTGAAATTACAAAGCAGATAATGCAGCAATCTGCTGAAAGCAACTATGAGGTCAGATTAAATCCTTTAGGAAAGGCATTAAAGGTAAAGGGACCCCTGACCATTAGGTCCAGTTGTGACCGACTCTGGGGTTGTGGCACTCATCTTGCTTTACTGGCTGAGGGAGCTGGCGTACAGCTTCCGGGTCATGTGGCTAGCATGACTAAGCCGCTTCTGGCGAACCAGAGCAGCGCGCAGAAACGCCGTTTACCTTCCCACCGGAGCGGTACCTATTTATCTACTTGCACTCTGACGTGCTTTCGAACTGCTATGTGGGCACTTTCCCAATTACTGTATCAATGCATTTAAAAAAGGGTCAAACTGCAAATACACAAAGGTGACCTCGCTTTTGTGCAAGGTAAGGGGAAATTCTCTGCTCCCCTGCCTTACTCCAAGGAAAGGAAGGGGAAATTGCTGGTTTGGCCTTGCACTGCTGAGCTACGGTCAGTGGAGACCACAGCCATACAGCAACCAAGAATGCCTCAGCCTTACTTGCAACCTTGCAGCTGGAGAGAGCAGCTGTGGTTGCTATGCAACTACGGAGCTAATCAGGGATCAACCCCAAGGTTGGGACTCAGGATCAGCTTTTAGAAATGACGGTACAAAATGAAAGCCAATATGCTTCATATAAAACAATAGGAAAACATTCGTGCAGTCTAGTAATACCATCATAATATTCTATGGACCCCAGTGTACTTTTTAAGATCAGGGCTCTTATAAAGTTTGGACATATAATTGTAGAACAAGTAACACTCTCACATTTATCTTAGTGACTGAAGTTGGAGAATCCAGTAATGGCCAATTTATTACAGATGCACGAGTCACCTGATCTAATGTGCCAATTTGTAAAATCTAACAAACTAAGGGAACATTAGAAATCATTTTGAGATCGAAAACTTAAGGAAGTAATTTTGGCTGCAACATAAAAGGCATCCTCACTTCTGGCTCCAGGATGTGTGTGGTCGTCATCTCTCCCCCCCCCCCCCGCCCCATAGGTTCCCTTGAATTGTGAGGGCTATCATCTCTCTGTTAGCTACTGGGTTACTACTCTCTTAGCACTCCCTCTGGGTTACAGCAGGTCAACCTAACCCATCTCCCAGTGGAAGGGGATGTTGCATATTAGCATAGGCATCAAAGCGTAAATCTGGTCATGCTTTTCAGCTTGGCACCCTTTCCAGTCTTCTTCCCCCTGGCACTCCCTAGCTTCTTTGATATTTTCAGCCTAGCTAAAAACTTAAGGGAATGTACAGACTCACACTGCCACTCCTTTCACTCACTAGGAGGATTTGGACAATTCAAGTAGTACCCAACAACTTGTTCTGCTTTGAACTAAAAAAGGCTTGCCTATTTTCAGTTCCCACCATTGCCTTTGTCTGCATGGGAAGAGAATCAGTCCACAGCTTGTTTTTGAAGAGGAAGCAAAACCCACAACAGTAGCTTGTTAAAAAGTGACTTCTCTACGCTTGGTGTGGGGTCCATGTGTCAAGCTCCCAGGTCTCTCGCTAGTCCTCAAGGAAGAAGTCCTCCTATATGAAACAGGTAAATATTTGTTTTTCTAATATATGTGCTCCAAAGGTCTGCACTTTTATTTGCCATGGTTTCTCTCTGCTAACTCTGCCAGCTCTTTGCGTTGCACATACCAGTGTGAACATGTTGGCTGAATACGTATGTATATGTTTCTGAACTATCAAGGACATGTATTAACAGGGCATTTCTGGGCAGAGAAGATTCCCTACCAACCCACTTACTTCACCAGGTACCTGACCATGTCAAATGTCGATGTGAGCTCTGGGAAGCCAACTTCCAGCCTGTGGTCTTCCTTATGTGTGGCCTTTCACTGTGTGAATGCTATCAAAGAGAATTTTTTCATAAACCCCCAATGATAGCGCAGCCCTGGGAGAATTGTAGGCACCAAGCATGAGCACTACGTAAACATAAAATCGAAGCCTCTAACTAACTTATGCAAATACGCCCTTGCAGAGTGTTACGTATGTATAAGGCACATCTCTTTAAATGGAATATTAAGATTCATAACCATGAGCTTAATTTTAGCTCTAGAGCAGTGTTTCCCAAACTTGGGTCTCCAGCTGTTCTTCAACTACAACTCCCGTCATCCCTGACCACTGGTCCTGCTAGCTAGAGAAGCATCTTAAAAAGCAGAGACATCACCTTGCCAACAAAGGTCTGTATAGTTAAAGCCATGGTTTTCCCAGTAGTGATGTATGGAAGTGAGAGCTGGACCATAAAGAAGGCTGATCGTCGAAGAATTGATGCTTTTGAATTATGGTGCTGGAGGAGACTCTTGAGAGTCCCATGGACTGCAAGAAGATCAAACCTCTCCATTCTTAAGGAAATCAGCCCTGAGTGCTCACTGGAAGGACAGATCCTGAAGCTGAGGCTCCAGTACTTTGGCCACCTCATGAGAAGAGAAGATTCCCTGGAAAAGACCCTAATGTTGGGAAAGATGGCGGGCACAAGGAGAAGGGGACGACAGAGGATGAGATGGCTGGACAGTGTTCTCGAAGCTACCAGCATGAGTTTGACCAAGCTGCAGGAGGCAGTGGAAGACAGGAGTGCCTGGCGTGCTCTGGTCCATGGGGTCACGAAGAGTCAGACATGACTAAACGACTAAACAACAATTCTAGAGGATTGTAGCCAATGCTTGTGCATTGAGTTCCATCTGCAAAACTGGACTTTCCCCTCTTCTCTCCCTCAAAATCTGCTCTGGAGGAAGAGGATAGGAAAGGAAAGGTCAAATGGACAAGCAGAAGTGTAATGTGCTAGAGGAACAGCAGTGCTGGACACAGCCCTTAGTCTAAAGAATAATTTAACAAGTGAGTAATTTCTCATGAATTGTCCTCTGTTTCAGAGAGAGAATTGCATAGCAACATTTGCACATCTGGTAACAAAGGAATGGGGTGAGCAAGAGTTATAAAACAATTTGAACCCTAAATTGCTTACACTTCTGTTTTTGAGCCTGGATTTCCACGCCTCTTTTGAAATAATGTTAAAATAATTTAAAAATCAATTAACTGTTCTGTGACCCAAGTGTATTTGTGACAAAACACTACTTAGGGAGCACTTTAGCATCTCAAATACTAAGCATGAGCTCTGCACTGTTATGTGTACTAAAGTGGTGAATACTTTTTGTTGCATTATGAATCCAAGTATTAACACTACTTGAAAGTTTTGAAAAGTCATTGGGAGGTGTATCAAGAAAGATATGATAATTCATATTACACTACTTTATGCGCAGATAACTTTCCTTGGGTTGAGTTACTGTCATTTGGATTTACTCAGGCATTGCTACTCATACAACTGATTTTATTTATATATTTAGAAAAGCTTCCAAGGCAGAATACAAGAATTATGCATCTGAGACCAGCCTTCCCAATCTGGTGCCCTCCAAATGTTTTAGACTACAATTCTCATCAGCCCATTAGCATGCTCAATTGTCGGGTATTATGGGATGATAGCCCTAAAATCTGGAGTGCACCCAGTTAAGAAAAGACTGCTATTAGTCAAATGTTTCTCAAACTTTTAATACCTTAGGACCACCAAACCAAACTTTCTGATGGCTCCCCACATTTCTATTTTTATATAATAAAATTATGTTTATGTTTTCTCAGGCCATAGAATGATGGTAGACGAAATGGAAAAGTCAGTAACAGTAGCCTTTCCCTGAAACTAAGGGAGCCAGCAGAAAACCGTATTTTTTATCTCAGTATTTCCCTCCTGCATCTCCATTAATTACAGATTTAAATAAAAAGATGAACACAGCAGATCATGTTTATCGTTAAAAGCTAATTTCAAGCTAAAATTAGAACAATTGTAAGGATTATTTAGGCAAGTAATTTAGCCTCATAGGGACGCATGTGGCACTGTAGGTTAAACCACAGAGCCTAGGACTTGCCGATCAGAAGGTCAGCGGTTTGAATCCCCACGACAGGGTGAGCTCCTGTTGCTCGGTCCCAGCTCCTGCCAACCTAGCAGTTCGAAAGCATGTCAAAGTGCAAGTAGATAAATAGGTAAACAGCATTTCTGTGCACTGCTCTGGTTCACCAGAAGCGGCTTAGTCATGCTGGCCACGTGACCACCGGCTCCCTCGGCCAATAAAGTGAGATGAGCGCCGTAACCCCAGAGTCGGTCACGACTGGACCTAATGGTCAGGGGTCCCTTTACCTTTACCTAATTTAGCCTCAGTTTCTTTATCAGCACTGTTATCTTAATCGTCATTCATGATTAACCCCAACCCCAACCAAATTCATGTACAGAAAACCCCAAAAGAGGCCAAAGGCCAGCTGAGGGACCACTGAAGTGGCTTGAAGTTGCATTCCACCAGCAGAGAGGAGCTGTGCTTGTAGGCCAGCACTTACACTCCCAGTACAAACCACCCAGTATGTGAGTGGAAAACTCCCTCAGAGAACATATACCACTGGGGTTGTCGCACTGGTAGGTAGCAAGGACTGGAACAAAGCATTCTGAGGGGGTTTCTGAGGCAGCCTTAGTCCTCAAGTCCTCAACATGCCCACAGTGCAGGCTCAAAACTACACCAGTTCCAGAACTTGCATAGTTAATTTCCTTCCCAATTGTGGTGGTGGGGAGGGGGTGGTGTTGATGGAAAATGGAAAGGACAAGTTTGAGAAACCCACCCTGGACCTCTTCCTCTGGCTGGAAGAAGCCAGCGGCAATTTGAATGCAGCAGAGCAGCCTCCACGGTCTTCCTTCAAGCAAAATAGAACTGCAGACTTAGTTATAAAAATGTCTGTCACATAGGGAGGAGGAAAAAGAAAGCACATCGATTCCAATGGTATGGAGCTGTATTCTTCATTGCCCTGAACAATTTTATTTTATTTTAGATACTCACACTTCAACTTTGCGATCTCAAACATCAAACCAAACCAAACGCGTTTGACACAAAATCACCACCGCTTCATTATGGCTAAGTAAGAAACAGGGATACCCTTAATATTTAAAGAACTGCAGAGAGTTCTTTCATGAATTACTAAAGAAACCATAACAACCCATGGGGAAACTCATAAATTTGAGTTTATGAAGAGAAAATACCAGAAAATCTATCGGATTCTTTCATTCCATTGTATGTTCCTTTTCCTGGGACAAAGTACATTTTACTAGGCCCTAGGGGCACACCTGATAACCCATGAATTCCTATTTTGCTAACATGGAGGGGACTGCTACAGCAGAAGAAGCAATGTCCCAATGAAATGGAATTTTATTTTATTTTTTTTATAAATATTTATTGAAATTTTTAAGTTACAATATGCCAAACAAACAAAGTTATAACATAACATAAACATATTTTCTCATCTTCTTGTGACCTCCTCACATCTCCCGCCCCTACCTTCCATGTTGAAAAATTAGTCCAACAAATTATCACCTTACTTCCATCCTTACTGTCTGATTGTCAATTGAATTTAGCCAAATAATTATCCAAAAGAAAAATTATTTTTTCTTACATTTTAACTTATCTTCCTACTTCACTTCATCAATTTTAATGGTGCCAAATTGTTTATAATCAAGCATCCTGCTTAACATTCATACAGTTTACAATGTTTTTGCAAATAAATCTTATTTTTTTTCCAATCTTCTTCTACCGTCTCCTCTCCCAGATCTCGGATTCTGCCGGTCATCTCAGCCAGTTGCATATAGTCCATCAGTTGCATCTGCCATTCTTCCAGTGTGGGTAGATCTTGAGTTTTCCAGTATTTCGCAAAAAGTATCCTTGCTGCTGTTGTAGCATACATAAAGAATGTTCGATCCTTCTTTACCACCCCTTGGCCGACAATACCCAAAAGGAAATGGAATTTTAAAAGCACTGTCCATCACTGCAGGCCACAGTCTCCAAGTTATATCACCTCCTAAAAACACATTCTTGTCTGAATTGTAATTTGGCAATATCTTGCACATGAAGTGAAGCTGCCATGGCTATATTAATAAGCACTACTCAATTAGCATAAAGTGTTAAATACTGCCTCTCTCACTGATGAAGCAAAAGAGTGGCAGATGAAGAATTTATTAAACGTAATCGTCAAAATAAATCAAACATTTGCCAAAATAATAGACAATAGATACAGGTGATATGGACAGTTCTCAGCTCATTTTAAAACCTTTTATAAGGCTGTGTTGCCCAAGGACCAGTTCTGCCACCATTGATTATGTGTGGGGTCCTCACAGATACTCAGCTTGGAAAAGTCTCTATATTGTTCGGATGTCGCTTCGTAAAGGTATCTATCGACCTGCAGAGTTTCCATCAAGACCACTAGCAGCCTAAATCGAGAAGGTAAAAAACCCTTTGGGCAAGGTAGCTGTTGTGGCACTTCTAAAGTACCAAATCCCTCTCCCATTTTACGGTGATGAAGTCTCACAATAACACCTGTAAAGGACCCTAAGTAGTGAAAGGCACTTTTTCAGGAAACACTGCAAATTTCCACATAAGAACAATGCAGTAAGTGTTATGTCACTCATCAAGGTTTGTACTCTACACCCAAAAGGTGCACTCAACTCCCATTTGAACCCCACACATTTACACGTAACACCCACAAATGTGGGGTGAACCAAACCCTACTATCACCTTCATGCCCTTTGACTTCATTTTTAAATCTGAAATGCCTTCCCTTTGAAACTGAACTTCTACATATAGAAGAAAAAACTAACTACACTATCCCCATTCTACGTGCAGTCAGCTTCCTCCCCGCCCCCCCATTATAGCCTTTAGTATGGATGTTTGAAGAGGCCTTAATGCTGAGACCACACCCATCAGTAGAGAAGATGGAAGCCCTAGCCACAGTGAATATTTCAGAGAAAGCACTCATGCCCCCTCCCACCCGGAAGAGCTAATGTGTTCTCCCTTCAGATTCAGTTTCTTATTTGCTTGCCTAACTTTCCAAGACTCAGGAATGCGGGTGGTGCTGTGGTCTCTAAACCACTGAGCCTAGGGCTTGCCGATCAGAAGGTCGACGGTTCGAATCCCCGCGACAGGGTGAGCTCCCATTGCTTGGTCCCAGCTTCTGCCAACCTAGCATTTCGAAAGCATGTCAAAGTGCAAGTAGATAAATAGGTACTGCTCCGGCGGGAAGGTAAACAGTGTTTCCATGCACTGCTCTGGTTTTGCCAGAAGTGACTTAGTCATGCTGGCCACATGACCCAGAAAAACTGTCTGCGGACAATTGCCAGCTCCCTCGGCCAGTAAAGCGAGATGAGCGCTGCAACCCCAGAGTCGTTCGCAACTGGACTTAACTGTCAGGGGTCCTTTACCTTTCTTAACTTTCTGAGAAGCTACCCATGCCAGCTCAAGAAGGTTTACTTACATCTTATTAGGCCTCCTATGCTGCCCATTTGCTCTAGCTCAATCTCCCTCGGCATCTTTCTTGTCTATCTATGGCTTCGATCCAAAGGTGGATAAATCTTGTTAAGACTCCAGCCCCCATCAGTGTCAGACAGCATGGCCAATAAATAAGGATGGTGGGAGCTGGAGTCCACCAACATCTGGGGGCAGGCTTGCTACCCCTGCTTCAATAATTGCAAATTTAATTAAAATGCTGTGTGTAGATTTCCTGTGATTTTTGGAAAATGCCATAGCCTCTGGACTAGTGCAACAACAAAAATATGATGGTGTATTTCTTATGGCTTGGTTTCTTTTGAGTGACAATAATAGATCTGTAACACACAGCGCATGGCCCTCTCTGTACTGGCTGCACAAAAAAATCAGGAAAAAGAAATTAGATAAAACTGCTATAAGTTGTTTTGGTGGTTCAGAGATTTAATCTGAAATCACGATAGATTTAAGCTTGTTGGGTGTTTCTGGTATCTTCTCTCTTACATTATGGATGTCAGCTTATATTATGGATGGATGTTCAGTATTGATTTATTAATACTATTGCTACAAGTGGCTAAAACAATAAACTTATGAACTATTCTCTGGGGAGAAAAAATAGTGTAGTTGACTCATTGTCTCCTACACCTCAGCTCATTGTCCCTATTCTGGCACACTGATTCCTATATGGGAAACTGCAAATTCAAGTCTCTCTTGGGTGTACATATAGACAAAGGGTTATGTTAACAATTGTCTCTGGAGAGTAGACGTAAAGACAATTTGTATAGAATTATTAACAAATGCAGCATTGTTGTTTTTTAGAAACGCCTCCCAGTTTTATAGTTGTCAGTTAGCTTAACTAAATGTTATACTAGTAGCATAGTGGTATCTCGGGTTAAGAACTTAATTCATTCTGGAGGTCCATTCTTAACCTGAAACTGTTCTTAACCTGAGGTACCACTTTAGCTAATGGGGCCTCCTGCTGCCGGTGCGCCGCAGCACAATTTCTGTTCTCATCCTGAAGCAAAGTTCTTAACCTGAGGTACTATTTCTGGGTTAGTGGAGCCTGTAACCTAAAGCGTCTGTAACCTGGGGTTACCACTGTGTACAAGGCCCTTCATTCACATATGGCCTTGTGAGCCTACAGGCTGAATGGCTAGCATTTTTTTTTTAATGGGCCGTTAAATTGATGTTCTGAAAGTTTACACCCTGCAGATAACAGGTTAGCATTTCACTAAAATGATTAGAATCTGTTCCATTAATACAATTAACACTTGCAATTCAACAAACGGAAGCTTCACAAGAGATTTTTTTATAGCTTAGCTGAATTCATTTTAAAGTCTAATTTATTTGCAACTAATAAAGAGCTTTCTTCAAGATAAAGAGTTGGCCTTAACATTCTACTCATTACCCTCTGAGAACTCAACATGAGAGCTTATTGAAATGTAATAGCACGTACAGGCCACTGAAAATGCACATGGGTGCTGTGCAGCGTGGGCTAACAAACCACGCTGGTTCATATGGATGCAATATCTGCACACTAGCACAGCTGCCTCACATATCATAAACAGGTGGGAAATGCTGTATGCGTACAGGCTGGCAAATGAGCTTTCAAATGTTATGCCAGCTGTGTGGAGTGCCTACATGCGTATATGCTTTCCTATAGCTTCCACAAGGCAGGTGTCATGTCAACATGAGCTCCAAAACCTTTCAAATGCAAACAAATTACCTCATGTACTCCATATCTCCTAACAAGCTATTTATGAGCATCCTGTTTCCCACCCCAACTTCTCTGTCCAACTGGTTGATGAGAACACTGAGGTTATTGTGAGATCAGAGGCTCTGAGTGCTTGCTTCTGCTGGTTGTGTGAGCTGCTATGCTATGTAATAGTTTTCAATAAGGGTGTTGGATTCATCTACCCCATTCCACTAGCAAGAAGGCAGTGCAAGGCTTCACACTGGCGTGATAGGACTTTCCCACACCCCCTCATCCCACAGCACTTCCCCCAAAACCACTCTGTAGGGTCAGAAGAACCCCCATAACACTTGCACAGGCAGAACAACCTCCTAGCGCTATGCTGAGTTCCAGCTGTGATTTGGAAATCACTTCCAACAGATAAATACACTTCCTTGCAGCTGTAAAGATGGCGGTCAACAAGAAGTAAGGTTTATCTCCACATTTCTTTATGACTAAAGGTAAGAAAACTCGAACCACTGACAATTAAGGTAGTTTCATATTAAAATGAGAAGAACACAGCCTTTACCACCAGAAAAGCATGGCCATCAATAGAAAAAGGAAGCATTTGGGGAGCAAGTTCTGTTTCAACAGGGTTTGTTCTTCTATATGATTATTTTATCCTTAACAAAAAATTTCCACCAGTCTTCCCAAAAGAGATGTTAAGCTAAGCAGCCTATAATTTCCAAGATCCCCCCCCCCAGATCCCTTTTTTTTTTAAAAAAAGTGTTACATTGGTCACTTTTACATTGGAGACTGATCTGAGGAACAAGTTGCATCTTTTGTTAGAAGTTCAGCAATTTCCCATTTGAGTTCTTTGACAACTCTTGGGTGGATGCCATCTGGACATGGCAATTTGTCAGGTTTTTACTTTTTGTCTTCGCCTATTAGGCCTCAAACTTCATTTCTCATCACCACTGTCTGTATCAGTTCCTCAAATTCCCCTCCTGCAAAAATTAGTTCAGCACAAAATATTCCATGTTTTGCTTTATGTTTGTTTGTTTTGGCTATTCAGCAAAGATTTCTGATTCTTGACATCTCGTTTTGAAACCATAGTTTCCTGGTTTTCCATAGACATTTTACTATGTATATAGTTGGGATTCCACTTCAATGGGTTAAATCCAGATTAAGTTGGTTGAACGGAAGTCTCATTGAAACCAATGGTACAAGTTAGTAATGAATAAGTGAAGTTCCACTGAAGTCAATGGGAACCAAGTTCAAGTACCGGTAACTTACAACCTGTCCATCCCTTTGTCTTCATTGCTGTTCAGCTCCATTTTCAGTTTTCCTATCCTATTATTTCCCCAGTCTTAACCTATTGTTGAGATTTGTTCTAAAATTGCCATTTATGAACACCTGGAACTCAGATAGCAAGGCATTAAGTACTTGAAAGCTCTTCTTATCTATGTAACCATCCTGAGTTGTTCATTTATTATTTTTCTTCTGTTTATCATGCAACAGAGATGATGAAGATTCACTGTCAAGTTTAGATGTAGATTTTCATTTCTCCAAATCGGCTTTACAAAGGTAAAGTTAGTGACTTCAGTTGATGCTATCCTGGTTTTAATATTATAAAATATTGTAGAAATGTGCAAAGTTGTTTTAAGAGTTGCCTTCAACTGAACCCAAAATGTGGCTGTGGCTTTTTAGAAGCAAAATACACACACACGCTCAGTTTCCTTTTTGATTTTTACTTGTCCTAGCTGTCTGTGGATGCCTCCTTTCAGTATAGCTTTCTCTCATTCTAGTTAGCAAACTAGTCACCTGCATAGCTGACTGCTGACAGTTTTTATCTACATTCCAGTGATTATCTTTTACTTTCATTGTGATCTTGCACTGCAAGAATACAGGTGGCAAGATATTATTGACACCAATAACAATCTCAACTGGTATTATCAAATGCATTATGCACTATTTTATATGCTTTCTTGTCATAAATCATGATCCTTTTTTATCATGTATTAACAACACCTGCATATTACTCTTTAGAAGATATATAACTGGTTGCCTTCAGACAATAATTCCAGTCTCCAGTTAATATGAATGGGATATATTTCTTGCTGAGATCTCGGCAGGCTGTTTTTCAATTTAGGTAAGTAGAGATAAGCTTATATGCAATTTGTATACAACCAATTTAGTTTGTTTTTAAATGTTGAGTATATATGATTCATGCAATGCATCGTCTTTGTTTATACAGCCCCTGAAGGAGGACTTTAAACAGTAATTGGCCAAAATTGGGCTGCTTTGAAAATAAAATCCATATCTTTTCAGCATCTCGAGACACATTCTGTTTTGTTGTGGGGTTCACTTCGGATGTTTTTCACATTTCTTGAGAAAAACTAACTGATCATAGTTTGCTGCTCAAACTAAAGAGGAGCACACTGGAAGCATTCCAGTGTTGTGTATTAGCACGTGGAAAGCCATGGTTTAAGGCTTACCATGCCTTCAGAATGCAGACTACTTTTTCTATCTATTATATATTTTGGAAAGTAGGCTGTCTTGTCTGTCTGTCTGTTTTCTGTGAAACTGAACGCCTTTTCAGATATTATTTCCAAACTCGGCACAAGGATTCCCAAAGGTTGGCCTGGTGATTTTCACTGATGTTTGGGCGCTGGGTGCCACTTTGAATCAATATGGCAGCCCAAAAAGTTGCTTTGGCATGACTTTGCTTGTTTTTTTGGTATCCTTTTGGCCACCTCTTGAGCTATTGTTGTGAAACTCACTATGAGGGTTCCTAAGGTGGGGGTGGCAGAAATCTTTGCCATCTGCCAGGCGCCATTTTGGAAAAAATAAATGGTACAAATGCCTGACACCAAACACACATTGGGATAGGAGTCGGGAAAGTCCAATGCAACTCCATGCGTCCTCTGAAAAGCCACTTCTGAAAGACCCTCTGAAGTGTCATTAAATGTGCTATGCAGAGTCTTTCAATCCTAGATATAGAGCTGAACTGTCAGGGAGGCTACATCAACTATGGGGAAAGATCAATTATCCAAGATCACTAAAGCACAACTCTTGCTTAAATTCTATTAACCTGAAAGTATTATCAAAACCAGCTGCAGAGCTTTGGAACTCACTACCAGCTTTTTTCTTACAGGTCACAATCATACAGATCTTCTAAGGAATGGTTAAAAAGTTTTACTGGTCATCTGCTTGCCTATCCTTGACAGGTGCTCTGATTTATTACTTGACTACCATCTTACCACACATTGATGGGTCTGTGGACATAGTTACATATTGCTTTTTCGTTCCTGGGAAGAATGGTGTTTCCTTTTTTTTTTTTTTTTTTTTTTGCTACTTCTGGTTTTATTGGTGTCTGATAATAACAATCAAATTCATGTTGCATTTTAATATTTTATGATGGAAGCTGTCCTGACAGAGCTTGGCCTTAAAGCTGGCCTATAATTCTCTTAACTAAATCTATTTTAATTTTATTCAGTTTTACTTTTTTTTAAAGTATTCCTTCTGAATGTGTAGACTGGCACACTGCATATGGGGAACTAGATAGCCAAGAATAAAAGCAATTGTCTCAAAACGCAGAAATATTAACAAGGTGCCTTGATAATATTTCAGCCTATGTGCTACATAGAATGAGTGCTGAAATTAAGTAGAATGGAATAGCTGTATTATCTCCACATGTAGTTTTACACAGAAGGACAGAGATAAACAATAACACTTAAGACTATAATAAAAAATTAAACGTCTTTATAACTAAAGTGCACATACACACACAATTACTCTTCAATTCTCAATCTACATAAAGAGGTCAAAAACACAGCAGCTCATCTTCTATCGGAAGAATTTTTATTCTCATCAAGATATTTACCATTGAAGTAAGTTACACTCTCAAGTTAATTGCTAAGAAGGACATTCTTCCTAGCCGATTTCTAACTCATGCAACTGTTACAAGAAAAGTGAAAATATTCACTTCCACTCTTAAGTATTTGCTTTGTGGCAATGAGGAGATCAGAAGATTTCATTTTTGCCTAGCTACAGTCTGGCCCCCAAATGGCAACTAGGCATTCCATTTTGGCGATGGTAACCCCGGTTTAAGGAGTCATTTGGCACCTAGCTTATATATCTGAGTTTTTAACACTGCTCAGAGCTACCTGCATGTCTAGCATCCAACATACCTCACACTAAAGGAAAGAAATGACTGCCAGTTTTAAATACACAAAAATGTAATGCAATGTAATAATTAGGATGACACCCTTCTCTCTCCCAGCAAGCCACACGTACATATCCCATCTGCACTTGAAGCAGAAGGAGGGCAGCAGCGTCACCAAGCCCTGAGCAGAGCAGAGGAGTGACTAAAGATCATGCCCTGCCCTATTGTTATGCAATATTTGCAGAGCTCAAACCTACACAATTAGCATGAAAAAGAAAAACATATCCCCTCTCCTACCCAAATGCAAGCCTGAATGTTTTTAAATGGAATTTTGAAACTGGGGGAAGAACATGTACTTCCAACATCTTTTATAGTGAAAAGAAAGGAACAGTTTTAAACCTTAAATGGGATAGCATGGTGCACTATAATCCACCATAGTTCTTCTACTGTTTCCCTCCCATTCAGGCTATAGCCAATCTTACAAATATTGGGAACACAATTTTTTCACAGATCAGCACAAATTGTTCATCAGGCCTTGTGCTAAAACACGCATCCAGAATGAGAGGTGTTAAATGACTACAGTACTTTTAGAGTTCTGATAAGCCCACTATTAAACAAACAAACAGCCCACCTATTCCCTCCTCCCATTTTAAGTATGCTCCATTTTTAAGTGAAGCATAGAAATATCATTAAAATACTAATGACACAAGGTTTTCCCATGCAGGTACAGACAGGGACCACAGAGCGTAACACATCCCTCTTTGTCGCCGCCGTCCGTATTCCATAGCCAGTCCACTTATCCGTCACCTGATATCACAATGAAAGCAGGTGAGCCTTTTTCCTTTCCCATGCAGTTTGAAGTCAAACCACATGGGTGAAGGGCACAGTGCCCTGCAAGCACCAGCAATCAGCTGATTGACAGTGGCTGAAAATCCTGCTTCCGGCAGTAGGTGGTAACTATACCAGTCTGACATTATATATGACATCAGGTACGGGGCAGGTAGGTGGAACTTGGCCGAAACCACATGGCAGGCCAAATTGGCACGCCTAATCAGACCCACTGTCTGGAAGTTCCTCAACGCTGCTGTAAATGGAAGGATCACATCTTGTGTGTGCAAACATTAAGTCAATACATCAAGTTCATATATCAACTCAACTTCAAGGGTCTGAGTCACCTTTAACAAGATTGGCAAAGGAAGAAAGGCTAGTAAAATATTTAAGCTGGGTTTACTTTAAACTAGGTGAAGCAAAATGCTACCATATACTAACTTATGAATGCTCTCCCCGGTGAGGCTTGCCTGATGCCTTCATTACATATCTCTAGGCAAAAACATTCCTCTTCTCCCAGGCCTTTGGCTAATTAAACAATCTATGGCCTCTTAAACTGTGGGAGGGGGTATTGTATTTGTTTCCTACCATGTTAGGTGTTTTGTGGTTTTATATTGTAAACTGTTCTGCAATCCTTGGATGAAGGGCGGTACAGAAATTTAATAAAGAAGATAAAAGTGCATTTATCACATTTTTAGGTACATCGGCTCAAAACTGAGACACCAAAGTATTCTTTGAAGAACACTGAACAGCTTCAAGGGTCTCATGTACTGTAGCTCAACCCTGCACACATCTGCTCAGAAACAAGTCGCTCTGCAGTCAATAAGGCTTACACTCAAGTAAGTGAACACACAGGACTGCAACCTGAAGTCGCAACTCAGCAGGCATGTTTTGAGTACTAAACTGCTCAGACAAATGTTCAGCATTCACTACCATTGCCACATCTTCTCATGTTTTCATTACCGTAAATTTGTTTTCTGTATATCACATAGGTAGCAGGTGCCTTACAGGCTCTTAGTGTGGGTAGGACTTAGGCATGGTCAGGGAAGAACTGTATAAATAATATGGGGGAGGACTCCAGGGTGAAAATGGCAAGAACTCCTTTCCTGGCCACACACTTGGCTGTGAGTGTATACATTCAGTTAGTTTATAATGGGATAAAACTGCAGTAACCGGACTCCCATGTTAAGTTGTTTGGCCGTATATCTGTCTATGAAGAAGGGGCTTGTAAGCAAGGCAGACATAGACATGACATAGTATGACATTAGCTATATTGGTAATACAGAAAAGCAAATTTCTATAAACATGAAATTTGCCCTATCTCAGCTACAAGTACAGCACACCTCTCATAGGCACAGGTTTGTCAAAGGCTACCATGAAAACACTTTGGCTACCCACTCTGCTAATACTTAGCATTGCTTTGCTTGTCCTGTATAGTGAATACTGAGCTACAGCTAAGCTTAGAAGCTCAGCTAGAGGTAAAATAAGAGACTCGCTCTTGATTTATAAAGGGCAAAATAAAATAAAAAAATCCCCTCACTTCCATTTTTGCACTATTTAATCAGATTTCTTGAAAAAAATAAGAGTATTTGGTCCAAATTTTCAGGATTGCAGCCAGTGTTAATTCTACACAATTAGACTCATCGAAAATAAGGACATGACTAACTTAGGTCCATTCATTTCAATGGATATACTACTCTCAGCAGAACTTAGCTGGATACAACCTTCAGCTTCCATCATATACATTTGGTAAATGTGCAACTGAGATCATTTTATGCCACATTGCAATTACATCTTCTTATTTGCATGGCCTATTTCAAGGATGAAAAAATATTTCAAATGCCAAGGCACTAACATCAATGCTTAAGAGGCCAAGATCAAAAATCTTCAGTCACCTGCACTGCAAATAGCAGAACAAACAATCCAGGATTCCTGTCCCGCCCCCCGCCCAGCATTGTAGATTTTTAAAAAAACAATTGTGGCTTAATTTCTACAAACACATTTATTTTCTTAAAGCCTAAATCTAAGCAGATTTACACAGAGGTAAGTTCTACTGAGTTTAACAGCACTTTTCCCCTAGTAAGTGTACTTAGAATTGCTGCTTTTATATATTTGCAAGACAGTTTCTAAAATAGCAAGGCAGTTTCGTATGTCTAACTTTAACCTTCGTGACACAAGGGCAACACCCATGTAATAGAAAATCTTGCACAGCATGGCTTAAGTGCTTGATGTGAGTTAGTGAGCTCTAAAGTTCATTTGTTCCACACATTAATTATAGAAAATACATTTGCTTACCATGTTATTTTATGAAATGATATACTAAGATTTTAAAACTAGAGACGTTTTTGGACATCAAGACAGCACACTGCAATATCAAACAGTGACCCTAGCTCATATACCATAATCAAAGATTTCTGTAATTGAGAACAGGCCCCCACTTCAAATCAGTTTGTACAGATGAAACAATTCTACTGATGAGCAGGAAGAACTGGATCCAACTTTCACTGCTAACGACAATTTGGTACTGGAAGGTGAACACTGAAAAAAATTATTTGTGAACTGATCATATATATGAGGGCTGCTCAAAAAAGTCTGTCTCCACAAAGCAATTTCTCAAAGGAATTATGCATTGAAGCTAAAATTCAACGATTTCTGAAAAAGAAGCCTGTTTTATTACCATGGCCAACATTTTATTCATCCAAAATATTTCTTAAACCTTCTCAAAAAAAGGTAAGTGAATGAAACTGTACTTTCTGAGCCCAATATTAGCTAGGGAACCTAGTATTTCTAACCTAATCTTATAAAATGTGGAAGTACAGTGTTCACTTTACTTACATAAATCTGGCCTTATTTATAAACAAACATCCTACTAAAGAGAGAAGAGAGAGACAACACAGAAAATACTGGGTAACAAGCATGGAAAAAGAATAATGTGCCTGAGATTAAATATTGCCCCCCTCCCAGACATGAATTTGGTCCCAGTGGATGCCTTAAAAGCATAATAATTTGAAAATGTACAACTCCAAAACTTTATGTTGTGTGCTTGAGTAGTCAGCTTTCAGAGATGAAGCAGCGTTTAAGTTGATGCAAATGTACTGCCGCTTCACCACATTGTGAAGCAGTTGTGTTCATCACATGAAACCACGTCTGCTGTTGTGAATGTATAAAAAGTATGAAAGAAAGGCTTGCATTTCCAAACATAAAGGGCACATGCCAGAGAGGTAAAATTCTGTATAATTGCCCAGCACTTTTTCACTGCTTGTTTCCCTAGGAATTTCAGAGTGTTCTCTTAACCAAACACAACAGTATATGCCGCACACCCAACAGCTGTATAAAATATTACCTCGCTCACGGTTAGGTACTACCTTTCATCTGAGATCCTTTGCATAACTAGGCTCATGGGTTCAAGCCCCACATTGGGCAAAAGGTTCCTGCACTCTAGGGGGTCGGACTAGATGACCCCCGTGGTCTCTTCCAACTCTACAATTCTGTGATTGCTTTTAGGATCTATGAAATTATATGAGGAGCGTACCAACCATGCAGGCAAGCGTAAGTTATTTTTTATTTTAATAAAGAGGGCGAAATGGAATTGCTGTAGCTAAGAAGATACTACTTTGGGGGAACATCCCAAAATGTTTCATTCGCCACACAATGATATGTGCTATATAATATAATACACACAGATAGAGAAAGAGGGTGGGGTATAGGAATCAAGTGACCAAGTCTGCTGTCAATGGGGCAGCGGAATAAGAATATCCACAAACATGATATGGACTTCAATATATGGGGTACTCAAAGTTTGCAGAAATTTTTAGTTGGAAAATGAAACAACGGCTGATTCCTGTGTGCAAAATGGTTGGAATGTTTTCCCGGACTCAGAACTTACTGCTGGGCTTATATCTTCAGTCAGTCCAGCAGCTAGAAACTGTAGTAACTGGGCTCCCACTTTAAACCCCTTTGTTATATGAACTTGTCTAGGAAGGAGAGGACGCTTGTAAGCAAGGAAATCTCTATGGCAAACATGATAGTATGATATTAACGTACTGTATGATGTTATCTTCTGCATGGATTGTATTCCATGGAAGGAGCATATATACAAAAACACATATACTCAAACTGCCCCCACGCGATCATCCTTAGTACCCTGCAGCAAGCAAGGTGGAGAGTTGTTAAGCCAGGCTTCTTCAATCAACCTTGGCCCTCCATATGTTTTGAGACTACAATTCCCATCACCCCTGACCACTGGTGCTGCTAGCTAGGGATCATGGGCGTTGTAGGCCAAAAACATCTGGAGGGCCAAGGTTGAGGAAACCTGTTTAAAGCTCTCTCTGCATTTCTCACTAGGCTCTGGGATGCTATTGTGAGATTTCATAGGGCCATCTACGTTGCCACAAGATCTCACAAAAGCATCACAGAGCCTGGTAAGCACAATGGAGAGCTTTTCACACCAGGGAAACATGGTGCAAAAGGAGCTTTCAAGCTCTCTGCCTTGCATGCAATTAAATCGTGCCATTTCAACAGTGAGGCGTTGCTATCACTTGAGTTAATCATGTGCTAGATGTGATCATAATGTATTGCAAATGTGTACCACAGCCTGAAATCTGCTACAATCCCAAGTACCAAGTGTACTACGGTCATCCACACAGTAACAAGCTAACTAATAATTATTGACGACTTATATGTAGTTAAGACTCTGCAGTCATCTAAAGTGAGGACAGAAGCCTGTTTGCAATCAACAAATTGCAATAATGTAATACTTGCCTGAGGCAACATCTGTGAACTCCCTAAACCTCAACCTCTACAGGGGAATTGTGCTACAGTTCTAGACTGCTTAAAGGGATGCGGGTGGCACTGTGGTCTAAACCACAGAGCCTTAGGGCTTGCCGATCAGAAGGTCAGCGGTTTGAATCCCCGTGACGTGTTGAGCTACCATTGTTTGGTCCCAATTCCTGCCCACCTAGCAGTTCGAAAGCACGTCAAAGTGCAAGTAGATAAATAGGTACCGCTCCGGCGGGAAGGTAAATGGCGTTTCCGTGCGCTGCTCCAGTTCACCAGAGGTGGCTTAGTCATGCTGGCCACATGACCCGGAAGCTGTCTGTGGACAAACACCAGCTCCCTCGGCCTATAGAGCGAGATGAGCGCGCAACCCCAGAGTCGTCCGTGACTGGATCTAACAGTCAGGGGTACCTTTACCTTCTAGACTTCTAAGATTCCGGAATGGGTAAACCAGCAAAAGCGAATCTGGAACTCCCCAAGCGATGCTGGACTCTAATTCTATCAGCATAGGCAGCAAGGCCAGTGGCTGTAATCCATATACCATATGGAAAGCTAAAGGTTTCCCCATCACTATATTAAGCTACCCAAAAGAAATCACCCCAATTATTCATCTTTCCTTCTTTGTTTGATTACTTGCACACTTCCAATGCAGCTTGCAGTCTCATTAACAACGAGATAGCAAAAAATGCAAGCAAACTAAAAGCAAAAGAACAGAGCGCCTATCAAATAATTAATAATCCTACATATTCCATCTCCAAGCTAAAAAACCAAGGGCATCCCAAAGCTCCAAAGGCCTGGGTGTTTTTGATACATACCTAAAGGTCGGCTGCACAGACCCTTGCCAGGTGTGCCTGGGGAAAGCATTCGCTGAAGTCTGGGCCAAAACTAAAACAGGAGTTCTAATGGAAGATCTTCAGATATGGCTATTCTTATTTTAACAATATGGAAGAGCAGAAAGTCTTGAAGATACATCAGTAGACTTTACAGGCAAAAGCCGTTACCAAACAGTAGTAACAGATAGCATGTGATAAATTCTACACTGCCACCAAATATAACCCACCTGCAGCACTTTGAATCAGATGAACTTCCCAAATGGTTGTCACAAAGGCAGTCCCAATTATAACTAATTAAGAGTAGTTTAATTCTGAGATAACCAAAGTGTAGATAACTATGTCGAGACAGAACAACACTTAAAAAATAAAAATAAAATTAGAGCCTCAGCACACAAACTAGTTAATAAAAGGTGCTTAGGGCTACTGATGACACCCAGTTATCCACAACCAAATTATTTTTATACTGCAAACCCTGTGATCCTCTGATTAGGGGTTGTATATTTATTTATTTATTTATTTATGGATAATAAAATAAATAAATACTATATTTTAAAAAGCACCACCATGCTGTGAACCTCGTCCTGTATGACAAGTGCAATCCCATCCAGCAGAGGTTGAATACTAACACATCAACCATCCATTGATGGTTCTAGTGGAACTATTAGTGGATGCTTGTAGAATCTCTGTCTTGTCTAGATTGGGGGAAAAAAAAATCTTGCCGTGTTGCTCCATGGAGGGAGGGGGAACCAAAATCAGTTATAGAGGCTATACCTCTATAAGGACCAACAGAAAAGGCACAAAATTATGGCAGGTTTTCAAGTTACCAGTATCTTCCCTCACAAAGAGTTCTCAAACAAAGTGGTAGTAGTGGGAACCATGAAGGTGCAAGAGATAGACTAGATGTGGTAGCCATGAGGTCAGATTCTCAACTCATTTCCAAGATAGGGACTGAAGGCTGAGTATGTCCCTTTCGGTCCATTACGGATTCCAGGCACTAGTTCACAACACCCAGTACTATTACTACAAATCATTTCCGTCCACTGGGTGAACCAGCTGGAGCTGAAAGAAAGACACTGTTGTCTACGGAGGCCACCTGAGTCCAGGGACAGTGCTGAATCCAGGAATACCTACAATATCCTCCAGAGGAGTGCAACCACTTCCACAACAGGCCATCTCCCCAACTTGAGACAAATAACACCCCTCTGTCTTTTCAAGATTCAGCTTTAATTTATTGGCCCACATCCAGCACATCACCACCTCCAAGTGCAGGTCTAACCCCTCAACTGCCTCTCCCAACTCAGGTGGAATTGAGAGATAAAGCTGGGCATTATCTGCAAATTAGCACCTCACTCCAAATGTCCTGATGACAGCGCCCAGTGACTGCCATATGGATCTGAAATAGCATGGGGAAGAAGATGCAACTCCATTGAACCTCACAGAATAGCTCCTATGGTAGCAAACAGCAGCCTCCTACAACTTGTTTCTGGAAAAGGCTGTGGAGGTAAGATCAGAACTACTGAAGCACCGTGCCCCCAACTTCCCTGAGATGCTCCAAAAAGATACCATGGTCAACACTATCAAAAGTCGCTGAAAGATCACACAGAATGAGCAGGGTCATACTCCCACATCTCTCTTGACAAATGTCCTCAGCTAGGGCAACCAAGATTGTTTCAGTGCCATGGTCAGGCCTCAAACTAGACCATATCACCTTCTCAAACACCTTTTCCCAAAAGGGGATATTTGCCACTGTACAATAGTTATTTAACATATTTGGGTCCATGGAGGTCCTCTTAAGGAAGTGGACACATCACCACTCCTTTAAGGTAAATTATAGGTACTGTAATAATATGCTAGCGATTTTGTGATGCCGTGGGGAAATCTTACATGTTAATCTTACCACACACTGCACTAACTTGTGTCTACTTCACTAGCAGACATCAAAAATACTAACAAGTTTTAAATGATTTCAGAATATCCTCATGTTGTTTTGCACAAATTTAAGCATTAGTAGTGTTGGGTAAAAACTTTCTCAAGTGTTTTTCCCCCAGGGAAAATTTTCTGTTTCATAAGCTCATTAGTAACAATTAGTGAATGCCATCTGCAAATGAATATTAGGAAAGGGTTTTCTTTAAAGATTTGTTTACTAAATACAAGCAAAATAAACATGCTAAATTAGTTCACTTTCTAGAGCATTAGAAAATTTTCTGGTGGAAACTGAACATTTTCTTACGCAAATTATCCTAATTCACAATTTTCCAGAAAGCCTACACCACTGGTTAGAAATAGCACCTAGCAAAAATAGTGCAAACAGAATTGAGAATTGTGGCCATGAGAACTTACTTATCTGTGCAGTGAAGTGTCAGTACAAAAGAGAACAAAGGGAAAACTAGCAGCTCACTCCTTAAAGAGAAAATAAGTATATAATAAATAGCTCAAGCACAATCCTCAGTAAAAAGTTTATCCTCAAACTACTCCACAAGTGCAAGACAATGACTACTCACTTCAGCTTTTACAACCTAGTCTTTTAAACACTGTTTTGACTTTGAAAACAGGGCTGTAAACATCTATATGCGAAGACCCAGTGTTCTTAGCAGTAGTTTCCATACAGCATCAAATGAGTGTTGTTGTTTAGTCGTTTAGTCGTGTCCGACTCTTCGTGACCCCATGGACCAGAGAACGCCAGGCACCTCTGTCCTCTACTGCCTCCCGCAGTTTGGTCAAACTCATGCTGGTAGCCTCGAAAACACTATCCAACCATCTCGTCCTCTGTCGCCCCCTTCTCCTTGTGCCCTCCATCTTTCCCAACATCAGGGTCTTCTCCAGGGAGTCTTCTCTTCTCATGAGGTGGCCAAAGTACTGGAGCCTCAGCTTCACAATCTGTCCTTCCAGTGAGCACTCAGGGTTGATTTCCTTCAGTATGGAGAGGTTTGATCTTCTTGCAGTCCATGGGACTCTCAAGAGTCTCCTCCAGCACCATAATTCAAAAGCATCAATTCTTCGGCGATCAGCCTTCTTTATGGTCCAGCTCTCACTTCCATACATCACTACTGGGAAAACCATAGCTTTAACTATACGAACCTTTGTTGGCAAGGTGATGTCTCTACTTCTCAAGATGCTGTCTAGGCCTGTCATTGCCCTTCTCCCAAGAAGCAGGCGTCTTTTAATTTCGTGGCTGCTGTCACCATCTGCAGTGATCATTGAGCCCAAGAAAGTAAAATCTCTCACTACCTCCATTTCTTCCCCTTCTATTTGCCAGGAGGTGATGGGACCAGTGGCCATGATCTTCGTTTTTTTGATGTTGAGCTTCAGACCATATTTTGCGCTCTCCTCTTTCACCCTCATTAAAAGGTTCTTTAATTCCTCCTCACTTTCTGCCATCAAGGTTGTGTCATCTGCATATCTGAGGTTGTTGATATTTCTTCCGGCAATCTTAATTCCGGCTAGGGATTCATCCAGCCCAGCCTTTCGCATGATGAATTCTGCATATAAGTTAAATAAGCAGGGAGACAAAATACAGCCTTGTCGTACTCCTTTCCCAATTTTGAACCAATCAGTTGTTCCATATCCAGTTCTAACTGTAGCTTCTTGTCCCACATAGAGATTTCTCAGGAGACAGATGAGGTGATCTGGCACTCCCATTTCTTTAAGAACTTGCCATCAAATGAGTAGTTCTGTTTAAATATAATGAGGCATCAAAAAACTGCATATGAGCAACATCATAACCAACTAAAGCAAGGATGTATTTATAACCAAGACTAATATTGCATATTTCATGCACATTTTTACTAAAAGTAGATAATTTTTCATAATACTGACAAATTAGTTTAAAGCTAGGTCTCATATGATGTTCTCAAAAAAGCCACTAACTTTATTTACATCTTATCTCCCCTAATATTGCTACTTCACAATATCTCAGTGGGACAATATGCAAAGCATTTGAAACATTTAAGCATTTTAAACAAAATAATATACAGAAACAACACACAATTACATTTCACTTTGCCCTCATTCAGAAGCATGAACTAGGAAATGTGTTCTTCCTTCAACCCTTCCACCAACAGCTCACTCTACTTACCATTACTATATCTATGCAATGGGTTGGATCCAAGTAAACATAATGAAGTCAATTGGACAAGTTAGTCATGGCCAACCCAAGCATCACTGATTTCAACAGCTCTACTCTAAACATGACTTAAGTCTAATTAGGGTTGCCATGTGTCCTCTTTATCCAGAACACGTCCTCTTTGTCAGGGTTAAAATTTCTGCCTGGGTGTATTTTGTAAATTTGCCAAAATGTCTCTGGCTATACTTTCTGGATGAGACACAGACATAACTGGTGGTTGAAGACTTGCTTTCCTCTTCTCTTCTCCTGCCCCCCATAGCAATATATCACAGCTTCTATAGCCTAGATATATAGGGTGAGTCCTTTAAATGAAGCCCCATGGATACAGAGCACGCATGTTCCATGGGGCCTCTTTTAAAAGACTCCCTCTGTAGTAGGGGTATTTAAAATCACAGCATCCTCTTTTTTGCTCTTCAAAATATAGCAACCCAGATCCAACCCATCATGTTTGCATCAAGGATACTTAGCTCTTTAGTTGTTGTTGTTTTAAAAAAGGAACAACTGGGATTCTGAATTCTGTACTCAAAGAACTCTTGATCAGGAGCTATAATCTCTTCTCAGGGCCAAGCATGTCAGGTGGGCATTCTTCATGGAAATTTTTCTACAGAAAATTTTCCATTTCGTAAGTTCATTGGTAACAATGAATGGAAGCCAAGTACAAATACAATATTAGGCAAGCTCTGCAGTTTCAAAGCTTTCAGCTTTGTTTACTCAATACAAATAAACATGCTAAATTATATCACTCTGTAGAGTATGATAAATATTTCCAATTAAGACTTGGAAACCACATGTATTCATACTCACACAATCAGCAGCCAGAGATCCCCAAGCATGTATACCCATGGTGAAACCAACATATATTCACTGCTACTGTATTTGGTAAATATGCTGGATACATGCAATTTCTTACAGAAATATGATATATGTGTAATAAATTCATCTTCAGAAAGCATCAACCCATTCCAAATACTATACTACAATCAAGCAGATTATAATCTTGGAACTCATCATCAATGGGTAGCTTTTACAGGTTAGGTATAGGTAACTTTAACAAAGAACTGGACAAATTCATAGAGGCAATTGTATCAACATTTGTTAGTCATGATAACCAAGCAGGACCTCCATGTTCAAGCTCCTTGTATCTCTGATTAAACAACAGTGGGGGAATGGCCATTACCAACAAACACCAACAAAGCATCTAGCTGGCCACTTGTGGCAACAGAATGCTAGACCCAATGAACTTTGGTCTCAACCAGTGTTTCTCAAACCTGGGTCCCCAGCTGTGGTTGCACTACAACTCCCATCATCCTTGACCACTGGTCCTGCTAGCTAGGGATGATGGGAGTTGTAGTCCAACCACAGCTGGGGACCCAAGTTTGAGAAACATAGAGACTCTGAACCAACCAGGGAAGTTTTCTATTTCATTCCTCACATCATTTCATCTCAGGAACCATATCCTTCTAAATTCTCCATGCTTAAGGGTCAGTTAACACTCTTGACGTTTTTGATGCTAGGATACATAAAAAGTAAAGGAGAGCTGGGAGTCTCCAGGGCTCACAATGGACATATATCAGGGAGTTGCTACTGGCTGAAGCTCCCTACTGCAAACCTACCACACATCCCAAAACACTGGAGATGTATTTTAGAAATGCCAATTCTGCAAATTGACCACTACATTATAGCTCTCTCTGTCCCACTTTAGCTCCTGCCAGCTTTTCTCTTCTCCGCATTCACATTTAAAGCCATTTTCATAATCATTCTAGTTCACCGTCTTCCATATTACAGGGAGCTTTGAAGCCTCAAGAATCTTCAACATGTACAAAGCTCAGCTTTTGTCCAGTTTGGTTTGTTTCAATGTTGTATGTTGTATATAGCTAGCTAGGCTGAAATAAAATTTTAGTTGAGCATCGTACTGCTAGTAACTCAATGCTATTTTGAAGTTCCCTGTTTCCTATGTACTTGAGACCCTACTTCCCATTATAATTCTCAGTTCAGTTGATATTATCCTAATTATTCCATACATGTGTCAAATATGAACAGCAAGGACACAACGAGAAGAATTAGCCATGCCTGCCTGTCTGGTTCACCCATTTCCTAGACAATCACCAAAATCTGAACATAATTTGGAACTGCTGAAACTTTTTACTTGGGCTGTCATTTAATGGCCACTATTTGAAGCACATGTTTTAACACACATAGTGTGTTATCTAGTATACACCATTTCAGAATACAAACTGCCCCAAATCTAGAAGACAGTATAGGTCAGGAATAAAGAAACATCAGTCATTGATGTTACTTATTAGAGCAACTACAGATTGTCCAGTTAGCTAACTTGTTGTTCAAGGCAATTAGTAGCCTATTTTTTATTTAAGGTGTTTTCCCCCCATGTTTTAATATTTCAAGAAAATTTGCAATGCAACATCCAAATACAATCATAATAAACTTACCAAAGTTACAAGTATAGTACACACTTTCAGAATATCAAACAGCAAAAGGAACTTAAAATAGAGCTGCTAAAGCAATCAAATTGTCCACTGCACATCTAATAAAACCAGAGGGGAAGACAAAAGTAGACAAACATATCTGGGGAGGACATTCCAGAGTGTAGTGCCACCACCAAGAAGGCCCTATCCCCAGTTACCACCATCTCATCTTCAAAGATGGGCACCCAAAGAAGGGCCTCTGAAAATCACATTAATCAGGCAATTTCATATGGGTACAGATGGGCTTTGAGTATTATTCATTTGCTGTTGTCCTCATTTTCTTCCCCACTGCAACACATGCAAAAAGCAGAACAAAAACAACTACCTGTCACCAATCTGAAAAAGCCTCAACATAATTAATGGGCTTAATATTTTGATTTATTTTTGTTTAAATTGTGAGTATTGTCAAATCAAGGGAATACAGTTCTGGATCATGCCTACTTAATAGAGGGCCAAAATTTTGATATTTTGAAACTGATACAGTACAAACATATTAAGATGATTGTGTATAGAGCGCCCATCCTAAAAAACAAACAAACCAAAAACAAACCTGTTCATTGTACTTAAAATCCCATTATCTTCATAAAAAAGATGTTTAAGATTCACCATCTGAGATAATTTGGTGAAATTATTGATTCCAAAATCCAAGTAAGAGAAATAATCCTCAAAAGAAGTATTGCTTGGGTCATGTGTTGGGTAAGTTAGCAAAGCAAGTTGTCTGTTCCTCATGCTTCTAGAGATAAGTGGTAGATGTTTAATTCAAACAACCTATAGATTTTGCTTACGTTTCAAGTAAAAAATGTGCATAGAATATCCTAATATGAGAATACTGTGATGCCATTAATAAAGAGTGAAATTCCATGTGTATAAATTCAGGTGAAAAGATGAAAGAAAGTCACATTCAATGACTTTATCCAACTCCTTGAATGAATGTTTGACTTATAACTTCAGGAATGCTTTTAGATAAATGACTGTGATGTACAAGACTCCTAAACTTTGATCCACTTCAACTGGTCTTCTGTATCCTGCTTTGAACTATTAGATGAATCCAAGAGAACTATATCCAGTCAGAATAGTACATTTGACCTGTTGCTTCTCCAAGTTATTTTCCAGGAAAAAAACAAAATGTTGTTTTGTCAAGTTGCTTTTCTTTGAGTTGCAGAGAATTCTCTCAAATATTATCTTTAGCACTAAATAAAAATTATAAAACTATAAGTATATATATATATATATATATATATATATATATAAAAAACTTGACAATCCATATTTTTCAACCATAAACAGCAAAAGTATTTCATGGGAAAGATAGAATTTCCAAGGAGTTTCTTTTATTTCTAAAACGTCCAGTAATCAAAATTTATATCCCTTTGATAGTTTTTTTGTTTGTAGTTCCAAAAAATATCATGGCAAAGACAGCTCTAAATCTTTACATCATATTCATCATTTAGACCAAACTCAATGCCACTGCATTCCAACTCTGAAGGATAAACACCCCAATGCTCCAAAAAGAGACCATGGCCTCCCCCTTTCATTTAGCACCGTACATTAGCAATTCCCAACAAATCACTGCAGAATTCAATACAGGACCAGACGGCATCACAGCTGTATCTGACCAAGACATCTATCCCACTTAACTGGGATATCTGTTCACCCCTTCATGGGCATAGCCAGACTCAGCTGTCTTCTACCTGAAACTTGGCATGAAGGACAACAATCAGCAAGCAACTCTGACATTTTTAAACAATGTATTTGTGTTAATATATTTCAAGAGTGAGTCTATTTGTAAAAAGAACCACAATTCATGATCTATAGTGCTCTAAAAAATAAGACAAAATATTTGAAAAGAATGTTTCCATATCAACAACCTTACTCATGGGATTGGCCAACTTACTTCAGTTAATGAAGTATTCCAGGCCCTGGATAGGTCCCAAATGCATCCAGCATCTGGTATATTTTTATGCCTTAATGTCCTAATCACCTTTCCAACTCATTTAGTTAGTGCGACTAAGAGACATCAGTTTCCATAGATAATAAGCATGACTGAATGATACACTGATTACCACCTTAATGGTTGAGGTCCATATTAACTGTTGATCCACAGGCGACCACTCCATGAAGTCATCTGCCTTGATCACCACAGCATTCAATTACAGGTTTGAGTAAGGCTAATTTAGTGAACTCAGTCATAAAGTTTTTTTCTTTCTCCCACATTTCATCCAAGGCTTAGTTTGGCTTCAACTCTGAAGATGGTTGAAGTCTTCACAACCATTAACTATGAGATACCAAACCTTCCTATTATTGGTTTAGTGGTTCAGAAACTTTATTCATCGAACTCACTCAAAACAAACATGTGTATAGCTATTTTTCTATTGACTGAATAGGATCTATCCCTCATTCACAAGAAGTTCCTCCTAGTACACTGGCAAGGCACTTAGTTGCGCAATCCTATTCATGTTTACTCAGAAGAAAGTTCCAATGTGTTCAGCAGGGCTTGCTCCCTACTATTGTGTTTAGGATTGCAGACCCAAGTTTCATACTTTTTTCCAGTATATTTCAGTTCTTCCTTAAAAATTCAGATTCAGATAAACAGTAGCAATCTAAAAATACCAACACACACTCTAAATATGTATTTGCCTAAAGGACAAGAGAACTATTGTCTTTTCAGTGAACTGATATTTATCAAATGGGTTCCAATGGTTCCAAAATAATTATTGTTGCAGAGCACTAATACAACATTTCGTAAATATCAAAACCAGGAAGTTGCATTGAAGAAGATTTCCAGTGTGCATCCACATACATTAGAGATGTAAAAACTTGAAATTCAAAGTTAAAGCGGTTGCCCCCTTCGCTGGCAAAGCTAAAGACTCCAATTTTTACCATAGGATAACACAGTAGTGCAAAAAGGATGACGTCTCTTTAGCACCAGCTCTGAACCTACCCCCCACCATATTCTTTTTTTTAAAAGAAAAACTTGCCTTCCTGCAAAAAAACAACAACGTGGAGGCATATCGTTTTTGAATGTTTCATGCTGTGCATCAACTCAGCTGGCTTGCTGCAAGGCTAAGATGTCAATGCAGTTTCAAAAGACGACCCCAGGAAAGAAAGAAACCCTTCCTCGTGCCCGCCCTAGAGGGGGCATGGCTTTTGCACGCATTTTTGCACACTACGGGGAGGGGGAGGGCACACAGCCACCTCACTTTGGGTGCACAAGGAGCTTCTGAGCAAGTCGTGGCTGTCAGCTCTCGCAACCCACCGTCCGGAACCCACCCGGCAGCACCCACCCAACCACCCCTTCCCCTCCCCCCTCCCTCGTGGAGTCCGAGTGGCGAGACCGGAGAGGGCAAGGGGGCGGCTGTGGAGTTGGGAGAGGGGTTGTGGGGCCGGGCGGTGGGGAGAGGAGAGGTGGAGTAAGGCGGGCAAGAAGAGAGGAGAAGAGAAAGCGCAAGCCAATGGCAAAGACTTTGCCGTCTCCTCCTTTCAGTCATATTTCCGTCCTCTTCTCTAGCGAAACTGGGGGAGGAGGGCAGGGAGGCGAAAAGCTCGCAATTTGGAAACACGCGCACGCGGGCCGGCGGGAGCGCGCGCGCGAGCGGGCGCCTACAGGGCCCCGCCAAGGAAAAAAAAAAGAGAGGAAAGAAATGCAAGGGTGTTTTTTTTTAAGCGTTAGCACTTAAAATAGAGGGGGGCCGAGAGTGAGGAAGGCGGGGGCCACGGGGTGGGGGGTTGTGGAGTTGGGGGTGGGGTGGGGGGGGAGAGGAAGCACAAGGGTCTGTGTTACCTCGTAGAGTTCCTCGGAAGCCATGCTGAGGCGCCCGCCTCCCAAGGTGGAGTTGGGTGCTGGTTTGGAGATACTTTTGTCTCAGTTGAGTGTCTGCCGTGGCCTCTCTCCTCCTTTCCCCTCCTCTTCTTCTTCTTCTTCTTCCTCCTCTCTCTGTGTGTGTGAGTGAGTGTGCGCGTGTCTGGCTCCTCTCCCCCCCCTCCCCACACACTCACTCTCCCCCAATGCCCGTGTGGTGCTGCTGCTGCTGGTGGTTGGTGGTGCCTCTGCCGCCCTCCTCCTCCTCCTCCGCTGGTGGTGGTGCCTGTGCGCAGAGCAAGCTGCGCAACGGGGCTCTCGCTCACTCGCACTCGCACTCACTCTCGCACACTTTGCTCGCGAGGCGCGGGAGAAGAAGGCGACGAGGGTTGTAGGGGGCGGGAGGGGGGGGCGCCGCCGCCGCGCGCGCGAGGAGGAGGCAGCAGCTGCAGCAGCGGCGACTCCCCTCACCCGCTGCCGCCGCTCGGGCGTCCCTCCGTCGGCTGCCTCGCCTGGCCGAGCCTCCCACTAGGCTCACTAATCGAGCGCAGAGAGAGTGCCACACGCCCGGGCTCCAGCCTCGCCTAGCGCCATCCTCTTCCTCCTCCTCCTCCCCCTCCCCTCCTTTGATCGCCCATTGTCTCCTCAGCTGAGCGGCGGCGCGAGGGGGCGGCGGGGATTGGGCCAATGGCCGCCGGGAGGAAGGGGGAGGAGCGACGGGAGGGGAGGGGATTGGAGGAGGAGGAGGAGCAGCAGCGGGAAGTGGGGGGGTGGTCTGGGGTTGGGGGCGCTGGTGTGCCGTGGGCTCCGTCGCTGCTGGTGCTGGTAGCAACCATGGAGGGAGAGCTGGACCCAACTTTTTGAGGAGGTTGGGGGTCCCCACCTCTCCCCCCACCCATTAAAAAAGGCCACCACCACTCAGATTGTGCTGAGGTGGGTTGGGGGGACGGCAGAGCTGCCCTTCAAGCCCCCAGATCCAAGGAAGCAGGCACCCAGCACCTCACCACTTCCTCTGCTCAACCCCAGCACCCTTTGCCCATGTAGCCTTCAGGTCCACCCATTCATCAACTTCACCTCCATCTGTTCTGTCTCCCTTCAGCCTTCCCATCTTTGCTTAGTCAACCCTTCAGCCCCTCTCATCTATTTCTGTCCTTTCAGACTCCTTCTGTTCCAATGGTGATCTGGTTTAGCCACCTAACATGATCACCCTTTCCATCTACTCATTTGCCTGTCCCTTTTACGTTGTACTTCCATGCAACTTCATGGTCCGCCCACATCATCGCACCATCAGCCCATTGCCTTTTCACCTTCTCATCTCATCTACATTCATCTCACTTCATCTCCCAACATCCCCACCCATCCATAGGCTCTACATTCATAAAATATTTTTGCCCATTCAGACTGCCATTCCCATCCACCTACAAACTACCAACTCATTTTCTCACCCACCCTCTATATGTATCCCATTATCTCCCATCTGTTCATCAGACCAGCATTTCTACATTCTCTTCTTACAAACTCACCATTCTTTCCAATTATTGCATATCCATTTTCTAACCATTCTGTTTAACCAGTCCTCTTTACGTGTATCTACTACTCATCGCTTTCATTTTATTTCTCTTAAGATTTCTGCTCAATTTTACCTACATTGCTTTCACCTACTATTATTGATTAGTATCTCAATCTCTTCCATTGTCCATTCACTCCATCTATTTGCACCCATCACCTTGGTTTTTACCTGTTCAGATGTACTTATCCATCTTGTTTTATGTCTTAAATTTTTCCATTCATATGCCATCCATCAACACCCTGAGACTGCAATCCTAACCTCACTTACTAGTAAGTACATCACATTGAATTCAATAGGACTTAATTATGAATAGACATGGTTAGGACTACACTGTAAGCCTCTTCTCATTTATTATATACATTTTTTTATCCATTAACAATATCAGTTTTGCTGTCATATATGCATCTTCCAGTTCTGTCCTAATTTCCAATAACAGTTTCGTGTTCCCAGCTTCATTTTTAGTACCTTCAGTATTTTATATAAACTTTATATTACAACAGCTTCAGATGTCTGTGGTTATGCTTACCATTATTGTGGCTGCTTGCGGAGACTTCTGGAGCATTTGAATATGAGGAATTGCATACAACAGTGGGAGAATTCATAAATGGTTTCTTGGCAAATTTCTTCACCTCCTGAAGAAAAATTGATTAAATATTGCCTTAAAAATGATTGACTAAAAGCCTGTCTTCCACTCAATTAAGGAAAAACATAGGCAGATACAAAGCCAGATATGCAAAGAGAGCAACATCAAGAGATGCTTAGGCTAGGGCTGAACTCCAAATTAAGTCAATGAATAGAATTTCAGTTCACATACATCACATACATTTGCACATAACAAAATAAAGATTATAAGAAATAAAATACTTTTTTTAACCTCTTGGCATATTTACCAGAAAAGAAAACAAGCAGAAAATGGTGTTCTTCAGGTTTGCTGAGCATTAGGACACTAAGCAATATAAAATATAGCATAGGATTACAACACATAATTGTAATTTCTGCAGCCAGGATTTCAAACAAAGTAGTTTGTTTACATTGTCCAAGTTCATAGATGGGCAAAGCTTATTGGCAGTGATTCCTGCTGCACTGAATGTTCTCTCAAGCCATTAAAATAGTTTGATTACAATTTCTTTTTCTCACCAAACTTGCAAGCAGTGAATTTGTCTGCTACCAGACGAGGAGGTCAGCAAAGTTACTGATCTGCTATGGCATATTCTTGATTTTCACTTAGCAATGCGTATGCAATATTTGCTGCATCAGGTGTGGAAAATGTAGAAGTTTCAGCAGCTTCGTAGTCTGCTTCTGGATCAGAAATTGCAGTTCTAGAAAAACAGTTCTCTATTTCGCTGGAAAACAGTCTGATGGACTAACTTGGCCTTTTGCATTGGAGCATCTGTGTTGTTCATGAGATGCAACCACAAGCCCTCTAGAAGCATTGCAGTATCTTAATACTTGGGTCAAGACCAGTTGATTCTTCATATTTTTAAAGATCTCCCAAGCTCATCTTCTCTCAAGTCATCCATCAGCACTGCTAATATATCCTGGATGATGGTTAGAACTTTTCATACCGTTAGATAAATGAGCTACAGTACGCAGAAACCACAACACGGAAGAACATATTTTTTACCTTCAAGCAGCTCTTGACACTTCAAGACAAGGCTACAGTACTCTAAGCACGTTCTCCATCTTGTTCCACTCCTATGAAGAAAGTCTGCTTTCACAAAATTTGTTCAACAATGTATTTCACTTTTAGAATATCTAGCAATGTACAAATGCCACTTTCTGATAATGTCTTGTTGCAGTTTGTTGTCACCCAGACCAGGTTTTTCCATTTTACTGTGAGGAGAATTTCTATTGGAAGCAATCGGGAATCTTCTAAATACTTACTAAGTTGCTTGTCAACTTAGCCTTCAGAAATACTTTATTAATACTTAGCAGCAAAATACTTGGCTAGAATGCCTTTCATGCTACTCAGGAATTAAAGCCATAAGGTTGACAGATACCTTCCAATCTTCCGCTACCTCCTCCAATTCTTCACTATATATCCCAGCATTCTTGCCATCTCCTTAGAGCTACACTGCAGAACTTAAAGTTGCTATCTGTTCAGGGAATAGTTACCCCCAAGGTGACCATGATTGACTAGAATGACACCTATCAGACTAACAGCATCAGCTTTTAAGTCTTTATGTTTTCTCATAAATCCTCGCCCGTGTACTCCATTTGTTTCATAATAGTTCTACTGTACCTTTGTGTTCATGACTTGTATTTTATATCAAGCCAGAATTGTCTTTTTTATTATTAAAGTTTTCAGATATCCATCTTGTTGAATAACACACAATAAGATACAAATCAGGGTATAAAAATAAAGGATGCAGTATAAGAAAGGAGCAACACAATTCCAACAACATTGCTTCAGAAAGTTGTTAATCCATGTGGTATACCTGGAATTGCCCCATATCTTGTATGATCGACTTACCTACTCTACCAATAAAAAAAATAACAACCCATTATCTATAGTTTTGCTTCTTAAATCTAATTTAATACATTGGTTTTGCCATTGATGTCTATTCCCATATTTTATAATACTATTCTTTGACAAATGACATTATGGTGGTTCTCTGCTTTCCCGCATATACAACTCTTGCAGCTGTCAGCAAATATGAAGTTAATTCTGCATGTTCTTACTTTACTGAACCCTCTAAATAACAAATACCGCCTGGTATATTGGGAATTCACAACCCAAAGCTCTTTGCAAATGGGACTAAATTTGTCCCCCCCCCTTTTTTTGCCATAGGGCATTTCCACCACATATGAAAGAAATATTTCTCTTTTTTGTATTTCCAGCATAAGTCAGGATAGTCCTTGTTGATCTTATTTATTTTTACAGGTGTGACATACCACCTTTTCATAGTTTCATAAGTCTTCTCTGATTTCTGAGTTTAAGGAAAACTTACGTTCTGTCAACCATAATTTCCCCCATACAGTCATAGATATATTTTCTCCAATATTCAGAAGGCATCCCACCATGTAATCCTTAACTTGTTCCTGCTCTGTGTAATAGCTTGGTAATAAATGGTATATTTTTGCAATTATCTGGTGTTTTTCTTTTGTTATCACTCACTTCTTAAACTCAGGTGTTTCTCTCCTATTATTGTGCCTTCTAACATTGTGCCTTCTAACAAATTATTGCACCTTAGTGCAGATTTGAAAATATTCAGACTACAAATATTACTTTTCTGCATTTGTCTTCTAATTTCTGAGTATGAAATCATACATCCCTCTTTTTCTGGTTCCTGAATCCTGAACAAGTTGCTTGATTTCCACATTTTAAACCTGCTTCTTGCTCCTTTTATGATTGCTCCTATGATTGACTCTAAAGGTGAAGAGTTTGGACTGAGTAATCTTTTAAAGCGATCCCAAATATTCATTAAATCAGATAATAAAAACTTGACTTTGAGGAAAAGAGATCTAATTTCATGTTCTCGCTATAATAAATTGTGTAGCAAGATTAATCAGATTTTGTTCAAATTTTGATATGCCTTCATACAGATTTAGAGTCCAATCCATTATCGAGTTAATAACATTAGAAATGTAAAGTAGGCTTAAGTTTAGGACACGAAGTCTTCCTATTTTTCCTTTCCACCCCCCATCATACAAAATCTTAGCCTTTAGTTTCTCTTTTTTGCCAAATAAATTTTAATATCAATTGTTGTCATTTATTTAATAATGAGGAAGTTATTTTGATCGATAGATGCTGAAATAAAAAGTTAATATTTGATAATACAATCATTTTTACTGTAGCAATTCTACCCGAGAAAGATAAAGGGAACTCCTGCCATTCCAATAGAAGGAAGAAGCATTCCTTAAACAAAATCTCATCATTATTCTTAAATAAGTCTTATGTTTTTGAGGTTGGTCTTATGCCAAGATAATGGGTCGGCTTATTTGTCCAATGACACTGAAACATATCTTTTGTTTTCTGTTTTGAGTCCAATAATCAATTCAGACCTATATTTTCTGTTTTTTTCTTCTACTTAATATATATCTGACTACGGTAGATTGCCACAGGCAGAAATACTTTCTTCTATTTTAGATTGCCTATAGTGTTGACAGGCTTCAAGTTAGTAACTATCCATAATACCAGCCTGCTAGTTTATTTCCTGCTTTTTAATAGGACATACTGGCTTTTCACAATCTGTGTTTAAAGCCTGATTATGTGAGGATTGTTTTGGAAGAGATTTTTCACTTTCAGTGTTGATTGCTGGATACCTGGTTCTCATGCGGTAGGTTAAGCTGGAAACATTCCAAAATAGCTGTTATTCGTTTATTCATTTATTTATTTAGCAAATGAGGCACTAAAACATGTTTGGCCTGCCACTACTGAGCAGGCCAGCCAAACCTGCTAGCCACAAAGAAAAGAGCAAATCTCATTAACACAGGTTGGTTCAGTGACTTGCCTGATTAACCAGATCCCTTTTTTTTATCAAGGCAATTTTTAAAAAATAAATTATCAAGTCAATTAATCAATAAATGCTGCAAGCCCACCATTTACGTGAAGCTTTTGATACAACTTATTCACCAAGGCTTTTGTTCTTACTCTGAATTTACATTGATGGCTCCGTATCTATCAAACAAATAATAACTACTAAACAGCTGGAAGCTAAATCAGTTTATTCAGGGGGAAAATGCATTACAGTACTTGTTGAATGCCACTGCTGTGCTTAGCAGTTTATCTATAAAGACATTGACTCGGCGCTGTACAAGTCGTGTTACCCATGTCAGTATCTAGAATCTGCAGCAACAAATAGCACACGGCCATGTAGAATCAAGTCAGAAGATGGGAGAATCTGTATCAAAACCTCTAGGACAGGGGCCAGCAAACTTTTTCAGCAGGGGCCCGGTCCACTGTCCCTCAAACCTTGTGGGGAGCCAGACTATTTTTTTTGGGGGGGGGATTGAATGAATTCCTATGCCCCACTAATAATCCAGAGATGCATTTTAAATAAAAGGGCACATTCTACTCATGTAAAAACACGCTGATTCCCAGACCATCCACGAGCTGGATTTAGAAGGCGATTGGGCTGGATCCTGCCCCCAGGCCTTAGTTTGCCTCCCCATGCTTTAGGATCTCAGTAGTCATAGCAGAAAAAAGGGCATTACATTTAGCAAGGCTTGACACGGCCCCTTCTAGAAATTTTTAAAAATTGTTTTTAAATACTATTAATTTGTTGTTACTCAAATTGTTAACTTCATGCCCTCCAAGTGTCCCAATTTTCCAGAGACAGTTGCGGAATTCTGATTTGATTCCAGAATGTCCCTATTTCCCCCACCAGTGCCGCCGCTGAGCTCAGTGAGGAGGATGAGCCAGCGCTTGTCCCAAGATGGCGGCTGCAAGGGAGACTCCTGTTGCCTCTTCATGGCCTTTCCATGGCCGCCACTGCCAGTCTCTTTCCTTGGGCAGCTTGTAGCTGCTGCAGGTGAGGAAGAGGAGAGGCTGCGGTTGCAGAGGCCCAGCCCAATTTTAAGAGGCAGGAAGAATGTTAAGATGTTAAGAAGTTACCCGTGTTGAACGTTTTGGTGTTATATCTCTATCTATCATCTATATCATCTATCTATCATCTATCTATCTATCTATCTATCTATCTATCTATCTATCATCTATCTATCTATATCTATCTATCATCTATCTATCTATCTATCTATCTATCTATCTATCTATCTATCTATCTATCTATCTATCTATCTATCATCTATCTATCTATCATCTATCATCATCATTATCTATCATCTATCTATCTATCTATCTATCTATCTATCTATCATCTATATCTATCATCTATCTATCTATCATCTATCTATCTATCTATCTATCTATCATCTATCTATCTATCTATCTATCATCTATCTATCATCTATCTAATCTATCTATCATCTATCTATCTATCATCTATCTATCTATATCTATCTATCTATCTATCTATCTATCTATCTATCTATCTATCATCTATCATGTATCTAGAGAGTTCAATGCATTAATTGGTTAAAAGGCTGCTTCTTAACCAATTAAAATTATTTAATGGGTTGACATTCCTATTATTTTGGGGGTGTTAATACTGGTCTCCTGTGCATACTAAGGAACAAGTTTCACTGCACTTGGTTTAAGTTTGCATAAGCATGCACAGGCACCAGACTAGCTGCAAGTCTACCAGGGCTCTAGATTTCCTAATGTGAGAATAATGGGGTTGCAACCTCACTCCACCCTTCCTGCTGGCTCTACTGTTTTCCTACTTCTCAATTGTGTCATGATATGTACCACATATGTACAGTCATACCTCAGGTTGAAGTCGCTTCAGGTTAAGCCTTTTCAGGTTGCCCTCTGCAGCGACCCGGAAGTAACGGAGTGTGTTACTTCCGGGTTTCACCACTCGCGCATGTGCAGACGCTCAAAGTGACGCCATGCGCAGAAGCGGCGAATCGTGGCACGCACAGACGTGGGTTGCGTTCACTTCAGCATGCAAACGGGGCTCCGGAACAGATCCCGTTTGCATCCAGAGGTACCACTGTACCACATATGTCCAGGACGCAGGTGGCACTGTGGTCTAAACCACTGAGCCTTGGGCTTGCCGATCAGAAGGTCGGCGGTTCGAATGCCCATGACGGGGTGAGCCCCTGTTGCTCGGTCCCAGCTCCTGCCAACCTAGCAGTTTGAAAGCACGCCAAAAGTGCAAGTAGATTAATAGGTACCACTCCAGCGGGAAGGTAAATGGCGTTTCTGTGCGCTGCTCTGGTTTTGGTGTTCTGTTGCACCAGACGCGGCTTAGTCATGCTGGACACATGACCCGGAAAAACTGTCTGTGGAGTGGACACAGCAAGATGAGTGCTGCAGCCCCAGAGTCGTTCGCGACTGGACTTAACAGTCAGGGGTCCCTTTACCGTTACCTTTATGTACCACATATTGTGTAAATATTATTCGTGGCTGATGCTGCACACCCCAATACCAATTTTCTAACCATCTGGTAGAATTAAACGTATTGCAAAGCAAAAAGTGTTTGGAAAACCAGGAAATCTTTTATCAATTTTTTCCCATGCTAAATGGCTTCCCTGCTGCACAAATATTTTTTTTTGTAGTTTTGCAGGTTGTGTGTGTGTGTTTTGCAAACCTCTTTGCATTTTTTTGTTTTTATTTTGTAAACTGCCATGTGATCCTTGACAGAAGGGTGGTATAGAATTTGTTATAATACAATACAATACAGTACAATACGGTAAAAGTCCTTCTGTACAGAGATCACAGAGAAAATAAAAATAACAGTAAGATAATACCAGAGATGTTAAGATGCCTGTAAGAAAATGTCAAGACCCGTTTGACCTATTCATCCAACATTATCTGCTGTGGAATAGTTTTCTGGGTAACACAGCACAGAACTTCAAGCAAAGCTGCCAAGCCTTCAACAAGCATTTGGGAGGAGGGAAATAATACAACATTACATGAGACAAGAAGCGTTTCTCTGGCAGGCTGATTGATTTTGAAGTTGCTGATATGAAATATCCAAGTATCAGTGGACCAGTGGTTGAGTGATAGAACCATAAATTCTAGACATATTGTACTTCACATCAGAGGTGAACAGTTTCTTCAAGTGTTGGGTATGTCATATTTAAGGCCAAACCACTCTTGACAATGGAGCAAGATTCTTCCCCCCCCCCCAATGGTTATGTGTTAGTGCAGGGGTCACCAAACTTTTTCCACAGGGGGCCAGTCCACTGTCCCTCAGACCTTGTGGGGAGCCGGACTATATTTTGGGTGGGGAACCCCCCCCAACTCTCCCCTCCCTTCTCCACAGCACCGGATGAGCCCCGGTGGCTGCTTACCTGTGCCTTGCGAGTGGCAGGGGCTGGCGGCGGAGGGACGATGGGCAGGGCGAAAAGGCTGGCTCCAAAGAGAGGCTGCTTAAAATGGCGCGATGGGCAGGGCAAAAAGGCTGGCTCCAAAGAGAGGCTGCTTAAAATGGCGCTCAGCTCAACAGAGCCCCCTTCCTTCTCTAGGCAGGGTGGGAAGAAACCAGGAGGAGGGAGGGAGGAGGCACCGCCACGGTGTGTGTGTGGGGGGCGGGGAATGGAGCTCACCCCGCTGCGGGGATTCGAACCGCCAACCATGTGATCGGCAAGTCCTAGGCGCTGAGGTTTTACCCACAGCGCCACCCGCGTCCCTAGAGCCACATATAATACCTTTAATCTGTACATGTACACTAGCACCTCATAATAAATTATCCATTGTAATTTATCTTACAACGGTAATATAGAAATATAGCTAAAAAAAGACTAATGTGATTCCTTTGAAAACCCAGTCCTTAACTATTGCAGTATCCTATGAAAATATGAAATCTACTGATGCTCCATAAGACATAGGAAATAACCTTAATCATAGTTCTTAACCCTATTTTTAGAAAAGCTATCCCTATTATTATTATCATTATTATTATTACTATTTTAAAAATCTATCTTGTAACAGAAAACAAAACACTCTGCATGAATACTACCAATGAATCAAGTTTTGCCTAGGATGAATCAGCAACCCTATACAGTATTTACTTCTAATTATAATTAAACAGCTCTTCAGTCATTAAAACTCGGCACCCAATCTTACTTAACATCATCTGGCCGCTGCAACTGTAAACACGTATGCAAGTGAGGATAGGTATCTTTTCTGTAGTCACTGGGTGTTCAGTACACCTAGTTACATCTGTGTGCAGCCAAGATTTGCTATTGCTATTCAGATCTTGTTTGGGAGAAGCAAGAAAGATCTTGTCATGCTTCCTGATTGGTATGTCCTCAGAGCTAAGGAACTGACTAAGCTGGCTTAAATACGGCAGTGGAGATCAGGAGATTAAACTCCCTCTGGTACGCAGAAGAAGTAGGTTGAGGTGATATAAGCTATGTGTGGTCCAATAGACTGCCCTACTTCAGATACAGTTGCAGGAGTCTACAGTACCTTTGAATGCTGCCTCCAACAAAACCCTTACTGTACTTTAAAAAAATAACAACAACATCTGTAGCACACGAACTAGAAAGACGTCTGCTTCTTGGGAGAAAAGCAATGACAAACCTAGACAGCATCTTAAAAAGCAGAGACATCACCTTGCCAACAAAGCTCCGTATGGTTAAAGCTATGGTTTTCCCAGTAGTGATGTATGGAAGTGAGAGCTGGACCATAAAGAAGGCTGATCGCCAAAGAATTGATGCTTTTGAATTATGGCGCTGGATGAGACTCTTGAGAGTCCCATGAACTGCAAGAAGATCAAACCTATCCATTCTTAAGGAAATCAGCCCTGAGGGCTCACTGGAAGGACAGATCCTGAAGCTGAGGCTCCAATACTTTGGCCACCTCATGAGAAGAGAAGACTCCTTGGAAAAGAACCTGATGTTGGGAAAGATGGAGGGCACAAGGAGAAGGGGACGACAGAGGAAGAGATGGTTGGATAGTGTTCTCAAAGCCAGTGTTTCCCAACCTTTTTTGGGCAAAGGCACACTTGTTTAATGAAAAAAATCTCGAGGCACACCACCATGCCAGATGGGGAAAGGTCACTTTTTACTTATGTAAAAAAAAATAAAAAATAGTAACAGCATAGAAGGTAATGGTTATCTCTTTGATGTCTGATGGGAGGGCATTCCACAGGGCGGGCGCCACTACTGAGAAGGCCCTCTGCCTGGTTCCCTGTAACCTCACTTTTCACAGTGAGGGAATTGCCAGAAGGCCCTTGGCACTGGATCTCAGTGTCTGGGCTGAACGATGGTGGCGGAGACGCTACTTCAGGTATACTGGACCGAAACCGCTTAGGGCTTTAAAGGTCAGCACCAACACTTTGAATTGTGCTTGGAAAGGTACTGGGAGCCAATGTAGGTCTTTCAAGACTGTCGTTACGTGGTCTCGGCGGCAGGTAGCAGCGCTCACAGCTTACGGACTGCACCGTGTAACAGGTGTCTGGCCCAGCAGCCTAAGGCGGACAAGCCACTGAAACAGGCATTCAGAATCCATTCATTTCATAAAACCTGCAGGGCTCAATCTCTGTGTTTGTGTATGTGTGTGTTTCTGTTTTGCCCAAGGGTCTGGGGGTGGGAGAGAGCTCTTTAGCATGATGCTTTTAAAACAATTAAATTATCAACAAACAAACCTGATGATACGAATAGCAACGTCAGGTGCTACGGGGGGGGAGGGGGCCTACTCGGAAGTAAATACTGCATCCAGGCGCAATTAGCGCTGATTTAAGGTGCACCAAGACTGCCTAAAAACCTCACCAAAGATATGCAACAAAGCGCTTCGTTGCAGAGGGGAGAGTTTGTGCACCGTGGAGGCTGGAGGGCTTCTATTCTACATGCGGGGGTTGGGGGGGGCAAGGAAAATGTGCTCCGTGGGGGGGCGGGGAAGGCAAGAAAAGGAGCTGAGCTCTAACTATAGGCTCCCACGCTTGAGCACGCCCGACTCGGTGGGGCGGACCACCCTCTCTCCTGGAGGAGGAGGAGGAAGAGGAGGAGGAGATTCCCATCCACGGCGTGGCCTCCCGCGCTCCTGAACGGGAAATCTCTGCAGCCCAAGACTCTCCGCGAGGCAGCTCCTCCCTTCCTGCCTTGAGCCGCCGCCAGCCGCGCCCCCTCCCCAGTTATCTGCTGCCTGCCAAGCCCCGCCCCTCTTCATTGTCCTCCCCTTCTGTTTATTCCCCTTCCTCCATCCCTCGCTTTTTTCCCTCTCTTTCCTTTTTTAAAAAAAATATTTTCTCTTCCCCTTCTTTTTTCCCACCCTTTCTTTTTTCTCTTTCTCCCCCCCCCTCCCCGCCCTCCTGGGTTAAAGGATTTGAGCAATGGGTCTGGAGGTGGAGCTCGTCGGAGGATTAGCCCGACTCGCCCGCCTCCCTCCCACGGCACACTAGGCAACATCCGGCGGCACACTAGTGTGCCGCGGAACACCGGTTGGGAAACACTGCTCAAAGCTACCAGCATGAGTTTGACCAAACTGTGGGAGGCAGTGGAAGACAGAAGTGCCTGGCGTGCTCTGGTCCTTGGGGTCACCAAGAGTCGGACATGACTAAATGACTAAACAACAACAACAACAAGAAGCCCTAGTTTGAGGATAGTGGTCAGAGTGGTTAGACTTGGACGTGGAAGATCAGGACTTAAATCCCCACTGAGCAATGAAGCTCACTGGATGAATTTGAGCCAGTCAGGTACAAATATTATATATTTCGAACGTAGTCCCGTCTAGCAGACATTTGTGCCTTATAGCTAATGGTCCCATTCACACTGGGCTTACCCTATGCAGGAAACTTGCAGCTGTGCTTGGATTTGTAATCCCTGTGTCAAGCTTGTCAACATCTGACTAAGTGTCTATTTTTTCTAAGTCGCCATTTTCCCCATTTAAAGAATAAATCATGAAAAAAACTAAGATGCAATCCTGCCCAACCACTCTTTCTATTCATTACCTTCATGGTGAACTGGGTATTTAATCTGGTAATATTTTTGTGCCATTCAAAAGCACTTTCTCCCATGATAAACTCAGAGAGGATGTTCAATCAGCCATACTCAGCTGCTTCATTGCTTTCAGGTAATGCTACATTAATTTAGAGAAGCATGATGTTGTTCCACCATCATCACTGGTATTATGACAAGGCAACAAGAAGATTTCTAGCTGTGAAATATATCGGCCGGGGGCAAGGGGCAGAATAGCCACGTAGCCAGAAATGTATCATTCCCAAAACATTTCAAATGATGCCATTTGATCTGCTCATCTGTGATGATTAGGAAACATCTGTAAATTAATACCAGCGTCCTTTCCAACTCTACAATTCAACAATTCTATGTCTTCAAATTGAAATCAAACCATATAGGTAATTTCTGAAACAGGTGGTTACTTACTCTCCCACTTTGCTACAAGTTTTATGGCATTTCAAAGCACTGCAGATATTCATGGCTATACCAGGTCACAATTATTTTGGAGGCTTGATGATGGAGCACAGAGAACAACTGGGAACCTGAAAACATTGCTTTGTAAAATGCCACAATTTGGATTTCCTGTTTCCTGGTCCTGAGTATTATATCATTTTTATGGTGAAAACAAACATCAAGCACTCCTCGGTTACTGGAGCCTCAGAAAGTGCACAAATGTTCTTTTGTTACCTAACAGTGTTGAACACACAATGGTTAGTCAGTCCATGGTAAGCCTTTCACACTAGAAATACAAGACAGAAAAACAGCCTCCCTGCTACGTATATAATAGGATACTAATCAGGATATTCTGGAGGAGCAAAATGATAACTTCCGGGAGCATCTCATTCTCTCTTCATGGACAGCAATTAAAACTGTCCATGAAAGATGTACACTTATTAAGCAGATCTTTTTTAGAAAGTCTCTCTTCTTGCACAGAAATGACTTACCTAGATACCAGGGTACTTTTCAAGATATCCTAGAGGAGCAAAATGTCAGTTTCTGTGAGCATTCACACTTCTGCTTGTCTCATGCTTTCTAGACATGGATCTGAGTACTTTTGCTTTTGCCACACACCCACACCCCAGCTTACCCCCAGAAAACCCACTCTGTAGTGCTAAATTGGAGCAGACGTTAATCCAGAGCAAACCCCATCGACGTTTGCTCTGACTGAGCAGTAATCAGTGGGTTTTCCCATGGGAAAGTAGAAGGTCAAGTGAAAGTTTGGTGAGCCCATAGTCTCTCCTCATGGACAACAAAGGGGCTAGCAGCCACATCTGGAGTTTTAGCACTCCTAAGACAGCTGCAATGGAAAGAAGTACTATTCTCCCACACAACTCTTGCAGAGCCAAAGAAGTCTCCCACTCAGTTACCTTTATCTTTTGCAATTGAGACAACTCACCATTAAATACCAGGAACCCTTGATGAAACTTATCACTTAAGTGTTTCTTCTTTAACAAGAACTTCTGGGTCATTCAGGAACCTATCCCTTCTTTATGCTTTCTTCCACTCCCATGCTAATCTAATCACCTAGGTTGGGCTGTGTCCTTGCCTAGCTCTCAAATACAGAAGGGACAAGTTGCACGGGAGAGAGAGAGAGAGAAATAAATGTTTTCATACTGTTATTGATTCAAACATGTTGCTGCAAATATCGTTTGCAATGATCATTTGCAATGAATATCATTTGCAAGGAACTATAGAAAGTTTATTGCAGCAGACTCCTTACAAGAAACTGGATGGTGGTGCATACCTTTACCTTTACCTGTTCCATGATGATGATGATTTTATTATTTGTACCTCGCCCATCTGACTGGGTTGCCCTAGCCACTCTGGACAGCTTGCAACTTACGTGGAAACATAATAAAATATTAAACATTTAAACACTTCCCTATGCCTTCAGATATCTTCTAAGGATTGTATAGTTACTTATCTCCTTGGCTCGGGGGTCACATAACTCTATACCCTCCAACATTTCTCCAATGGGACATCCTAAGGAAAAATGGTACATTCCGGGATCAAATCAGAAACTGGGACAGCTTCTGTAAATATGGGACTGGCCCTGGAAGATAGGGACACTTGGAGGGTCTGTTCTTTTGCTATGAGTGGCCATAACTTCAGTTACAGGGATTATCTTTTAGGGGACATACTGAAGCATTCCATTTATGCCCATGTGTTGCAAGGGCCGCCATACTTTTGTCTTTCTTATGTGAGAGGAAGGACATTGTTTTTAGTAAAACATGCTTGTTTTAAGAGAGGAGGACCACATTGTTACCAAGACAATACACTCCATTTTAAGTATTGACCTAAGCACCTTGGCCTAGGAAAGGTACAGTCAGCTGAGGCTTAGTCATCCAGGGCAAGAAAACAGGAGGCGTACCATGGCTGAACTCCATTAACATGTATCATAGGATCAGGCCTGGAACCTCTGGAATGAGCAAATGCCTTAATCTGTGCTTTGTTCCTAATGCAACCAAATCACCAGGGCACACCCATTAACTAGTAATCCAGAGCTGTAGGGACACTGTGAAACTCAAAGATAAACATGTCCATACCCATTCAGACTAGGAACCTACCCTGAAAAGATGCACATGGAAAGCATCTTGCTAGGGTTGCCATATTTCATAAAGTGAAAATCCGGACACGAAATTTATTGATCTCTCTCTCTCTCTCTCTCTCTCTCTCTCTCTCTCTCTCTCTCTCTCTCTCTCTCCTAAATCTAAAAAAAGGAAAAAAGTTGTTGAAGTATTTTTAAGGATATTCACCAAAAAAAAACCCTACACCTCTGGGCGTATGGCAACCCATGTCGGGTTTTCCTGGACATTTTGGCTGATTGATTTCCAGAAAATTGACTGGATGCTATTCTTGGAGTACAAATTGGAGGATGTATGGCAGCCCAGGGACGTGGGTGGCGCTGTGGGTTAAACCACAGAGCCTAGGGCTTGCCGATCAGAAGGTTGGCAGTTCGAATCCCTGCGAAGGGGTGAGCTCCCATTGCTCAGTCCCAGCTCCTGCCAACATAGCAGTTCGAAAGCACGTCAAAGTGCAAGTAGATTGATAGGTACCGCTCCAGTGGGAAGGTAAACAGCGTTTCCGTGCGTTGCTCTGGTTCGCCAGAAGCAGCTTAGTCATGCTGGCCACATGACCCGGAAGCTGTACACCGGCTCCCTCGGCCAATAAAGCGAGATGAGTGCCGCAACCCCAGTCAGCCACGACTGGACCTAATGGTCAGGGGTCCCTTTACCTTTACCTTATGGCAGCCCTACTCTTGCAACCTCACATATCTTTGCATTCATCACTCATGGCAGAAAAATGAAACCCAGGTAGCATTCTACATCACACTTCCACTCCTTTGTTTTAGGAAAATGGAGAAGAGTATTTCAAATCTAGAATTCTGGGTAGTCAAGCTTCTACTCATGAGCGCTGCCTCTCCCCAGGTATTTCTCTTGACTTTTTGTCCCCTTTCCATCTCTATTTTTATCACTAGGCTTTGGGAGGCCTCCAGAGGAACGCACAGCTTGCCAGCACTTTATTTCTCCCTTCACAAACTTCACCCAAGCCTGACCGATACTTGTCAGGGTTCAAGCTACCTATGATCCTCCATCATAACCTTTCCACTGAATGTTAATAAATAGCAGCCTCTGAGCAATCTGTATATATAAAATTGCAGGTACAACTTCTGCAACTGCTGTTGTCTGGGCCTCTGCTATACCTTTTAATTGTATCATTACTCATGGCATACACACCATTAGCTTTAATGAATTATTCAGCTCAGTTATGGTGAATTAGCTGTTAAGTGGTTGCAGGATTGAGACCTTTGTACTTTACTATCCAGCTGCTCCTTTGGCTCTGCCCTTACTCCTCATGTTGTCAATGGTGGAATGGAATAATGCACAGGTTGGCGGCAAATAAATACAAAATGACGTCTGGCTATAACCAACTATGAAGCCTGGGCATTTAGTTAGTGCATAGAGTATTATTTTGCTGGATTGAATTCCTGATTCTCTTACTTTGCTGACTATTGGTACTTTAACCTCGGAGGTTTGGGTTTGGTGGGGTGGAGTCAGTTAACTAACTGAAATTATCTTTTTTTAAGTGCCAACAAATAATGCAACTGTTACATAAAATATTTTAATCAATCTTTAGCTGGATCCCCAAATCCAGAAATATTGTGTGACAGAAGCGAGCCAGCAGTTACAGTGGTACCTCGGGTTAAGTACTTAATTTGTTCCAGAGGTCCATTCTTAACCTGAAAATGTTCTTAACCTGAAGCACCACTTTAGCTAATGGGACTTCCTGCTGCCACCGGCCGCTGGAGCACAATTTCTGTTCTCATCCTGAAGCAAAGTTCTTAACCCGAGGTACTATTTCTGGGTTAGCGAAGTCTGTAATCTGAAGCGTATGTAACCCGAGGTACCAGTGTAATCACACCAGGTTAGTTGGAGGTAACTCTTTATCAGCAAGGATAGGATCTGCACAGGAGTGTCAGGCCTAATGAACACAGCAACTTGTCTCTGGCAGGTTTTGCCCCGATGAAACAGTTGCTGAGACTGAAGGTCCCTGCCTCCCCACAACTGCCTAAGTCCCCTCCTCTCCAGGGTTTCCCCCAAGCAATCTGAGACGGTGTCTGCATGAAGCTAACTTCTTCTCCACCCTCTTCATGCCTCTCCTGGTTCTGGGAGACTGGGGGGAGAGGAGCTCGTTGCAGCAGGAAGGAGAGACCCCATGCCTTTTCAGCAGCCGGATTCATCTTTACAGTGGTACCTTGGGTTACATATGCTTCAGGTTACAGACTTCACTAGCCCAGAAATATTACCTTGGGTTAAGAACTTTGCTTCAGGATAAGAACAGAAATTGTGGTCTAGCAGCACAGCAGCAGCAGGAGGACACATTCCTCTGTGTCCAACCAGTCTGCATGTAGGAAGAAAATTAGACACACGTTCAAGAACTCAGAATGCTGGTGCTTTTATATTTAAAGAAAAATAAATACAGTCGTACCTTGGACCCCAAACGCCCTGGAACTCAGATGTTTTGGCTCCTGAATGCCGCAAACCCCGAAAGTTCTTTTGGAACCCAAATGCCTGACTGGGCTTCCACAGCTTCTGATTGGTTGCAGAAGCTTCCTGCAGCCAATCAGAAGCTTCGCTTTGGTTTCTGGATGTTTTGAAAGTCGAATGGACTTCCGGAATGGATTCCGTTCGACTTCCAAGGTACAACGGTATAAGAATAATCCTAATGGACTGCCAATTGAAACATGACTGCTCCCCTTTAAGAGGTCAACCATCTATTATTCATTTGTGGGGAAAGGCCGTAACATTTGGCACTTGTTAGTTTAGAAGAAAAGGAAAGAACAGCAGGAATATGATATAGCTATGTAAAATTATGCATGGTATAGAGAAAGTGGACAGGAAGGCATTCTTTTCACAAAACACTACAACCTGGAAACAGGAGCAGAAATTGCTGGTGCTCAGTCATTCTTTCCCTATGCAGAACAGAAATCAATCCAGAAAATACCACCAGCATATGCTGTTGTTGTTTTCAATCCGCAAACAATATGTAATTGGTATGTCTCTCTCCTCCCGCCCACCCCACTTTGCCTTGCATTTCCTTTGCGTTGAAATTAATGGAGCTTGCGCTGAAAGCAATGCCGTGGTATAAAGTAATAATAATGTAATTATTATATTACATTGGTGTTTAGCCAGCTTTCAATTTCCCGCAATGTCCAAGAGTGATGCTTGATCAAGGCAGTGTGAAAAATTAAAAGGTAGGCTGTATCCAGCCTTCAGACACAGCTCAGAGTGCATGGACAGAAAAAGTGCTTAAGAGGGACCAAGAGCAGGGACAAATAGTGGTAGAGCATGAAACTCTTAATCTCGGGGTCATGGGTTTGAGCCCCACATTGGGCAAAAGATTACAGGGGGTTGGACTAGATGACCCTTGTGGTCCCTTCCAACACCACGATTCTATGATTCCTGGTCTGAGTGCTGGTCCTGCACTTCAGTGTTAAGCGTCTTGCCTCCTAATTTTCCGTGCTAACTAAATAACAATTCAATCCATTTGTAATCGCCATTACTCATTATCTTCAACAATCACTCTCTGTACTTGCACAAAAGCACTTGTAGTCCATTATTGCTACACGGCTTCATGAGAGAACATTCCTTAGCCTTTTGTTAAATAGCACCGTGCTTGAAATATTATCTCAGATCAGAGCCTACTATCAAGCTACCTAGGATTACAGGATCAAGGAATCTAAAATAAGTTTAAAATTAATTTGTATAATATGCAGAATAGCTTTGCATACATTTCCCATACAATCTGATGCGTGCCTTACCAATTTCGAAAGACTTTTTGAGTAACTTCCTTGTTTTCCTTACCTCAATATTTTAATGTGTAAGTGTAACAGGACTGGCAACTCAACCCTCCGTGTGTACACAGCAGTAAAGTCAAACTGTGTCAGTGAGACCTCCAGGAAAGTGTGCATAGGATCGCTCTGGAATCCCAGGCTGCGGAGAAGAATATATTTTTTAAGAAACTGCAAGCAGTTTGAGAGTGGTTCCATTTCCCAACATCTCACTGTCATCTCTAGTTTAAATAGATTTTGTAGGCTTGGGAAATAAGACAAAAGTTTGTTTACCAGAAGCAAAAGTTGGATGAGAGTACACACCACAAGTATCAACCCCTCTTTCAAACTACCTTCAACTCTGAAAAAGTTACCGGCAGTCTCCAGTCTCACATGTTACTTATGAGAACAAAACAAAAGCTTCTATTTATTTCTTACATTTGTATTCCACCATTCCTCCAGGGATCTTAAGATGGAAAACAAGGTTCCCTCTTTTTTATCCTCACAACAAGCCTGTGGTGCTGAGCTTTATGGCAGAGTGGAAATCTCAACATGAGTCTCCCCAGTCTTAGTCCAACTCTCTAGCCTAGAGTTTTCCAGACTTTTCATGTTGGTGACACACTTTTTGGCCATGCATCATTTCGCAACACAGTAATTCAGTTTTCCTTACAAACTGGAGGTTAGACTAACCCCTTTCCAGCCCCAGAAGGAGCACGGGAAGCATTTGTGCAACACACCTATACACTGCAGCCGACACATTGACGTGTCGCAACACACATTTTGGAAAGCTTTGCTCCAGCCTGTATACCACACTGGCAATGTCAAGCAGACAGAACAGCAGCTCAAGTACATAAACTTCTCTGGCGATATGACACAGGTAGAGGAGTGGGTGGCGGTGTGGGGTAAACCACTGAGCCTCTTGGGCTTGCTGATCAGAAGGTCGGCGGTTCAAATCCCCGCAACAGGGTGAGCTCCTGTTGCTCTGTCCCAGTTCTTGCCAACCTAACTGTTTGAAAGCAGACTGGTGCAAGTAGATAAATAGGTACTGCTGTGGCGGGAAGGTACGGTAAATGGTGTTTCTGTGCGCTCTGGTTTCTGTCACTGTGTTCCATTGTGCCAGAAGCGGTTTAGTCATGCTGGCCACATGACCCGGGAAGCTGTCTGTGGACAAATACCAGCTCCCGCCCAGCCTGAAAGCAAGATGAGCGCCGCAACCCCATAGTCCTCTTTGACCGGATTTAACCGTTTAGGGGTCCTTTACCTTTTTACCTTTATGACACAGGTTCATTAAATTTAAAATCACACCCATGCTATAACTTGAACAAATGCCATTCCACCAAATAAGTTTTATTTTTAAATTGTGCTTTTTAGTAGAAAAAAAGCTTCCTTAACATTTATGTCTTGTTTCTTTCCTGAGGAGAGACCTACAAGCAGTAGAGACTGTGTAGTACATATGTACCAGTGCTGAAGAGAAAATTATCTAATTACATGTCTGAAATTCTGTGAATTGTGGATTTGAGTAACCTCCCTGAGAAGGAGTGCTTATACTGTATATTAATGTGGTTGTGTGGGAATGAGATGGTGAGAGGAATTTTTATTTTGTTTTTTGTATGAGGAGAAAGCAGGGCTGCCTAGCTGTGTGTAAGTGCCTTTGTGAGTACAGTAGTTGCAAGAAAAGCTGGGTGAAATAATATTTCAGATAGTTGCCATGCCCCAGAGATTGAGACATCATATTTCTGAGAAAGTACAAACCAAGAGTCTGAATGTACCTCTGCTTTTCAATGAGTAGGTATGTCCTTATGTGCTGAATCTGCACATATCCAAACTGGGAGTGTGGTTTTCCAACAACTGTGTCAACACAACACAAAACAAAACATGGCATTATATTGGCATTATACTGATGCTGCTCTGTCATGGAAGGCCTAGGAGCCAGAAAACACACATAGCATTAGCATGTAAATTAGTTTCAGTAAAGTCCTCCAGCCTGACTGGTTTGTGGATTGCAGGCAACTATAGAAATCCAGGTCAGAATAATTAGATGCTCTTAGAAAATATCCCCTAAATGGTGCATTGAAATAGCTAGATTACAATTCATTTATTGCTTCTTTGCTTGGATTTTTAGCACACCCACCACCCCAGAAGCTCTAAATGGATCACAACAAAAAGGTGTTGTACAAAGGTAAACTTTATATTCAGTGCTTCACTCATCTTTTTTCTCTGGCCCTCCCCATCACTGGTGTGCGGCCCGCAGAAAGTTGCCTCAAAGGTAATGTGGTCCTGTGATTCCCCATCCCTGACTTAAAATTATGTTCTACTGGTTAGAACTGGGGGATACCAAAGTTCGTATCCCCACTGAGCTATTTTGTTCGTGCCAGTTTCCCCTCTCTCCTGCAGCCCCAAACATCCCCTGCAGCTCTATTCTGAAGGGTTGAGGAAACACTCTGGAACAGACCTCGTGGGCCCTGGGAGCTACAGCTTGGTTGTTGCTATGGCAACATAGCCAGCCCTTCAGATATGAAGATGTGGGTACTTAACTGGCCATCCTCTTGACAAGAAAACTGTTTGACCAGTTCAGCAGGTCCTTCTACTACCAGCCTCCAATGAGATCTGAGAAGCATTTTATCCTCACAACAGTTCTGTTGGGGTGGCAAGGCTGAAAGAGATTCATCTCAAAACTTTACAGAGAGCATCATAGTATAGGCTTTACATCCAGGTTCCCCAAATCCAAGTCAAACACACATCATCAACACCACCACCACCACCATCCCAGTTTCTATTCAGAATAGGTGTTACATCGTAAAAATAAAGAATAAATCAAAACAAGAATTTGTTTCAAAATGGGAGGTTTTCAAAGAATATCTGAAAAATAAATATAGTAGTTTAGATTCTGTTGCAGCATTCGAGGAACTTCAGTAATAGTTGCAAGGTAGATATAAGAAATTAGATATATTATGAAAAAGTTTAATTATGATAAAAGTGTGTATTGGCAATAAGTAATATGAAATCGAAATATGGAATAGGTCTTTAGTGTTAAGACCAATATATGTTTTATTATTTGCTAAGAAAATTATGTGTTTATGGTTATTCCTGCGTGTAATTTGGTATTTGTGTTTTTTTTCTTTTTTCTTGCTGTATCAATAAAAATCTTTTTTAAAAAAGAATAGGTGTTACATCTCTCAAAACAAGAAAGCACGGAGGATATTGGAACACAGCTGTTGTTGTTGTTGTCTACAACAAAAGATAGAAGAAATAATGGATACTATAAAAACACCAAGGCTAACTTTACTGGGAGAAATTAGTCACATCCTCTCTGAAAACACAAGAATAAGCAGCTCAGATAAGTATAATGTAATATTGTCTTTGTTTGTGTTAAGCCCTTTCAAACCTGATAGAATACTGATAAATGAAGTAAGGCAGAAAGATAAAACCATCCTATATAATTTATTATCCATTCCTCTTTAAGACAAGAGCTTCCTTTTTCAGCACATGGTGCAAACATGCTGTAGGATGTGATCAACAGGATCAACCACAGTGGCAAGACTGGCCTGAAATTTGTGCAAAACCCATCACATAGCCCAGAAAGGTGCAGGTGCAGCTGGATGAGGTCATATTAGCTTCTTCCCTTTAACATGATAATGAGGCAATGTGTCATATTCTGGAAATGGCGTGCCGCCATTCAGTCAGGGCTGACTGGTGATGCTGTGATGCTGTGACTCAGTTTGATGCTGTGATTCAGTCTGGGGTAGCCTCGGTTTTCAGCACCAGTGCATCCAAACTTACGGTACATTGTTCCCACAAGAAGAATATTGCATTCTTCTTATATACTGAAAAAGCTTGTATTCTTAATTAGGTTCCTAAATGAAAACTGAGTTTTATTTTTTGTTTTATTTTTAAAAAGCCTTTATTTAAACAATAACAATAACTAACACAACAATTCACTATTCACTACATTCTACCATCCCTAATAAAAATAGCATTACAAAACATCACAACGACTGGATCGACATTCCATATATTTTTTAAACCTTATCTGTTTTACATAACAAAGAAGAAAGAAAAAGTAAGAGAGAAAAGAAAAAAAGAGAGGAAAAGAGAGAAAGAATAAAAATAAGGAAAAAATGGGAGGGGGATAAATAAATTTGACTTCCGATTAGACTCATTGTATTGTTGTTCCTATTGTTGTTTTACACACAGTTTCAAATTACCATTTATTTTCTTTGTTCTTATCAAGAAAAGGAGTTGTTATCTATACTTTTTATTTTACAAGAATCATTCGAGTTCTGCCAGGAGATTGTTGGTGTTACAATAATTTTTCAAAAAATGAAAGAAAAGAAAGAAAGAAAAAGAAAACTGATTTTTAGCTATAACTCATTGCAACAGTACATAATGTATTTGAATGGCCAGCACAATCAAGGTGTCAAGGGAAGTAAAATCTAAGTACTCAGAAGGATGAATCTGGATCTGTCTGAGTAGCACTGACTTTTTTGGTACTATTGTGTTTGAGTGATGCCTATAAAAGACAGTAGAAGCATGCCAGATCTTTGGAAATTGGATATTAAGCCACCTTATTAATTACAAACCGCTTAATTTTAAAAGCACCTTTAAGTGGTGTACATAAAACAGTACAGTGGTACCTCGGGTTACATACGCTTCAGGTTACATACGCTTCAGGTTACAGACTCCGCTAACCCAGAAATAGTACCTCGGGTTAAGAACTTTGCTTCAGGATGAGAACAGTAATCGCGCTGCGGCGGCACAGCCGCAGCGGGAGACCCCATTAGCTAAAGTGGTGCTTCAGGTTAAGAACAGTTTCAGGTTAAGAACAGACCTCCAGAACGAATTAAGTACTTAACCCAAGGTACCACTGTATAAAGTAATTATCAATAATGTGCAGATAAAGTCAACATTTAAAAACAAACACTAAATTATATACAGTGGTACCTCGGGTTACATACGCTTCAGGTTACAGACGCTTCAGGTTACAGACTCCGATAACCCAGAAATAGTGCTTCAGGTTAAGAACTTTGCTTCAGGATGAGAACTGGAATAGTGCTCCGGCGGCGCAGTGACAACAGGAGGCCCCATTAGCTAAAGGGGTGCTTCAGGTTAAGAACAGTTTCAGGTTAAGTACGGACCTCCGGAACAAATTAAGTACTTAATCTGAGGTACCACTGTATCTGGATGTGTTTGTGTGTGTGTGGGGGGGGGGGAGTTTCTAGCAAGTGTCTAAAATGCTATAATGAAGGTGACTCCAAATGTTAACCTTTTGGTTCCTTAGCATGGATATGATAAAGAGGAAACCAGGGAACAACCAAAACTCAAGTCTCAGCGATGCTTGTATTCCACAAGCACCTTCTTGGCTCAATTTCATCACGAGCTCTTGCTAGGTAAACATATAACACTGCCTTTCCCAACCTGATGCTTCCCAGATATTTGGAGTCCAACTCCCATCATCCCCACCCAGCATGGTCAACGGTCATGAACAATGCGAATTACAGCTCAAAACATCTCAAAGGAACCAAGTTAGGGAATGCTGGTGTAGCCACATGTTGGATTTGAGGAGAGTAGAACTTGTATCCACCCAGCTGCTGCTGCTGCTGCTGCTGCTGAACACATATGCTTTGGCATTGCGGGTCCCTTGTCCATCGTTTCTTGGAACAAATATGGCTAAAGGTGCCTGCATGTTACGAGTCTCTCCACCCCATCCCCACCACCACTGACGCCATTTTATCCTGCTTTTCAAAACAGAGACCAGGGGGAAACAGGATTAACCACAGTCAAACTTCCCACAACACACCAATGACGTGTATATCTATTTGCGGTCAAACCAAAAAATTTGGATTGGTTTTGATCACTTTTCAGATAACCTAATAAGAAAAAAATGGCCTGCTCTGATTTCCTGTTTAAAGGAGAAATCCAGAATTTAAGGTGAAAGAACAAGTAAAAATAATGTGGACAATGTCCAGCAAAGTCATACTTGGAATAGACTTATTCAAATCAAAGGGTTTAAGTTACTGAAGTTCATTGATTTCAGTAGGCCTACTTTGGGTATGATTAACATGGATATTTCTCTCTCTCACACACACCCACACACCCACCCTCACCCCATCCAATAAATTATTGTGTAATTATGTGCCTAATGGTTAGATCTTATTTACTGAACCATCAAGCTAGCACTTCGGTTTGGATGCATTAACAGCTACATCAGTGCAATGACACTAAACTGGTATTGTAAGAAACATTTTACAACATTGGTGCAGGCAATGGATGGTAGGGATGCAAAAAGAATTATTTTCATATTCTGAAACCATTCTTGGTTCCTTTTTAAAATAAAAATGCAGCAGTAGACTTGAAGCAGACGGGAAGGGGAAAGTAATAAAGTATTATATGAGTTAAATAAATCAGCTAATAAAATCATTTTTTGTTTGTGCCATAGCTATATAAACTGATGGGAATTTGCATAAATTATGAAATGTGGTGGGGAAAGGAGGGGTGGAGGCAGAGAGACAAAGGAAGCTAAATATGGCAGTGAAAAATCTGTGGTTAGAGGGGCAAAGGACAAAGATCTAGTGGGGTTTCAAAAACACTGGAACCATTAATAACCATTACTTACTTCCATCCTGTAATTGCGAAGAAACTGAATGATTCACTAATATAATCTAATACCATTATATGATGCAGCGGTTCCTCTAAAATATCTATATTTAACTATGAATAAACTTGAAATTTGCAGGCTCCAATAACTTAACATCAGATGGCTTTAAAGGAAACTGGCTAATTGAGCTAAAATCCTAAAAACTGGAGAAGTTCCAGTGGAGAGATAGGGAAACTTATGTGCCAATATTAAGATCCAAATGGGATGGTGCAGTTATCGGCTAATTAGTAAGATAGCAATGCTAGTCAGAAGAATGCAAAAAAAAAAAAAAAAAAAACCCTACCCCAGTAGCCAATTAAGATGCCGTTAAAGCAGAGCCATTATGTACAATGCTTTTCAAATGAAAATCAAAGTAATTAATTATGTTTATATGCATTTAAATCTGAGGACATAAACCACAGGGAAAGTCTTCTGCACAAGTTCCTTGGTATAAGCTAGTAATCTTCAATATTTTCAGACCTGACACCCATCTTTAACCAAAACATGGACCAGGGGACCTGTTGTCTTATTTTGTTTAACCATGCATGGTAGTGGTGCTGCTAATCAGGCTGTGTCCTGACCCATCAGTTGAAGGGTCCCACCAGTTCGATAAATAAATAAATAAATAAATAAATAAATACATTTTATTTATATCCCGCCCTCCCCAGCCGAAGCCGGGCTCAGGGCGGCTAACAACACCAAAATAGTGCAACATTATAAAAACATTATAAAAATTAATTAAAATCAAGATTGATGGCAGCCATAAAGTTTTGTAAAGGTTGCCAAAGGAGGGAGTCAGGCTGCGCCCTAACCAAAGGCCTGGCGGAACAGCTCTGTCTTGCAGGCCCTACAGAAAGATGTCAAGTCCTGCAGGGCCCTTGTCTCTTGTGACAGAGCATTCCACCAGGTTGGAGCCGCAGCCGAAAAGGCCCTGGCTCTAGTTGAGGCCAGCCTAACCTCTCTGTGGCCTGGGACCTTCAAGGTGTTTTTGTTTGAAGACCGTAAGTTCCTCTGTGGGGCATACCAGGAGAGGCGGTCCCGTAGGTACGAGGGCCCTAGGCCGTATAGGGCTTTGAAGGTTAAAACCAGCACCTTAAACCTGATCCTGTACTCCACCGGGAGCCAGTGCAGCTGGTATAGCACCGGATGAATGTGATCTCTAAGTGAAGACCCCGTAAGGAGTCTCGCTGCGGCATTCTCCACCCGCTGGAGTTTTTGGGTCAGTCTCAAGGGCAGCCCCACGTAGAGCGAGTTACAATAATCCAGTCTGGAGGTGACCGTCGCGTGGATCACAGTAGCTAGGTCAGGGCGAGAGAGGTAAGGAGCCAACTGCTTAGCTTGGCGGAGATGAAAAAATGCCGCCTTTGTAATAGCTGCAATCTGCGCCTCCATGGAGAGGGAGGTATCGAAGATTACACCCAAACTCTTAACGGACGGTGCTGGCACTAATTGCACCCCCGCAAGAGATGGGAGTTGCCCCCTCAGTCCCATATCATCCTGTCCCAGCCAGAGGACCTCTGTCTTCGAAGGATTTAACTTCAACCGGCTCCCACGTAACCATCCAGCCACAGCTTCCAAGCATCTGATCAGTGTGTCTGGGGCCGAGTCAGGATGGCCATCCATCAACAGATAGAGTTGGGTGTCATCAGCATACTGATGGCAGCCCAGCCCAAAACTCCGGACAAGCTGGGCGAGGGGGCGCATAAAGATGTTAAAAAGCATCGGGGAGAGAATCGCACCCTGAGGCACTCCACACACCAAGGAGTGGCGCGATGACAATTCCCCCCCAAGCGCCACCCTCTGTCCCCGACCAGAGAGAAACGAGCGCAGCCATTGAAGGACTGTGCCCTGGATCCCCACGTCGGCAAGGCGGTGGTCCAGAAGTTCGTGATCGACCATGTCAAAAGCTGCTGACAAATCTAGAAGAATCAGCAGCCCCGACCCGCCTCGATCCAGCTGTCTACAAAGATCATCTGTTAGGGCAACCAGAGCCGTCTCGGTCCCATGACCAGCGCGGAAGCCGGACTGGAATGGATCCAGAGCCGATGTTTCATCCAGAAACCCACCAAGCTGTTCAGCAACCGCTCTCTCAATCACCTTACCCAGGAACGGAAGATTCGAAACCGGGCGGTAATTGGATAGATCTAAAGGATCTAATGATGTTTTCTTTAAGAGCGGGCGCACCACTGCCTCCTTCAGTTCCCCTGGGAATGTCCCCGTGCCAAGGGACAAATTGATGATATCCCCCAGGAGGGCCCGCACCTCGTCTGGACACGCTCTAATCAGCCAAGACGGGCACGGGTCAAGAGGACAGGTGGTGGGCTTTCCAGCTCGGAGGAGTCTGTCCACATCGGCTGGGGATATCCGGTCGAAGTGGTCCAATACTGGACCCGAGGACAGTCGAGGGGCCTCCAGTTCCTTTATTGTATCCAAATTGGCAGGGAGGTCATGGCGGAGCAACAAGACCTTCTCCGCAAAAAAGCTCACAAATGCCTCACAGCTGTGTGTCAAATTGTTATTTAAATTTGGCTGTCCTTCGAGGGACGTTAAAGACCGAATTATACTAAATAATTGCGCCGGGCGAGAGCTAGCGGATGCAATGGAGGCCGAGAAGTAGGACTTCTTAGCGGCCTTCACAGCCATCTCGTAGGTTTTCATAAAAACCCTATAAGATGTTCTTGAAGCTCCGTCACGGGCACGCCGCCATACTCGCTCTAGCCGTCTGAGGTCCCGCTTCATTTTCCGGAGCTCCTCGGTAAACCAGGGAGCCCGGTTTCTGCGGGGTCGCAGAGGGCGCTTAGGTGCGATCTCATTGATGGCTGCCAGGAGATGGGTATTCCAGCCCTCAACAAGCTCAATCAATGAGTCGCCAGGGGGAGAAAGGTCCCGCAAGGCTTGACGGAATCTATCAGGGTCCATCAGTCTCTGCGGGCGAGCCCAAATCGGCTCGCCACCTAAGCAGGGTGGGGGTGGAACGTCAATCCTGGCTTTCAGAGCGTAGTGATCAGACCATGGCACCTTCATCGAAGGAAACATGATCACATCTATACCAGCGCCAAAGATCAAATCCAGCGTGTGGCCTGCTTGATGTGTGGGGCCCGAAACAAACTGGGAGAGCCCTAGTGTCGCCATGGAAGACACCAGGTCCAGAGCCTGTGAGGAGGGAGTGGCATCAGCATGGATGTTGAAGTCCCCCAATACCAATAGGTTAGGGAACTCCAAGGCCCAGCCGGCCACCGCCTCCAGCAGGCCTGACAGGGTGGCTGCTGGTGCGCTAGGTGGCCGGTACACCAGCCAGACAGCCAAGCTCACCTCGGAGCCCCACACTAGGCCAACACATTCAATGCCGGGGATCGATGGCGATGGTAGAGCCCTGAAAGAACAATCTTCCCGGATTAATAATGCCACCCCTCCCCCCCCGGCCCACAGTCCGCGACTGGTGGAGGACGGAGAAACCCGGGGGCGCCATCTCTCGTAAAGTAACAGTATCCCCTTCGCGCACCCAGGTCTCCGTCACACAAGCCAGGTCGACCCCCTGCGAGATGAAGAAATCTCGCAGGGTGGCGGTTTTGTTGCCTATAGACCTGGCATTGCACAACACCAGTGACGGAGGTGAGTAATCTTTGCTCACCCTACCCTCGTCTCTCGGGATGGGGCGCAGATTGGAAGGGGTACGAGCATATCCGTATCTCGATCCCCTTCGCCTATGACATCTGCCCCCACCGCCATACCTCCCTCGCCCCTCCACAGTAGGAATCCCAAGCCTCATATTCGCCTCCATTTACAGAATATAAAAGCAAAGAAACAAAAAACAATTACACGGAAACAATCCAATCCCCACCCCACTCCACAATCACCCCACCCCAACCCAAAATAAACCAAAACAAAATAAAAATACATAGATAAAAACCACCGCTTATGGTGGTACAACAAATCAAAAAATAAAAACAGTTTAAAACATATAAAAGATAAGCCTCAGGGTTCTCAGTCGAGGGGCTTTAGCAGTATGATTCTGGGGTTCCGCTATCTGCACCACCATGGCATCAAGTTAGAGGAGCTACAGTGCCATCATGGCAGATGGCCAAAGGGTGGTACTTTGAAACCCTGCTTCCACTTTCTACAGCTTCTGGCCACATTGCCTTGAAGCTTTCCTGGAGACTCTTATTTGTGCCATAACCACTCTGCTGGATAGTAGGTGAAGACCCAACTCGGACACCATACAATATTCTTAAGTGGTTCCTTGCTGCTGCGGCTGCTGTTGAAGCAATGATTCTTCAACATCAACTTTGTTGGACTGGTCATGTGTGCAGATGCCTGCTTATCGTCTTCCAAAGCAACTCCTCTATTCTAAACTTAAAAATGGTGGTCAACAAAAGAGGTTTAAAGACTGTCTCAAGGCAAATTTTTAAAAATTTAGTATGAACACCAACAATTGGGAAACACTTGCCTGCGAGGGCTCCGATTGGAGAACAGCCTTTACCAAAGGTGTCATGGGCTTTGAAGACACTTGAACTCAGGATGCAAGGGAGAAATGTGCTAAGAGGAAGGCACGCTTGGCAAATCCACACCATGATCAACTAACTCCTGCCCGGAAACCAATGTCCCCACTGTGGAAGGACGTGTGGATCCAGAATTGGCCTCCACAGTCACTTACGGACTCATTGTTAAAACTGTGTTTGCGGAAGACAATCTTACTCGGGTACAAGTGATCGCCAAAGAAGAAGACTACTATTTCTACCCCACTCATCTGACTGGGTTGCTCTTAAAATATTGCAAATTGCTTTGAGTTGCTGTGGCAAAGAAAGAGCAGCTAATAAATGTAATAAATAATACCGCAGTGGTTCAGGAAGCCAACAGGATCCCACTTAGCCCTGCTGACTCTGGTTTGTTGGTGCAACATGTCACTCATTAGAGATAGAGCTGCTCCCGCTTTGCCCCTCCTACTTTAGCTGCTCATTTGTCCGCAAACACATGAACAGCCTTCCAGTGAACTTCCTGTTGATTTGTGCTCTGATTTTACATCCTTTGACATTCAGTGTGCATATTTATTTTAGCCGTAATACGAAAGGCTGCAATGTAAGGATTGATTTTATGGAAATAAGAACCTTGTCAAAATTCATTTCATTTTTATTTTTGTGTGAGTGTGTGGAGGCTGCAGGTCTGTATGATAAATATAACTGTGTTGACATATCAGATTAGAAACCTATCTATCCACACACACATTAATTTTGAAGGAAGTTCCAGCGGAGTCAATGGGACTTGCTTCTAATTAAGCATGCTTAGAGCTGAGTCATAAATTATTTGAGTTTAGCACACTGTGAAATTCTCATGAAGAATTAGTACTGTTGGTGGCAGATAGTGCAACCTGTACAAATGAAGAACTACAAAGCGGTTGTTGCAACCCGTATTTTTGAAGTGGGACCTGTAATAAAATGTTGCAGTGTGGAGATCTCCCGTTCAGGATTCCGCCAACCAGCCATGCCTTTTTCCAGGATACTCTATTCCACACGGACCCTGTTATGTACTGAAGTTCTCACCCCGGGCCAGCAGGGGGATACTGTAGATAGTTATGCAAATAAGGGATCAAAAATGACGTTCAGTGATTGGGTAGTTTTAGAAAATTGTTACAGTTACGTTGTACTGGAGCTCTATATAAGCAGGCTGACTGAACCCTTCAGTTCAGTTCAGTTCTGGCCTGTGAATAAACAAGAGCTGTTTGAAGAATCGCTGTGTTGTCTGATATGTTCATCCAAAACTTAACAAACCCTATCCTGGTTTGCTGCCTGCCTGCCTCCCCTCCCTACAAACAATCAGTGTTTTTATGTACTGAAGTTCTCATAGAATCATAGAATCATAGAGTTGGAAGAGACCACAAGGGCCATCGAGTCCAACCCCCTGCCAAGCAGGAAACACCATCAGAGCACTCCTGACATATGGTTGTTAAGCCTCTGCTTAAAGACCTCCAAAGAAGGAGACTCCACCACACTCCTTGGCAGCAAATTCCACTGTTGAACAGCTCTTATTGTCAGGAAGTTCTTCCTAATGTTTAGGTGGAATCTTCTTTTTTGTAGTTTGGATCCATTGCTCCGTGTCCACTTCTCTGGAGCAGCAGAAAACAATCTTTCTCCCTCCTCTATGTGACATCCTTTTATATATTTGAACATGGCTATCATATCACCCCTTAACCTCCTCTTCTCCAGGCTAAACATGCCCAGCTCCCTTAGCTGTTCCTCATAAGGCATCGTTTCCAGGCCTTTGACCATTTTGGTTGCCCTCCTCTGGACACGCTCCAGTTTGTCAGTGTCCTTCTTGAACTGTGGTGCCCAGAACTGGACACAGTACTCCAGGTGAGGTCTTCCCTTGATCTAGATGCTATACTCCTATTGATGCAGCCCAGAATTGCATTGGCTTTTTTAGCTGCCACGTCACACTGTTGGCTCATGTCAAGTTTGTGGTCAACCAAGACTCCTAGATCCTTTTCACATGTACTGCTCTCAAGCCAGTGTCACCCATCTTGTATTTGTGCCTCTCATTTTTTTTTGCCCAAGTGCATTACTTTACATTTCTCCCTGTTAAAATTCATCTTGTTTGTTTTGGCCCAGTTCTCTAATCTGTCAAGGTTGTTTTGAAGTGTGATCCTGTCCTCTGGGGTGTTAGCCACCCCTCCCAGTTTGGTGTCATCTGCAAATTTGATCAGGATGCCCTTGAGTCCATCATCCAAGTCGTTGATAAAGATGTTGAATAAGACCGGGCCCAAGACAGAACCCTGTGGCACCCCACTAGTCACTCTTCTCCAGGATGAAGAGGAACCATTGATGAGCACCCTTTGGGTTCGGTCAGTCAGCCAGTTACAAATCCACTGAGTGGTAGCATAGTCAAGACCGCATTTTACCAGCTTCTTTACAATAATATCATGGGACACCTTGTCAAATCCCTTGCTGAAATCAAGGTAGGCTACATCCCCTTCATCTACCAGGCTTGTAATTCTGTCAAAAAATGAGATCAGGTTCGTCTGACATGACTTATTTTTCAGAAATCCATGCTGACTATTGGTGATCACAGCATTCCTTTCTAGGTGTTCACAGACTGTTTGCTTAATAATCTGCTCCAGAATCTTCCCTGGTATTGAAGTCAGACTGACTGGGCGGTAATTATTTGGGTCCTCTCTCTTCCCCTTTTTGAAAATAGGGACAACATTTGCCCTCCTCCAGTCTGCCGGGACTTCACCTGTTCTCCAGGAATTCTCAAAGATGACTGCCAGTGGTTCTGAGATCACATCTGCCAGTTCTTTTTATACTCTTGGATGCAGTTCATCTGGCCTTGGAGATTTGAATACATCTAAACTAGCCAAGTATTCTTGTACTATCTCCTTAATTATCCTGGGCTGTGTTTCCTCTGCTGAATCATTTGCTCCAAATTCTTCAGGTCGGGCATTGTTTTCTTTATCGGAGAAGACTGAGGCAAAGAAGGCATTGAGGAGTTCAGCCCTTTCTGTGTCCCCTGTTTGCATTTCACCATCTTCTCCTCTGAGTGACCCCACTGTTTCTTTGTTCTTCCTTTTGCTACGAACATACCCATAAAAGCCTTTTTTGTTGCTTTTAACCTCTCTAGCAAGCCTGAGTTCATTCTGTGCTTTAGCTTTTCTGACTTTGTGTCTACACGTGCTGGCTATTTGTTTGAATTCCTCTTTGGTGGTTTCCCCCCTTTTCCATTATTTGTACACATCCTTTTTTTAATCTTAACTCAATTAAAAGTTCTTTAGATAGCCACCCTGGCTTCTTTAGGCACCTTCCATGTTTCCATCTCATTGGTATTGCCTGAAGTTGTGCTTTTACTATCTCCCTCTTAACAAACTCCCAGCCATCATGAACTCCCTTTCCTTTTAGTATTACTGTCCATGGGATCTCACCCAGCACTTCCACTTTTATGAAGTCGGCTTTCTTAAAGTCAAGAAATTGAGTCTTAGTATGCTTGGCTGCTCCTTTCCGCTGTATAGTAAACTTCAGAAGAGCATGATCACTCGCGCCTAATGATCCTTCCACTTCTACCCCATTAACCAGGTCATCAACATTGGTTAGGACCAGATCTAAAATGACTGTTCCTCTTGTTGCTTCTCCCACTTTCTGGACAATGAAGTTGTCTGCAAGGCCAATGAGGAATCTGTTTGACCTTATGCTCTTGGCTGAGTTTGACATCCAACAAATATCCGGGTAATTGAAGTCCCCCATTACTACTATCTCCCTTCCTTTTGCATGCATGGCCATCTGTTCCAGGATGGCATCGTCTATGTCCTCCGTTTGGCTTGGGGATCTATAGTAAATTCCCACAATGAGGTCCCTGTTATTCTTCTCTCCCTTAATTTTGACCCAAATGCTCTCACTTTGGCTTTGAGGTTCTAAATCTTAGATCTCTTCACAGGTATACACATCCCTGACATATAACGCCACTCCTCCTCCTTTCTTGTCTGGTCTGTTTCTCTGAAATAGATTGTATCCCTCCATTATTACATTCCAATCGTGGGACTTATCCCACCAGGTTTCAGTGATGCCTATTATGTCATATTTAGTTTGCTGTACCAAGAGCTCAAGCTCATCTTGTTTATTTCCCATGCTTTGTGCATTAGTGTACAGACATTGAAGTCCATTAATCATTCCCCTGTGTCTCTTATTTAAGGATTTTTTCCTCCCACCACTAGGTCTGCGTGCTGTTTGCTCCATTTGGTCTATGACATTTGGATGATCATCTTCATCAATTGATAGACTCCTACCTTCAGGAGCACTCCTGATGATTGGCTGGTGCCATTTGGGTTTCGCCTGCTGCGTAGCAAATTGTCACAACTTGTAAGGTTGCGGATAGGCACTGGTTCCGGTGATAGGAATGGGAGAATGCTCCCTATGTGAAGGGTATTCCGTTAAAGGAATCCAGGGACTTGATGGTTTGGCCAACCCCTGTGAGGGGGTTGTGCCTGTGCCTGAGTCCAGGGGGGCATTTGGGTGGCAGAGATAGCGTGTTCCCTGCTTTCCACTTACCCATGTGTTCACCCTTGGCTGACCTATGCTGGTACCCTGGGTCAGTGTTACCTGCAACGGTGCAGGGAGCTAGCTGAACCAGAGCCTATGCAACCACTCACTTGCTGTAATCAATAAAGTTGTGGCCTAAATTCTGCCAAAAACCAAACCAAAATCTGAGTCTTGTCTGAATTTTTTTAAGGGGGAGGTTTAAAGGTCTGAACATGCAAACAGTATCAGAAACATTGGTAGGAAGTTTGCTTAGGCTGTTGTATGCATAAAAGTTAGCCTGACAATTTCTGTCATTCCAAAATTGGTGACATTTATCATAGAAATTGTTATGCTTATTTGCCATGATATGACAGTTCCCTCCACCTGTATGGCCTAAACTTTCTTTTTTTAAAATAATATTTTATTCTTTTTTCCATATAGACAATTGCATTTGTTACATTGGAATTATATTCCAAATCAACAAAACTAGTGACTTCCCGCTCAACCAACATCTATGTTTATAACCCAAATTACATACAATTGTGTTTTAAGGTTCTGTTTTATCTAATTTCATCCTCTCTAACGTGTTTCTTAATATATTATGCTGTTTTCTTACACTTCAAAACCCAGCTGTGGGTTTTTAATATAGACTAGAAATGGTTTCCAGCCTTCTTTAAAATATTCTAAATTTGTACGCATCTTTTAGCAGTGCTTGTGAATTTTGCCATCTCTGCATATTCCAATATTTTCATCAACCAGTCTTCCTTTGAGGGTATTCTCCCTTCCTTCCATTTCTGAGCATAGAGAATCTTTGCCGCTGTAGTCACATACATCAATACCGTCTAGTATCCCCAGCAGGAGGGATTATGGCCTCTTGGGAAAAGTCACTTTTAATTTTTTTCTTAATTTCATTATATATCATGTCCCCAAAGGGTATGGCCTAAACTTTCAATTAAGCATTTTTTTAGTTCTTGGACAGATTTATTTTTAAGTGGTCAAATTAAGAGGCATTGCATTGTTCAGGTAACGCTATAGTGAAGCCTATAGTTTTAAACTCAGATGAAAGTGCTCCTGAACGCAATGTATCATCCCCCCTCCCCAATTCAAAAAGAGCTTCTAGAATCTCTACCCACTATTTCCATAGTGACGGCATGTGTTGAACACAGTGTTCCATTGTACCAGCCTATTCGTGCCTAAGATTAAAACAAGCATTGTTTAATTTGTCAATGTCATGAAGATGGCAACTGGGCGGAAACATGTTTGGCAGGGTCTGCCATTTTTACAAGCAGGAATATGGGAACAGGCTAAGAAAGTGGCCAATTTTAACTTCAACCTGTTTGAAGGGTACGGATTGCTTAATAAAGTACAGGTGTAAAATTCTTCCCACCTATATGATGTGTTTCTTACATAGACCTCTCTTGATTGATTGATTGATTGACCAATCTATGGAAAATAATTCTGAGTCTATAAGAGAGGCAGAAATGAGGGTCAACCATTTGTTCAAGCCTTCTGTACCTGACAGTGACTAGCTGGAAATAGAATACAGTGGCATAATGTCTAGATGTTTGCTCTTCAGCTAAATCTTGTTGTAGATTCCATTGCTAGGGAGTTCAGGATAGTTGAGCTGATTTGCTGTGTAGCTCTGAGTTTTCCTCTGTATTAGTTAGTTGCAAGTCTCCCTACTGTGTACAAGGCCTGAATTTTATTTATTTATTTATTTAAAAACAACCCTCTGCAGCTTTTCACGGAAACAATACCATTTCTTTGCTCAGTAAAGTGTTACAAGGACTTTTCTCTCTGGAGTCTGCAATATTTAGGTGACTTTGCTATCAAATACATGATGTGAAATCCTCACACTACAACTTGCCTTGCCTCTACAGTGGTACCTCGGGTTACATACGCTTCAGGTTACATACACTTCAGGTTACAGATTCCGCTAACCCAGAAATAGTGCTTCAGGTTAAGAACTTTGCTTCAAGATGAGAACAGAAATTGTGCTCTGGTGGCGTGGCGGCAGCAGGAGGCCCCATTAGCTAAAGTAGTGCTTCAGGTTAAGAACAGTTTCTGGTTAAGTACGGACCTCCGGAACAAATTAACTACTTAACCCGAGGTACCACTGTACTCCCGTTCATTGGCTGCCACATGCAGAGGAAGGGAATCTCACAACACAATGATGTCATGTCCTCCGTTCATCCCTAGGTGTTATGAGGGAGACAGAATGATATGTGGCAGCTCTTGCAATGTCTAATTCTGTTCCCAGTGTTTCCACTACTTCTTGGCAAAACCCACTTGGATCTCAGCCTCTGCCTCCCACTCTTTAGCAAATAGTTAGCCTCTTTCTCTGGCAATAGCTGGCAAGTCCTTCAAGGCTTGCTTGGAAAGTTCTTCTAGTGCCATCATGGCCAAATGGTGCTACTGTGGCATCTGAATATAGACTGCATTTTTAATCAAGACTTATATTGGCTTATATCTTGATCAGGTTCCTAAATTAAATGGGCTTAGATTTTCAAAGGTTTCATGCCAGGCAGAAAAAAACCTTGGCAAGAGGTTTTCTCCTAAGACAAGAGGGCCCCATTGATTTATAGTAGAAAAACAATTCTCAAAGTTATAAAAAAAAGGGGAAATTACATATGCTGCCCCAAGGCTGAAAAAACACTATTAAGAATGGGTAAATAGTAAAATAATACCAATGTGCCTCCCAGTAAAATGAGCCATATCTTCTTCCTAAGGTTGAAAGGCCAAGAGCAGTGAAAAAGACAACTGACTTGGCTGGAGAAGAAGCTTCTTTTTACTTTATTTTTAGGCTGGAAAGAGGGGTGAAAGGAGGGGTGTACACAGAAGAGGTTTCTTTTTAAAAGCTGTTTTTTACTGAGTTCCTTCCTTTTTACTTTGAGAAGCTTTATTCTTTTAAAAGGCTACCTATGATAATGTATGAAATATAATAGCTTAAATATATTGGCTTAAATGTAATTATGCAAAGGATTTAAGAAATGCTAGATTCATAGAGTCATATTGCAATAGGAGACCAGAGGGGCAAATGAGCCTAGCCCCCCCTTGCCAGACAGGAGACGCCATCGAACACTTCTGATATATAGTTGTCAGGCATTTGTTTAAAAGACCCTCAAATGAAGGAGATCTTTCAATGATGATTAACTCAAGATCCTTGAAGATAAAAATGTAAGATTAACCATTTGTTTTAGAAGGCAATAGGGCAAGAGGTGAGCTGGTAATTAAGATTCCATGTAAGATATATTATTACTTATATGTCATATATATAGCTCTTTGTCTCCCTTATAAGGATAGAAGGAAATGGGTGTATCTTTTTGTGATTAGTTATAGCAATCAGCCAATAGGAAATCCAACCAGGCTGATTGAACAGAGGCAGCCCAAGGAGGAGCAAAGGGGGCTGGATTAAGGGAATATAAGTGCTGGCCATAATGGCAGGAGGCAGGCCAGAGCTTGGTAACCATATACCACTGAGCCTCTCATTTATTTGTCTGACAAATAAATTATTATTTTAATTTCTCTGTTGCTGCGTTGAATATTTCATTCCAGCTAAGCGTTAACCACAAGCAGGGTGCTACATTTTATGGTGCCTGCGACTCGGATAAGTGGTCTGCTGGAACGCAGCCCCTTCGCCCTATTGGACAGGGTACAAGAGAGAGGATCTCTAAACTGCTTCCCAGCGCGCACTGGTAAATTTTTCCAGGGGGAACGCAGAAGTCTCGTCTGTCTGATACCCTGCCCACTGACGGCGACGGACCGGGGGGGACCAGAGAAATAAACAGGCAACCAGCTAAGGGTAAGTGCACTAAGGGGTTTTGGCCCTCCAATTAATTGGGAGGAAGAGAAGTCCTGATCAAACTTCTGCGTCTCAGTAAAGGGGAACTGAGTACGCTAGGTGGCTGGGTACATCAGATGGTGATCTGGTGTAGGGCAAAGGGAAGATTGGGAGGTAGAGTGTGGTTGAAGTATCTAGCGCATTGCATGTGTGAGAAAGTACAATGTGTAGCTGACCTAAGTGTGGAGTGAGTACTACTTCGTTTCCCAGTAAGGCGTGTGTGTGAGTGACTGAGTGGATACTTCACAGGGCCATACAATGGGAGTTGGGGGTTCAAAGGGGGAAATACACCTCTTGAATGTATGTTAAATAATTTTAAGAAAGCCTTCTCAGGGGCATATGGAGTCAAAATGACACCAGAGCGCTTGAGAACGTTATGTGAATTAGGGTAGCCAAAACAAAGTACTGGATGGCCATCCCAGGGAACCTTTGATATAAATTTAGTAAGCAAACTTTGGTCTAACATCACCAAAGAAACTGGAGGGTGCCCAGAACAATTTTCATATATAGATTCCTGGCTGAGCACATTAAATATAAAAATCCTCCATGGATAAGGGAATGCAAAGTCCAACGATGCAAATTATTGGCTGTAAAAGCCGAAGCTAGGAAAGGAATCTTGCCAAATAAACTCAAACCCATTTTTGAGGGACCAGAGGAAGAGGTGCTTCCACCTCCACCCTATGCTCCACATCGAAGGGAGCCTAATTCAAACCCTCCACCAGTTGTAACCCCAAGGCAAGAAAGTGGAACGAATAATGGGGGTGGAGTCACAGAGCTTGATTCCTTGATAGATTATGATAAATATCTTCAGGAGGCATTGGAGTCCTATAATGAAGCCCAAGCAGAAGTGGTTATTCCACCTGTGAGTCCCAGTAGAACTCCATCTACAGTCTCTTTTAGTGGAACAACTGATTGCCTACCCCAAACCCCTGTACATCCAAGTCCTAGAGAATTATTACAGAAGTTACAGGGAGACCTTAATCGGTCAGCAAGCAATACAGCCAGGCGTATAAAGCTGCTAAAAGAACGCCTTGGGACAAATACCATCCCCTATGATTTGAGGCCCCTAGAGCAAAGTGAAGAAAAAGGTCACGTAGTAGCCCCTCTTAGAAGAGTATTTGATGCACTTGAGGAGCCTGTGCTGGTTAATGGGCAACCTGGACCACGGCCACCTCGAACTTCGACCCTGCAATGTATTCCATTCACAACTACAGATCTGATGAATTGGAAAACACCCCATCTTTCGCAGAAAAACCTCAGGCTATGATGGACTTGGTGACCTCAATAGTAATAGTCCTATTTGGACAGATTGTCGCCAGCTCCTGAATACTCTTTTCACCACTGAGGAAAGGAGAGACATAATTGAAAAGGCACAGATATATTTGCGTGAGCAGGCCAGAGTGGGAAATATTTATAATATTGACCATCATCTCCAGGACAACTTTCCCTTGGAAGATCCTAATTGGGATCCAAACAATGCAATTCACCTGGCCAGGCTTACTACCTACCGCCAGACGCTTGTGCAAGGCATCTGCAGGGCATGCCAGAAGCCCACTAATATGTCTAAAGCAGGGGTGTCAAACTCAAATTCATCGGGGGGCCGCATCAACAGTTTGGTCACCCTCAAAGGGTCGGTTGTATCTGTAGGACTATGTGTCCACTCTTTATTTGTATGGTGCATGTATGGGGACATATTTATACTACTGCTGGCATTATATCACTCCGTTTCTCCTCTCTTCTACAATGGGAATAACCATGGCCTACCTCCTAGGATTGTTGTGAGATCACATTAAGTGTGTGCAGTCGGGTACTGCTGCTGCAAGGCTGAAAACAAGAAACCAGCTCCCTAAAATACAAGCTGGCAATAGCCCATTATGTGGGTCAGAGGCGGCTCTGGTGCAAGTTCAGCTTTTCTGCGGAGCTCAGAGAGGCATTTGCCACCCTAACCCACCACGCTCCGTTGGCCCCAGTGTCTGTTGCGTGTGCCCCCGGGGGGGGGATGATTGCCACGAGGCTTCCGGCAGGTGCTTCACCCAGGAGGGAGAGGGCCCAGCCTGCCTCCATCTCTTACGGCCCTGCACCCCAGGGACCAGGCCGGGCTGTGTCAAGCCTGCAAAGGAAAAGCACAGGCTGCTTTAATATCCCCATGTGCTTGCTGACCCATAACACTGTTTCGTGTTCGGTGCGCACCCACAAAAAGACTTAAGTTGTCACCTTTTGAGCTCCTGTATGGGAGGCCGCCCTCCTTTGTTCAGGATATTCCAACTGACCTCAAACAAATAGGAGACCATGTGACACAGGGACAAGTGCAATCTCTCCCGTGTTTTTCTCTCTCTCCCGTGTTTGTTTTTTTTTTTTTATCTTAACAGGTGGGCCCTCAAGCACACGCCGTGCAGCATTGCCAAGCCGATTCATCAGCTCCAGGCTGGCATAGCATATGGGTGAAAGAGTGGAAACGTGATCCACTTGCACCTAAGTGGCGTGGACCTTACACCGTCCTGCTCTCTATTCTAACAGCGGTGAAGGTAGCTGAGGTGACCCCCTGGATTCATCACTCTCGTTTGAAAGAAGTCTGAAGGCAGTTGGACATGCAAAGGTGACCCCTCTAATCCTTTAAAACTGACTCTCTCCAAAAACCCCTGTATCTAGCCCTACCGGGAGCGGGTTAGGTCACGGGCAACATTTGACGACCGGCCTGCTGCAGCCACAACCTGGAAGCTGGCTGACCTGCGCACGCCTGAAGCTTGAGGAGCGTCTAAACCAGCAATTGTGAACGGGAAGATTCTCTTATACAATTGATTGACTGCCCCCTTGTGGAACAATTATAAGTGATATTACTCATTGGGGATCCTCGGGATATATGTTTTGGTCTTGGTGGTTCCCCATTTCTGTCACTGGGGGAATTATATTGGGACTAATAATTATTTGCTATCACAATAAGGTAATCTTTTGTGGAAGGAATGCATATGCTAGACATCAACATGATTTTATTATTAATCCTGATCCCTTGGGAAGGGGAAGGGTCCATGAATCTGACCAAATTTGCTAAATATGGATTCCGCCATGACCACAATATGTGGGTAGGCTTAGCTGAGATGATAGCCAATGTTGCAAATAGGACTAATTGCCTTGTTTGCTCTCTTGGGCCAGATGATTCAGAGGGAGGTATGCCCTTATTACCAATACCATTAAGTGCCATTGGTATGGTAAGCAAAATGCCACACCAAACAGAAGTACAGAATTTCCCCGGTTGGAACTCAACTAAACCAATACGAGTTATACCTGTGCAAGGGGAAATCTGTGTGCATAAATCATCAGATGCAGCTGACCCTACCATGATAGGCTCTTCTCATTGCCACTATACTTGGGATTATATTAAGAATAGTCAAACCTGGGCAAACGGTACTACGTATCGAACTCGGAATACCTTGCCCTGTGCACCTCCTTTTATTTATGCATGGAAAGTGGTATGGAACATAACTGTGACAGAAAAAGGCAATCTAACATACTGCACTGTGAACTCTCTACCTCTTTTGATATTTTCGCCTTCTGTACTCCACGTACCAAAAACCTCAGACCCGATGGTTGTGGTGGATATGTGGAGAATGGGCATACAAGAAACTCCCTTCCAAATGGAGTGGGACTTGTTTCCTGGGATGGGTATTACCACCAATGTGGATTATGCCCACTAGTTCAGCTAAGCAAACACGAAGGAATGCTGATATTTCTCGTATAGCAGGAGGAAGTACCCAAAGTTGGAGCGGTACTGATGATTGGCCGCCAGAGCGCATTATAGCCTATTATGATCCTGCCTCCTGGAATCCTGGTGAGCTCATACAAGGGGCACGGGATCCTATTTATAATCTAAACAGAATAATTCGATTGCAAGCAGTAGTGGAACTTGTAACCAATGCAACGGCCCAGAGTTTGAGACTTATTGCACAACAGTTGGATGAAAGTAGAGCCGCCATTATGCAGCTGAAAATGGGAATGGATTATGTACTTGCCAGGCAGGGAGGCCTATGTGGAGTCTTGAACTTGACAGGGAATGCCTGTTGCTTTAACATTTCTGATAATGGTGAGGCAATCCGTGTGTTGGCTACAAAGATGGAGAATATAGCACATGTCCAAGTATAAACATGGGAAGGATGGGATATGGGATGGCTCACCAATTGGTTACCTAATGTTGCGGGACTCAAAGGGATATTATTGTCTTGCTTGTTTTTCTTGACGGTAGTGATAATGGTTTTATGTATGGTGCCATGTATCATCTCATGTTTTAGAAGTACAATTAGCAAGATGATTTCGAATGAAACTCTACCTCATATCATGGCCCTATACAGAGCTTTACCTCAGGAATATGATGAAGATCAAGCTATCAAGGACGCTTGGTAAGCAAGGTCCTTGAGCTTGAAAGGGGGGAATGTGGCATCTGAATATAGACTGCATTTTTAATCAAGACTTATATTGGCTTATATCTTGATCAGGTTCCTAAATTAAATGGGCTTAGATTTTCAAAGGTTTCATGCCAGGCAGAAAAAAACCTTGGCAAGAGGTTTTCTCCTAAGACAAGAGGGCCCCATTGATTTATAGTAGAAAAACAATTCTCAAAGTTATAAAAAAAAGGGGAAATTACATATGCTGCCCCAAGGCTGAAAAAACACTATTAAGAATGGGTAAATAGTAAAATAATACCAATGTGCCTCCCAGTAAAATGAGCCATATCTTCTTCCTAAGGTTGAAAGGCCAAGAGCAGTGAAAAAGACAACTGACTTGGCTGGAGAAGAAGCTTCTTTTTACTTTATTTTTAGGCTGGAAAGAGGGGTGAAAGGAGGGGTGTACACAGAAGAGGTTTCTTTTTAAAAGCTGTTTTTTACTGAGTTCCTTCCTTTTTACTTTGAGAAGCTTTATTCTTTTAAAAGGCTACCTATGATAATGTATGAAATATAATAGCTTAAATATATTGGCTTAAATGTAATTATGCAAAGGATTTAAGAAATGCTAGATTCATAGAGTCATATTGCAATAGGAGACCAGAGGGGCAAATGAGCCTAGCCCCCCCTTGCCAGACAGGAGACGCCATCGAACACTTCTGATATATAGTTGTCAGGCATTTGTTTAAAAGACCCTCAAATGAAGGAGATCTTTCAATGATGATTAACTCAAGATCCTTGAAGATAAAAATGTAAGATTAACCATTTGTTTTAGAAGGCAATAGGGCAAGAGGTGAGCTGGTAATTAAGATTCCATGTAAGATATATTATTACTTATATGTCATATATATAGCTCTTTGTCTCCCTTATAAGGATAGAAGGAAATGGGTGTATCTTTTTGTGATTAGTTATAGCAATCAGCCAATAGGAAATCCAACCAGGCTGATTGAACAGAGGCAGCCCAAGGAGGAGCAAAGGGGGCTGGATTAAGGGAATATAAGTGCTGGCCATAATGGCAGGAGGCAGGCCAGAGCTTGGTAACCATATACCACTGAGCCTCTCATTTATTTGTCTGACAAATAAATTATTATTTTAATTTCTCTGTTGCTGCGTTGAATATTTCATTCCAGCTAAGCGTTAACCACAAGCAGGGTGCTACACTACATGGTGTAATTGATCTATAAGCCAGCAGGCCACAAATTTGTCAGGCCACATCTTGGCAAGACTTCATCTTAAACCTCCAGTGTCCCCCTGGTGGCTGCTTTGAGCATAAAGGGAAGTAGAGTCTTCCCTTCCTCTCCAAAGCAATTACAGTGGTACCCCGGGTTACATACGCTTCAGGTTACATATGCTTCAGGTTACAGACTCTGCTAACCCAGAAATAGTGCTTCAGGTTAAGAACTTTGCTTCAGGTTGAGAACAGAAATCTTGTTCCGGCGGCGTGACGGCAGTGGGAGGCTCCATTAGCTAAAGTGGTGCTTCAGGTTAAGAACAGTTTCAGGTTAAGTACAGACCTCCGGAACGAATTAAGTACTTAACCCGAGGTACCACTGTACTCCGGTGGGGATTTCCACTGCATATTTCACCATGTAGGCATATAATATGAGAAATATGAGAGACGAAATGTTAAACTTTACACATTCTGCTGTAAAGCTAGTTTTATTTATGACCTGCAGGTTTATTCCTAACAACAGAGGCCTCCAGCACAGATCTGAACTTTTCAACAACTTTCCCAGACAGAACGAAAAGCCAAGCTACAGAACCAAAGTCCAGAATGAAAAATGTGGAACAGCACTACCTACTGATTGAAAGTACCAGTGTGGTGCTATGAGCTACTACTTTCATCAGCCAAGCTGATTAAGGCTGATGGGAGTTGTCGTCCAAATCATCTGGAGGAAACCAAGATGGTGGTTGAAGTGTAGGTGGGTTCCCACGAGGCAAGACACAGTGATAGCAGCAAGAACCTTTATTGAATTAACAGAACTGGACAACAGAGGCAAAGCAACTGCTTATATACATTCCTGAAGGCCTGGGCCACTCCCACTCCCAACGTGATTGGCTGTCTAAACTTCCAAGCTGTGAATCATAACTCAGAGTTTAAGGGCCAATGGAAGAGGCCCAAATCCTGAAATGTTCTGTGACTGGATGTCATGTATCAAATCAGAACACAGGGGCTCAGAATCCTTACTCCAGACTCAAGCTTAGGCAAACACAGACTCCTGAATACATAACAGTGGTAGCTGCTTTAGGAGCTACCAACTGAATCAGCAAATATTCAAGCATTTTCAAAGCTGACTTTGCCCAATCATCCTTCTGGCATAGGTGACAACAGGCCTACTTTTCTGGATTACACAAGGCATCTGGCTCAAACTTAGATGTTTCTGCCCACAAACAAACCCGTTTGTTGGCTTGGAAAAGCCAAACTGTGCATGCTCAAAAATCACTTTGGGCCCTACGAGATGTCTTCTTTTATTGTGCATTCATGACTATTTGTGCTCATAATGGAATCGGGAAAGTTACGCATGATTCCATGTTCAAAACATTTTGCAATTCCAAGTATTTCAAGGCAGGCATACTGCTTCATTCCCAATCAGTGCTTGTCCTGCAACTTCCTGCTGAAATCCTGTAGCTTTCCATAATGCACGTTCCAGTTCATTTTTCAACCAGCTTTTGTTGTGCTATAGTAACAGATTGCCCTTCCAGACAGTGGTAATGCAGTAACATTGGGGGAGCATCCCAAAACAACTGATAAAGCAGAATGATGTGCAGATTGTTGTTGTTTAGTCATTTAGCCGTGTCCGACTCTTCGTGACCCCATGGACCAGAGCACGCCAGACACTCCTGTCCTCCACTGCCTCCTGCAGTTTGGTCAAACTCATGCTGGTAGCTTCAAGAACACTGTCCAACCATCTCGTCCTCTGTCGTCCCCTTCCCCTTGTGCCCTCCATCTTTCCCAACATCAGGGTCTTTTCCAGGGAGTCTTTTCTTTTCATGAGGTGGCCAAAGTATTGGAGCCTCAGCTTAACGATGTGTCTTTCCAGTGAGCACTCAGGGCTGATTTCCTTCAGAATGGATAGGTTTGATCTTCTTGCAGTCCATGGGACTCTCAAGAGTCTCCTCCAGCACCATAATTCAAAAGCATCAGTTCTTCGGCGATCAGCCTTCTTTATGGTCCAGCTCTCACTTCCATACATCACTACTGGGAAAACCATGGCTTTAACTAGATGTGCAGATGGTCCACTGTAAATCCACTGTAAATCCACCACTAATGCACTATCATTGCATGAATGACATGTTGCAGAATACACACACAAAAACCCGCCATTCAAAAAGGGCCCTTTATCATGCAGTAGAGTAAGATAGCTCTTGCATACTAATTGTTAATTTCCTCTTCTATATCTGAGGGGTTATGCAAGATAGCCAGCCCCGATCCTGCTGCCACCACCCTGCTTCAAGGTAACAATGCAAGCTTCATGTCTCATAAATTGGTGATTTAATTTTACTGCAGTGCAACAGCTACAACCGCTCTTCTCTCCCAGCCAGGCTAAGTGGAAAGAAAAGACTCCCTCAGATGTTGCTCAGTCTGAAAGGCAGCAAAATCAATTACCCAATGGACTAAATAGAAAGGCAGTGCATGCAAAACAATGGCCATTTTAAACATTTCCTGTCTCAAGTCCAGTTAGCGCAATTTTATATACTCTGGCAGGCAATGGCCCTGTAAGGTCTCAGAAGGACTGTTAGGACATTGCAACCAATTTAACATGCAGCCTCCACCTTTCATATGCAGCTGAGCAATCGCTATGTACAGCTATGGATCTTTACTGCTGTGGGTATCTGTGGTGGCACAGGGCAAATGGCTTATTTCATTTATTTATTAAATTTATATACCACCTTTTCCTCCAAGGAGCTCCAAGGATGGTGTACATGGTCCTCCCAGGTTAGGCTGAGAGACAGTAATTGGTCCAGGGTTATCCAGTGAGCTTCATGGCTGAATGGAGATTTGAACACAGGTGGTGCTGTGGTCTAAACCACAGAGCCTAGGGCTTGCTGATCGGAAGGTTGGTGGTTCGAATCCCTGCAACGGGCTAGGCTCCCATTGCTCGGTCCCTGCTCCTGCCCACCTAGCAGTTCAGAAGCATGTCAAAGTGCAAGTAGATAAATAGGTACCGCTCTGGCGGGAAGGTAAATGGCATTTCCGTGTGCTGCTCTGGTTTGCCAGAAGCGGCTTATTCATGCTGGCCACATGACCCGGAAGCTGTACGCTGGCTCCCTCAACCAATAAAGCTAGATGAGCGCCACAACCCCAGAGTCGGTCACGACTGGACGTAATGGTCAGGGGTCCCTTTACCTTTACCTTTTAACCTTCCTTCCACAGGGCTAGAGCTCTTTTATTCTGACCAAAGGCAGAGAAAACCATCATAGGATTCTTAGGTTTTTTGCAGTTAGCTAGTAAGAAGAAACAGCCTTAGAGTGCTGTCACCTTCAGAGGAATGGTAGGACCATGGCTTTGCCATTTCACCAGGAAATGGTGAAACAGTCCTGAAATTAGGGTGGCCACTTACACATTGCCCAGACAGACTAAACACAGCTCAAACAACAATAACATCATCATCATCATTGTCAGATGAATAACAACAAGAAAAGCACACATTTGCTTGACCTTTGCATATGCTAACATGTGGGTAGAAGCAAGCTTATGAATAATTGCTGTAATTTAAATGCGAATACATCTCAGTACAGTGGTACCTCGGGCTAAGTACTTAATTCGTTCCGGAGGTCCGTTCTTAACCTGGAACTGTTCTTAACCTGAAGCACCACTTTAGCTAATGGGGCCTCCTGCTGCTGCTGCGCCGCCAGAGCACAATTTCTGTTCTTATCCTGAAGCAAAGTTCTTAACCTGAAGCACTATTTCTGTAACCTGAAGAGTATGTAACTCGAGGTACCACTGTATAGTGGAGAAGACCATGAGCAGGGGACTGGTATGGTGGCAACTATGGAAGAGCAGCTTCAAGGCTCTTGCTAATCTCCATCCTTAGGACTCCTGGTCATTAAGCTAGACTTGAGCAAATTCAACTAATTTCAGAGCTTTTTCTTCCAACGGGGTTTCACAAATCCATATGAAGAAATATTATAATCAAGCCTTCAAGGCACAAATGAGCAGGAGAGGAGCTTAATGAGGGTAAAGCAAATCCCTCTCCAGAAGCTTTTCCCCAGTGACTTTGTTCAGTACATTGTGTGAATAATGGGATATAAGAAAGAGATGATAAGTGACATCTTCTGGCTAATGCACCAATCATTATCCTGCCTTTTAATAATATAATTGAAAGCTGATAGCAAGCCACCTTTTATTTATTTCTGTTCAACACACTCGAAATGATTTGCTTTCTGTATTGATTTTGTGGCTGCTTTGGCTTATTTATCATTCTTTTGCACAATTTTTCAGTTGTTATTTCCAGCCGTTTATTCTTTCCTGATTTTATCTCTGATTCGCGATGATGTCCTTGTGTCTTCCCACAGGACCAATGAGGCTTCTGTGCTTTCCATGGTACAATTTTGTGGGGCAGAGTTATCTTGGTAGTTCCCAGTGGGAGTGAGGCATGGATTTGCAATCATCTGACATCAGTAAGGTACCAGGGCATTCAATTGCTTTGCTGCTGTATGTTGGGGAAGCAATGAGAAAGAGAACATTGGGGGAAATGGCACCCTTTTATGCTGGATTAATGAATTTGAGATAATGAGCATCCTCTGGTTTTCTCTTCTGTGTCACCACTTCAGGTTAAATAGGACGCGGGTGGCGCTGTGGTCTAAACCACTGAGCCTTTTGGGCTTGCCAATCAGAAGGTCGGTGGTTTGAATCCCTGCGATGGGGTGAGCTCCCATTGCTCGGTCCCAGCTCCTGCCAACCTAGCAGTTCGAAAGCACACCAGTGCAAGTAGATAAATAGGTACCACTCCGGCGGGAAGCATTTCTGTGCGCTCTGCACTCATCACAGTGACCCATACGCCAGAAGAAGTTTAGTCATGCTGGCCCCATGACCGGAAAGCTGTCTGTGGACAAATGTCGGCTCCCTCGGCCTGAAAGCGACATGAGAGCTGCAACCCTATAGTCGCCTTTGACTGGACTTAACCATCCAGGGGTCCTTTACCCTTACCTTAAAGTGCAATGTCAAATGTAAGAGCACTGTACAAAGAACTAGGAAAGGAGGGGACAGAGTATCAGGGCTGATTCTAGGTTTGAGCAGGATGGGGGGGATCTGGGCAAAGTCTTTAGCAGTGGGCATCTGGGTTAAGGCACCATTTTAATCTCTCACAGTGCCCCAAAGCTAAGGATGTCAGAGAATTCTGACATAAACCAGAGTGGAATTTACCAGTGGTCAGTTACTCAGCCCATGTCTGAAACTGAAATCAACTCAAATCAGCTGTTGTTGTGTTTAGTTTGCAAATGATATGCAATTGATTGTGTGTCCCCCTCCACTATTTACATTGTGTTTCCTTTGCAGTGAAATGAATGGGGTGGAATAATTCAACGACAACAACATTTATGTAATTAATCACATCATGAGCCTGGATAGCTCTGCTGGTTAGGGCATGGTGCTGATAACACCAGACTTGCAAGTTCTATCTCTGTATGGGACAGCAGCAGGTCCCTGCATTTGCAGGGGGCTGGACTAGATGGTCCTAAGGGTCCCTTCCAACCTGACAAATCTATGATATAATACTGTATAAGTTTGCCACAGCAGAAAGTGAGACAGATACCTGCCCCAGTCATCTCACTTCAAATGTTAAAAAGATTCTACAGCCTGAAAAATAGAGACAAGGAATGTACTTTTGTAAACCAAGAAAATCTTTAATAAAAATTATATTAAAAAAATAGAAGAAACCGTGCTACGGGTGAGATATACAGGGCAGAAGAGAAAATGATGCCTTCTTACATCCCAACCTGGAGTGACACTGAAGAAGCCATTGTGGGAAATTTTTGATGAAGGCTAGGCCCACCTGCCTAGGCCTCCTGGGGATTCTGGAATATATTTAAAATGGAACTGTTATGTATTCAGTGGTCTGTGTTTGCCTGAGCTTGGTTCTGGACTAAGGAGTCTGAGCTCCTGTGTTCTGATTCGATACATGATGTCCAATCACAGAACATTTCAGGATTTGGTCCTCTGCCATTGGCCCTTGAACTCTGAGTCGTGATTTCCAGCTTGGAAGTTTAAACAGCCAATCACAGGCTTTCACAAATGTATATAAGCAGTTGCTTTGCCCCTGTTTCCCAGTTATGTAGTTCAATAAAGGTTCTTGCTGTTATCACTGTGTCTTGCCTCGTGGGAACCCACCTACACTTCAGGAACCTAGGCCAGGCATCAGTGTTAGGCTCTGCTGGGGCCTTGGCAGTTGCTGGCCTTGCAAAGAAAGATTCAGATGATACAGAGCTATGGCCATGCCTGTACAATCACATATATTAGATGTTTGTTTCAGTCACAAAAATGAGGTAAAAATTTCTAGGTGTTTTAATTGGCCGTGCCTTAGAATAACTGGCCATGGAAATAACCAGAGAGGACTTAATATTAAGTGGCAACAAGGATGTAAGTGGAAGATGTAAGTGTTGTAGAACTGATTGGAAACAGTGACCATATTGTTGTCAAAATTAACATACATGTAGGTAGATAATTGCCAAGAAAAACCTAAGTCTGTTGCATTTGACTTCAAAAAAGGAAGCTCCCCTCAAATGGTGGTGGAAAGAGAAAGCGAAGAGGGTCAAATCTCTCCAGAATGCTTGGGGGTTGTTCAAAACCACAATAACAGAATGTATAACCGCAGATCAAGAAAGGTATTATCATGGCCAAGAGGATGCCACTGTGATTAATGAGCAGAGAAGGAAGCTATAAGAGGAAAGAAGGGTTTCTTCAGAAAATGGAAGTCATGTCCAAAGGAGGAGAACAAACTTTGGCAAAAGAAATGCAAGCAGACAAAAAGGAATGCAAAATGAACCAAGGAAAAAACAAAACAAAAAACAATGAGCACATCACTAAAAACATAAAAACCACCACCAACAAAAATCTTTAAATACATTAGAGACAGAAGATCAGGAAGGGATGTGGTTGGACCTTGGATAACAAAGGAGTCAAATGTGTGGTGAAGGAGGAAAAGGAGATTGCAGATTGCAAAGAAGCGGAATACATTATTGGCATTTCAGGAAAAGAAGTAGGGTAGATACCCTGTGCCTGGACTCAGTTTCTCAAGAAAGGGAGTCTTAGGAACTGTGGCAAACAGTGGTGAAAAGATAGGAATTTCTAGGCCTTACTGAGAAAAACTGACAAATCACCACATCTGGATGGCACACACCTGGGAGTTATTAAAGAACTCCAATGTGAAATTGTTGATCTTCTAACAAAATATGTAGCTTGTCCCTAAGACAGGCCTGTTAGAATTCCTGCTCCATGATTGCAGTCATGCGATTGTTGTCTTTCACATGAAGGTGTATGTTTTGACTCCACAGAGTGGGAAGTGACGGAGACAGGATGTTTGTGTTACTGTGTTCCATGAAGTGGGACTATTGTCCTTTGTTCTTTTTCTCTTTGCTGTCTGATGCTAGAGAGAGAGGGAGCTACGTTGCAGTGCTCCGTGTGTGTTTATATGTAGATAAAGTAGATTAGCCAAAATGCTGAGTTGCTGAGGTCACTGTGATGTTCAGGCAGAAGAAAGCTTTTGAAGTTCCTGAAAGATCGACCAGGAGGGAGAGAACATGCCAGATGGGCATGTGTCTCTGCCAGGGTCCTACTTGAGAGTAGGACGAGCTCCTGACAGAGCCTCCATATTTGAAGTGTGGCAAATGTAACACCGGTTTTAAAAAAGGGAACCAGATGGCATCAAGGAAATTACAGACTAGTTGGCTAAACTAGGAAAACTGGTGGGAAGCATTATTAAAGATGGGATTAGCAGGCCTATAGAAGAGCAAGCCTTTCTGAAACAAAACAACATGACATCTGTAAATTTAAGCCCTGCCTCGCTAACCTCTCTGAGTTCTTTGACAGTGCTAATAAGCATATAGATAGAATTGATCTAGTCAGTGCTTTTTTCTGGGGGGATGCATACCCCTAAACATTTTGTGAATCTAAGTTTGTCCTCACTGAGGGGCAGTATTTCAATATGAATAGGAAAATGAAAGTACCCCGAAACATTTAATTTTTTTTAGAAAAAAAAAAGAACTGGATCTAGTCAACTTTGTGAACCTATAAAATGTTTTTGTACCTCACCAAAAACTCCTGAGTATGTTTAGCAGTCATGAATAAGAGGAGAGGCTGGAATACAGATCAGAAACTGGTTAAGGACTAGGAATCAGGGAGTAGAAATACCGTATTTTTCACTCTATAAGACGCACCAGACCATAAGACGCACCTAGTTTTTGGAGGAGGAAAACAAGAAAAAAATATTCTGAATCCCAGAAGCCAGAACAGCAAGAGGGATCGCTGCGCAGCGAAAGCAGCGATCCCTCTTGCTGTTCTGGCTCCTGGGATAGTTGCACAGCCTGCATTCACTCCATAAGACGCACACACATTTCCCCTTACTTTTTAGGAGGGGAAAAGTGAGTCTTATAGAGCAAAAAATACGGTAAATGGAAAGGTCTTCTAATGGATGAGTCCCCCAAGGTCGGTACTGAGGGTTTAAACTCAGTTTTCATTCAGGTTCTGATTAACAGAGGCTATAGCACAAACAAGGTTCTGCCTAGCTGATGACAAAGAGTAGGATGATCAAATGTGAGGAGGCGGTCCTTAACAAATCCTGGTCTAAACCATTTAGAGCTAAAATAGGGATAAGCAATATTTCGCATTACACCTGACAGCAATGAAGGTGGTAAAAAAAAAGCAGAGAAACGTGCTCCAAAAAATTAAGTGAATGATTACATATTTTCAAACTAGCTAGAGGAAAGCTGAGATTTAAATCTTCCCAGCTTCTGGCTGTCAAATTCTCTCACCTATTGGGCGCACATGAGGTCCATAAATAGAACAGTGTATCCATGGCAATGGGAGGTTCATTTTCTCCTAACAAACTGGTAACAAATCACTTAACTTTTTTATTTGTTTAAATATTGCAATTCAATGTTCAGCATTTATATCACACTTTAGAGAGTTCAAAGCACTTTCACATGCATTTTCTCGGAAATTTCTCCATGGCTGATTCGGCATTTTTAATGTTTTTAAAAATAATTTTTATTGGATGAGGATGAGACCAAGCTTAGAGAAAAGCAGGTGGCAGCTTAGGGGAGTTGGGTGAGTGGAAGGCAGTGGCATATTCCTGGTGGAAGACCGCCAACTCAGAGCTCCCCAGATCTCCCTGCCAACCAGGGAGGCCCTAAGCTACTGAAGGTTATATGTCCAGCTGTCCTTTGTTAAGAGCGGTAGTCTCATAATCTGGGGAACTGGGTTCGCGTCTCCGCTCCTCCACATGCAGCTGCTGGGTGACCTTGGGCTAGTCACACTTCTCTGAAGTCTCTCAGCCCCACTCACCTCACAGAGTGTTTGTTGTGGGGAGGAAGGGAAAGGAGAATGTTAGCCACTTTGAGACTCCTTAAAGGGAGTGAAAGGCGGGATATCAAAACCAAACTCCTCCTCCTCCTCTTCTTCTTCTTCTTCTTCTTCTTCTTCTTCTTCTTCTTCTTCTTCTTCTTCTTCTTCAACAACAAATTGTCACTGTTTTTTGTGTTGAATATATGCCAAATGGTAATTTATGGACCTAATAGGTATCTAAAGCTATTTGCACATAACAAATTATGTGTTTTATCATATTAATTGTTGAAAAGAAATACTATTAAGAAGCATATTAATAGTGAAATACAATTAAGAAGAAGTATATTAATAGTGAAGTAATTATTAAGCTCTAACTTAAAATGATTGGGGGCCCATTACTTACATCACTGAAGCCTACACAACACAAAACACTTGCTGTATGTAGGTTTTATTTTATTTGTTTTTTATCTTATATTTTGGATCCATTCTTAAGGAAATCAGCCCTGAGTGCTCACTGGAAGGACAGATCCTGAAGCTGAGGCTCCAATACTTTGGCCACCTCATGAGAAGAGAAGACTCCCTGGAAAAGACCCTGATGTTGGGAAAGATGGAGGGCACAAGGAGAAGGGGACAACAGAGGACTAGATGGTTGGACAGCGTTCTCGAAGCTACCAGCATGAGTTTGACCAAACTGCGGGAGGCAGTGGAAGACAGGAGTGCCTGGTGTGCTCTGGTCCATGGGGTCACGAAGATTTGGACACGACTAAACAACTAAACAACAAATATTTTGGAAATGTACATCCAGTGGTTTTTTCCTTTAATTTTTATTGGGGCCCCCAAGAGAGTGGGGCCCTAAGCTATAGCTTGTTTAGCTTATATGTAAATCCGGCATGCTGCCAACGCCGACACCTTCCCCCACTCATTTCCCCGGCCCAGCTAATGAGGCTTGTTCAGGTACTGCAGATCAGTGACTTAGATGGTATAGAAAAATCTCCATCTACTTCACAGCAGTAGTATTCAGCAACCGTCAGGGTTTAGCTTGCTCAGAGCTGGAACCAGCGGCAAGGGGGTATCCTTGAATGAGGAGCAAGGGGAGTGGAGCCCCATAGCAACCAGCACAGATCTCCATGTTCCTCCTCCTTTGATTCTGAGGAGCAGTCAGACCTAGACGTTCTGGTCCAGGGCCACACAAGATGGTTGCCCACGTTCAGGACCAGAGATCTGTACACCAGTTGCCTGAGTCCCTGGCCAGCTTTTAGACCCCACCCCATCACCTCTAGGGTAATAGTAGCAGAGAAGATGGCTAGTGAGATAGATGTTTCAGGAACATCTGTGAAATGTGCAGAGCATGTGAACTGATGGGGGAGAAGTGGGGAGTTTATGTAAGCCCAGATCAGAGCCTGGCTAGAAGCCAGGAAAAGTTGGAGCCAGCAGCTCCTGTATAAAATACCACTCTGAGCTGCTTCACTGCTGAAGCAACATCTCCCTTAGAGCTCCAAGCTCCAGCATAAAGCCTCATTGAACTAGATAAATGGATAGGGAGTGTGTTTCTGTTCTCTTCCCTTGCCCACCCAAGAAAATCAAATGTACATCCTCTTGTTTCTCTTCTTCTATTTTGCAATCTTAATCCTGACATATTTGCTCATTTCCTCTGAACCTTTCCCATTTGTCAGAGTCTTTCTTAGCACAAGTGAATTCTGGGTTGATGATGAATTAATATTTATAAAGCAAGTTCCCTGTTGGAACGTACATGTGAAGCAGAACTGGCAAAGACTAGTTGTTTTGAGTGCCAGCGTGTATATGTGATTTCACAGCGCAACACCGTTATGATGTAACTTGATATAATAATAGTTTACACAGTCATCGTTGCCCCAATCTGACTAGGAGCATATGGATGCAGATGCAGTTTATAAGGAGAATGCATGCACAAATTAGTGTTCAATGAGCAAGTCCTCACCTGATCTACTTCCAAGGGCTAAGCGCATCTAGCCTCAGTTGTATGCTCGCAGTAACAATGATGATCACCTATCTGTTTAAGTTGAGGAGCAAGCAGGGGGTGGGGTATTTTTTTTCATCTCTCCCCTTCTACACAGAACAGCTGATTGGGTCTACCACAAGAATCTGACAGGGGATTTGTATGTGCAGCTCCAACTACTAGACATATTTGTTTGTTGGACAGAGCTTAGGTTTTCCATATATTTTTAAACCCGTGACTATTTCATTTCAGGTTCAAAGGATAAAAGCTATGAAATCCTCTTTCTGAGACATTTGCTTTGCATAGATTTCTAGACGCTGTCTACACCTCACCATACATTTTAATTGGTGTTTGAATGCAGAGTGTATTTTAAACGTATTCTTGAATTGAGTGCTATCTCCTGATTTAATTATGTGATGGCAGCTAGATCTAACAATAAAAAGTGGCTCAAAAACAAATCTGGATATCAGCACTGTCACCCTAAGACAAGTTTCATCAATATGAAGAACATCATATCCCTGTCTTCCTTTTTCAATTCTATCCTGTCATCTTTATTTTCAGATGTAGACCTCTGAGAGGGTGAAACCCAGTCTCTCTTGCCCATGTACCTCAGAATTAGGGAAACGGAAGTCTCTTTGCAAAAAGTAGGACATCCCTGTTTCTTGCATCACTTGATAGGCATGGTATGACCCTGATCAAGAACTTTAGATCTTATCCAAGAATTCACTGGATCCCAGAAGACCCAGATTATTCTAGGCATTGATTTTGAAGTACTTTCTACTGCAGAGTAAAGCGAACTCAGACTCGGACTGTATTTGTTTATATTAAAATTAATGATTGGCAATTCTATTAAATTAAAACCAGTGAATTAGCCATCTGAGCAGCAATGATACCAACCAAAAATACAATAAATCACAGAGCCAAACAAAAACCTGCTGACCAGAGGGAGCAGATTAGCCAATATTAAAGCCTCAATGATACAAAATGGTCTTCACCATTCTCCGAAAGGTTCAGATGGGTTAGTGGTAGATGGGCCTCTCAAGTGGGAATGGGTATTTCTAGAATCTGGGAGCCACAAGTGCAAAGGCCCTGATCAGCAGACTTACCAGCCACAATTCAATAGGGCCTGGAGAAGACCCTCTCTGAAGATCTCAATGGGCAACCAGGTTTGGGAAGGGCCTTAGCTCAGTGGTTGAGTATCTGCTTTGTATTCAAAAGGTCCCAGGTTCAATCCTTAGCATTTTAAGGTAGAGTTGGGAATGTTCTCCTGTCTGAAACCCTGGAGATCCATTGCAAAATAGGGTAGACAACTGAGTTTGATGGGCCAATGGTCTGGCTTGGTTTAAGACAGCTTCCTATGTTCCACGAGGATCATGTGAAAGCAGGCGGTTTTTTCTGAAAACCTTAAAGGGCAAGGGGAAGAATAGTCCCTCAGTAACATCATCGGGAATCTGCCCTTCAAATAGGACCCATCACAAAACACTTCCTCTCAACTCAACCAGCCAGTTCATAAGCGTGTTTTTGTTGGATCATATCAAAGCATCTGAGTCATCTCACAGAATTGACAGAGGCTCTGTACACACTTCAGCTTTTGAAGTGCTGTGGTTTGGGCTTTTGTAAATGTTGCTTGTAAGTGTCCATACCTGCATGAATAGTTGTTAAATCATTGCCATCAGTACATGCAGAGGGCTTGTCCTCTATGGATAGGGCACATTAATTTATTTGCTCCCCACTCTTAATGCCCACCACCCTCCCTTTAAAGATAAAACCCTGTGAGTTTATTGAGATACCAGAAGTCTGGCAGCAGAGGCTACACAGACACAGTTAGTTATATTTAATTCAGTGTAGGCCCCGAGGCTGCCTTCACTTGTACCATGCAGGCAATTTCATTACTACATTTCTTTTTACAGGGGTGGGAGTCAAGACACTCTGGGTTGTCCTCAGCTAACATCTGCCCACAAGATACTCACTGAAATTAATACTCAAGTTAGTCATATCTATTTCTTTCAGTTGCTTTAGCCTGAGTATAACTAACACTGAATGAACCTCTTTATAAATGCATAGGCTTCCTTCCCTTTTACCATGTGGGCAACTTCATGGCTACATATCTTTTGCTTTGGGCAGGGCACTCTGAGTATGCTCAGAGGTTCCCTGTTCTGGTGTTGTGCATGGCTAATGACTGTGGTGCCTATTTTATTGCAAGGCATTCATCATGTGTTATGTTTAAGAGTTTCCCTGCCCTGACACCAGGCAAGTGGGGAATATCACAAAGTTTGGTTTATTGAATGAGGAAAGGGGGGCACTTTAGGCTTCTGATCTATCTGCTCCCTGTTATACCAATTACCGTATTTTTTGCACCATAACACTCACTTTTTTCCTCCTAGAAAGTAAGGCAAAATGTCTGTGCGTGTTATGGAGCGAATGCCTACGGATGACGGGGGGATCTGCTACAGTCGTGAGCAGAGGATCCATGGTTACAGCCTGCACCAAAAAAATCACGCACCCACTGTTGCCTGGGGCCACAATGGTGCAAAAACATGGTTACAAAGCACGGATCCACATGGATCCTCAGGATTTTTGCATTGGGCTACCCCAAACTCACCATCAGATCACATGTCTGTGGCCACAGCATGAACCACAAAAATCATACATCCACTGTTTCATTTAGAATATTTTTTTTCTTGTTTTCCTCCCCTAAAAACTATGTGCGTGTTATGGTTGGGTGCGTGTTATAGAGCGGAAAATACGGTAATTCTACTGGAGTCATTGTGATTTCTTAAAGGGAAACATCAACTATGTTTTGTTAAGGGCAAAGGAGATGGTGGGAGCAGCTCAAATCTGTCAAACTTCCACCATAAGCAGTCAGATAATATGGTTCTTGGTGGAAAAGGTTTATAGTGATTACAGCAGTAAGTTGATCCAAAGTATTACTTAAATAATAATAATAAATACTATGGTGGAAACTGGCCCCTTTCCAATTGTGTTCATGTACAGAGGAGAAAGAGATTCTACCAGCCCTTTTAAAGAGCTGTTTTTGCCCATCCTTTTAGAGAGCAAAACATTAGTGAAACCTATGTGACTCTCCAAAGACTGAAGGCTTCTGCTTTGGGCATCTCTCGTAGCCGAGTAAGATTGTCTTCCATGAACGTGGTTTTAACAGTGAGTCCGTAAGTGACTGTGGAGGCCAATTCTGTATCCACATGTCCTTCCACAGTGGGGACATTGGTTTCCAGGTGGGAGTTGATCACAGTGTGGATTTGCCAAGCGTGCCTTCCTCTTAGCATGTTCCTCCCTTGCACCCTACGTTTGAGCATCTTCAAAGCCCATGACACCTTTGGTAAAGGCTGTTCTCCAATTGGAGCACTCGCAGGCCAGTGTTTCCCAGTTGTTGGTGTTCATACTAATTTTTTAGATTTGCCTTGAGAGAGTCTTTAAACCTCTTTTGTTGACCACCAGCATTACATTTTCCATTTTTAAGTTCAGAATAGAGTAGTTGCTTTGGAAAACAATAATCAGGCATCCAAACAACATGACCAGTCCAATGAAGTTGATGTTGAAGAATCATTGCTTCGACACTAGTGACCTTTGCTTCTTCCAGCACACTGGCATTAGTTCACCTGTCTTCTCAAGTGATGTGTAAAAATTTTCGGAGACACCGTTGATGGAATCTTTCAAGGAGTTGGAGATGGTGTTTATAAGTGGTCCATGTTTCACAAGCATACAGTAAGGTCGGTAGTACAATAGCTTTGTAAACAAGCATTTTGGTTTCCCTGTGAATGTCCCAGTCTTCAAACACTCTGCACTTCAATTGGGAGAAGTTATACTCACAGAGCTCAGGTGATGCTTGGAGTATCAGTATACTGATATACCGCACGTGTGGTTATCTTCAAGTTAGTCTGGAACCAAATAGCTCCAGCATCTGTCAAGTGAATCTCCAAGGGGGCGGGCAGTGGCTACACATTTTACAGCCCAACAGCATCACAAGACCCTTCCCAAGAAGGGGTTCCCCAGAGAAGGCACTTTCAGTTTCCACACAAGGCCAAGAGGTGCTTCAACATGTATGGTAAAATACAGAACGACTTATAACTGTTCTACTGAAAGGCACTTTCAAGACACTCAAAGAATGTTAAACTAACAACATGGAAACAACATATTTGGTGTGTACCCTCGGGGGGGCGGAATGCATCTGAGAAAGGCAGAGAATGCATTTTACGGCTGTATGTGTACATACTCAGGGATTCACTTCCCCTGTCTCACAAGAAGCCACTTGGAGATTCAGCCTCTCCCATCGTGATTTGTCTCTCTATACTTGATATTTTTGTAAGCATCACACTGTTGTTCCCGCCAAAAGCAGTGTGGCGACAGAACAGCAAACAGGTGAGCAAGGAAGCACCCCAGGTGAACTGCTGAGGAAGGAGTGCCATTTAAAGACGGGTGGAAAGGGCTTCAGAGAACAGTTGGGCAAACTGCTCTGACATGCCCTCCTCTGTTAAACATCACTGGAGCAGCATCACAAGGATGGGAAGCATATCATAGGCAAACTACTCTCTCATGCACCCACTCCTGAAGGAAGAGGTGTTTGGGTGAGTTGTGAGGGAAGAGGGTGGGGGTTTAGGGAGAGATGTGGGAAGGAGGGGATGGCAAAGGTGTGGGGTGGAGCTGGTAGGTTGGTGAGAAGAGCAAGCAGGGGTGGCAGCTCCTAGTTCTTTAATATATATGTGTCAGAGCTGCCCAAGGTCCCAGCTCACAGAGGACCAACGCCAGTTCTTGTTATATACAAAAGTCTTTATTAAGATTCAGTTTCGATTCCAAAGCCGTGGCGCGCAGCTCTACATCTCAACCCTAGACCGCTGAAGCTCCGTCTGAATCTCCTCCCCCCAGACACCAGTTCAAGACCCTAGCCTTGCTCCACCTCCTCCTTTGCTCCTTTCTCCTCTGGGTCCTTCTGCCTGCTGGGGTGTTGCCCTTTCTGGACTCTTCTGACGCTGAGTCCCCGGATTCTTCCCCCTGCCTCCGGCGTGCTTTAGGACCTGGCTCCCAGTCTGCGCTCCCGGCTGTCCCGCGCACCTCTGCATTTGAACTTGGCGCGCGTGCCCAGCCTGTAACCTTCCTCCTGACCGTTACACTGCTCCTTTCACTGCTCCCTCCTTCGTGGGGGCTAACTGGATCTGACTTCCCCTCTATTCCCTCACTCAGCGACAGGGGCGTGGTCAGCCCTGCCTCATCTTCTCTTTCCCCTGGAGTGGAAACTGGTCCTGACACCTGGGACTCTTCCCCCCCGCTACGCTCTGGTGGGGAACTTGGTCCCGATCTCCAGCTGCTGCTCTGGGAGTCACCGCTGGTTCCTTGCTTCTGGTGCCTCCCTCCCGGGAACCCCCTTGCTCTGGCTATGGGTGCCCCCTTCTGTGAATCTTCCGACTCACTGGACAGACTCATGGAATCTCTTGCCCCACTGTCTTCCTCACCTACACTGCCCTCGGATTGTTCCCCTTCGCTCTCCGCTTCCTCCTTCCCCTGTGCCTCCACTCCTGAACCCCTGACAATATGGAAAAGCAAAAGTATATTTTATGAAGTAGATTTGCATTCACTTTACTAAAATATGCCTTGTTTGGGGGGCTTTTCTTTTTATGTTGCACTTCATACACCTCCTTTTTGAGTTGCATGAAAAGAGCTTGTAAAAATGTGGATAACTGGGAAATACGGATGATGAGTCTATTCAGCCACCACTTGAAACAAGAATTGTCAGGATGTCTGGCTGGCATCTAGGTGCCAACTCTGAGTCTTAGCACTAGGGGAAACTGGACTGGATTGTATCAATACAGTATAGGGTTTTGCTTTGCCTGGAAGAGCCCAGCTGCAAAAATGACTCCGCCTTGTTCCTGCTAGACTCGCCTTGGGTGTTGTTTGACTGGCTACTCTGGATCAAAGAAAAACATACTAAGAGAAATAAGCCTTGCGCACACACCCAAATCAGTCTGTGGAATTGTTGTCTTTTACTTCTTTTTCTCAGTTCTCCCTTGCCCTTCTTGGATCATCTTCTTTACAGTCTGCTAGGGTGTGTTGTTGTTGTTGTTGTTTTGAACCCTCCTTTTGGGAGTATTTTTTTCTGTCTAGCCCTGTAACGTTTGTAGGATCAAATTTTGAAGAGTCCTTGCTGACTAAGCACTGAGATCTCTTTGAGCCAAACCAACATGTTATGCTAAGCACATAATTTGCAATTATGTGCTTTTTTCTCTCTCTGCTAAATAGCAGCCAAAAGATCAGGACTGTGGCATGGGGGGGGGGACACACCAATGGCAGCTTTCAAGAGGGAATAGCAAATATCAGCTTGGGGTAGTAATTTTTACCAGGACTCTGGTGTGAGTATTCTATCATCACCTGCTCTCTAGCATAGCCCAGGGTGCTTTCCCTCCCCTAAATTAGGGAACACTATATACTGGCTTAACAGCCCTCATTTACCCAACATGCTGTAATAGCGTAACCCAGAAAGAAGACATTGGTACAGCAGCAGCTGACATAGTGAAACCATAAAACTTGTCTGCTGTGTTTGTTTCCTACCAGCTGAACCACTGCTGCAGCCTCTCTATTTTGTGGTGCAGTAAACGCAAGGTGTGGCTTCTGCAAACTGAGACAGATCGCACCATACATGACTGCCCCCCACCTGCCAAAAATGCTGAGAACTGTAATTTACCTCTCACATAGCTAAACTTCCCAGCATCCTTAACAAACGATGGTACTGTTCCCAGGATTTGGCGGTGTGTGTATGGAATCATGTCCTTAAAATGTGCGGAGTGTATGGCCAGAACGAAATTGAATTGAGTGAGCTGTAGCCTCAAGAATTTACCTAGAAAACACCCCCCCAAGCGACATTTGATGCAAAATATGCGGTGTGTGTCCCTGGGTGCCAGGATGAGGCCAGAGGCTTTCTTTTTTTGCCCCCTTTCCTGGTGCTGCCCTTCTACCTCTGCCCAGGAGGCTGCAGGGCCCAGGGAGGTCCTCTGGGGCAAGGGATTGGGCCCAAGCCATAGGGAGACCCGTCCTGCCTAACATGGGGCTGCTTCTGTGCTCTCTTGCACAAATCCAGGGTGGGGTTCATAGTGCCATCTGACCCAGATTTTTCTTTCCTCTGCAGAGCACCGTAATTCGGCTGGAGCTGGCCTGCTTCCAGCAAAATCTGAAAGAAGGTAAGCCCCACACCTTGGGGACAGTGAAATCACTTGACCCTTGTTTGCCCATGACACCCCCCAGGTATTTCTGCTGGGGGTCCTGCAGGACCTGTTCTCTACCTGGCAGGCCTTTCCCACCTGGCCTGGGAGGGCAGCACCCAGACTGACTCCAGCTACAAAAAGCGAAGAGGCAGTGGTGTAGTGTGGGTTGTCAGCACCCGGGGCAAGGCAAGTAATTTGCACCCCATAACCCATGGATTTGCGCCCCCTAACCCTAACCACCAGATGTTGCGCCCGGTGCGGCCGGCCCCCCCTGCACCCCCACGCTACGCCACTGCGAAGAGGACTCTCTTTTTCATTCTCTCCCATCCAGATGACCTCATCATTGAAGAATTATGATTTTCCTCCCTGAAGGAATTGCTGACTCTATTTGGACCTCCCAATTAGCCAAAGACTGGCAGAAGAAGAGGCGCTGAGAATCAGGAGGGGGACAGATGATTTAACCAGCCATGAAATATGGACTGAGATTGGGCAGAACTGAGATTGGGCAGGAAGGAAGGAAGGAAGGAAGGAAGGAAGGAAGGAAGGAAGGAAGGAAGGAAGGATCCATGACAGATGGTCATCTAATCTCTGCTTTAAAACCTGCAAGGAAGGAGAGTCCATCACCTTCCAGTGGAGTCCATTCTTCTGTTGAACAATGTTTAGTCGGAATCTCCTTTGTTGTATCCTGAAGCCATTGGTTCAAGTCCTACCGTCCAGAGCAGGAGAAAGAAAGCTTGCTACATCTTCCATGTGACAGCCCTTGAGTTATTTGAAAATGGCTCTCTCTGGTGTCACTGGATCAAGCTGATTGATTTTCTTGCATTACTTAAACTAAATAGTTTTTAATGGATTTTGAATAAAGATGCAATAAATTGTCACTGTTTTGAATTTCATTATGTTATTGTCTTCCATTGGTCTGGACACTTTTCTGTTGCTGCAGCCGAAAACAGCATTAGCATTTTTTGCTGCTGCATCACTCTCAGGTTGACTCATGTTAAGCTTGTGGTCCACTAAGACCCCTACAAGGAAAGGACTGTTGCTCAGTGGGTAGAGCACATACATTGTATGCAGACGGTCCAAGGTCCAATCCTCAGCATCTCCTGGTAGGGCTGGAGGAGACTCCCATCTGAAATTCTGCATAGCTGGTGCCAGTCAATGGACCAGTGGCCTGATTACGTATTAGGCAAATTGCAGTGTTCCTGTATTCCCATGTTCTTCCAGAAAATGGGAGAGGTATTTGATCAAAAGTGGGAGAGGAAACAATGCCCAGAGTCTGCATCTGTTTAAACCATTTCATCAGATCAAATAGGCTCTTGCCTGTGAGAGCTTATGCTTGAATAAATTGGTTAGTCAGTTTGTTAGTCATAAGGCATGGCTTCGGCAAGAGACAGATATCTGGATAGAAGTGAACTGAGTGTGCTGTAGCCTTTAAGATGCTCTATTCCCATCCCCAACTAACACGACTACTTTTCTGTAATTCATTAAGATCATGCATCCTGTTATCCCTCGTGATACTAACTCTTGATCTTTGCTATATTTTCGTCAGCCTGGCTCTCTCTGTTATTGCCTGGTGGAAGCTTTTGCAACTCACCCTTGTGTCTTCTCTCAGATTAATAGCTGATATACTCATTTTATTCTTAGCATAGTCTCTGAAAAAGCACCCAGGGTTTAGCCAAAATAAACAACTGAATCACGACCATAGCAACCTTCAAGGGCAAAAAGGGTAACAGAATCTCATCGACGGGATGAGGGCCATAGGTGGAGCGGTCTATCATATGTTCGTATTCTCACTCATTTGCTCGTTTCCAGTGCTCCTATTGCAGTCAAGATACGTCCTTGAGAGAGTGATGCCATCTCCAATTAATTAATATGGAATTTAGAAGAGAGCAAGGGGCATCTTTGTCACGTTGCCCTCACAGGTACATTTGGAGCTGTAATATAGTGCAGACACCAAATCTTATAATCTGTATCCTGAGGCAAACAGCACTATATTTAAAAAGAAAATAAATTGACAAACACCACCTTTGTATTTCCTCAAGAGACCATCATAAGCCATCAGTAACAGCAAGTACAGATCCCAGTTTGTCTCAGTAGTAGGTCCGTCTGTCCTCCCCCCATATCCCCACCACTGAGAATCCATACACTGACATTGCGTGGCCAGGCGGCGACAGCCCCAGCCCCTTTAGTAAACTTCCGAATGTAGGAAGACCTTGGCTTAGGCCTTGGGCGTGTAGCCCTCCCAGCCCCTCAGCCAGGGGAACTGGGGCACATCAGGGTAAATGGGATATGGGGGTACACTGCGAGATGTAAGTGTACGTAAGTGTACATTGTCCCTCCCATCAACACTACTTAAACTGCTGGGATAGCTCAGTCGGTATAGCATGAAACTCTTTATCTAGGGTTGTGGGTTTGAGCCCCACATTGGGCAAAAGATCCTTGCATTTGCAGAAAGGTTGGGCTAGATGACTCTATGATTCTATGGTTCTCCCTTTTCTATTCCTTAGCTGCCTCATATGAGAGGGATAAAGGATGTGGAGCCCTCAAATATTCCACAGTGCCTTCCCGCAACGTATTTCACTCCTGGTTGTCGTCAGCATGCAATTCCAGATGTAGTAATTTAGAACAGGTATTTCATTAACAGACAATCCACCACATATGTACAATACACAACTGAACATCACCTCATTTATTATTATTATTATATAATAATAATAATAATAATAATAATAATAATAATAATAATAATAATAATATCAGGCTCAGGAAAGCAGCATTAGATGTTCCATCTGAGGGGCAAATGGGGTCCACTGGTTCTCGGGGGGGGGCAGGGGGGGTTAGTGGACAGCTGAACTAATCTGAGCGATTGCCTAGAGTGACTTGCCTTTCCCAACAAGGCAGGAAAAGTAAAACTTGCCTTGACTTCTGAAACAAACCATTTTTAAATGGGTAATTAAATAGCTCTCTCTGAAGAGAGAGAGGTACCGGGCCGAGGTACAAAGCTCTCCTCTTATTTTATTTTGGAAATAAGTTTTATACACGGTTTTCCAATCATTGTGTGAAGGTTCTGAGAGGAATTATGTGTGGGAATATAGAGAAAGTCGTCCCCCGTCCCCCCAATCTAACTTAAACATGAAGCAATTGATAAAAATAGGAGATCAGTTCCCAGGAATGCATAAGGGAGCCCGTTTTATATCCGAGCTTCAATATTATCTGCTTTCAAATGTCATATAATCCCAAATTAATAACTGTGGTTTACTGTGACTGCACAGTGACAGGGATATTGTTAAGTACCGCCTAAAGAGATGACATTTGAAATCATCATTTCTTTCAAGAAGAAAAGGAATGATTGCCATATTTAGAGGCACTTAGCACTGGGACCACTGGTGGCAGTTTGCTGTTCAGCTCCCAGAAATAATCGAATGTTATTGAATCATATAGAATCCATGCCGGCTGCCTGCGCTATTGCAGCCATAAATTAAAATGACAATCCATCGGCTGGCAGCTTCTCCTTGGGAACAGGCATCTCTAATCTCGTGTTGTCTTTCCAAAGCAGCTTGCCTGGTACCGCATGTGCAATGTGATTTTCTTTTACAGCTAAATTATGACTCCAGTGTGATTGATCTCCTCAAGCTATTTTGAGATTCCCTGACTGCCTAGAAGTATCTCTGTTAGATTGTGTATATTGGCTAAGGTTGAGGAGTTTGGGGAGGGTGGGGAAGGGATCTTTCTATAATTTCGGTGCCACAAAATGCTCGTTTGAAAACTGATTTCTCTAATTTCACTCTGCGCCCCTTCATATGCACACATTGAAACTAGGGGCAGAGCTCTAAACTAGAGTGAGACAAGCAAGTGTTCTGGCCACAGATGCAGCTACTTGTATGAAGTCTCATACAGAAGAGCTATTGGTAAAGGATATTATATTCACATTTTAGTTACTTGTATCATACTCCTCTGAGAATCTCAAGGTAATATACATGGGGTTTGTTTGTTTTATTGATTAATTTAAACTGTTTTTATACTGCTTAATATATAAAACTATCTCTAAGTGGTGTACAAAAAATAAAACAATTACAACCAATGCTACAAAAATACACTAAGACAAATTATTAATAAACAATATCCTGCTATCAATTCCTTCTCCCACTGACACACCTCCATTCAACAGCTCCCAGCCTTCTGGGTCTCGCTTAGGCCCCAAACAAGCTAATAAAACACCACACAGTTATTATTTTTAAAAAATATATATTTTATTGGAGGGGGGACAATTACAAAGAAATAAAGTGATGTAGAAAAAAGGAGGGAAAGTGAGGGGCAAAGATGTATACAGTATAAGAAAGAAAGAAAGAAAGAAAGAAAGAAAGAAAGAAAGAAAGAAAGAAAGAAAGAAAGAAAGAAAGAAAGAAATTACTATATACATCCCACAAATGAAGAGGTTTCCTGAAACTTGTTGACATCACTCTAGTCTTTCACTCTACTTTTCTGAGCAGGCACCAAGGTTGCTGGATCCTTCTCAGGCTACTCACTTCCATCAGCATCCAGTCATCCACAGCGTATACACCCAGTTCCGGGCTACAGCAGGTTTGGTGAGTTTCCCAGGAGGCTCAAAGGATGACAGAGAAGACACCTCTTCATTGTATAAGGGAGTCGTTGGAAGTAAGTGTGAAAGACTATACTGAGACCACACCTTTTTGTGTGACCTATCTATGATGTATTGATGATGCATCCTGAGATGTATTATGGGGAATTTGGGGAAACTTTAAAAGTACTGATGTAACCATTGTTTGGGGCTTCTGGCTGCTTCATCTTGGTGTTGTGGTAGTTGGAAGTCTTGTTGCAACAATAAAGATCAGGCCTACCGGCCACTGTTTTGCTGCTATCTCCTGGCTGAAGTCTCTTGCTTGTGACACCCGACATAAACCTATGGGAGCCAAGGTGGGGTGCTCCAATGACCCCCTTATACGGTATTCACTTTTCTTCCTCTGGTCTCTGCATACCTCTCTTCTTTTAGGATTTTTCTGTATGGGAATTTACTATACGTCTGCAGCTATTTACATTCCCCCTTAATTGATGTAATTCATGTGAACCTACCTTCAACAAACTTTGCCTCACTTTGGGGGCATGATGATGACGACGATGATTTTAGGTTCATGAACAACTATCTGTGTGCATGCACTGGGCGCCTTACCGCAAGGGGTTGCAAAAACAATGCTGTAGAACGGAATGAGAGAGGCTGGTGGCACAAAATTTTAGCGTCACACAGGTTGCTGACCCCTGGGAAAGCATCTTTATAGTAGCATTGTGGTGTAGTGGTTAGGAGCGGTAGACTCGTAATCTGGTGAACCAAGTTTGATTCTCCGCTCCTCCACATGCAGCTGCTGGGTGACCTTGGGCTAGTCACACTTCCTTGAAGTCTCTCAGCCCCACTCATCTCACAGAGTGTTTGTTGTGGGGGAGGAAGGGAAAGGAGAATGTTAGCCGCTTTGAGACGCCCTAGGGTAGTGATAAAGCAGGATATCAAATCCAAACTCTTCTTCCCTATGACGGAAGCAGAACCAGGCAGAGGAACCAGGCAGAGGGCCTTCTCGGTAGTGGCGCCCGCTCTGTGGAATGCCCTCCCATCAGATGTCAAGGAAAAAAACAATTATCTGACTTTTAGAAGACATCTGAAATCAGCCCTGTTTAGGGAAGTTTTTAATGTCTGATGTTGTATCACATTATCATCATCATCATCATTATCATTAATTCTGTTGTGAGCTGCCCAGAGTGGCTGGGGAAACCCAGCCAGATGGGTAGGTTATAAATACTAAATTGTTGTTGTTGTTGTTGTTATCTGATGGCAACTTGAGCCAGGAAACAAAAAGGTATGTATTTATTTGCTTACATAGAATTGTCCTTCCTGCTCTTCTTGTGCCTGAGCACAACTCAGGATAGGTTGCGACACTTGAAAGGCAGCACCATTGTAAAATAATACATCGAAAAAAAGTGCAACACAGCCTTTCAATAAAACATTAAGATGCAATCCTAACTCATTTATCTGGCAGTAAGCCCCATTTAATAGGACTAACTTCTAAATAGATATAGTTAGGATTGAGCTGTTTGTACTTAACAGGCATGTCTGTCAAAATAAAAAAGTCTTTGTCAAACAGCAAAAGGCTTCCACAATGGACGCCTCCAGACTGTCAAATATTTTCTGGGAGTGATTCTAGTGCCTACCAATAAGTTTAGGTCTGCGCAATTAAAAGTGGATTAAAACGCTCTGCTGCCCTAGCATAAGAAATCCACTTTGAAAAAGAGAAACTGACTTTTTGCAGTTTGGAAAGTGAAGGGGAACTGCATTGACAAGTGTGGGCTGAACAAAAGATGAATGGAAAGATGTATAAACACCCTGCAAACAAAACGGGATGGACGCTCATCATTGTATAACCTGTAAGCAAATCAGAACAAATGCTCAGGGAAGACCAGACATAGTCTAACCTTCGTGTAAGCTGTGTGCAAGCAAAGCGGAATGACGGCTCAATAACTAGGTTGTCTGAAGCAACCCAATGTTGCAGTCATTGAAAAGACCCTTCTAACTCTTGTTGCTATCAGCTATGTTTCTACCCCAGATGGTACTCAGAGAAGCGCCTCTACTTCTGGGAAGGTTGGTAGAGTTTCCCTCTTGTTTACTGAACCAAAATCATGCTGGGCTTTAAAGCTAGTCACTAACACTTTGAATTGTGTCCAGAAGCCATTTAGCAATCAAGACAAGCGCTGGAGGAAGGATGTCATAGGTTCTTACAAATGTGTGTCCAATTCTGGACCAACTACAGGTTCCCAAGACTCTTCAAGATAGCATGTGCAGAACACGCTGCAGCAATCCAATCTTGATGTAGCTAAGGCATATGTTAATAGCAGTAAAGGTAAAGGTAAAGGGACCCCTGACCATTAGGTCCAGTCGTGGACAACTCTGGGGTTGTGGCACTCATCTCGCATTACTGGCCAAGGGAGCCGGTGTACAGCTTCCGGGTCATGTGGCCAGCATGACTAAGCCGCCTCTGGCGAACCAGAGCAGTGCACGGAAACGCCATTTACCTTCCCGCTGGAGTGGTACCTATTTATCTACTTGCACTTTGACATGCTTTCAAACTGCTAGGTTGGCAGGAGCAGGGACCGAGCAACAGGAGCTCACCCTGTCACGGGGATTCGAACTGCCGACCTTCCGATTGGCAAGGCCTAGGCTCTGTGGTTTAACCCACAGCGCCACCCGCGTCCCTCATTGATGTAGCTAAGGCATGTGTTAATAGCAGTACTGCCTCACAAATGGGTGGCAGTGTCTAAGCTGGACAAAATGTAGCTCTCCTCACTCTTATATTTATTTATTTCAGCATCTGTTTCTCCTTTCTGTACTTTCTGAGGTTAGAAGGGCACCCCTTCCCTCCCTCACAAATACGAATGTAGAAAGCTGGAAAACAAAATGAAATGAAATCACACCACCTTGCATTTTCTCTGTTTGGAGAGATAAAGAAGAGATTGATGTGGAATCTTCAAGGAAGAAGCAGCAGGTTTCAACATTGTCTTCCTAACACTTTAAAAAGAATTCCACACTCCACATTCCTTTTGACCACTTTTATTATTTCAGTTTAGGGACATTCAATCGTTATCATATAAAGGACATGGCTGACTCGGTTCTGTTAATTCCAAGGGGTCTACTCTGAGTAGGACTTACTTGGACCCAACCCATTGCTTTTGCTTTGTTATAATACCTTAGATACGCATTGCCCTTATTTAATAATATTTCAAGCCACTGCTGATGTCCACTCATTTTCTCCTTTGGCGCCTGAAAATAAAATAACACCCATTTTCTGCCATCCTCACCCACATCATCATTCAGATTGTTCAAGATGAGACCCGAGTCCAAGTCAGTCATGAAATTGTTTACTGTCTCTCAGACCAACCTACTAACTTCCTGCCTTATAGCTTGTCCTCTTAACCTCCACAGCTCTCAACTGAGTGACATGGTGACACCAACTCTGCAGGCATCAACTCAAAAATTGCACCAGTGTTCAAAACACCGGAAATATGAGTTGTGATCATCTCAAAAACTTTATATACCGGTATATATAAACATTTCCTTTCTCAAGTATAATCCTTCCTCCTGTGTCTGGAGACTTCATTTTGTATCCTGTGTTGGCTTCTCTGTTGTTTTGTGATGACTGGGCAGCACAAATCTCACTTAACAGGCAGATATCCCTGAAAATACAGTATTTCCTTGGCAACATTCATCGTCTGGCACCAGACCAACAATTTCATGTCTGCAAATACATCCCACTAGTGGAGAGTATGACTGCATATTTTGTGGAGAGAGTATGGTGTGCTGACATGGGGCTTTTAGCAGAAATGAACAACACATGGTGCATTCCCCTTAATAACACACCTAGGAGAAAAGTATATTTCTCATGCATAACAGGTGGTTGTCATGATGACCTGCACAAACTGCCTGCCCTTTCACAAACTTCCTTAAACTAAACAAACAAACAAAAAAATCCTTCCAGTAGCACCTTAGAGACCAACTAAGTTTGTTATTGGTATGAGCTTTCGCGTGCATGCACACTTCTTCAGATACCTGAAGAAGTATCTGAAGAAGTGTGCATGCACACGAAAGCTCATACCAATAACAAACTTAGTTGGTCTCTAAGGTGCTACTGGAAGGATTTTTTTTAAATTTTGTTTCAACTATGGCAGACCAACACGGCTACCTACCTGTTCCTTAAACTAAAGACACCGTTGCTTGAAGACTGAATGGACATGTTTCTTGTTTCTGTCTCTCCACTCTGCTGGCAAATGAGAATGTTTTAGGTTTAGTTATTTCTGTCTTATAGGAACCCAAGAAGAGAGGCTTCCAATTCATATCTCTTTCCCTAACTTGGGATACAATAATTATCTCAGCCATCCTGCCTATGGGACCTGCCTCCCATTACCTCAGATCATGTTCCCCATTGCTTGAGCCACTGCTCAAGATACAGCTTAGGTTTATTTTTATTAGTTCTTGTCTTCTTAGGAACACCTTGAAGATGGTTGTATATTCTTTTAACACTCCCTGTGCTTTGGGGGAGTGGGCTGAGTAGGTAACCATGTTATTGTTGTTCAATATTGCTTTTCTGCTTCTCCCATGACGTCTCGCCAGCAGAGGGGAGTGCGCAAAAATATGACAAACACCATTGTTTCCACAGTCCAAATTCATTAAAATACTACGTTTCATGCTCCCCACTTCCCAAGGCAGTAAGAAGTCTGAGAAGGGTCAATTTCCTTGTGAGGAGAGAGTCTTAGAAACCTGAGAGGTCTGTTTTGCTACGGTGCTTGGCCTCACTGTCTTTGAGGAGGCAATCTCCTTTGGCAGACGAAGCTATTTATATTCATTCATTATCCCCAGCTTGCTCTTGTGATAGCCTGATTCGATGGGTTCACCAGCCTTGATGAGAAGGGTTTCTGTCTTTATCCGAACGGTATGTTTTGACATGTGGAAAACTGTCCATATTTCATCTGGGATTTATTTCTTAAAATCGCAGCACAGCAAGTCATGTTTTGCATGTCCAGTATCATGCATAGCACTGCACAAATATTTAAAATGTCCCTTTTAAAAAGGGAGCTGCTAATAGTTTCCCTCTCTGAATGGATTCCCCCCCCCCAATTCTCATTTTTCCTCTTCTGCTTCCCGACACCAACATTCCTCAAAATTCCGTCGCGATTCAAATGGCCTGACATCTTTCACTTTCCACAGCAGCTTTGCTTAATTTAGTGGCCTTGAGAGCAGACTAAATCATGCCAACAGTAATGTAATGTTAACATCGGAAAGCCACACTTGCTCTGCTTTGTGGAATACCTGAGATCCTCATCATTCTTCGAGGTGACATCATTCCGTCTCAAAGTCAGGCAACACTCATGTATTATACATGTGTTTATGTAATATATTTATGTAATAAGAGCACTTGCTGTGTAGCAAATGCCATGCCCTTGGGTCCCAGGCTGTTTTCATTATCATTCCATTTTCACAGCCTCCTATCTTTTAGTTAGCCGATTTCTGTGCATAGTTTCAGTCCAAAAGTCTGAAGAAAATTATAAACTTAAATCTCAGATCATCCATGCTTTGACAATAGACGAGGGAGCTGAGCTGGTCTGCTTTACCAAGACCTGGATGGAGACCTGGGAGGAGTTAGTCTCTTCCATCAATGCTCTGCCAGGTATTTAAGGCAACACCAACATAAATTCAAGGATCAGGGAATGGGGTTCAATGTGGTATTCAGGAATCCCCCCTCTTAAGGATTCTTGTCCATTTGAGTGCCAGTTTTGAGTATTAGTCATGAAATTAAAAGACGCCTGCTTCTTGGGAGAAAAGCAATGACAAACCTAGACAGCATCTTAAATAGCAGAGACATCACCTTGCCAACAAAGGCCCGTATAGTTAAAGCTATGGTTTTCCCATTAGTGATGTATGGAAGTGAGAGCAGGATCATAAAGAAGGCTGATGGCCAAAGAATTGATGCTTTTGAATTATGGCGCTGGATGAGACTCTTGAGAGTCCCATGGACTGCAAGAAGATCAAACCTATCCATTCTGAAGGAAATCAGCCCTGAGTGCTCACTGGAAGGACTAATCCTGAAGCTGAGGCTCCAATACTTTGGCCACCTTATGAGATGAGAAGACTCCCTGGAAAAGACCCTGATGTTGGGAAAGATGGAGAGCACAAGGAGAAAGGGACGACAGAGAACGAGATGGTTGGACAGTGTTCTCAAAGTTACCAGCATGAGTTTGACCAAACTGCGGGAGGCAGTGGAAGACAGGAGTGCCTGGCGTGCTCTGGTCCATGTGGTCACGAAGAGTCGGACATGACTAAACGACTAAACAACAATAACTGTGACTGATTGGAGATTCTGTGACAGTGGAGCATCTGAGGTGGTGGAGACGGTCTCTGATTTGGTGCTGTGGATGATTGTTCTGAGGGATTGCAGAATTCATGCCATGGCCAATGAACCTGGGGCAACTCGGGGCAACTCGGGGTCTTGGGGCTATCCCAACATGTTATCAGCCCAACTGGGTAGGACCATGGTGATATGAAAATGGGAGACTGAACATCTATGCCTTGTCGGGGCTGGATCACTTCCTATGGAGATTTAGACTTTCAGCAGCCATTTACACAAGTGGCCTATTGAAATGATCTGCCACTAGAGGCTAATGAATTCTGAAGAATTATGGAAGACTCTGGGAGATTTCCCAGCTGGTATGGCTGGCACAAAACAAGTATTAACTGGTCTAGTTATATTGGATGATTTTCAGACATTGAGCCCTGAAGCAGTGGAGAATGTACTTGGATCGTTTAGGCTGATTCCCCAATCTCTGTCTGAATAGAGATTGCCTTGCTACAGTGATCCACGTTCTGGTAATTTCTCCTTTTGATCACTACAATGTGTTAGATGCCAGGCTGCCTTTGAAAATGGTCTGCAATAGGGCAACAAGATGTTACTTGGGAAGGACTGGTCTGTGTGGTCCAGGGCTTTGTCGTCTCCATCCCCATCATCCTACCCGGACACTGAGGTCCACCTTCAAGGGCCTTCTGGCAGTTCCCTCACTGCGAGAAGTGAAGCTACAGGGAACCAGGTAGAGGGCCTTCTCGGTAGTGGTGTGCCCTGCCATCAGATGTCAAGGAAATAAACGACAGTCGTACCTCCACTTACATATCCCTCTGGTTACATATACTTCGGGATACGCAAGCGGCAAACCCAGTAGTATATTTCTGGGTTTTTGCTCTGTGTGTGTGTGCGGAAGCAGTCTCTCCGGTTGTGAAAACCTCGGGATCCGGCTGGACCTCTGGAACGGATCCTGTCTGCAAACCGGAGGTACCACTGTATCTGACTTTTAGAAGACATCTGAAGGTAACTCTGTTTAGGAAAGTTTTTATTGTTTGATATTTTGTCGCGTTGTTGTTGTTGTTGTTGTTACTGGCCTCCCATTCATTTCTGGACCTTCTACTACTATCAATGGAAACTCCATTGGTTTTATTTGTCAACAGCCATCACTATACTAGCTTTCCAACCCTCTCACTAAGTGGCCCACCAGCACTGAAAGGACCCCATGAGGGAGAAGATTGGTTCCCCTGCCCCTAGCTCCGAAGCTTGCTCCACAGTTGCAATGGAAGAGCAATCTTTTTCTTGATACTTTTCCGCACCTTGTTAAAAAAGATATAGGTTTCGGTAGGGAGGCTGGGAAGATACAATAATGTTTAATTAACTACGTTGGGGAAAACTAATATTAAAATGTTGATTTCGAGAAAGCTGAGATCACCAAGAAATATGAGGTGTTTGGGTTGTTGTTTTTTTAGGACTATCAAGCTGTACAATTTTGAGCATGAAAAACAATGGAGATGTGGCTTCCTGTCGTGTTGTACTCAGCGAGCTATTTATGGATGAGCAAATTTTCCTGTTCAGTTGGAAAAGATCTATTCTAGGGTGATGACAAATGATGACATTTTCTTATGATTCCAACAAGCCCTTTATATTATCCATATACACAAGATTTAATACTAAAACTCACTTACCTTTAAACTGACACTTTCCTGCCTGGTATGACAAACTTAAAACATCAAGGTGAAGATATTGTTATGAGCAGTGCTTTCTAGAAAAAGAGGTGCTGGAATACCATGAACACCTCCCTTGTTCTCTTAGAATGGTAATGTTAGTCACCCGAGAAAGGCCGGAACTGAGTTCTGGCAAGTTCTGGCTGAAAGAAAGCCCTGGTTATGAGTTTGTGGGGTTCCTGGTCTCCCCTTCTGATTCCTAGGTGCCAAACACTGGATTTGGCATGTTAAAATGCAAGCCAGGATCCAGACTGGCAATGACCCTCTAAAGATGGGTCATTAGCTGGCACAAAGGAAGTGAAGTTGTTTTAGGATTGCAGGGGTGGTGATATGACCTAGGAAAAAGAGGCCAGTCTGTTAAACACAGCAAACTGTGGCCAGAACACCATGTGAGCTGACAACTGGAATCCAAGGCTGCAGAAATGGGAGTGTAATGCTGTGAGCCCCTCCATCATAGGCCATGTTGCATATATGTGTAAATAAACCATATATCATAAAGACACCACAGTCTCTGCTGTGCCGCATTGTCCAAAAGGAAACAAAGACCTGGAGTAAATCATGCCTGGAACTCTCCGGAATCTTGCACCGCTGTGGAGATTGGGGGGGGGGGCGTGTATTTTACATACAGGCATACATACATACAGGCAGCTTTTGATAGACTCCGAAGTAGGCATGAATGGATCGGTCTGTTTCTGGTCAATGTCCATTTTGCATGTGTTCATTCATAAGACTGTGGCATCTGATTTCCCCAAAATCTGCACTTTTTTTAAAAAAAGTGTTTAAATATGGATTTTGTGATAAAATACATATTTAAAATTAGGATTATTTTGCCTCAATGTATGCATTTTCAAATAATTTTTATCCAAAATATACACAGTTTAATTCTTCTTCTTTTTTTTGCTAAGAACTGTATTGCAAGATTTGGAGAAGTGTAAAATTTGAGGGATAATGATGTTCCAATCCACACATTAGCCTGGAAGGTGCAGATGAAGGCTGCTTACACAAAATTTTTTATTCTACAAACAATGGGGGCTACATATTTTCTACATAGTCCGCACACAAACTACATCTGTCACATTATTATTTTTTTTGGCCCTGAAAGGTGCTTCATGAGAAACTGATTCCTTCCTGAAAACAAAAGCTCATTGCAAATTGATTCTGCATTACCATTTATTGTGTCCATTTCAAAAAAGAGATAGGCAACCCCAGCAATGGGTTCTGAACGTGTAGCCACAACTCTCCCAAAGATGTTGTTGGTGTGAGTATGCTATGATCACAAACATCACTTCCTTCTTCATTCACCTGGTACATGTGCAAGGAGGAAATGGTGTTGATAACCTAACCAAGGGGAGAGTTTTAAAATGTGTATCAAATAATTACACCTTCTCTTGTGGACAATAGGATATAGAATTGATCTAGATTGAAAGAAGCATGTTGAGGACAACCATGAATGATTCCAGACTGAGGAAGAAATACCCTTTTCTGCTACAGGAGGATTAGCCTGTACACATCCTAGGCCAGTTCTCACTGGAATTCTCTGAAACGAAAACCATTTAGCAAACCCATTCCAAAGCACATTGATGTGGGTTTGGGGCACTTTTTAGAGGTATGCCTAACCTCATGAAATTCCCTACATGGATTTCTTGTGAGGGAAAACATACACACCATCACATCTGATAAGGCATACCTGTGCCTGTTTTGTTACTTATACGGAAACATGGGCATTTGTCAACACATCATGGTGTCAAGTATGAAAGGATCCTTATCCTTATTATTCTAACACTCTCAGCTTTTATTTTAAAATAAATAAATCAGTTTCTAGCTATCATGCTTGCAGAGACCTGATTGCAGTATGAGCTAATGGTGCTTAGAATCCAGAATGCAAATTAAAAGAAAACAAAAATCAGTGCTATTTGCATTTAAGATGTTCTCATTCAGGGCTGTTGTTTTTCCACACAGGGATTAACAACTCCAGAAAACTGCACCACACAAATAAGGGGGAAATGAACACCAGCTGTGGTTTGGAATATAACCAACAACCTCCACAAATTACGCATTTTGTGGCTGTTGGTAGTGAAGATGGTCCCCTATTACAGATGCGTTTGTGGAAGATTGTAGCATCATGCATTCACATTCACAAAGCTAATATATGAGAATCAATTTGGAGCTGGTGTTTGAGGCCTAAATTGCACAGGGTTCAGAAAAGAACATACAGTATTTTCCTCCTTTAGCTTGCCTGTGTGGGGGTGGGGGAATGTTTGGGCAGAAATCATGTGGTGCCTCTTGTTCTTTGGACAGAGTTTGCCCCTCAAATTAGTTTCCAATAAAATCACAATGATGAAATAACATAAACTTATAAAAGAATTATGTGCACTTGCAATTTTAATCCTACTGTTTGCTAAGCTGCCTGCTTCTCAGGGCTAACATAGGACACATCACTTGCACCTGAAATAAAGGTGATATGGTTGGAAGCAGGCATTTTTAAAGATCCGGATTGGTCCCATTCCATTGAGTCCCTGCTTTCATGACACTGCATCCCTGTGTCTGTGGGTTGTATCCATACCAGCTTCCCATTGAAGTAAATAAGACTTAAGCTAGTCAAAGGTATCGTGCGCACACAGTCTAAGTGTTGTTGTTATTTAGTGTTTAGTATTTATAACCTGTTCTTCTACAATAAGTACCTGGAGCAGCTTAAAGGTAAAGGTAAAGGTACCCCTGCCCGTACGGGCCAGTCTTGACAGACTCTGGGGTTGTGCGCCCATCTCACTTAAGAGGCCAGGGGCCAGCGCTGTCCGGAGACACTTCCGGGTCACGTGGCCAGTGTGACATCGCTGCTCTGGCGAGCCAGAGCTGCACACGGAAACGCCGTTTACCTTCCCGCTGGTAAGCGGTCCCTATTTATCTACTTGCACCCGGAGGTGCTTTCGAACTGCTAGGTTGGCAAGCGCTGGGACCGAGCAACGGGAGCGCACCCCGCCGCAGGGATTCGAACCGCCGACCTTTTGATCGGCAAGTCCTAGGCGCTGAGGCTTTAACCCACAGCGCCACCTGCGTCCTGGAGCAGCTTACAAAGAAGAATAAACAGAAGGATTAACATGTACATCCATCAACGTAGCCAATAGCTGCTGTTGTTTTTAACCAAACAAACAGAAATACATTATTGTAACACCATATCCAAATCTGAAATTATCACCAAGTTTTAGAGCGATGCATGTCTGTTCTGGAATTTGCACATTATTCGCCAATGTCCCATTTAGCTTGTCTAAACTATTAGCCTGCCTGTGTGTGGAGAAGTGGAGGAAGAATGACCTTAATGGTGGCCAAACATTAGGACAGTAGGAGCAGAACCTTCCACTGAAACCCATGACCCAGAAAACCGAGCACAAAGGCAAACTCAAAGTTCTGAAATTTCTCTTTGTCATTGGGTTACATTTTCACTGACCAGTCTGTCACTCACTACCTCGAAAGGAAAAGGATCTGATCGTTCAAAAACACAAAAACATGCTGATGTGGCCCTGTGGAGGAATGTAACTGTTCAGCCATATTGTGTACTGTTCGGTTGTTCCAAAATGCTTGGTTGGTTTCTATTTTAGAAGCTGTTATTCTGACCAGGAGGCTGTTCTAAACAAGCTGATCTGGAAAAAATGATTTTATGAGTTCACTGGCAGTTCAAATGTTTAGCCCAGGAACCCAGTAGCTAAGGGGAAATGAAACCAAAAGCTATAAGGGCATTCTGCTGGGTGATCTATGCTGGCAGATGGACAGAGGGATTCAACCCTGTCGATATTGTCAATCAGAATTTTTTAAATTAAATCTTCCAAATTATTACACAACTCCAATCATATATATCAAGGTTTTTGTTACATATTTTCTTCTTGGCTTCGTGTGCCTCCTTCCTTGATTTTTTAAAATTCTCCCTTAATAGCTTCATTAAAACACATCCATATTTATTTTCTAAGCCCCCCCAAATCCATTTTCTACATTCTTCTCAAATCCTGCATGTGATTTCATATAAGAATGATAATTCCATAGGTAGTCCACCAATGGCATCCATTCTTCTATGAAAGTATCATCATTTTGTCCTCTTTTTTCAGAAGTCACTGAGAACTGTAAACTGCCTTGGCAGAAAGGCGGTGAATAAATGCAACATATAAATAGATATACTTGCACCCTTTCTGCAAAGATCACCTGTACTAATAGTGATCTCAGTTTTCCCAAGTGGCAGTCCTTATGTAGCCAAAACAGCACCATGCATGCACAAGACGGATATAGCTGCAGCCTTGGGAGAAGCCCAAGGTTTACTGGCTTACAACAGATAACCGGTGTGGTGTAGTGGTTAAGCGCAGTAGTCTCGTAATCTGGTGAACCGGGTTCGCTTCCCCGCTCCTCCACATGCAGCTGCTGGGTGACCTTGGGCCAGTCACACTTCTTTGAAGTCTCTCAGCCCCACTCACCTCACAGAGTGTTTGCTGTGGGGGAGGAAGGGAAAGGAGAATGTTAGCCGCTTTGAGACTCCTTCGGGTAGTGATAAAGCTGGATATCAAATCCAAATTCTTCCTCTTAAGCATGCCCACTGGACACAGACTGGTGAACAACTGTTGGTCAAAAATGGAAAACCGGAGAGAGGAAGTTGCACAAACTGTTCTGGGGTGCTTCCATTCAACCTGCTTTATGAACATTCATCCAGCTTGCAGGGAGATTAGATGAAGCTGGCTATTTAAGGAGCATTCGTTTTGATTTGTTTACAGGGAAATCAGTTGACGTTGAATCAAAGCAGGTGTCACCCCACACTTGCCAGTGCATTTTCTCATCATTTTCCTTATTACAAAAAAATCCAATCTTTTGGGGAAGCAGGTTTATTGCAGAACAGCTCCCAATGCAGTATAACTGTGCAGCCTGAGCTTTCTGTTATGTGACTGAATCTTGCCTAAATAGAAACAGCAGTCTGAAAGTTCTCCTGGAATCCTAAATGGAAGCACTCCAATATTTTGCTGCAGGTCCCCCTTTTAGGATACTAATATTATCATTATTACCGTATTTTTCGCTCTATAAGACGCACCAGACCACAAGACGCACCTAGTTTTTGGAGGAGGAAAACAAGAAAAAAAATATTCTGAATCCCAGAAGCCAGAACAGCAAGAGGGATCGCTGTGCAGTGAAAGCAGCAATCCCTCTTGCTGTTCTGGCTTCTGGAATAGCTGCGCAGCCTACATTCGCTCCATAAGACGCACACACATTTCCCCTTACTTTTTAGGAGGGAAAAAGTGAGCCTTATAGAGCAAAAAATACGGTACTTACAAAGACACTGCAGGTTATAAATCACATCCGATTACAAGCTGCTCAGGTATGGACTGTCAGGGGACAAATCAATTACGTAAAATCTGGATTTTGTTGGGCAAGTCTGGATGGGCCTTCAAGAGGAGAAAAGAATTGGAGAGGAGTGGCAAGAAGACCCTCTGATAGCTTGGAGGGAGAGGGAAAGAAGAAAAGTCTGAAAGCTCAGACAGAGAGTAAAAAAAGGAAAGATAATAACCTGGGAATTAAAATTAAAAGGAAATAGAACATCAAGAGGGAAATGCAAGAGAGAAAATATGAGTTTTTAATAATTTCCTAGAAGTGAGATAAATGGGAGGCCAGCCAAATAATCAGACAGGAAGAGTTCCACACTTGAGAGAGAGAGAGAGAGCGAAGGCACAGAAATGAGAAATAGCTACAAGGGAATAGAGGATTAATAGGGAGATTGGTATTTGATGAATGGAGAGGTTGAGGAGGAGAACAGAAAGAAAACAATAGAGATCTAGAAGAACGGGCAATACCTTGATTTGCCAGTGTAATCCTAGGTCTACTCAGAGAAGCAAGTCCCACAGAGCTCCATGGGGATCACTTCCAGGCAAGAGGGAGATAGGACTGCAGCCTGAAGGGGTAAAAGTAGCTGTTTAAAGGTCACAACAAAACAAGAGGAAGCAACTGAAATATATGGAGGCATTATATGTTTAAAGTGCAAAGAAAGAAAGATCAAATGTGCTATCAAATGAGCAGAGGAACAGTGGAAGGAACCAGGTGGGGAAGGAACCAAGAGAAAGCAGCTCAGAGCCCGGGGCGTGGTGATGGGACAACAGTGAGTAGTCAGAGGGAAGAGACTGGGAAGAGAAGGTGTCAGAAGCTGAAGAGGCAACAGGGCCAGTGGCGTAGCGTGGATTGTCAGCACCTGGGGCAAGGCAAGTAATTTGCGCCCCCTAACCCATGGATTTTAGTAGGGGCAGAGAGCTGCGAGTGCGAGCGCGCCCCCCCAGATGTTGTGCCCGGCACAGCCGGCCCCCCTGCACCCCCCACGCTATGCCACTGAACAGGGCTTAGAGAGTTGGGAGAGTCTGTGGCAGAGAGAAATGCAGAATGATCACATCCACAACATACGTTTAAAGGGACATTACACCACGTTCACAGCCATGGCTTCCTTCAAAGAATCCTGGAAACTATAGCTTGCCCTTCACAGTACTACAGTTCTCAGAACCCTTAAAATGCCATAGTCCACAGGTTTGCGTGAAGTCATGTGCTATTATTATTATTATTCTATACTGCTTTATATTTTAAAGTGTGTCCTCCCTAAAAGAGGGCAAGTGTTGCAGTGAGACCTGGAGACTGACCTCCTGGTTGTGGGTGGGTATATTGGACAGCCACAACACCTGATTGGTATGTCCCTCGTTGCTGGGTTTAATCTGGCCAATGGGGAGCTGTCTAAACGGACCAAGGGACCTATATATACCTATGCACGTGACTCAGAGCTTCCTCTTTCGGCTTGTGCATCGGAACACCCGTCCACCTCTCCCTATATTTAGGGCATTTTGCGATTGACCTTGCTATGCTGTCGTGTGTCGTCTGTCCTTGAGACAGGGGCACAGCAGGAATTTTCCCCACTTGGATGATTGGCTGCCGCGTAGCAAATCGTCACAACTTGTAAGATTGTGGATAGGCACTGGTTCAGGTGATAGGGATGGGAGAACGGTCTTGCCATCCCTGTGTGAAGGGCAGTGGTGGAGCTTCATGCTCCAGCACCGGGGGGGGGAGCAGGTGGGGGGCTGGCACATGTCCTGGGGGGGGGGTGCACCGCCTGTAGGGGTGTAGCACACATCCAGAGGAGCATCTGGGGAGTGGACATACGTAGTCTGTTCCCGGGCTTTCCACCTACCTCAGGTATTCACCCTTGGCTGACATATGATAGAGCTCTGGGTCAGAGCTACCTGCAAGGGTGCAGGGAGCTAGTCGAACCAGAGCCTATGCAACCACTCACTTTCTGTAATCAATAGAGTTGTGGCTTAAATTCTGCCAAAAACCAAAACTAAAATTTGAGTCTAATGTGTGTTTATTTAGGGGGGAGGTCGCTGGGTCTGAACGCGCAAAGAAAACAAATCTCAGAAGTGGTTTAACAACACACCAAATAAAACAATACAGAATAAAACATTATTGAAGAAAGTAAAAAAGTATTTTAGTTTAACAGAAAACTTTAAGATTATCTTAAAGATTTCAGAATAAACATCAGAAAGGAGCTCAACTACAGAATGCACATTTAACACAGGGAAAAAAATTTAGTGGGAAAATAAAATCTTTAACATTTCAAAAAGAAACATTACTAAAGGAAGTCAGATATGAAATCTGATCCCTCCAGTCAGTTAGGGATTGATTTGTGTTCTGTTGCACCAGAAGCAGTTTAGTCCTGCTGGCCACTTGACCTGGGAAGCTGTCTGTGGACAAACGCCGGCTCCCTCAGCTGAAAGCAAGATGGGGCTGAAAGCAACCCCATAGTTGCCTTTGATTGGACTTAACCGTCCAGGGGTCCTATACCATTTTTACCTCCTTTGCAACAGCTTTATATGTTCACTAGCAGCCAGAATAAAAGGAATGGGAAAGAATTATTATGCCCACTTTAGTAATGGGGCATTAAAGCAAAGGGACAGAAAGAAAAATGGTCTAACATAGCAGAGAATTAGAAATAAAAAGGCCTGAATGTGAATCTGAATCTTGAGAGCGCCAATCTCCCCATTAATCTTAATTTTTCGCTACTCACTGATGATGTTCTGAAGCATAAGGGAGACTTTAACAAGAAAGGTACTCCAGAACGTTTATCATGTACTATAAAGACAGATGTGAAATCTTCCACAAGCACAAAATCACCAGTCAACGAATTAATGAAGGGAGCCTAGACTTTGCCTAGCCCATAGTGTATGCCCAAGAACATATTGTTGACTGTTTTGCTGTTACATCATTTTCTTACAGTAGCACATTTCCAGAAGAATGTAATGCTTGCCTATAGATCACACCTGCCGTTCAGCCAGACAGGAAAGAGTTGTGAATATTGGAATGTGGTGATTTTCCTCATGACAGCTGGATTGGTTTTTCAAGAGCTTACACAGCTCTTCATGAGGAGATTAGTGAGCCCCAATTCCAGACATTGCTAGAGAATCTCAGAAGCAACCACACAAAGTGTTTAGGCTTATTATTTGTGGAACTGGTTGCATCTAAACCATGTGACCTGGTGAATCCAAGATGGTGGTGTGTGTAGACGCTGCGGCTGAGAGCTCCCTGGAGGGGAGTCAGGGTTTGTTAGGACGAATTGCACTCTTTCCACCTTAGATCAAATCTATGCTGTCAGGTGCCATAAGAAAGTGGCAGAGATAGCGCAGGATAGTACTCGCCCCGGAAATGATCTCTTTCAGCTTCTGCCTTCTGGAAGAAGGTATAAGGTTATAAAGGCCAGGACTAGCCACCTGAGAAACAGTTTCTACACAAATGCAATTCTGGTTCTAAACGCAGCATAGGGGGTCTCTATAGTATAAAGGTAAAGGTAAAGGTACCCCTGCCCGTACGGGCCAGTCTTGACAGACTCTGGGGTTGTGCGCCCATCTCACTTAAGAGGCCAGGGGCCAGCGCTGTCCGGAGACACTTCCGGGTCACGTGGCCAGCGTGACATCGCTGCTCTGGCGAGCCAGAGCTGCACACGGAAACGCCGTTTACCTTCCCGCTGGTAAGCGGTCCCTATTTATCTACTTGCACCCGGGGGTGCTTTTGAACTGCTAGGTTGGCAGGCGCTGGGACCGAGCAGCGGGAGCGCACCCCGCCGCAGGGATTCGAACCGCCGACCTTTCGATCGGCAAGTCCTAGGCGCTGAGGCTTTAACCCACAGCGCCACCTGCGTCCCCCTCTATAGTATAGTGTATTTTTAAATGGGGTTTCAGAGTTTTTAGGGGTTTTTGAATGTTTTATGTAGTTTTTCAATTTCATTGTACTGCATGGGACAATGACAATAAAGATATCGTATATCATATATCTAAAGTTGTTTCCGTAAATATTAAGCGTGATTGCCTCACCTGTTCTGTTTTTGGGTGTCTCCAGTAATGTCTGAAATGAGGGAGGGCTCATTCATCTGTGCCATGGAAAGATGTGTGAGCTGTCTCTGCACCACAAGTATACCATACCCTCCAACATTTCTCCGATGAAAATAGGGATGTCTTATTCAATCAACAACAATAGTTCTTCTCCTTCTCCTTCTCCTTCTATATAAACATTAAAAAACTTTGCTATACAGGGCTGCCTGCAGGGGTCTTCTAAAGGTTGTATAGTTACTTATCTCCTTGGCTCAGGGGTCACGTAACTCCATACCCTCCAACATTTCTCTGATGAAAACAGGAATGTCCTAAGGAAAAGTGAGACATTCCAAAATCAAATCAGAAACCAGGATGGCTTCTGTAAATCTGGGACTGTCCCTGGAAAAGAGGGACACTTGGAGGGTCTGGTACACCCAGCTATGCTATAGATGTTCAATCCAGTCCCTCATTTCAGACATTATGGAAAACGAGGAAAAATAAATTTTGTGCAATATTCTTGTTTCTCGCTTGCTTACAGAAGCTGCTGCCTCTGATGCTGTGGGCCACCCCCAATTTAAAATACATTTTGTAGTTGGGTTCGCATGCCAAAGTATTCTAGAACATACGGAGAAGAAGAAGAAGAAGAAGAGTTTGGATTTGATATCCTGCTTTATCACTACCCGAAGGAGTCTCAAAGCGGCTAACATTCTCCTTTCCCTTCCTCCCCCCCCAACAAACACTCTGTGAGGTGAGTGGGGCTGAGAGACTTCAGAGAAGTGTGACTGGCCCAAGGTCAACCAGCAGCTGCATGTGGAGGAGTGGAGACGTGAACCCGGTTCCCCAGATTACGAGACTACCGCTCTTAACCACTACACCACACTGTGTCACACTGAGAAGCACTTGCTCTCTTCAGTGATTGCATTAATAATGTGAAAGCTGAACTTTGTGTGGATGGGTTTGTTGCCTCTAAATAAATGCCACACCATCTTCCTGATCTTACTATTTAAGATCATGGGAACCCTATTTGGGACTTCGGTGTCTACATGCGATTGCACCCATGTGAGGGAGAAATATTTACTGGGGTTACAATTTATTTTCCATTTGTTTTTTTCTAATTGTTAAGCTTAAAAGCACTCTTAAAAAGTGGCTACACAAGGCTATTCAGTGAGCCTGGTATTAAAGATGGGAAATGTAGATACAAATGTAAATGAGAGATTATTAAGAAGGTATTTGAAGCTTGAGGTTTGTTGTAGCAAATCCGGAAGACAAAAAGGAACAGAAGCAATTTAAAGGATTAAGGAAGAACTTTTAAGGAAGGCAAATAGTTAATGAAAGATGCAACCACAGGCAGATTTGTTTGGTTTAAGGCTTATGTCGCTCCTCCTTTCACCTCCCCCCCAAAGAGAACTGCTACCAGATCAGCAAAATTCACATGAGTCAGGAGGAGAGGTGCAGGTGAGAATATTGAAAGAGCACTTCAGAAAATGCTTGGTACATCTATCTACATGTGGCTGAAGTTAAGTCAGCAGGCTCTGATGGAGTACTCCCTGGGGTGCTAAGGGAACTGGTAAAGGAAATCTCAGAACCACCAATATATTTATCATTTAGAAGACAGGGAGGACAAGCAAGGTCTCAGAAGACTGGAAAAGGGTAGATAAAATATGCTTTTTTTAAGAGGGAAGGTCAGGAAATCATCATATAAAGATATCATGAGAGACTCGAAAATAAGATGTTTGAAGGTAAAAAATACTACACCTGAAGGCACTTTAAAAAGAAATTAACAATAATAACCAATAAACTACAGTATTGGCTGTCAGAAATAGAAAGCAAGGCCTTCAGTTTAACTTGGGACAACTAACATTCCATTCATTTGCTATGCAATAACTCCAGTGCAGGTGGCGCTGTGGGTTAAGCCACAGAGCCTAGGACTTTTGCAGATCAGAAGGTTGACGGTTCGAATCCCTGCGACGGGGTGAGATCCCATTGCTCGGTCCCTGCTCCTGCCAACCTAGCAGTTCGAAAGCACGTCAAAGTGCAAGTAGATAAATAGGTACCGCTCTGGCGGGAAGGTAAATGGTGTTTCCGTGTGCTGCTCTGGTTCTCCAGAAGCGGCTTGGTCATGCTGGCCACATGACCAGGAAGCTGTATGCCAGCTCCCTCGGCCAATAAAGCGATATGAGCGCCACAACCCCAGGGTCAGCCACGACTGGACCTAATGGTCAGGGGTCCCCTTACCTTTTTAACTCCATTGAGCACAAAAGCGATGGGCTTCACTCGAACCAGGGTGGAACCAGACCATTGGTGCTGAAAACAAAAATAACTATAATGGCTGAACTGTTTAAAAACTGGTTGTGGGAGGAAAGCTGAGGAGTGTAAAATTTGGAACATATCTCCCTTTTGCAGTGAAGATGATAACACTGATGAAAATTTAAATGGGAGACGAGTAGGACCAGAAATTATTAGTGTAGGAACACAGGATAGCAATTCAGAGAGGTTTGCTGCAAGAATCCAAGAAATACCTTTTTTCTGAGGTACAATAAAGGGTTTGTTGTTTTTTAGTTTAGTTTATCTACTATGGGGAAGAAATTTGGAAATTTGCATGTGTTTCTGAAGAAAGGAAAAGCATAATTTCAAGAAGGAACTTGGGATACAAGATGGGAGCTGTGCATCTTCACTGCAGAGGCAAGTTATGCTTCAGAAAACTGGCATCTTGGTTCAGTTGTTGAGCAAGCAAGCAAGCCAACAAGCAAGATGATTGTGATACCAGCACAAGGGCCAAGTGCCAGGATTCAATTTCTTCTTGTGCAATCAGCAGTCTGAACTTCCATTTCCTTTCCAAGGAGAACCAGCAGTTGCATGAGAATGTCTCTCAGTAGGGAGTCATTACCCTGCTTAAAGAAAGCTTTAGGCTGAAATGCATTCAGAAGCTTATATACCTGCAAAGGAATCTTCTCTGTAATTAAATATGTGAGGTCTAAAACAGCATAAGAAGGTGCAGAGTGACATGTCTGGCTGTTCTTTCTGATTCCCACCACAGATGCAGTTGGAAACAATGGGATCATTCTCGGGAATCTTACTCATAGGGTGATTCTGCAGGAAACTCCTCTCATTCAGAACACAGGAGGCGGGTGCAATTTTCTCTGTTTTTCTGCCAGATCATAAGTGCACCCCCCACACACACAACCACCAAAAGCAACTCATAGCATGCTATAAATGAGGGCTAGTTTTATATCTAAATACAGACAGCATTTAATTTTACTTTAAACAAATATTTGTTACCTGCTCTTAAATGTTATACAGACAATCCAGCGATGGTGAGGGAGACATAACAATTTTAAAATGTAACACCTAAAATAAAAAATATTTTTGCCGATATCAACACCTAGTAAACCAGTAAATCACAACACGCTCCAGCGTTAATGCTCAGTGAGCGCCTGAGCAAACGAGGGGTCTGAGAATCATTGGAAGGGACCCCAAGGCTCATCTAGTCCAACCCCCGGCAATGGAGGAATCTCAGCTAAAGCATGTGTGACAGATGGCCATCCAACCTCTGTTAAAAAACCTCCGAGGAAGGAGAGGTCTTACCGTCAGAAAGTTTTCCCGAATGTTTAGTCAGAAACTCCTTTCTTGCAACTTGAAGCCATTGGTTTGAGTCCTACACTCCAGAGCAGGAGAAAACAAGCTTGCTCCTTCCTCCATGTGACAGCCCTTAAGATATTGGAAGATGGCTCTCCTATCTCCTCTCAGTCTCCTCTTTTCCAGGCTAAACATACCCAGCTCCTTCAAACGCTCCTCATAAGGCTTAGTTTCCAGACCCTTGATCATCTTGGTTGCCCTCCTCTGCACACGTCCCAGCTTGTCAACATCTATCTTAAATTGTGGTGCCCAGAATTGGACACAGTATTCCAAGTGTGGTCTAAGGCAGAATAGAGTGGTACTATTCCTTCCCTTGATCTAGACACTATACTTCTGTTGATGCAGCAGAAAGAAGCTTCCATAGGTGGGATGCCACATCCTCAGACAACCCTCCCATGGGCTGCCACTTCATGAACATTAGATCACTTGTAGCACCAATAGGAGGGCCTCCTCCATAGTTCTTAACACACATGCAGGTCTATGTGGGAGAACGTGCTCCTTTAAATATCCAGCTTCCTGGGTTACTAATAGAAATACCACAGTCACTAAAGTTGAAAATGCTTCTAGGTTCATCCAGCACAGCTTCAAAGGATGAAAACATGTGTGTCTTCTGCTGACATAACTCCCACTGCTATTGTATAGTATGTACAGAACAGTAATGTAGGCTTGCCATATTTCAAAAAGTAAAAACCAGGGCACCCTGAAAGTTGTTGGCTGTACTATCTGCTGCCTTTGTTTTGTATTCAATGAGTTTTTTAAAAATTGCACGAATGTTGATTGTCTAGTTTATAATGTTGTTTTAGTGTGCTGCTTCGACTTTTGCTATCTATAATCCAGAGGAGCGACAAAGAGACTTGCTTAAATAAATAGCAGCAGTGGTTGTTACATATTTCTTGCATTTTATACGACCTTAGGTCATAATACAAAATTATTGAAATCATTGCATAATGTGAAGTAACAGAAAAGCGCAAAAGATTCCACTGTGTCATTAAATGCATCTCAGGACCACATTTGAATAGAGAGTTTAAAGCTTGCAACCCTTTATATACACACATACTGAGCAGACATATTTCAGACTGCTCCCCTGCAGAAACCATGGCTTCAGAATCTGGTTTCCACCATGCCCGAGAAGGGCAGATTTAGAGGAAGCAAAGTCTAGCAACTTCCTCTAGCTGACTCTGCCACTGCTGTTCTTCTTCGTCTTCTGGTCAGAGCTCTGAACACTCTGTTCACTTTCTTGATGTCTAGCCTTGAGCTGTACAGGGAAGGACACTTTAAACTCGACAGACCAGAAGTCCTTGTTAACAGCCTTCTGGCTACTCCTTGTTCTGCCTGTCAGCTGCTGCTTCAGATTTGAATGGATTTGTGTAGGAGCAGAGCAACTGTGGAGGAGACTAGTATTCACCATGTGGGGTAGCAGGATGGAGGGAGTTTCCATGATTCAAGGTACATACATGTACGGGTTCCGTTCTGCTTTTGAGGTACAGCTGTTGCTATAATAAAAAGATGAACATCAAGGGATGGGCATACTGATGTCCGTTTTGAACCGTGATCTGCAGTAATTCACAGGCAGCCATAATTTATTTTTCTAAGATATATAAACATGCAGTATATAAAACTTGGAAATAAAATAATGGCTAGCTGCAAATGTGTGGGGAGCCTTCAGCCTGTAGGTCAATATTGGCCCACCAATATTGTACTACCAACCTTACTGTATGCTTGTGAAACATGGGCTATCTATAAACGCCATCTCCAACTCCTCGAAAGATTCCATCAACAGTGTCTCTGAATATTTTTACACATCACTTGGGAAGACAGGCAAACTAATATCAGTGTACAGTGGTGCCTTGAGGTGTGAACGGGATCCGTTCCGGAGCCTCATTCGCATCCTGAATAGAATGTAAGAGGCGACAGCGTGTCTGTGTGTGCGCGGGTCGTGTTTTGCCGCTTCCGCGCATGCGTGTGACATCATTTTGAGTGTCTGAGCATGCACAAGCGGTGAAACCCGGAAGTAATGTGCTCCGTTACTTCCGGGTTGCCGCGGAGTGCAACCCAAAAGCGCTCAACCTGAAGCACATTCAAGCGCTCAACCTGAAGCACAGGTATGACTGTACTGGAAGAAGCAAAGATCACCAGTGTTGAAGCAATGTTTCTTCAACATCAACCTCGTTGGACTGGTCATGTTGTGTGGGTGCCTGATTATCGTCTTCCAAAGCAACTACTCTATGCTGAACTTAAAAATGGACAGCGTAATGCTGGTGGTCAACAAAAGAGGTTTAAAGACTCTCTCAAGGCAATTTTTTAAAAAAATGTAGTATAAACACCAACAATTGGGAAACACTTGCCTGCGAGGGCTCCGATTGAAGAACAGCCTTTACCAAAGGTGCCATGGGCTTTGAAGACACTCGAACTCAGGATACAAGGGAGAAATGTGCTAAGAGGAAGGCACACCTGGCAAATCCGTACCATGATCACTCCCGCCTGGAAACCAATGTCCACACTGTGGAAGGAGGTGTGGATCCAGAATTGGCCTCCACAGTCACTTATGGACTCATTGTTAAAACTGTGTTTATGGAAGACAATCTTACTCGGCTACGAGTGATTGCCAAAGAAGAAGAAAAGAATTGGCCATCAAGGGGTCTGATTTGGTCCCCAAGGACCCCAATTTGGTCTGATTTCCCCCAAACTGCTCCCATCCGACAACCAGCTGATCTTACTTCAATGGGTGTGTGAAGTCGGTTGATGGGTGGGGTTCTCCACAGGGGGAGGCTGTGTGCAAGCGAAACAAACTTCAGAGAGCAGCATGAGGCTGTTTGAAAGCCCATTTGCAGGTCAGGTCACTTACCCCCCCCCCCAGTAATTTGGCAACCTTGCTAGAAATGTTAGACTAAGAAATGAAGTAGCTGAACAGAAGAATGGTTATGGTATGCATGCACATAAATCACTTTATCACTAGATTATTCAGCATTTGATGTTTCACAGCCATTAATGAACTGTAAACACCAGTGATGTTGGACTGCAACTCCAGTCATGCCTGGCCATTGCCCTTGCTGGCTGGAGCAGATGGGAGTTGACTTCTAATACCACTGATAAGCATGGTGGTTTATGTACTATGGAATTTCTGTAGCTGTTCCTGCTTTTTCTGACCTTAGGCCTGTGTGTTTAAAAACACAAAAGTAGGGCCAGAAAAAAAGGTGGACACCTTGGGGCAGGGTGAGGAACCTGTGGCTCTCAAGATGTTGTCAGACTCCTGTCATTCCTGACTAGGGATGCAAAAGCAGACAGGCCTATGGTACTTCAGATGGTTCTGTAGAACTGTTCAAGGTGTTCCTATCATGCAAGCCGCACCTGTTAAAATTCCTTCTTCTACATAACTGTTGAAGGTGCAGGAATCGTGTCCTCTTTTGCATCTGTCCACCCTCTTCCTGACCACTGACTGGGCCTGATGAAACTTGAGAGCCCAGCCAGGGTTGGCCCATCCATGAGGCAAAGTGAGCTGACCATCTCAGCTGGCAGGATCCACAGCGAAAGCAGACTGTGATGCAGGTATTTACTCTCACCCTTGTTTCTGACGTTGATCTTCACTCACCCTCTTCTTCCCTAGTGGGGAGGGGGCACCATTTTGTAATTTCCCTCAGATGCCAAAATATCTTGCGCCAGCCTTGAGCCCAACAACTTCTGAGGGGCTAGAAAATTTTATTTGTGTCAGATCATTCACATTCACCATTTGAGAGACATTGGGCCGCAGCCAACTAAATCATTGCACTGGTGGAAGCAAACACAGCAATTCCCCTAGCGCAATGGGACTCTTCTCTCTCCTCCTCAAATTTGCCCATTAGGATTGGGAGAATCAGAACAGCATGTTGGATCAGGGACAGTGTTCTGACAGGCATGCAGAAATTTGCCTGTGCCATGGAACAATCTCCTTTGTGCTACTTTGAATACAACCCTGTTATTATCAGTAAGCAGTATATACATTTGGCTAAAGAAAATAAAAAAAATGTGCAAGTTATACATGTATGAACCACCCCTGTGTAAGAGACGAGGTAATACAAGCTGAAAGATGCTGCCCAATCCTTCCCTTCTCTGATTAGATTGTCAACAGAGTCGTCACTCGGCTCCGCTGTGGCTCTTTAATCTCTGGAAATGGTTCCATGTGGTCACTGCACCCTCCTTTCATGAAACAAGCACCAACTGATGTCATTCTATCAGGAGCTGGCATGAGTCAGCTGTTAGCAAGCCGCCCAAAGGCAGAAAACCTGTATAGCTGGTTGACATTCTTGCCCTCTTCAGCAATGCAGCTGTTACAGACGCTCTGGAAAAGGGAGGCCTGCTGAATTAACCAACGGATGTGAATGTCGTTGTTTAGGTACACATCAATGAATTGAATGGAAGTAAAATGCAGCACCTTTGCTTCAGAAGGCCTGGGGAGAAAATTTGCTTTTCTGTAGGGCAAGAAGCCAGAGGGAGGGGATATCATTTCTACTTACTAACTAGGCATTGCAGGTAGGGTTTGCAAGTCACCTGAGAGACAACACCACGGCCAGTATGGCTATTTCATATTTAGAATACCTCATAGGATTTTCATTGTTGCTTCCAGAAAATACCAAAAATGCATTAATGGACTACGCAGAATTGGACAAATGACAGGAAGGATTCGAAACCTGCGGGACCAGAGATTTACAGAAGATTGGAAGAAGTATATGAATCATTTGAAGAGCAACTGTAATCAACAAATTATGCTAGTAGGACTACAAGAAGTTCTGTAAGGAGAAATATACGAAGTGTTACAAAGTAGAAAAAGATAGAGATATTGGTTAGTTATGAGTTTGAAATGTAATAGGGAAGATGTAAAAGTATGTTTAATTACTGTTGAAAATGATATGTTAAAAAAACTAATAAAAAATTATATATATATGAGAAAATGCCAAAAATGCTTTTTCAAAAAAAAAGGTCACTGATAATACTGTGCTTTTTAAAATTTTGATTGGATTTAATATTTGTATCCCTCTTTTTAAACAACAAATGTCAAGCTCATAGTGGCTCACAACAACCATAGCATTAAACATTAGCAAGCACTGCAATCATTATAAAAATAAAAAACACAGTATTCTTATTTTTATTATATTTATTTATACCCCACCTTTTTTCCTGACAGGGACTCAAGGTGGTTTACAGATAAAAATAAGAACACAGGAGTGAGGGAAACAATTAAACATAGCTAAAAACATAGGGGTGAGGGAAACAATAAAAAAATTAGACATGGATATAATTAAAACTATTTATAACCATAGAAATAACTACAACAAAAACAACATGGCACCAATCATTTCATTAAAAGCTGTCAGTGTCCAAAAGGCAAGTTGGAACAATAAAGTTTTCACCTGCTGACAAAAGAACAACAAGGAGGGAGCCAGTCTAATTTCTTTAGGGAGAGAGTTCCAAAATCTGGTAGCAGCCACCAAGAAACAGCATATAAGTAAAGCATAAAACAAAATTCATCAAACAATTAGTACAATTCATTACAAACTCATAGGGTTTCAAAATATCAGCTGCTGAGGACCTAATTCCTGTGCTCTTGAGCTTCTTTAGGGAAAATGAAAGAGAATATATTTCACCATCAGTCGTGACAATGTTGAGTGGTTGGCTATGCTATGAAATTCTCTTGGATTTGAAAGATTTTCTCAATAACGAAGTAGGAATTATAAGATCAGCTAGGTAATGGACTAGGAAATTAATATTTTATCATTACATACGGGAATGTGCTTTTATCTAACGAGCAGCAAATGAGGTTTCTGAAACCATCTATCTTCAATGAATGGGAATAAAATTACATTTTGGACTTTAATTACTGTGGCGGGGAGAGAAAGAGTTAAACCTCCTCTCCCAATGCCCTCTATGGCCCCCCAAGGCTGCTCAGTCTCAGGCTATATGATGAATATATATATGGAAATCCTGCTTCAGAAGCTGCTGTAGAATAAATGATTGTGACAGATAGAAGGCAGAGGAAAGCCTTAAGCAATGTGTAAGGCTCTGTGTCTGCCACCAGGCACTCATCTGTGATGTAATAAGTACACAAGGGTCTCTGTTTTCGAATATTGGGGTTGATTCACCAATCACCCAAAGTGATCCACTAGTGCTACTATCCAAGCCTACACACGGAAGCAAGACCCACTGTGGGTCACATGCCTTGCGCAGGAGAACAGGCAGGAAGACGAGTGTACCAGTTTTGGGATTCAAGATGTTGGAGAGTATGGCACAGGCTGAATGTGGCCCCTCAAGATCTCTGTTTGGCCCTATGTACTGTAGTGTACAAAGGTAAGAGTTGCACCCATTGCTCCACTGGACCCCCTCACTTTTCCCTTGGTCCCTGCCCATCACCGACTAACATATGACTTCTCCATTCACGACTGTAGCCCTTGAAATGAAAATGGTTCCCTACCTCTGATGTAGCTCAGTATTGTGTAGCAGTGACTCTAAAGGGTTTTTGACAGGGGTCAGTGATTACTAGTCAGTGCCAGATTTATGTATAAGCTAAACAAGCCATAGCTTAGGGCCCCACTCTTTTGCTCCCCCCCCCCAAATTTAAAGGGAAATAAAACCTGGATGTACATTTCCAAAATGGAAGAAAACCAAATAAAACCTACATACAGCAACAGTGTTTTGTGTTTTGTAGGCTCCTATGACATAAGTAATGGGCCTCACTCGCTAGCCTGCTCCCTAAAATATCTCTGGTTTGCTCATTTCTATATAGAGGGTGCCTACATTATGCATGGACTAGTTGCATGGCAACATGTGCAAATGGCTTTAGATACCTATTAGGTCCATAAATTACCATATAACATATATTCAACACAAAAAACAGTGACAATTTGTTGTTGACAAAGGACAGCTGGACATATAAAGGGCCCCATTACCTTCAGTAGCTTAGGGCCCCATCAAACCTAAATCCAGCCATGTTACCAGTAATTGATTACCTAGTACTTTGTGCATGCAAACCATGAGCTCCTCCACGGAGCTAGAGCTCCTCCTTGAACTTTTGGAGGCCATGTGTCAAACTAGATGAGATTGTCACGGTGTGGTTCAAGGGCAATCGAAGTCCTGGCTGGGGATGTCGGGACCAGGGACAAGATGGCGGGCTGGGAGCAGGAACGGGAGTCCAGAAACCAGGAGTCAGGAAGCCAAGGGTCCGAGGGTCAGAGAGCTGGGAGTCAAAAAGCCAAGGGTCCGAGGGTCAGGAAGCAAGGAGTCATGAAATCAAGGGTCCAAGGATCAAGAAACAAGGAGTCACGAAGTCAGGGGTCCAAAGATCAAGGATCAAGAGTCAAGGAGTCAAACACGGCAAGACAGGGAATGTGTTGCTGTGGCAAAGAGCTGAAGGGAAATGCTGACCTTATATCCTTTCCCAGCTCTTGCCAGGAGGTTCTTCTCATGTACCAGCAGTACATGGAGGAATGTGGTCTTCAGGTTAAAAAAAGCCCCCTGCCCCATTGCATAGAGCAAGCAAAGCCCCACACTGTGAACATAGAGTCTGAAAGCAATACAGTGGTACCTCAGGTTACAGAAACTTCAGGTTACAGACGCCACTAACCCAGAAATAATACCTCGGGTTAAGAACTTTACCTCAGGATGGGAACAGAAATCAAGCAGCGGTGATGTGGCAGGCCCCATTAGCTAAAGTGGTAAAGGTAAAGGTACCCCTGCCCGTTCGGGCCAGTCTTGCCAGACTCTAGGGTTGTGTGCTCATCTCACTCTAGAGGCCGGGAGTCAGCGCTGTCCGCAGACACTTCCAGGTCACGTGGCTAGCGTGACAAGCTGCATCTGGCGAGCCAGCGCAGCACACGGAACGCCGTTTACCTTCCCGCTGGTAAGCAGTCCCTATTTATCTACTTGCACCCGGAGGTGCTTTCGAACTGCTAGGTTGGCAGGCGCTGGGACCGAACGACGGGAGCGCACCCCGCCGCGGGGATTCGAACCACCGACCGTGTGATCGGCAAGTTCTAGGCGCTGAGGCTTTAACCCACAGCGCCACCTGCGTCCCTAAAGTGGTATCTCAGGTTAATAACAGTTTCAGGTTAAGAACGGACCTCCAGAACGAATTAAGTTCTTAACCCGAGGTACCACTGTATATCACTTTTTCACATTACAAAATTAAATAGTCCAGACCATTTGGGGTAGACATTGTGGTTTTTGGTTGGAACAGCCAAGAGTCTTGTAGCACCTTGGAAACTGACTCATTAGCTGTGACATAAGCCTTCCTGACCTCGAGCCCATTTTGCCTGGTGGTTAACATGGAGACGCTTCTAAAATATAGGTCGACATGACATGCTTCAGTTGCCTGGATATTCCGGCAAATGCTAAAATAGGAAGTTCAAGCGAATTGCACTTCCTTGTTTTATGCTTACTTGTAATGTTTGAAAAAGGAGTTTATGAACCAACTCAATGGGCAGACATCCCACCAATCCCAATGCATCTCTTTCATTCCTTCACATTATATAATATGTGTGTTGACAATGTGTGTGTTTTAAATTATGGTGGTATTCCTTTTAGTGATAATTGTATTGCTTTAACTTTTTTGTAAAACGCTTTGAGGTTTTAGGTACAATCAAGTGGTATATAAATTCATCATCATCATCATCATGGAATTGCGATAAGTGCCTAATTTCTAATATGACAAGAGTTGCTGCTGGATCCTGACTGTGAGTGATATTCTCTGTTTTATTGGCCCTAGATCTTAATCTCAGTTGCGCACACACAGACTGGACACAATCTATTGTATCTCAGTTGGAGTTCGTTTCCATTGAAAACAATGGGATTTCAATTAGCGACTAGCTTACTCTATTGTCTTTAATGAGAGTTAAGTTCAACTAGCTTATTCCGGATCCAACTCATGATTACTCATATATTGTCAAGGTTGAACCTTCCATTGCGATGAAAACAGGTTCTGGGGCCCAGCCCTACTATTGAATTGTTAAGCACTAATGAGCAAGCAATTCAGCTTTATGAGTTGATGCTGCTCTAGAACTCAATTGCTTGGAAGGGTTTATAAAAACCTTTTTCATGGACAAAAATTGCACGCATAGAAACAATACCCCACACATACACTAAGTATTGCCACCCCACTCTGCCCCTCTTTCCCCCTCTTTTCTTCCCAACCTAATACTGCACGCAACACTAATGACTCACAACAAATGAAACTGATCTGTAGAAAACACACCTTGAAGAAAGAGGCAATGCATGTATTTTTGTAAACTAAGAAATCTTTAATAAAAATTATTTTTTAAAAAATTACATGCATATTCCCTTGGGTTTGCTGAGTTCTTACCAGAATGTTTCTTTAATCTACACTGTTGCACAAACACAATTACATATTGTTCAAGGTATTATTATTTGTGTTTAGAATTGCCCTCCACTATCTGTGTACATCAAAGTTTAGGGAAATTATTTATCCATAGCTAGGCAGTTCTGTTTGCATATTACCTGCATAATCTTGTTTGACACAGTTTTTTGAACCTCCCTGTGAAGACTCTCAGAAGTGTTTCACTCAACCAATGTAGCCAAGAGCAGATCTACACTCATGTTTTTTAACGTTAAGGAAGGGTTAATGAATGGTTTTGATAATGTAGATGAACACATGAGATCCTACTTTTTACGTTCATAATGCATTATTACCATGTCTTTTTATCACTTAATTTTTAGTCATTTTATGATGCTCATATGTGATGTAGTGTTTTACCTTTTTATATTGCATTCAAACTCTGACCCCCCCCTCCAATGGGAAGGAGGGAGGGAGGAAGAATTAAAATTTGACACCAGAGGGCGGAGCAGAGCAACCAGCAACCAGCAGCAGAGAAAGAAACATCATTTTGGGAAATGGTGTGGCCGGGGATTACTTAGTAAAGGTAAAGGGACCCCTGACCATTAGGTCCAGTTTTGGCCAACTTTATTGGCCGAGGGAGCCGGCATACAGCTTCTGGGTCATGTGGCCAGCATGACTAAGCCGCTTCTGGCGAACCAGAGCAGCACACGGAAACGCCGTTCACCTTCCCGCCGGAGCGGTACCTATTTATCTACTTGCACTTTGACGTGCTTTCGGACTGCTAGGTTGACAGGAGCTGGCACCAAGCAACGGGAGCTCACCCCGTCACAGGGATTCGAACCACCGACCTTCTGATCAGCAAGTCCTAGGCTCTGTGGTTTAACCCACAGCGCCACCCGCATCCCAGGGATTACTTTGTTGTTGTTTAGTCATTTAGTCGTGTCCAACTCTTCGTGACCCCATGGACCACAGCACGCCAGGCACTCGTGTCTTCCACTGCCTCCCGCAGTTTGGTCAGACTCATGTTTGTAGCTTTGAGAACACTGTCCAACCATCTCGTCCTCTGTCGTCCCCTTCTCTTTCCCAACATCATCTTTCCCAACATCAGGGTCTTTTCCAGGGAGTCTTCTCTTCTCATGAAGTGGCCAAAGTATTGGAGCCTCAGCTTCAGGATCTGTCCTTCCAGTGAGCACTCAGGGCTGATTTCCTTAAGAATGGAGAGGTTTGATCTTCCTGCAGTCCATGGGACTCTCAAGAGTCTCCTCCAGCACCATAATTCAAAAGCATCAATTCTTTGATGATCAGCCTTCTTTATGGTCCAGCTTTCACTGCCATACATCACTACTGGGAAAACCATGGCTTTAACAATACGGACCTTTGTTGGCAGGGGATTACTTACATTTGATGAAAAAAGCCAAGGATAAAAAAACGTTTTTAATTAACAAGTGTGCCCTGTGACATTTTAGAATGACATATCTAATATCGTTCTAATAGGGAGGAATAACATCAGTGTGGATCCCCAGGAAGAAAACAAAAGGCAGCAATAGTGGAAGTTCCTCCTCTTGATAATCAGTCACATGCATTGGCCAGGCCATTCGAAAAATGATGGGGATGCAACTCAACTTGTTTAGGTTTTACTGCAATCAGTGCACCTTGCTATCAAACAATCTCAAAAACTGAATTTGGGGCTTTCCCATGCACATACACATATCAGGCTGTAATGTTCTTAAAAGGAAGAAAATGAAATAAATAATACATATAGCCGTAATAATATGGCCGCAAATCAGGACTTACTGCTTCTGCCTGATGCAGCTGGATCATGTCTAATGGCTATCACATGGGGTTCCATGCGCAGTCATCTGTGCCGGGTGTGCACATTCCCTGCCAGATGGCCACTACGATTAGCTTTATGACAGTGCCAATCATCTGTTTGGTGCGGAGCAGCAGGGATGAAATCCAGCCTCTCCTGTTTCGCCCTTGAACGGTGACCCCTAAGCCCACTGTGCTGGCCATTTATTTTGGTACGTATGCACCAGTTCCTGTTCAGAGCCCCCCTCCCCCAATATTGCTTGGATAGGTGGGTTTTGCCACTAATAATTATTTAAAGGCACTGACTGTCATGGAGCTTAGAAGGGATTCTGCTTGCGATCTGGCCTGTTGCAAAGAACTATTTAAAGCAGCTTCTAACTTTCAGTCACTGTGGTTTTCTCATCAGATTCTCACTGTGCGGGAGACATTGCTCTGCAGAGACAGTGTTGATGTGTGGATGAAGTGATGGACTTACACTGCAGGAGAGGCCTTCTTCTGGAAACCTTGCAGATCCTAGATCAGTTGCCATTTTTTCAGCCTGTGCTTAAATCAGAGGGTTGTTTTGAAGATAAAATAGGATAATTCCCTAAGCTTTGTTTCAGCTGGAACTCACCGGAGCTCAGTTGGGCGCCATTCTCAGGTGGGCGCCATTGCCGTTACAAGAGAACAAGGGAGGTATTCATGGTGAGTTCTGGCACCTCTTTGTCTAGAAAATAGCACAGATAATTCCCATGTATGTACACAAATGTATAATAAATACAGAATAAATGGATCAACAACAAGAAGAACAGTTTGCATTTTTTATTCATTTGCTTGTAAGATTTCTATTCCACCTTTCCACCAGAGGCGCTCAGGGTGGTGGCATATATGGTGAGATACTGAGTACTGGGGTCTAAGGGTGTTACACTGCTGAATCCTGTCTCCTCCTCGTTCTCGTCCTCCTCCTCCTCCTCCTCCTTCTTCTTTACTTATATTTATACATACCTTGTCTTTTTTCCTGACAGAGACTCAAAGTGGCTTACACATAAAACAGGCACAGCTAAAAACATAGGGAATTTTTAAAAAAAAAACTGGAGTAAAGAACGTGCTTATACAGTGGTACCTCGGGTTACATACACTTCAGGTTACAGACTCCGCTAACCCAGAAATAGTGCTTCAGGTTAAGAACTTTGCTTCAGGGTGAGAACAGAAATTGTGCTCCAGCAGCGCGGCGGCAGCCGGAGACCCCATTAGCTTAAGTGGTGCTTCAGGTTAAGAACAGTTTCAGGTTAAGTATGGACCTCCGGAAAGAATTAAGTACTTAACCTGAGGTACCACTGTACTTAACACGAGGTACCACTGTAGTTATCTCACTATAGTCTCACAACAACCCTGCAAAGTAGAACAGACCAAAAGAGCAGCAATTGGGTCAAGAAACACAATATAGCCCAATGAGCTTTGTTGCCTTGAGGAATTTGGAGCTCCTCCACATCTTACTCTCTTGCCTATATATATATTGGGTTTTCATAGAGAATAAATGATCTCATCTGGAGAAATTCTAGTTCTTGATTATTCCAAGGAATGTATTCCTTGGTAAGATATCTCACCTCCTTCTTTTTTGCCTATCACTACTACATCAAAAAATATCTCACCAAACCACTCCTGCAAGTTGGTGTGAGCAAAGCAACTTCAGATTACTGAATGGCCAATTTGAGCGGGAGGGAAAACTAGTCCCAAGTGAAGTGTAGGTGGGTTCCCACAAGGCAAGACACAGTGATAACAGCAAGAACCTTTATTGAACTAACAGAACTGGGAAACGGGGGCAAAGCAACTGCTTATATACATTCCTGAAAGCCTGGTCCACTCCCACTCCTAACATGATTGGCTGTCTAAACCTCCAAGCTGCAAATCATAACTCAGAGTTTAAGGGCCAATGGCGGAGGCCCAAATCCTGAAATGTTCTGTGATTGGATATCACATATCGAATCAGAACACAGGGGCTCAGAATCCTTAGTCCAGACTCAAGCTCAGGCAAACACAGGCCACAGAATACATAACACCAAGTATTTGCTTTTTGTCTCCCTCCCTCTCCTCTGACACAGGGCCACACTCCGTTGAACCTCTGGGATGAGAAACAAAGCTTCAGCTTTTCTAGCTGTGACAAATAAGAGGCTCTGTATGATATTGCTTTTTAAATAATTGGATATCCAAATAAATGGACACACTGGTGGTGTTTTGAGTATTCTTTCTCGGCTGCGCGACAGTAGAACATGACGAATGGAGTGGGATTTGAATGTTAGCCAGACATCTGATGAATGAGTCAATTTACAAGTGTTAGGGAACATAAATATCTCAGTGTGCTTGGCATCAATTGAGCTTACATCAGTTGTAGATAAACCGCACACAAAAGGATGGTAAATTTAAAGATATCATTACAAACAGACCATATTGATTAGGGCTGCTTCCAAAAAAGCACCAGGCGTGATCCAGCGCTCGCTCTCTCTCTCTCTCTCTCTCTCTCTCTCTCTCTCTCTCTCTCTCTCTCTCCAGAAGCTGAAAATTCATACATGTGGATTTGCAGGTAAATAGCAGCTGTGGAGATCAGCTTTTTTTTTTAAAAAACTGCTTTTTCTTTTTTTCTTTTTGCAAGTCTGGTGTATCAGGAAAAAAATGTATCTCAGTCCTGGGACAAAAATTGACATTCTCCTAAAATCAGAGTGGGGTGTTACCTACTTTTGAGTTGACATTTTAAAAATTGATTTCCATCTATATTTTTTGTATGGGTCATTGTTCTTATGTTTGTAATATTTTACGATAATTGATATTAGCATATATATTTGATGTTTTGTTATATATATTTTTAACAGCAGCAGCAGCAGCAGCACACCTATCTCTTTCTTATTTAAATGGCTGTGTGCAGAGTTAAACAAATACGTAAGAACATGTCCACAGTGGACCTTAGGTTTTTTGAACTCTGGGAGGCCAAGGATGCACTAATTGAGGGCAGGAGACAACAACACACCGTGCAAATATATCTCATTAAGCAGCACCCTCTAGTGTGAATGAGATCATAGAATTCACTTGAGTGCTCTCATCATAGCTGTCAACCGTCCCTTATTTGGCGGGAAAGTCCCTTATCCCAGCGTCGTGTCCCGCTGCTGTCCCTTATTGATGATGTCCCTTAAATTTCCTGGGTTTCAAAGGAAACAGCTCCTGTACCTCCCTCCCTGCCTGCCAGGGAGGAGGGAGGCTCCAACTGTGTTGCTTGGCTGCGTTGCTCACCCAATAAGGAGTCTAAGAATGACTGGGGGGTGGAGCTTGCGTGCCTTGTGCCGATCAAATCAGCCGCGTTGCCTGGGGACTCGCCTTTGCTCAGCGCTTCCCAGCGGAGAGGTGACGGTGGTTTTCCTTGCTGCATCCCCTTTGCCGGGTTGCTGCGCTGTGGGAACCACTGCTTGAGGCTTTGTTTGGCTGCTGGCTGGGCTTTCTACCTTTGGCTCGGAAGGGTTCAGAAGTTAAACATACCTGTGCCCCCAAAAATCCCTTATTTTGGCTGCTGATCCCTTATTTCTGAGTCTGCTGGTCCCTTATTTTCAAATCTGTAAGTTGACAGCTATGGCTCTCATGCGTGGGCAAACATGCCCCAAAGTGCCCAAGGAAAAGCCGCAGTGGCTCAGTAGGGGTTTGAACCTGCTCCTCCCCAATTGTAGTCACAACCCCTAACCACTACACCACGATGGGGCCTATACACCTCATTGCAGCCATGATTACTTCTGAAAGGTGTGCCGCTGTGATTTTGAGATCTACCGTAGCCAGTGGCATAGCTAGCTGCTCAGGTACCTGGTGTGGGGGCGTGTCCTGAAGCTGGGGGCTGGGCGAACCACCTGTGGGGGATGGGGGAGCTGCCCATGGGGGCGGGGCGTGCATCTTGGACGCTTGGAGCCTCTCCGCCACCTCCCCCTCAGCTGAGGGAGAGGCAGTAGGCAGACACAAGTCTCACGCTTCCGTTTCAGGCAGGGCAGAACCTGCTGGTGCCTAAGCCACCACGTCACTCCTAAAAAGTTTCGTAAGCCCTTTTTTTTAAAAAAAAAACCCAACAACTCATTTTGTCTCACACATACCCGTCAGTGATGACACCCAGGGCAGACCACACCCACCTTCCTCCGCCACCGACCGTTGCCATCTTCTCAATAGTACCATTCATTCGTAAAGATCAGTCAATAATTGCATAAGGAGAGAAATTATTGTCAAGTGTCGTGCATGCACACAACCAAAAAACATTTTAACCCCCTGCAGACTTGCCAAATTTCAAGTACTGTTCGGAAGCCATGAGTAAGACCTACCATTGGGCCTGGGCTTTCAGGTGGCGTGGATAGGGCATCTTGTTCTGATTCACACATTTCCCCTTTATTTCCCACCTTGAGCCTTTGATGATGATGATAATAATAATAATAATAATAATAATAATACATTATTTATACCCCGCCCATCTGGCTGGGTTTTCAAAGCCACTCTGTGCGGCTCCCAACAGAATATTAAAAACATGATAAAGCACCAAACATTAAAAGCTTCCCTAAACAGGGTTGCCTTCAGATGTCTTCTAAAAGTCAGATGGTTGTTTATTTCCTTAACATCTGATGGGAGGGTGTTCCCCAGGGCGGGTGCCACTACTGAGAAGGCCCTCTGCCTGGCTCCCTTTGAGATGAGTCAGGATGTAAATATACATAAATAAGACACCCTCCGCTCTTCTGTGGCTATGTATTCTCCTGCAAAGTGGGTGACAACAGTGTAGATTACACTTTTCATCAGCGGTAACCCTTGTTTTGAAATTCAAGAGAAGCTCAAGTCATTTGCTTGTCAGACCAAAAAAGGGCCAAATTAACAAAGCCAGCAGTGACTGATTTGCGATATTATAAAGGAACCCGCCCTATGCATTGTGACTGGAGGGAAATTAGAGAATTTCTGCTCTGTGACTCCACTGGGATAAAGCTGTGATGAAAAGTTTTTTTTCCAAATGCCTCCAAGCTTGCATCGAGCACTTATAGTCTATCAACTGCTCTTTCCTTCCTCTAATTGTCTAACTCAACAGCCGATCTATTTAACTGTAAGTCTTCACTGTTTTCTATGCATCCACCACACTCTGGGGGCAATGGAGGTGCCTAAGAAAATCCTTAACTCTTAAAATGAATTCAGCCATTGAGCTTCCCATTAATCTAAAAATTAACTTCTGTGGTCTCACAGCGTGGTTTAAATTAACCTCAGTACAGGTTTTAGTAACTGTCATTTTGCTTAGTTTGTTCCATTAATTTTTAGAGATGCTCATTTTGTCACTGAATCCCGTGAGAAATCTGTACTGTCACTATTTCAACTGTGCTTTTATCTGAAGCCACAGCCTTTTAAAGAATATACTGAGATGTAAAAACTAAAAGCTGTGGTCACATCTAACAACATTCTTTTCACTTTAAAGACACAATCTCAGTTTTAATCAGAACAGCAAAGTTGATGTAGGTGGTCCTTAGGTTTCTCTGAGCTGTTAGCAATGTGCCTTGCTAGGGGGTCCTGCAGCAGGATTTCTTGATGACAGCAGCCACAACCCACCATTTAAAATTCCTCACAATGCCCTTGCATACCCCACAAGTGTCCCAGAAAAACAGGGACATCCAATTTTTTCTTGCGAGAGAACGGTGGTCATTTTGGGTGCTATGATCTTGCACGATTTTGTCCCACAATTCTCTCCCCCACCGCCACCCTGGAGAAAGCGGTTTTTCAGGGCCACTATCTTGCCTGGTGCCCCAAACACACATTTTTTGGCATCATGCCTGAAAAAGCACTTTTTCAGGGGGAAATTGCGCTGTGAAATGACGCAAGATCACGGCACCCAAAATGGTCCTTTAATCTTAAACATGGAACCCATGGAGGGAGGGAAGGAGGTCCGAAGGTTCAAAAGAACCTTGTGTTCTAATGTTTGTTAGATATGTATCAAATTATCAAAAACCCAATGAAAAAAATTATAAAAACAACAATAAAATGGCTGCTGTTCTCTCGCAAGAAAAAACCAGGAAGATGGCATCTGGGAAGATGGCATTCCAGTTCTTGCTGTTATATAACTCCCCTTATACAAAGATACTATTAAAGATAAACCATAAATTCAAACAAACAAACAAATTGTCCAGTAGCACTTTAGGTAAAGGGGTAAAGGGGGTCCCTGACCATTAGGTCCATTTGTGGCCGACTCTGGTGTTACGGCGCTCATCTCGCTTTATTGGCCGAGGGAGCCGGCGTACAGCTTCCAGGTCATGTGGCCAGCATGACTAAGCCGTTTACCTTCCCGCCAGAGCGGTACCTATTTATCTACTTGCACTTTGACGTGCTTTCAAACTGCTAGGTTGGCAGGAGCAGGGACCAAACAACGGGAGCTCACCCCGTCGCGGGGATTCAAACCTCCCACCTTCTGATCGGCAAGTCCTAGGCCACCTGTGTCCCTAGTAGCACCTTAGAGACCAACTAAGTTTGTTCTAGGTATAAGCTTTTGTGTGCGTGCACACTTCTTCAGATACCATGCACACCAAGCACTAAGGTGCTACTGGACAATTTTTTTTTTTTGACTGTGTCAGACCAACACCTACCTGAATCTAAAACCATAAATTGTTCACATTCTCTAGCCTTTGGTGAATGAAGCCTTCCTTGGATGAAGGGCGGTATAAGAATTTAATAAACAATGATGGTGATTATGTCACCGTCAGCATTATTCTTTATGATTAGGTGGACTGAATGCCTTGGGTACAGGTGGTACATGACCCCAGTCAAGCTTGCAAAAATTTATCATTTGCCCGATAATAAATGCTGGAAATGTAAAGAAACTGAAGGTACATTCTTTCACCTTTGGTGGACGTGCCCTAGGATTAAGGCTTTCTGGGAGATGATCTACAATGAATTGAAGAAGGTACTTAAGTACACTTTCCCTAAGAAACCAGAGGCCTTTCTCCTGGGCATAGTCGGCCAATTGGTGTCAAAGAAGGACAGAACTTTCTTTATGTATGCTACAGCAGCAGCAAGAATACTCATCGCAAAGCACTGGAAGACACAAGACCTACCCACTCTGGAAGAATGGCAGATGCAAGTAATGGACTATATGGAAATGGCGGAAATGACTGGCAGAATCCGAGACCAGGGAGAAGAGTTGGTGGAAGAAGATTGGAGGAAATTTAAAATTTATCTACAGAAACATTGTAAAATTTTTGAATGTTGATGACATTGAAATGAATTGAAGGGGTTCTAGCAACAAGGTTAAATCAATCCAGCCCGCGGACGGTCTGAGAATCAGTGTGTTTTTACATGAGTCTAATGTGCCCTTTTATTTAAAATGCATCTCTGGGTTAATTGTGGGGCCTGCCTGGTGTTATTACATGAGTAGAATGTGTCCTTTTATTTAAAATGCATCTCTGGGTTATTTGTGGGGCATAGGAATTTGTTCACCCCCCCCCCCAAAAAAATATAGTCCAGCCCACCACATGGTCTGAGGGACGGTGGACTGGCCCACAGCTGGAAAAGGTTGCTGACCCCTGGCATAAACCATGGTCCTTTGAAACAATCTTGTGGTGCATTGGGATAAGGGAAAGCATGTCTATAGTAGCATTGTGGTGTAGTGGTTAGGAGCAGTAGACTTGTAATCTGGTGAACCGAGTTCGATTCCCCGCTCCTCCACATGCAGCTGCTGGGTGACCTTGGGCTAGTCACACTTCTTTGAAGTCTCTCAGCCTCACTCACCTCACAGAGTGTTTGTTCTGGGGGAGGGAGGGAAAGGAGAATGTTAGCCGCTTTGAGACTTCTTTGGGTAGTGATAAAGCAGGATATCAAATCCAAACTCTTCTTCTTCTTCTTGTGCACATATGACCATTTGTAAGCCCACAGAAGAGAATGATGTCATTGTTACATGCAGAATTCTATAAAGCTCTTTTGTCTGATGGAGTTGTGGAGGAGAGAATCTGAATTAAATAAATAAACCAAAACTTGTTAAAATCACTAATATTTATTTCACAATTGTAGAACACATTTGCTTATTTGACAAATATTCATTGTGTGATTCTAGAATTTTATCTTCACCAGGGAGAGAATTCGGCAAGGTGGACTTTTGCCAACAGAGGGAGCTTATTGCTATTTCACTACTGTAATAAGCCTTTCAGTCTAGGACTTTTTCACACTGGAACAAAATGTGGACTTCCGTTGCATTGTTGTCCAAGACTTTACCCATTTTAAATGTTCTCTCTTCCCCCCGCTCCCCCAATCTGGTTTTTCCAAGGATTGAAAAACCCTGCATATACAGGGCGGAAGTTCAGGAAAACTTTCATAGGAAGATAGGAAACTGACTTAAACTGAGTTAGATTGTTGGTCTACCTTGGTCAGAATTGTACGGACTGACAGAAAGTGGCTCTCCGGGGTTTTGGCCAATTCCCAGCCCGACCTGGGGATTGAACCTAAGACCTTTTGCATGCAAATCACATACCTTCCAACATTTCTCCAGTGAAAATAGGTACGTCAAATTCAATAATGATAATTTTACTATTTATACCCCACACATCTTACTGGATTGCCCCAGCCACTCTGGGCAACTTCCAGTATATATAAAAACACAAAAAAACCCATTTTTTAAAATTCCCTATACAGGATTGCCTGCAGACAGCTTGTGAGTCAAATAATTCCATGCCCATCAACATTTCTCCAGTGAAAATAGCGACATCCTAAGGAAAAGCAGGACATTCTGGGATCAAATCAAAAACCTGGACGGCTTCTGTAAATCTGGGACTGTCCCTGGAAAATAGGGACACTTGGAGGGTCTGAAACCTGATGATCCATCACTGAGCTATGTAAAGGTAAAGGGACCCCTGATCATCAGGTCCAGTTGTGGCCGACTCTGGGGTTGTGGCGCTCATCTTGCTTTATTGGCCGAGGGAGCCGGCGTACAACTTCCGGGTCATGTGGCCAGCATGACTAAGCCGCTTCTGATGAACCAGAGCAGTGCATGGAAACGCCGTTTACCTTCCTGCCAGAGCAGTACCCATTTATCTACTTGTACTTTTGACGTACTGGAAAAGACTCCCTGGAAAAGACCCTGATGTTGGGAAAGATTGAGGGCACAAGAAGAAGGGGACGAAAGAGGACAAGATGGTTGGACAGCGTTCTCGAAGCTACAAACATGAGTCTGACCAAACTGCGGGAGGCAGTGGAAGACAGGAGTGCCTGGTGTGCTCTGGTCCATGGGGTCACGAGGAGTCGGACACGACTAAACAACTAAACAACAACAACAACAACTTTTGACGTGCTTTTGAACTGCTAGGTTGGCAGGAGCAGGGACCGAACAACGGGAGCTCACCCTGTCGCGGGCATTCGAACCACCGACCTTCTGATCAGCAAGTCCTAGGCTCTGTGTTTTAACCCACAGCGCCACCCATGTCCCCACTGAGCTATGGCACTCCCCCAAATATTGATCATAGTGGTTGGATGTAATCCTCACTATTAGAGCCAGTGTGGTGTAGTGGTTAAGAGCGGTAGTCATGTAATCTGGGGAACCGGGTTCACGTCTCCGCTCCTCCACATGCAGCTGCTGGGTGACCTTGGGCCAGTCACACTTCTGTGAAGTCTCTCAGCCCCACTCACCTCACAGAGTGTTTGTTGTGGGGGAGGAAGGGAAAGGAGATTGTTAGCCGCTTTGAGACTCCTGAAGGGGAGTGAAAGGCGGGATATCAAATCCAAACTCTTCTTCTTCTCCTCCTCCTCCTCCTCCTTCTTCTTCTTCTTCTTCTTCTTCTTCTTCTTCTTCTTCTTCTTCTTCTTCTTCTTCTTCTTCTTCTTCTTCTTCTTCTTCTTCTTCTTCTTCTGCTCCCCTCTCCTCAGATACACAGACATTCAGCAACCAAGAAACAATTGACCCTGTAGTATTTGTATTTTTATATTAGGATCTTCGGCAGTTAGCATTTGCATTTGTCTACTGCTAATGAAGTCTCTAACAATAGGTGGAATACTTTGGCGCCAGCATTTAGCTGAAAGTTGCCTCTCCATGAATCATGATAATGTGCATTAATGTTTACACAGCAATGAAGATTATCAAGATAAATGGAGGATGGAGAAAGCTTCTTTGTATTCATCAAAATATAGCTCCATTCTCTCTTGGTGCAAGATCTGTTGATAATTAATGAAGCAGATAAACCTTATCCAGAAATTAGGGGAATGGATAGAGCAGTCCTATACTCAAATTATGCATGGGGTGAGTGGGTATCCTATGTTTGTTCAACTAAGGATGGGAGGTAAAATCCTAAAGACCCTCAGGTGGAATGTCACAAATACTAGGTTTGTACTCTAAGACTTTAACAAAAATTTAGGAAGATTATCTATGAAATAGGTAAATATAATATTATACTGACTGGTATTCCTGGTTAGAAGGGACACGGGTGGCACTGTGGGTTAAACCACAGAGCCTAGGACTTTCTGATCAGAAGGTCGGCGGTTCAAATCCCCGCAACAGGATGAGCTCCCGTTGCTCGGTCCCTGCTCCTGCCTACCTAGCACTTTGAAAACACGTCAAGGTGCAAGTAGATACATAGGTACCGTTCCGGCGGGAAGGTAAACGGCATTTCTGTGTGCTGCTCTGGTTCGCCAGAAGCGGCTTAGTCCTGCTGGCCACATGACCCGGAAGTTGTATGCCGGCTCCCTCGGCCAATAAAACGAGATGAGCGCCGCAACCCCAGAGTCAGTCACGACTGGACCTAATGGTCAGGGGTCCCTTTACTTTTTTATTCCTGGTTAGAGAAGACCCACTGATGTTAATGGATATGACAAACGTTGGTTGGGTCTACTCTGAGTAGGACGTAGTAGAACCATTGCTCTCGAGAGCCTTGAAGCATGTGACGAAGGTTACATATTCCAAATAATCAAGCAGCGGCTCTACGACCACAAAACACAGCACTTGTGACCTCATACTCCGAGATCTTGTTCTCCGGAGGCCATAGGTATCACAACACCCTATGGAACCTGTGCCAAATATCTAAAGGACTACTACTCCCCTCCCATTGAAGAGCCTTTATGCTCGCAAGATTAAATGCTTCCCCTTCTTCAGTGACCAAAGGCAAATTCACACATACTCCATATCAAGCTCGTTTGTGTGCCTGCAACTAAGGAGTACCTGATTCAATGGACCACATTCTCTTAAATTGCTCTTTACAAAGCAATCCTTGCCAATTGATGCTGAGCAAAAGGTTGGACCTTTGGCCTATAACTCCAAGAAGAAGCCAAACAAGGTTTCTCCTGGCAGATCAGGACAAAGCTACACTGCTCCAGTAGCTTTCTTTTTAGCCACAATTTTACCCGGAAGGATACTTAACAAACCATCCCTTCAGGGAATAGACAGGATGAAGCAGAATATATGAGTGCACACGATCACGGTGTGACCTTATGACCTTCGACAGTTTCACCCTTGTCCTTTTAATTATCCCAGTGATTTTTACTGTGATGCCAATAAAGGTATTTGATTTGATTTAGTAGAACACCATCCATTATTATAAAATGGTCGTTATGCAAATAATAATAATAATACTCTGCCTATCCGCCTGGATTTCCCCAGCCACTCTGGGCGGCATCCAACAAAATATAAAAACATAATAAAACATAAAACATTAAAAACTTCCTGATACAGGGCTGCTTACAGATGTCTTCTAAAAGTAGTATAGTTCTTTATCTCCTTGAGATCTGATGGGAGGGCATTCCATAGGGAGGGTACCACTACTGAGAAGGCCCTCTGCCTGGTTCCCCGTAACTTTACTTCTTGCAGTGAAGGAACCGCCAGAAGACCCTTGGAGGAGGACCTCAGTGGTGAACGATGGGGGTGGAGATGCTCCTTTAGGTATAGTGGGCTGAGGCCATTTAGGGATTTAAAGATCAGCACCAACACTTTGAATTGTGCTTGGAAATGTACTGGGAACCAGTAAAGATCCTTTAGCACTGGTGTTATATGGTCCAGGCAGCCACTCCCAGTCACCAGTCTAGCTGTCACATTCTGAATTAGTTGTAGTTTCCGGGTGACCTTCAAAGGTAGTCCCAGGCAAAGCACATTGCGGTAGCCCAAGTGGGAGATAACCAGAGCATGTACCACTCTGGTTAGACAGTCTGTGGAAAGGTAGGGTCTCAGCCGGCATACCAGATGGAGATGGTAGGCAGCTGCCCTGTGCCATAGAAAATCTAGCAAAAGCAAAATACATAACTAACATTAACATGCCATATTTTTCACCTCATAAGATGCACCTGACCATAAGACGCACCTAGTTTTTAGAGGAGGAAAACAACAAAAAAAATATTCTGAATGAAACAGTGGATGTATGATTTTTGTGGTTCATGCTGTGGCCACAGACATGATATGTGATTTGATGGTGAGTTTGCGGTAGCCCAATGCAAAAATCCTGAGAATCCATGTGGATCCGTGCTTTGTAACCACGTTTTTGCACCATTGCAGCCTGGGCAGGCCATCAGCCTGGGCATGCCAGGTCTTCCTGTTATATACCTGCTGGGACTGGCAAGGCATATGACCCTCACCTGATTCTCATTTAACTCTTGGGGGCGGGGAATCAAATCAATTAACCAAATCAATTAACCAACTAGGGCTACTGTTAATAGCACCAGTTTTCCTATAACTTGATATTGTTGGATATAACTTGATATTGCTGGATAGTTCTGATGAGCTGCAAAAGCATTTTTTGGGGGACGGGGAATTAAGGCATACCTGCTGGGATTGACAAGGCTATATCCTGTACAGGAGCAATGCTGTCTTAACCATTGGCACTAGGGGTGCACGGCACCAGGGCTCCAGGCTCTCAGGGACATCAGGCCGAGAGTCCAGGGCCACGCGCTGGAGTCCGGGGAAGAGCCGCCGACAGTCGAGCAGAGCAGAGCCCATTGGAGCGCTGCCGGTTCTTCTGCTGCAGGCAACTCTTCCCGGACTCCAACGCTCGCCCCAAACTCACGTTGAGCCGCAGCAGCAGCAGAGCCCATGGCGCTCCAACAGGCTCGGCTCGGCTGTTGGCTCTTGCCCCAGCTGCATGGCATCTAACTGTTTTGGCGCCACGCCCAGAGCACCGTGTAACGTTATGGTAGGATCCGCCGTGCACCGAAGGCAGCAACAAAACCCAACAAATAGGAGCACACGGATCCTGTCTGGAGATGTTGCCTCTGATGCCGCTTGCATTCCCCATCATTCTGCACTGGCATCCCACGTTGGACGGTGCTGGGAGCGTGTGCCAACAGCGGAAAAGCCAGCAAAGGAACTCGCAGCTTGGCGCACACAACAGGATGTGTCGTACAGTGCCCACAATGTTGTACGGCGATCCGGGTGCTGCCCGCGCAGCCGAAACAGTTAACCGCCACATGGGGGGGGGGAGGCAGCGGGCGGACATCATGGCGATTGTGCATGCTGCCCGACATTTTGTCCCCCCCCCAGCATGGAACCCCCACCCCCCTTCGTACGCCCCTGTGCACTCCTTTTGGTTGGCGCTGTGAGTCCCTGTGTCCCACAACTGTTCTAAAGGTAAACCACTATTTCCTTAAGAAAGACCCAACAACTTTGGGGTTCACCCCCAAAAAAGGTTGACAACTCTGGGCAACCTAGGGGCACCGAGTGGATCTTTGCACCCCAGCGCCGCATATGCTTAAGACGGCCCTGTGAATGAGCTCAGTAGAAGACAGTTCTCCTCCTGTTCTTCTTAGAGTGTCTCCTTCGTTGTTCTTTACATGCTGATTAACTTTATGAGCAAATATTAATGCATGTTGATAATTTTTAGTAGCACGTGCACTTTTTAATGCAGCATTTGGAATTATCTTAGTTTTTCTTTCAAATCCCCCAGTCAAATCTTTTTTGTATATATATCTTTTCTTTTTTGTATATATATCTTTTTTTGTATATATATCTTTTTTTAATTGAATCCATAATTAAACCAAGGCCAAGTCATAATTAAGAAATTACATACAAGATTGGACATTCTTAATAAATAAAAAAGACATTTATATCATCTTCAAATCAGTCACCCCCTAAATCTTTATTCCAGTTATTGCAAACAAAACAGACCTCCATCGTTATAATTATGTGATTAATATGACACATGAAGACTGGCTTGTCTATCACATCAATATCAACAAGCTGCTTCAAACATAAGCTCCCTTCCTCAGAAGTATGAACATAACAGTGTATTTTCCCTTTTTTAAAATAAAAAAGCCATCAAATTTAATGGAAAACTCCATCTGCACTCAATATGCTTCTGCAGTGCAGGAAATTCTGGCTAATTTGTATGTTTTTGATGGAGTTAACCAGAATGACAGGCAAAGTTGTTATGGATTGTTCAAACGGATGTTTCCTGGGAGTATCTATTTATGATGCAGTTTAAGTTGACACAATCAACCTTGTGGAAGGAGCTCTTATTAATCACATACAGTCAGCAGCAATGTTGCCTGTCTTATTTGTCTCTATTGAAAGAATCCAAAACCACTGAACTGATTTGTAACAATAGGCTGGCCGTCAGAAGCCCACCAAACATTGACAATTTAATTTAGCAAAAGTTGTTTGCGAACCTTTGAATACAACTTTCTTGGTCTGAGAGCTATTGGATGATCTGTGATGTCACAGGGGCCTCAGACACCACAGTCCTTCTTAGCACTCACTTGGATGTCAAAACAAGTCTGCTCAGACCAACTGTGATGCCTGAGCAGTTAAGTCAATTGTTAATTTATAAACCTGTTTATACACTGCCTCTCATAATAAAAAAATCAGGGCAGTGTAGAACAAACATTGCAAGTGCAAAATACCATAAAAAGACAGAATAATCATTGAAAAAATACTGAGCAGTTATTCTTAGAGAGGTCATTTTTGCAAAAACCTACTACAGGGGTGGCCAACATGGCTCTCTCTAAATATTTAGGACTATAACCCAATCATTCCCGACCACAGACTGTGTTGGCTGAGTCTGATGGGAATGGTAGTCCAAAACAGCTGGAGGGCGCCATGTTGGCTACTGTGACATCACTGGAAGCAGTCAATGGCAACAGGAAAGTCTAGGCAGGCAGAGCAGCTAAGAAGAACAGTGAAACAATAAATAGATTTTTGGCAGAATGACAATAATTAATATGGAAAGTGAACAATGCTGGAGAAATTCAGACAATAAGCAAGGAGACAAAAGGCTGTTCTGCCAAACCATGAGATAACTAATTCACATTGTGGGTCTGAATTGCAGAAAGCAGTTGGGAGCGATCCCATCCGGAGGGGAAACAATTTAAACGCAGAACTTTTCTTTGCAGAACTTTTGTACAGTGTACAAAAAGCAGGCAAGCACTCAGCAGTTTCTCTCTCGCTGGGCTCCCACAAGGGGCTGGTTCAGTTTTGTTTGACTTCTGATTATTTGCTTTTGTAATGGGATGCCTATTTGCAAAGATCAATTCATGTGCAAGCCTCATTTAATATCTACTTGCTACTGACTTGTGCTGCTCTGCAAGCTAATGCACAGAATGAATGTGAGAGAGGATTGCCTCCTGGGGTCTGGGTGCAATTAAGGTTGTACATAACAGCTTGTAAATGATGTCTGCAAGAGACAAAGCCAGCAAAAAGTGTTACGGCCCACAAAAGCGTGTCACGTCCTCCGTATATCTGTTGTCAAACGGGATGATTCTTCCAAAAGCAGTCATTTCCAGAGCTAGATATAGCCCCTTTGCAACAGTTTGCAAATGTTTTTGTCATCGTGGAGAAATGCTACTGGGCTGCACAACGGTAGCCAAATCGAAACCAGAGATTCCAAAACAGCCATTCTGGGAGGTGAGCTGCAAGAAGCAGCTTGAACCAGCGCAGCTAATAAGGCCGTTCCGAAGTTCCCAACCAGACAGACAAGCCACATTCCAGTCTGTCTCCATTTCAAGAGCCATCTGTTAACTTTGTCGGCTATAAAGCTTCACTTCATTTCATTCAGGTCCGTACTTCTCTTTAGCAACAGAGTTGACAACAGAGCACTCTACTGAAAGTCACCAGTGAATTACAAAACTGGAGTGGGCATGTAGGTAGGGAGGAGAGGGGAGGATGTTTTCAGGGCACTTTTCTACACTAAGGTGATGGACAGTGCCTGCCATATTCCACATGCAAAGCAGCCAGTGTTTTGTGCCAGGAAAAAATTGGAAAGCCAAGCTGTGCTGCTGCTAGCCAGGAAGAGGAGTTTTTCCTCTCCAGGGATCTCACAAAAGCCTAAGAAACACCTTGCTGGATCAAGCCAAATGCCCATCTAGTCTTAGCAAGAACCACCAGGTAACTATAGGAAGCAAAACCTGAGCGTGACATTGCGCTGCCCACCTGTAATTCACAGCAACTGGCATTCAGAGGCATACCGCATCTGAGCGTGCTGGTAGAACCTTGCAGCCTCTGATAGTCTTCTCATCCATGAATTTGTCTAATCCTCCTTTTAACCCACCCATGGTGGTGGCTGTCAACCACCTCTTGTGAGTGTGAGTTCCATGCTTCAGCTATGTGCTGTGCGGGAAAGTACTTATTTAGGTCTATCCTGAATTTTTCAACATTCCACGACATTGGATGTCCCCGAGTTCTAATATTACGAGAGCAAGAAGAACGTATCCCTGTCTACTTTCTCTACGCCATGCACATTTTATTTTTAAATGCCTCTATAAGCAGAGACATCACCTTGCCAACAAAGGTCCGTATAGTAAAAGCTATGGTTTTCCCAGTAGTGATGTATGGAAGTGAGAGCTGGACCATAAAGAAGGCTGATCGCCAAAGAATTGATGCTTTTGAATTATGGTGCTGGAGGAGACTCTTGAGAGTCCCATGGACTGCAAGAAGATCAAACGTATCAAATCGTGAAGCTGAGGCTCCAATACTTTGGCCAGCTCATGAGAAGAGAAGACTCCCTGGAAAAGACCCTGATGTTGGGAAAGATTGGGGGCACAAGAAGAAGGGGACGACAGAGGACGAGATGGTTGGACAGTGTTCTTGAAGCTACAAACATGGTTTTGACCAAACTGTGGGAGGCAGTGGAAGACAGGAGTGCCTGGCGTGCTCTGGTCCATGAGGTCACGAAGAGTCGGACACAACTAAACGACTAAACAACAACAACAAACAACTAAGTATGTCATGGCCTATTTTTCCTGCTCATTTTCTTAGTGGGGCGGTTGAATGGGAACTGCACTTTCTTACTATATAATAAAAATGTAAGTGTATCATCATGCTGCAGTTTGCTTGGCCACAGACATGGGATGTCCTTTGCAGCCTACCTGGGCTCTTCTGCTGCCTCCCTCCTTTTCACAGGTAAAGGTCTAAAGTGAGGGGACTTCTTCTGTGGTTCTTCTGAGCTACCCACCTCTCCCTCTTCACGGAAGGTCTAAAGGGAGCGGAGAAGGAAACTACGTGAGGACTAATGGGAAGGGGGAGGGAAGTGCCTATCTTCATGCCTTTCAAGCATTTCCCTCCTTCCAGGTAAGAGCACTCTGTTAATGCAGACACCTGATTTGGGGTCTCTCCAATTCCCTGCTCCAACAGTGGACAGTGGTCAGGAATGATGGGAGTTGTAGTCCAGCAACATCTGGACAGCAATGGTCCCCCACTCTATTCATTTTTGATATAGCATAAATGTATAAATACATTTCATGAACCAACCAGACACAGACTGGCAGATGGGGCTTTCCAGCCAGGGAGGGATTGATCTCCTCTGTTTTAAACAGGATTTTTCCTCCCAAGGAGGGGAAAGAAATATCTACCCACTATATATAAGCAACAGCATTTGCTTTTATGAAACACTATACTTTTTGCCATAGTGAGAAAAAAATTATTGTGACTAGCAGTGGCAACTCAATTAGGGTACGATTATTGTCACTGGAATGCAAGGGTAAGTCTCAATGAATTTCACCATTAGATATCTGGTACCACTTCTCATTTTGTAAAGCAGTGAAATTCTATCGCAAGTTCTCAATTAAAATGTAAATGCACTCTTCTAAAAATAGTCTGATAAATTTCCATTTTCTGTTATAAATGAATAGCAACAGGAGAACACATCTCACCTAGCTGATCATTACATCCAGAAGGAAATAAGTTTTCTAGCCATTATTTTGATCTAGGGGCAGAAGAAATTTTAAGTAACGGTTTAGAAAGGAGTGTTCTTATAACAGACGGTGACTCAGTTCACAGAAACCATGGCTTAGCATGAGTATGTGAGCTGCCAGAGGGGAGATTCTGACCACATTGTTCTGCCCCTAGTCCTGTTACTGCTGCTCTGCTGTGAGCTAAGCCATGGTTTGGCTTGGGCTGTTGTCCAAATCCAGGCTTGTGTTTTGACTTGTTCCAGAAGAATCGTAAGCTCTAGTCAAGGTTTGTTGTACGACTTGTGAGTTGTCTAGAAGAGACAAGCCACAAGTACGAGTGTGGATGACACAGTGAGCCAAACCATGGCTTAGCCCACAGTAGCAGGGCCAGAAGACGAGCAAAGTAGCCAGGAGTTTGCACACTCATGCTAAGCCAAGGTTTGGCTAAGCCAGGGATACCCAACATGGTGCTCTATCGATATTGTGGACTCCAACTCCCATAAGCCATGGCCACTTTGGTCAATGCTCAGTAATTATGGGAGTTTGGGTTCAAAATATCTGGAGGGCACCATACTGGCTATTTCTGGCCTAGGCCTTAGTTGTGAATCAAGACTGTGATTGCAATCCAACATGTCACCAACAAATCCAAGAGGACTTTCCCTTCCTCACCCCCTCTTGCAGCCCCTCCAAGGGTCCCTCCCCCAACCTGTCGCTATTGAATATCACCTTTTTATGATCTCTAGCTATAAAAACAATTGGCAGCAATAGTATGAAATAATCAGGGTGCTAGGTGGTGACAAACTGCAAGTTGGGATGTGAAAGTCTGCTTTTGGAGGGTTGTAGATAAGAGATCTGTTTTATAATCCATTTCAGACGTGGAGCCACCTGGAAAACACAAAGATTCTTTCTTGTATGGTAACTTTGTCAAACTGGCCACTTGATTCATTTGTTGTTGTTGTTTTAAAAAACCACTTGCATATCATATATGAGAATGTTATTGATGCATGTTAATGTTTGGAATTAATTCACAATTATATGTCATAATAATATTTAAAATTAAAACAAATAATTAAAATTAAGGGTTTTCCTTTTTTTAGCAGTGTCTAATTTTTACATTTTCTTTCCCATGTGCTCCTTGAAACTGCCACCCTCCTCACCTGAAGGAAAGCATGCTGAAGACCATGTAAGATGTAAAACTACTCAGTGAATCTGCTCTGCTGACCTGTAGAATATCCTCAGATAGTGACTTGTGCTGCTGCGCAAATAAATACAAACACAGCATCAAGGAATGAATTATATCCAAATAATTCAAAACCAACAAAAATGATAATCATTAAAAGAATAAGAAAGGCAGTCCAGAATCCACTTCATTGGATGCAGGGCGTGTTATTTATACTTGTGGCCATGGGGCAATTGTAAAGCAGCAATGTCAGAAGGAGATGAATTGCAAAATTTAAAAATTATGTCTTAGTGTAAATCAGCTAATTAACACATGTAAGGAGATGAAGCCATTGTCTTGATTTGGGCCACAAGTGATAGAATTGAATTTCTTGATAAGTTGTCATTCAGACCTTTGAAGTTCGTTAGCTCAAGAATGGTCACTTTAAGGTTCTTCTGCTGGTTTCTGAAGACTGCCCTTTCTGATGTCAGATTTTGAGAATTTAAAAATATTGAAATGCTAGCCACAGACATTGATCTACAAAGGACGTGGTGAAAAGAGTGAGAAAGGCGATATGCAGTTGAACAACAAAATGGCAAACATTTCCAAACTTCTGCTTATACAGTGGTACCTTGGGTTACAGACGCTTCAGGTTACAGAATCCGCTAACCCAGAAATAGTACTTCGGGTTAAGAACTTTGCTTCAGGATGCGAACAGAAATGGCACGACGGCAGCGTGGCAGCAGGAGGAGGCCCCATTAGCTAATGTGGTACCTCAGGTTAAGAACAGTTTCAGGTTAAGAACGGACCTCCAGAACGAATTATGTTCTTAACCCGAGGTACCACTGTAATGGCACTAAAAGTGATATATCATGCAAACTGGGAGGGTTTTACAACTGGTTTTACAAGAAGTATTGGGTAAGCGACTCAGCCGCCAAAGCCAGTGCAGTGCAGGAATGTGAGGGGATGGAAGCCAGATGAAATAGACTCAGTATTCAAAATGGAGGACCTGACTGAAATGCTCAATGAACAGAACAAGCAACTGCTGTTGTGAAGAAGATCCACAGGATATTAATACATTCAGGATATGTGAATACTCTCACACACGCTACAGATGACAATTAAATGTTCAGGAAGTGAGTACCTATTGATCTATGACAAAAATAAGTTGATGGAATAGTGAGGTAAGCGTTTAGAAAAAAATAATTAACAAAGATGTATGAGCTCTGATTTTTAGTTGCAAAGAACAATTAGACAGGAATAGGCTGAGCATACCAGCACTTTTAATGGGCAATTTCAGGATGCTGTCAAATTAAATCTCTATTAATTCCTGTTCTGAATCTAAATCTTTATGATACATCAAAAATGAGGTCGTTATCACCAGCAATATCACAGCATCTTGGGGTGTTTTTGCAAACAGCTAGTCTGGAAGCACTTTCCGGAGGCGGCGCGAAGGGTAATGGCTGCCCGTTCCTAACTGGGAAGGGGAGCTCCGTCCGAAAACGGGTCGTCCGCTACGGCGAAGCGGAGACCCATACCGGAAAACTGCAGGCGGCAGAAGCCTGCAGCCTTGGGACCCGGCGGGCGCCTGAAGCTGCCCCCGAAACGCTGAAGGGACCCCGTAAGGGGCTCCGGATCGCGGAGGAGGCAGCGGCGCTGAGGGTCGTTCCGCAATCGGCGGAGAGAAGCCGCGAAGCCGTTGCCAGTGAGCGCCGACCTTTCTTCCCGGATTTGGCTTTCAAAACACAACAACCCGTGAGTAATTGAGACTGTCAATCAATTGGAAACCAATTTGAGACTAAAGCAATTGAATTTGGCTGAAAGCAGAGGACGAAAAAGAAAAAGGAAGTCCGTCTTCCGCTGCCATTGAACTTGAACGCAAAGAGCTGGAGGAGTGGAGGCTGTGAGTAAACTTGCTTTTTTTTTTTACTGACTGGATCTGAGCATTTACTGAGCTGTATTTAAAGACAGAAAAGGAGCTTAAGCATTGGATTTATGTGTTAGCATGGACTTTGAAATCTCTTTCTGTTGAAGTTACAATTTAAAGAAAGAAACCAGGGCTGGAGCTGCCTGGTAACAGTAGCAATCGGTTTGCAGACCCAAGCAGCCGGATACATAAACTGAGAAAATCTGAGGTATGGACTTTGTTACTTTATAACACCATTTGAAGTACCAGTAAGCACTGTTTTGAGACATTGTATTTATATAATACCAACTCTGCTAAAGACTTAACATTGGAAGGTTTTTGGGACTTTAACTCCTATTTCTGGATAATCCTTCCTGAGAAAACTTTTCAGGCTCCCCCTAGAGGTTTTTGGACTTAACGACAGTGACATTGTTTTACTTTTAATTTCCTGGCCTGCTGGCTGAGTGCTGCACCTGGACTGTCTTTTTCTCATGGGAACAACTCAGCTTGACCTTGACTATTAGATAAGTTTGGAATGAGTGGCGCAAAGAAAAAGGAGATTAAGGAAAAAGAACAGAGACCAAGAACAAGACAAACAACTCTAGCCTCAACTTTACAACAACGTAGATCGTCTGTGCCTATTTTACATTCTGAGGAAGAAGCTGCCTCCTTGCCACAAGCAGGGGGAGGAGAGACAGAGGATTTACAACTGGAGGATATGGCTTCAGGATCAGCCTCTTCCATTTTAGAGAAAATTTTTGAAAAATTGGAATCTTTGGACAAAAGAGTGGAATCTTTGGACAAAAAGGCCGATGAGCAAACTGCGAAAATAGACCAGAACACAGAATGTTTAAATAGAATAACCGGGCAAGTGGCACAGAATACTCAATCGATTGCAAAATTGGAGGAGGCTTCAGGGGAAAACAGGAAATTGGTTGAAGACACGAGCCAAAGACTTGGACAGTTGGAAAAAGAAGTAAGACCACTCAACAAACAAGTGGGTGAACATCAGACCTATCTTTCGATGATTGAATTGAAGAATAGGGAGACCAATTTAAGAATAAGATTTGTATCAGAAGTGGAAGAAGACAAACTGGCTGAGTTCCTGACCAAAATATTTTCTGTGCAGTGGAAACTTGAGGAAAAAGACTTTAAAATTATATCAGCTTTCAGGCTGGGAAGATTGATAAGAAAAGACAAACCCAGAGATTGTTTGATAACATTGAGATCAAAGGAAGAAAGGGATAAGATTCTGGGCCTACATTACACAAAATCACTGGACATTTTGGGTAAAAGAATTGAAATTTATAAGGATATTCCTAGACAGCTGTTGGATTTGAGATCCGAATACTTGGAACTAGCAAAACTATTGAGGAGCAACTCAATCATCTTTAGGTGGGACTTCCCTCAAGGATTATCGTTTACTTTTAGAGGAAGGAAGATTAAAATTAGGACATTGGAAGAAAGAGATAAATTTCTGAATCAGTACGGAGAAGACCTCCATAAAGGACTTGGAACACCGCCGGAGCCTGGAGCACCAAAGGAACCGGCACCCTTGGTTGACAAAGTACCACCCCCTGAAAAGTAACCAGATTTATACAGGATGTCTCTGCAACTTCTGAGCTGGAACATAAATGGCTGCAACATTCCCGAGAAAAGGAAGAAAATTTTTCATATATTAAAAAAGGAACAATTGGACATTATTTGCTTGCAAGAAACACATGTGACTAGGCTCCACAGAAAAATTTTGGTAAACAAAAGACTTGGCCAGGAATTTATATCTTCAGACAGAGTAAAGAAGAGAGGGGTGGTGATATATGCAAAGGAGAGCCTTTCACCTAAATTATTATTTAAAGATGAACAAGGCAGAATCTTGGCAATTGAAATACAGCACCAAGGAGAAAAAATTTTGCTATTAGGAATTTATGCACCAAATGAAGGGAAATCGGAATTTTATAAGAAGTTGCATGAGAGCATGCTGGAATATCTGGACTATGACAACATCATTATGATGGGAGATATGAACGGGATTGTATCAACCAACATGGATAAGTCGCAAAGTCAAAAAGTTACCAAAGATGGCAGACTACCAAAGACCTTTTTTGAAATGACAGACAACATGGACTGGATTGATATCTGGAGAACGAGAAACCCCTTGGAAAAGGAAGGAACATTCTTCTCCGAAGCCCATCTGACTTGGACAAGAATTGACCAAATATGGATCACTAGATGTCTGGCACCTAAGGTCAGAAAAGTGGAAATCTGCCCAAAGACCTGCTCCGACCATAACGCTTTGAGAATGGACCTGACACTATTACCAACCGGCTCCTTTCGATGGAAGATGAATGACAATCTATTTAGAGATCAGGAGATTATTAAGAAGGCCCAAAAAGTTTTGAAGGACTATTTCGAAATAAATTTGAACACAACGGTGGAAAAAAGAACAATTTGGGACGTGAGTAAAGCCGTGATGAGAGGGTTCTTAATACAACAGAATGCTATTAAGAAAAGGAAACAAAATGAAAAGAAAGATAAGATCTTGGAAAAAATAAAAGAATTAGAAAAGAAGCTAAGAGGAAACCCGAAGTCGCAGCCGACTCTGAGAGAAATTAAACTCCACCAGGCACAATATTCTAGGTTGATAAATCAGGAAATAGAATGGAAGATTAAGTCAATGAAACAAAAAACGTTGGAATCGGCTAATAAATGTGGGAAACTGCTGGCCTGGCAGTTGAAGAAGAGACAAAAGCTGAATACAGTAACAAACTTAGAAATTGAAGGGAAAAATATTCAGAACCCTGTGGAAATCAGGAAATCTTTTCAGAAATATTTTAAGAAATTATATACTCAAGGGCCGCAAAATGAGGTTGAGATTGAACAATTTTTGGAAAAAAATAGTCCTAAAAAATTCACACAAGAAAATAGACTACTCCTGAATAGTCAAATAACACGTCAAGAAATTGAACATGCCATTCAGAATATGAAGTTGGGCAAATCTCCAGGACCAGATGGTCTGACCTCCAAGTATTATAAGACAATGAGTGACTATTTGATTCAACCCTTAATGGAGGTCAGCAATGAAATTCTGGAGGGAAAGAAGGCGCCGGAATCGTGGAAGGAAGCTTTTATCACGTTGATACCAAAATCAGAAACTGAAAAGACACAACTTAAGAACTATCGCCCCATCTCCCTCTTAAATGTGGATTACAAAATATTTGCTGATGTTTTGGCAGGCAGACTTAAAAAAGTTCTGAATGAAGTAATTCACAAGGACCAGGCTGGCTTTCTCCCAGGTAGATATATGTTTGCAAACACAAGGAACATTATTGATATTTTGGAACTTTTGCAAACAGATATAAACACTAAAGCAGTGCTGATATTTATAGACGCGGAGAAGGCCTTTGATAACATCTCTTGGAAATTTATGAAGGGAAATTTAAAAGAAATGGGAGTGGGGCGGGGTTTTGAAAATGGGATTGATGCAATATATTCAGAACAAAAAGCTAAATTGATAGTTAACAATGTGGTAACGGAAGAATTTAAAATTGAAAAAGGAACACGACAAGGCTGCCCGATTTCCCCTCTGTTATTTATCTCAGTTCTGGAGGTGCTCTTGAATATGATTAGAGGTGACCGGTTGGTGAGGGGGATCCAGGTCGGAGCGAAACAATATAAACTGAAAGCTTTCACAGATGACCTAGTTTTGACATTGCAGGAGCCAGAATCTAGTACGAAAAGAGTATTACAACTGATACATGACTTTGGTCAAGTTGCAGGATTTAAGCTAAACAAACAAAAAACGAAGGTGTTAGGGAAAAACATGACAGAAACAGAGTCAGAACGGTTTCAGAGAGAAACAGAATTATCACTGGTGAAAAGGGTAAAATACCTAGGGGTTAATATAACAGCCAAGAATCTGAGTCTATTCAAAGATAATTATGAAAAATGTTGGTCTGAAATTAAGAGAGACTTGGAAAGTTGGGCAAAGCTGAAGCTCTCTTTGTTAGGCCGAATTGCTGCAATTAAGATGAATGTGCTGCCAAAGATGTTGTTTTTGTTTCAAACATTGCAAATTGTGGACAAAACAGAGTGTTTCCGGAGGTGGCAGAGAGATATTTCCAAATTTGTCTGGCAGGGCAAAAAGCCCAGAATCAAGTTTAAGATATTAACAGATGCAAAGGAAAGAGGGGGCTTTGCCCTGCCAGACTTAAGGTTGTACTATGAAGCCGCAGCTTTCTGCTGGCTAAAAGATTGGCTACTTCTTGAGGACACTGATGTCTTAGATCTGGAAGGTTATAACAATGCGTTTGGTTGGCATGCATATTTGTGGTATGATAAAGTCAAGATCAATAAGGCCTTTAAGAACCATATTGTCAGAAAAGCAGTGTTTAATGTCTGGACAAAATATAAAGACTTACTGGAAAATAAAACACCAAGGTGGCTTTCACCTTTGGAAGCTAAGGCCCGAAAAAGAACCAATATGGAAGCCTACTGGCCAAAATATTGGGAACTGCTAGAAAAAGAAGGAGACAATTGGAAATTGCAGAGTATGGAGAAAATGAAGGATAAAGTGCGAGACTGGTTACACTACGCTCAGATTAAGGAAATTTTTAAAAGTGATAAAAAGTTAGGATTCCAGGTGGAGAAATCGAAGCTGGAAACAGAACTGTTAGAACCTAAGACTAAGGTACTTTCAAGAATGTATAACTTGCTGTTGAAATGGAATACACAAGACGAAATGGTTAAGTCGGCTATGATAAAATGGGCACAGGACATTGGGCATAACATTATGTTTGAGGACTGGGAAAGGTTGTGGACCACTGGGTTGAATTTTACTGCATGTAATGCTTTGAAAGAAAATGTAATGAAAATGATATACAGATGGTACATGACCCCAGTTAAACTTGCCAAAATATACCATTCGTCAGATAACAAATGTTGGAAATGTAAGGAAAGTGAAGGAACATTCTACCACCTCTGGTGGACCTGCCCTAAGGTGAAGGCCTTCTGGGAAATGATATATAATGAGTTGAAAAAGGTATTTAAGTATACCTTCACTAAGAAACCAGAGGCCTTCCTCCTGGGCATTGTCGACCAGAAGGTGTTAAAGAAAGATAGAACATTTTTCATGTATGCGACAACAGCAGCAAGGATACTACTTGCCAAGAATTGGAAAACTCAAGATCTACCCACACTGGAAGAATGGCAGATGCAACTGATGGACTATATGCAATTGGCGGAGATGACTGGCAGAATCCGAGACCTGGGAGAAGAAAGGATAGAAGAGGACTGGAAGAAATTTAAGACTTATTTACAAAAATATTGTGATTTAATGGAATGTTAAAAAAGATGCTTGGTTATAAATAATTGGCCATCACTAAAATAGATCAGGAAATGATGATAAGAGAGATTAAGAGAAACAAATTTGAAGGAGAATTAATTTATTGTATTTTATTGATACACAAGCTGGAAATAAGATGATAATTTGCTTGACAAAAATTTATTAATGATGTAAATGGGAGCGGGAGGCGTGAGGAAGTTCAAAGATGACATGAAACTTTGTTAAAACAAAACAATACTGTTTATTATTAATGTACTTTTTTTGTCTTTAAAAATCTTAATAAATATTTATTAAAAAAAAAAAAGTCTGGAAGCACTGAGGCACCTGATTTGGGACAAAGAACCAAATTCACCACATCACATGGGATGTTCAGTGAATAATCCTGTCCCTGGCACAGACTCACATAGCAAAATCAAAATGGATTTAGTTAACCATTTGCAACATACAAAACGCATGTGAGAGATCAGGACCCAGGAGAATACCATCTTTTTTAAACAACTGCCTTTGCCCTGTGGTGGAATGGATCTTCTCTCCTGAGAAACCCAGAAATGTAACCAACGAACCCAATAATAGATTTCTGAGGTAAACAGAGTCTTTGGCTATATGTGGAACAAGCAATATCAAGCCATCAGAGGTCTGTTGATATAATTTTTGAAAATGACCATAGTGACTTTGCTCTTGTCATGTCTGCTGTTGACAGCTAAGGCACAAAATAGGAACAGAGCAATTTTAGAAATTAATTAGGGCCGCAACCCTAACTAAGCACGTTTATGAGGAAGTAAGCCGTGACTGAACACAGTGGTAAACATTCAAAGGATTGCCCTGTAAATGATATAACTTGAATAACAAATAACCACCTCTTCGTGTATGTAAAAAATATATATTTAAAAAATGCTGTGAATGTCACAGACTAAACAACAATATTGTAGAGTTCAAAAGAAGCTTGGAGGCCATCTAGAGCGGTGTTCTCCAACATTGCGTCCCCAAATATTTTTGGACTTCAACTCCCAGCCAATGATCAGAGATGATGAGAGTTGACACACCTGCTGGGGGAAACCAGCATAGTGGTTTCACCCAGTGCTTTTTTTTCCTGGGTAGATGCAGGGGGTATGCATACCCCTAAACATTTTATAAATCTAACTGGAGAAGAAACTAATTTTTTTTTTTAAAAAAAAAATCAGTTTCTTCTCTAGCACAGTGAATCGTGAGTTCCATTGCTACCCCAGATGGCGGCCTCATTTTCTGTCACAGTGTTTCCTGAGTCTCAGTCGGAAGTGAGCGTTTAATGTGTGAAGTAGGAGTTGGAATCTAGCATAGCGCTTGGTCAGTTTCGTTGTTCCCACCTCCAATGGTGACTTCAGATGAGGGCGGACATCAGCAGCAAGCAGAGGGATCGGGAGTGTTAAGTTGCGGGTGAACATATCAGATGACACAATGATTCTTCAAACAGCTCTTGTTTATTCACAGGCCACAACAGAACTGAACTGAAGGGTTCAGCCAGCCTGCTTATATAGAGCTCCACTAGAACGCAACAGTAACCATTTTCTGTAACTATCCAATCCGTGAACGTCACTTTCAATCCCTTATTTGCATATGTGGACCTGAGTGAAAACTATCTACAGTATCCCCCTGCTGGCCCAGGGTGAGAACTTCAGCACATAACAGGGAAGATGTTAGTGCACACAACCTCATGCCAATGTGGAAGTTTCTGTGAGCTGTCCGCTGTGTAATATGAGGTAACGCACGTTCTTTGTACTCTTGTCCATTTACTGTATTTATTTCCCCCGATTCGAACTATAAAATGGTGGTTTTCTTGAGTCAAAATGAGAGCACCCCTAAACATTTTTAAAGGAAAAAAAGCATGGGGTTCAACTCCAAAATGGCAAGCTGCTTCTGCTTGACACAGCTTTGTCAACCCTCTTCGAAGACGGGTGTGGCTTCTAGCTTCCAGCCATCCAGAAAATGTCCCTCTGCTACTCCCAACCCTTGCAGATGCGGAAAGAAGTAAACAAAGCCAAGCAAATGAAAGCACATGGTTAGTTCATCTCCTGAAATAATTTGATATTATTATTATTATTATTATTATTATTATTATTATTATTATTATTTCATTTCATGTCCCACTTTTCTTTCAAAAGGAGCACAGTGAAGCAAACGTATCAATAACATTACCATGGCAAAAATTCTATAAACAGTTAGAAACAATCACATCCTCCCAGCCAATGATTTAGGGTTGCCAGGAACTATATTTCAGCCATCAAATGCCTAGGTAAACAGGACTGTTTTAAACGGTCTTGCGTTATTGGTCTGTTTATGAGAAATTGAAGCCACATAAACCCTTGAATGGATAAAATATAGTTCTGAATTTTTTAAAAGCAAAGTTGTCGTTTTTAAAATACAGGTACCTCGTATATCAAAAGGTTCCTTTACCCGCAATGAATGAATTCCATGAATTAAATATAAAAAAGTATCCTATGAGGCGATGAATGATGATAGCAGGGCCCTTTTGAAAGCTACTTATTATCATCAGCAAGGAGATGAATGGTATTGTTTTTATAGTCTGATGGAAAAGCCCTTCCTTGATTCATTTTTGATCTATTAAATCATCTATAAATCAAGCCCGCACCCATAAAAGCAAACTGGTAGAATTCTGCATGCTGTACTTTTGTTTCATCAACCATTCTGGACCTCACTTGACTGAGCTGTTTGTCAAATGCAAATGTCCTATGCCAGTTTTGTTTTGTTTTGTTTTTACCCTCTCTTGATCTCTCATAGCTGATTTCTCACACCATTCCTGATTTCTCTCATAGCTTTGAAGTGGTAAATTTGGCAAGTCCAGACTCTTTCATTTTAGAAGTAATCTGAGTTGGAGAACCTTTTTTTAAAAAATCAAACTCACAATTATCTTAGAAGGCAAACTCTAGGGCTGGGTACACACACACACTGTAATTTTGAAGCACGTTCAAAACATCTCCCCTCAAAGAATTATGGGCACTGTAGTTTGTTAAAGGTTGCTGGGAATTTTAAGTGTGTGAGAGGCAAACTACAGTTTCCTGGATTCTCTGAGGGAAAAAATGTGTTTCAAAGGTGCTGAAAATGCATTGCCTTTTTTTTTCTTTTTTAAAAAATGTTTGAGGGTGCTCTCATTTTGACTCCAGAAAATCACCATTTTATAGTTCAAATTAGGAAAAATAAATACATTAAATGGACAAAAGTACAAAGATTCACAAAATGTTTAGGGGTATGCGTCCCCCCAGAAAAAAGCACTGTGTAAATGTATACTTTTGTGGCACCTTAAAGCCTAATAAATGTATTGCGGCATAAGCTTTGGCGGAGCGGAGCACAATCCGTTTAATGCAGTGGTGGCCAAACTTGGCCCTCCAGCTGTTTTGGGACTACAATTCCCATCATCCCTGGCCACTGGTCCTGCTAGCTAAGGATGATGGGAGTTGTAGTCCAAAAACAGCTGGAGGGTCAAGTTTGGCCACCACTGATTTAATGAGATGCATGAAGTTTATCCTGAATATCAGTTATATATGCCCATGTGAACTCTGAGGAAAATTTAATACTGCTTAGAAAGTTGAGGTAATTTCAATATGTTTTAGTATTTTAACTTTTGTGTGTTTTAAAGTATGGTTGTACTTTTTCCTTGGTTTTATTGTTTTATGTTTTTGTAAACCACTTTGAGAAGTTTGGTGTTTTTTTAAAACAACAACAATGAAACAGCACATAAATTTTATGAAAGAAATAGATAAAATAAATATATCAACTCCAGGCTGCCACACTGGTAAAATAATAGGGGGAAATAAAAATATTTTCCCGTTCTTATATATAGAAGTTTATTAGAGGTTTTTAATATATTAGTCAGTAAAATCCAAACTCTTTTATAGAAAGGTAATAAAAGGCAATATATCAAAAGAAAATAATAATATAGAAAAGAAAATATAGAGTACAAATAGTTTTCTTGACCCTCAGGAGAGACCTGAAGAAAACACAAAAAGAACATTGGCTGTCATTCTTACCTGAGAGTAAGACCTATTGAACTCTGTGGTCTTACTTCTCAGGATGGCACTATAAATGGTATTATTTTATAGATGTGGGAAACTAATCTGCTGTTTGGAGAAGTAGCAATAACTGATCAATAATGAGCCATTGGTAGGCAGTCAGTCAGGAGGCATACTAACTGAGATGCATGTCCGTGAGGGGAATAAATTCCAGCTGAAATTACATTTCTCATAATCTTATCAAAAGAAAATCCTTCCAGATGGACCTTGTTTGCATTAGGTTCAGATCCGCTGATAATATTTTCCCCAATGCAGAAAGACATTAATCAGAAGTGGTCTTCCACCAAATCCTAATTTTTATCTACGTACCGCCCCACCACCTCGCAACACATATTAGAGTTTAAATGGAAATTAATCCTACAGCTGTCAAAACAGTTCCCACATATCTCTATGATCTGTGACAGGTCTTTGTTCCTACAGAGTAGAAAATCTGTCTGCTTTGTGTTTGTAGAGTAAGTGGGTGCTAGGTGCTGAATGATTTATTAAATCTTGGTCCCTTGTCAGCATCAAATCCCACACTTAAAGGTAAACGACTCTGGGGTTGCTGCGCTCATCTCGTTTTACAGGCTGAGGGAGCCAGCGTTTGTCCGCAGACAATTTTTCCGGGTCATGTGGCCAGCATGACTATGCTTAAAACCGGTGGATATTAAAGATTGGCCAGTTTAGAATCCGCATCAATTCCCAGTGGCGATAAAAAGATTAGAGTCAACTAGAGGGATGCATTCTCTGACCTGAAAACCATGACACTGATAAACACTGAATAAACTTACCATAAAACTAGAATAGACAGTACATCTAAAATAAAATGAAGCACAAAATAGATATGTCACTTTTATACCTCAATTTAAATATAGCCAAATATATATATTTGCTTGAATCTCCAGGATACTTTAGCCCGTTTCGGCAAAAAAAAGGTAGCCATTTCTGGTTTCTTTGCAGGTAAACATAATCCAGTAGAGATGCACTGTTTTTAAATCACTGTTGTATGGCCCCTAACATTCACCAGACAAAAAGAGGTAGAAGAGCTTGTGCATATATTGTATGCACATTCTATATCCATTATGTTTTAAATATTATCTCCTCATTCTGTATTATTTATTTGAAAGCTTACTCTATGGTTTTAACCCTTTCATGCATTAATTAAACTCAAGCATGCTGGCTCCATTACAGTAGTCTGGTTATCCCACAGAATTGCCACAAGGACTTTCTTTAGAAATGGCAGACGGATGTGGAAATGTGGAGAGATGTATTTAAGATTGCAAAAATGCAAAACCAAGAGAAACTGAAATTGACAGATTCGCCCATGCCATCGCGCCATTTCCCGCCTTCATTTCACTTCACCTCACCTTTGCATATTGAGCAGGGAGGCTTGAAAAGGGAACAGTGCATGTCAACAGTGGCTCAGTTGAGTAGTTCCCCTTTCAGATCTCGGTTCTCAATACATCAAAGTCAGGGCAGTGGCAGCTGAGAGACCCAATTTCAAGGGTGGCGCTAGAGGTGCAGCCTCTCTTCTGTTGATACATGTAAATGCCCTACACACATGAACAGGGCTAAAATCTGCTAGTAAATAATTACTTTCCATTTTTTTGGTGTCCCTTCTTGAAGAGAGAAAAGTGGAATATAGATGTAATGCAGACATGTGTCCGTAGGAGGTAATTCTGCTTTGTATTATTGGGCTTTTGAATCATAGCATGTTTTGCTGACTACAGATCGGAGCTGGCTTCTCGTATGTGAATTCTCAGTTGAGCTTTGCCACTTGTGACTCTCCCAGTAGGGAAATGGGATCTTCTGCTCAAAGTAAAGGCAAATACGAAACCCTTCTGGTCACTACAGAGGACAAGATCACAAAGATAATCTTGAATCGCCCAGACAAAAATAAATGCTATCAACCTTGTGGTGAGTACATGAAGATAGCTTCTAAATGACAGGCTCCAGTGGTATTTACATTATGTGTCAAATGGTGGTAACACTGTGTGCATTCCAGAATTTGAAATTAACAACAGGCTATTTGTTCTGGTTTAAATTAGCCAAGGCAGACAAAATGCGGTCAATAAAGACTCAACGCATCCCTTATCTAGAAGATAATGTTCTCCCCCGAGATGTGATATACTTCATGGCCCTTTAATCAAAATGTTCTTCAAAGCAAATGTTGTTTTGGGCCCTTTTCTTGCAAATTGCATTTCTCCAGACATCATAATACGAGCTATTATCATGAAACGAGAATCCTCTAGGGTTTCAGCCTCTGATTTTTGTATATGATCAAGGGGTTAATTAAAGGCTGAAGCCAACTGAGACCTAAGGAAAATCCTCCTGGGGAAATGACACGGGTCTTGGTTTATCGTCGTTTCATGTCAAGATAAATGACCAAGTAAACATTTGTTATTAAGACCCTGGATAATTTAGCCAAGTATCCCTGAACAACCATTGCAGGTTGTTGTAGGCTAGCTCTGCATTTTAAGTTCCGAGCACATAATGCAGTAACTCAATAGCCAAAAAATGTAGTAGTTCTTTTTGGCTATTTGACAGATCGTTCCCCAACTTCTATGAATATGTTGATCACATTGGATCACTGCATCCTGCACCAGCCTTCACCAACATGGTGCCCGCTAGCTGTTTTGGACTACAATTCCCATCAGTCTGAACCAGCACAGTGCTGGCCGGAACAGATAGCCAGCCGATGTAGTTCTAAGCAGCTGGAGGGCAGCAGTTTAGCAGGAAGGAGCTGTCCTGCACCAATGTGTGTGTCCCAAGGGAAGTATAGTTTTGTGGTGTAAGGACGTATCCCTGTGATTGGAGTGACTCAGGTTATTGGCACTGTTGTATAGTACTGGTGTTACATGGGACTCGGCTACACAGCTGCAAATAAAACGTTTTAAATGTGTTGTAAAGTGCGATATACAAATGTGACACTAGATGGCAACAGCGAGCTATGCGGAATTCAATGTAATTTATCAAAACGTTTTTGTTGTTTTTTTTAAAGCATTTTCACAGTGTTTTTTAAAATATGTGTGTAGATTCCACCATGGAAGCCAAATGACAGGAGAATGATTTTTGGTGGTAACCAATTTACTTATAAATCAGTAACCTGTAAATGGAGACTATTTTATACGTTAATTTATATGTTGAAGAGGAATGTTTTCGCTTGGCACCTAAAGGTGGGTTGCACATAACAGCCCTGACTCCATCATGAGTGAAAATAGCCATGATTGTACCATAAAATGACATCTGGAGGGCTCTTAAATATGCAACTATACATATAAAATAGCATATGCACATCTTACGCAAATGTGCTCTCTCTCTCTTTCTTGTCATAACTCACCCCCCTAAATCAGTATGAGCCAGTGAGAATATCTCTTTGACTCATTTTATTTCACTTCTGATTCACATGCCAGAATACGTGAGAGCTAATCACTTGCTTATTATTGACCAATCAGGATTGCTATGATTGCATTTGCTCTTACATAAATTGCCCCCGGCAAATTGGAGAGCTAGCAGGATCAGAGAAGGCTCCACAATCCAAATCAAAGGCAAAATGTTTTGCTTCAAAAATGTCTTTGTTGAAATTTTCAGGGGAAAGAAAGCAAGGAAAACAAACAGGAATATCAAAACAATCAGTGGAAACCAAAATCCAGCAGGTCAGTCGTCAGTCTACATTACTGGGGTGTAAGACTGATTCACAAAATATTCAACTCAACAGAGACCACAGGAGGTGAATCATGGATAGAAATACAGAAATAGGAAATGGGGAAATATTATTTTCAGTGAAAAGGGCTGAGTAAGAACTGCTGCGCTCCTTCATCGGTAAAAGGAAATACATTTATAGAACTGAGAAAGCATATGAACCAAGAGAAATCAGAGGATAGCTTTGTCACTGGAAGAAAACCAATGATCCAGAGAAAAATGGCCTCCCTGACTTCTGATTTAAGACTGTATCTGTTATGTACTGAAGTTCTCACCCTGGGCCAGCAGGGGAATACTGTAGATAGTTATGCAAATGAGGGATCGAAAGTGACGTTCAGTGATTGGATAGTTTTAGAAAGTTGCAACAGTTACTTTGTTCTGGAGCTCTATATAAGCAGGCTGACTGAGCTCTTCAGTTCAGTTCTGTTCTGGCATCTGAATAAAGAAGAGCTGTTTGAAGAATCGCTGTGTCGTCTGATATGTTCACCCACAACTTAACAGTATCACAATTCTTTTGTGAAAAGGCTGGTTGCTTCCACTTTCAGGGACCCCATTCCTGCAGAGACTGTAAGAAGTCCTTGTGTGTAAATCTTAGTGCACTTATATAAGTATTACACAAGCTGGCAGTTACCCATTTCTAATGGCACTTAAGGGCACATTAATTTCAAAACTGGCTGCACAGGGTCTGACTAAGGGCAGTAATAATCTGTAAAATAGATGGATCATAGGCTAATTTCAATGCAGTCATTCCAGAGATTGTAATGCAGGAAATCCTGTCCTTCATTTCAAATATGTGGGCTTCAAATGGGTCATGCCACTGTCCTTTGTTACACATGTTTGGGCAGTTGGAGTTTGTTAGAGATCAAAGCAGTTTCATAGAAATTCTTTACATAATTCTTTTTTTTCTTCACTGCCAGCCAACGTTCTGATGACTCTGCATCAACTGGAATCTGATGTGTATTCCATGTCAACTAAAATGGCCTTATTATGCTAAATTATTGGTTGTAGTGGTGATTTATGTACCGTCCCAGGCTCCTAAAATTATGTTTAAAGGAGTGGGCCTCTCGTGATTCTCTCTGTAATAATTCATGGTTGGCTCAGATTCGCAAATGATTAAGGAAAGGAATGCCAAGCTTCCAGGCTTGCCCTTGTTTTCATTTGTTGGCTAAGAAGCAATCCCCAAAATGAGCAACTTACCCGCTGAAACTGTGCTCTCTTAGCACATTTAGTCTATTCTGCTTCGAGTCAAGAGTGTTTCAGTCATGCTCCATATTCCAAAAGGACTGGCTTATGAAGCATGGAAATGATTGAAGTCTTAACCCCATGGAAGTTTATAACTGCAGCTACTGTAAAAATCCATAAGTGGTAGCTGTAAGGCCCCTTCTTTTGATAGGTTCGATTTATGGGGCCCCTCCTACCTCAGTAGGGATGCGGGTGGCGCTGTGGGTTAAACCACAGAGCCTAGGACTTGCCGATCAGAAGGCTGGCAGTTCAAATCCCCACGACAGGGTGAGCTCCAGTTGCTCGGTCCCAGCTCCTGCCAACCTAGCAGTTCGAAAGCACGTCAAAGTGCAAGTAGATAAAGAGGTACCACTTCGGCGGGAAGGTAAACGGCATTTTTGTGCGCTGCTCTGGTTCCACAGAAGTAGCTTAGTCATGCTGGCCACATGACCCGGAAGCTGTACGCTGGCTCCCTTGGCCAATAAAGCGAGATGAGACCACAACCCCAGAGTCGTCCGTGACTGGACCTAATGGTCAGGGGTCCCTTTACCCTTTACCTTTACCTACATCAGTGGGGATGGATTTACCTGGCGGCAGCAGCAGTTGGTGGGTGGCTATCAGCGAACGTTTTAAATTTCCCACAATGCCCCTGAAGACCTGATACGGGTGGCTATCAACCACCCTTTTAATTTCCTACCATTCTCCAGAGCAACACTATGTCAGGTACTCTATCATTCTGCGAAATTGCCTGCCACCTGGCACAAAGCACACAAGGCAGTGGTCTGGAGCTTTCCCTCACATATTCCAGCAATAGCATCTCTTTTCTTCAAGGATAAGGTAAAAAGGTATAGGACCCCTGGACGGTTAAGTCCAGTCAAAGGCGACGGTAGGGTTGCGGCGCTCATTTAGCTTTTTAGGCCAAGGGAGCTGGCGTTTGCCCACAGAGAGCTTTCTGGGTCATGTGGCCAGCATGACTAAACTGCTTCTTGCGCAACAGAACACCGTGATGGAAACCAGAGCGCACAGAAACACTGTTTACCTTCCTGCCTCAGCGGTACCTTTTTATCTAATTGCACTGGCATGCTTTCGAACTGCTAGGTTGGCAGGAGCTGGGACAGAGCAATGGGAGCTCAACCCATCGCGGGGATTTGAACCGCCAACCTTCTGATCGGCAAGCCCAAGAGGCTCAGTGGTTTAGACCACATGTATGCTTAACCTGCATATCTTTATGTGTGGTTTCCTCCAATTGCTGCATGTTCATTTCGTGGCTCTACTCTGACTGAAACCTAGATGAATACCACCCTTACATTCTTTGGGGCCAACTCATAATAATTAAACCAAAATCAACTTATCTGCGTGCTGTAGGCACAAAACAGAGAACAGAGGAGTAAAATAATCCCGGTAGAGATTCTTCAGGATTTGATAGTTGGTTTGCCATGTTATCTCTACAATATTTAGATAGCGTGAATGAAATGCTGTCTTCCCCGTACTCTCAGTTTCCTCCCCCCACCCTTCTCTTTTCCCACAGATGTATGGTGAAATTATGCGAGCACTTGAAGAAGCTGCCAAGGATGATTCCACATTGACTGTAATAACAGGTATTTTTATTGTGGAAGTTCTGAGAGTGGTGTTAATAAAGCAGCGGCCAAACCTTCTCTCTTGTGGGTGGAAATTGTTAGAAAGAATCTGTCTGGCAGAACAAAAGGTTCCTCTTCCTCTAGAAAACTTTTGAGCTTCAATTGGTCCACAGAGCCTGAAATTTATCCAGCGAGGGAGGAAGAAATACAGAATTCCTGTAAAATATTGGGCTTGAAAAAGAATGTGTTTCCAATTATTATTAACACCTGTAAGTATCGCATGCTAAAAGCTCCCAAGACATTGCGATTTCTTTGTGGAAGAGGGGCAATATTTCCATTTCCTGTTATTTATTGACATGTATTTCCAACCTTACAATGTATATAACCCTCACACAACAGTTTACAAGGGAATAATGATGATGATTATGATAAGAATTCATTTCTGAATAAAAATCATATATAAAACATATTGCACATACAAGAACAGTTAAAACCATTTTAAAAATTACATTTATATTCAGCCTTTGCTCCAAGGAGCTCAAGGTCACATATTTGTATCTCTTCCCCTCCAATTTATCCTCACAATAACCCTGTGAGGTAAGTTAGGCTGGGAGTGAGTGACTGGCCCAAGGTCACCCAGTGGAGATTTGAACTCTGGTCTCCCAGGTCCTAGTCCAGCACCCTAAACACTACACACATATAAAACAATTTCAAATAAATTCAGATACTGACTGGAATAGAAATCTCCTCTTGGAAGACTTACTGAAAGCGGAATTCTTTAACAGGACTTGAAAAGATAATAAAGTTGGTACCTGTTTGATGTGTAATGAGGTGGAGTTCCAAAGAATTAGGGGCCACCACAGTAAAGGCCCATTTACAACACTGTGAGGAACGGCCCTCCTGATACGATTTTATTTGCAGCATGCCCTCTCCTGTAGAACACAGTAATTGATGAGGTATATAGGAAATGAGACAATCTTTTAGGTATCCTGGTCCCAAGCTGTATAGGGACCAGCAGTTTGGGTGTACTGGTGGTGTTACCGGTAGCTAATTGGCAGCCATTGCAGATATTTCAGCAATGGTGTAATAGGATGGCAACATTCTGTGAGCAGTCGAGCCACCACACGTCACACTAGCTACAGCATCTGGGTCAACCTCAAGAGTAGCGCCACATAGAGAGCATTTCAGTGAAATATCCCATTGACTCTAGATCTCAGAGCAGCTAACAACATAAAAATGCAAACATGTGCATTCGTACTAAGCAATTGGATGGCAAACAGCATTGCAAAATTCAGAAAAGGTTCTTGTATTATTTCAGAAAGTGCAAATCAGGTAGGCTAGCCTTTAAATGCAATTCTGTTCCCCCCCTTTCCCTACTTGGAAATAGTGCTCATTGAATAGCATGAAATGGGCTGCTAAGTAAACACACGTAGACTAGCACATTTGCCTTGATGTAAAAGTTGGGCCTGAACATTCGTTTGCTCCGAAATATTTTTTTTTTGAAATCTAGAATCTAATTAATACAAGGATACAAAGCCATTGCAATCATCATTTTAAAATGTTAATATAAATAAAATCAAGAATAAATGATAAGCAATTGCCATTGGAGACCAAAGGACAAATTTCATTTGTAACATATTGTTTTGCTCAGGCCACCCATCTAGTCACTTCTTTCTGATGTTGAACTGGGTGCATATCTTATTAATATTTTCTCTATATTGTGCCCAGTAGAACAGCAAGCCTGCAACTTACACTCACTTTTCTTATGTGATCCCAACCTTACCCAGGCGATTGAAGAAGATATAAATAGATTGGAAGAACATGGGGGGAACAGGAATAAAAATACTTGGTAGAAAAACTGTCGGAAGGAGGCAAGAGAGGAGGAAATAACAGTTGACAATCCCTTAAGTGGTTGCACTCACCCTGAGAGAGAGTTTGTGTGTTGTCAGAGAGTCAGAGAGTGACACAGGGCCTAGCTAGCGAATAAAGAGCAAGCAGTGGTGTTCTGAGAGTGAGAGGAAGGTGTTCTGAGCTGCAAATGCTGTTGTGTTTTGGGTTGTGGTTTTCTTACAGGTTGTTTAAAGGGACTTCCTGGCTTTACACGTTTTTTTGTGTTTGTACGAAGTTTCCGGGAACTGAACCTTCACATAAGTTGCGGGCTTACTGTACAGTGGTACCTCAGGTTACAGACGTTTCAGGTTACAGACTCCGCTAACCCAGAAATAGTACCTTGCTTCAGTATGAGAACAGAAATTGTGCAGTGGCAGCGCGGTGGCAGCAGGAGGCCCCATTAGCTAAAGTGGTACCTCAGGTTAAGAACAGTTTCAGGTTAAGAGCGGACCTCCAGTACGAATTAACTTCTTAACTCGAGGTACCACTGTATATGAAGTTGCATTGCACTTTGTAGCCTCTCTTTCTAAGATATAGAATCATAGAGTTGGATGGAACCACAAGGGTCATCTAGTCATATAATAAAAAAAGGTTCCTGGTTAATTAGATTTGGATTGCAACCTCAGCAATGTTTTTTGTTTTTTTGTTTTGTTCGTGTCTTTGTTATTTCTATTATGTTTACCATCCTGATAAATCAGCATACTGCATACATTTAAAATGTTACTTTTGGATCTTTGTAGGACGTGGCGATTACTATTGTAGTGGGAACGATCTTAACAATTTTGCCGAAAACTTGCAAGATATTCAGAAAAATAGTGGAGAGCAGCTGAAGTAAGCAGGAGCTTTTAAATATGTTCTCATAATTAAATGCTTGATTCATACTATTACCCACATCTTTACTACATATACTATTATCCACACTGATGTCAAAAGAACTCTGGACTGTGACTGCAAATCTAGAGAGCTTAACCCTAACCCTTGAGAGCCCCCCATTAAGGGGGGCAGAAACACAAGTACATCATCATCTTTGCACCTCTCTGCTGTTCAGAATGGAAGGGCTGCCCCATCCTGGGATCCAGTGAAATGTAGGCATGTTTAAAGGAGCAACTGAGCAGTAAAAGCAAATGGTCTCATGTGCCCTGTGGATTTTAGAAAGCGTGTTCTCCTTCATAGAGAACACGTGTTGTGGTGGGGTCTGACAGGCCACCCTTCTGTTGCTGGGCGGGTTAGTATGGATGGCCATCCGCAGTGATTGGGCGGTTGGGTTACTGGGCAAATTTTGGTGTTGCCATTTAGGGGGATGGACCAAAGGTTATAAAATCAAGTCACGCAGCACTGACTTGGCTCTTTTGCTGCGTGCATCGCATCATTTTCTTTACATTTCCAACATTTATTGCTGAATTTATACATTTTCGCTAACTTAACAGGTGTAATATACCATCTACACATCATTTTCATCACATTTTCTTTTAGGGCATTGCATGCAGAAAATTTTAAACCTTCTTTCCATAATTTTACCCAATCACTCAGCTGTATATTATACCCAAAATCTTTGGCCCAGTGAATCATAACCGACAGAGCTTGGGCTGTTTGACCTGGGAAGCCTTCATCCAAGTATGCATTTTGCAGCAGGGGTGGGGGTAAGGTTGTGGTTAAGTGGTGGTGAGGGGTGTACACTTTGCACATGCTCAAAGGCCACCCTGTCTTTATTCAGCTGAATCCCGAAGCTTCAGGTTTCGGGGCTTAGCCTTGTCCATCCCTTCTCCATTTAAAGGAATCTGCCATTAAGAGAGACTTGGATCAGACCCACTGGCGTGGAATTCTTTTTGATATTTTGGTTAATGAAATTACGATCTGAGACAAAAATCATGTGCTGGTGCAGTTCTCAACAGTAAACTGACACGTGAGAAACCTTCAGTGCAAGATCCATTTTCAGATATGTTTGTGGCTCCTGTGTACATTGCATTTTATTTTTCTGTGCAATGAAGGACTGCGACTTACAAGAGACCTGTTTTTCTCACGCCATGCACAAATAATGGCAAGAGTCTATCTATGGCATATTGAAAGTGTAAAAAGCAAGTTTTAATTTATGACAGCTGGCCTGATTGAGATGCCCTTATCCTCCCTGTTATAAATTATGAATGAATAAAGCAGTATCCCAAGGGAATGGCGGAAAAGTGGCTGTGGGGACATTAAAATGCATTTGCTAGAATTTATAGAAGGCAAGAAATCCCCATTTCATACTGCTCCATTGTTTTGGGAAAGTGCAGTCAATAATCATAGCCCTTGAAGGACCCGTTTCTGTGTGGTACAAGGCTGAGTGATTACACTTTGGGTTCAGACAGTGAGCCTAGTGTTTCCTTTCAGGCATCTGTATAGATTATTCTCTTTAAGAACCATGAGATGTTTTATTGCTTCCTGGGGACAAATGCTGAAAAAACCTGCAAAGAACTTCGAGGGCAAAGAAGAGCATAAGTTGTCAAAACAATCTGGGTCCATCTGTGATGAGTTTTAATGTAATGTCTGAGTAGTGGCCTTTGTATACTTTCCCCCACCGTCACTCCCTGTTCCCCCAAGTCAGAAATCAGTACTTTATTTGGAGAATCAGAGAATGGATGTGTGTGTGGGGGGGGTATTTTTTCCCCTCCCTGAAACTGTGTTGCAACATCTAGACCAGGGGTCAGCAACCTTTTTCAGCCATGGGCCAGTCCACTGTCCCTCAGACCATGTGGTGGCCCGGACTATATTTTTGGGGGGAGCTCCCGTTGCTCGGTCCCTTCTCCTACCAACCTAGCAGTTCGAAAGCACGTCAAAGTGCGAGTAGATAAATAGATACCGCTCCGGCGGGAAGGTAAACGGCGTTTCCGTGCACTGCTCTGGTTCGCCAGAAGCGGCTTAGTCATGCTGGCCACATGACCCGGAAGCTGTACGCTGGCTCCCTCGGCCAGTAAAGCGAGATGAGCGCTGCAACCCCAGAGTTGGCCACGGCTGGACCTAACGGTCAGGGGTCTCCCTTTAAGGTCACAGTGTGTGCACATCAGAGACGGGGGCGGGGGTGTATTCACCCAACAACCTTTTGGGTTTCCTCCCCACTGCAACCTCCCCCACATGCCCGAACTCCTATTCATGAAGCTCTAATCTGCGCATGAGTGCTCCTCCGCTCATGTGCAATAGCCATCTCAAATATACCTGCCTGGCATAAGTACCAAGTGATGTTTCATCAAAGCAAGAGTTAGCTCACACTTCTCAGGGCATTTTCCTGGTGCTTTCCTCATCGCTAAAAGTCCAGGCTTTGTCAACTATAATTTCACAATATGAATTGACTCATAAGTGAGCCATGGAGGAAAGAGAAGGGAGGAAAGGGATTAAGAGGAAACCTGCTTCCCCACCTACTGCTTCTTTGCATGTTCGGTGAATCTCTTCGATCTTTTTTTGGTTTTCCAGATCAGGGCTAGATCTCTACAGATTTTTAAAAACGCTGTACAAAAACACATTATAAAAGCTCTTAATGGAAAATCCCGTTGGCGACGGATGACTGCTCTATAGCGCCATCTGGTGCCGCACGTTTATAACGCAGTTATAACAATATAATTGATAAGTGTAGCTGGGTCCCAGGTGAACTTGATATGAAACTGTGACTGGGTCATTTAGATTCATTCACTAACTGCATGTTTTGCTCTCAGTGAGCCAGCTTTATTGGGCGCAAACTAGGGAGAGAAGGCAGGAACACGCAACAGCTTTCTTAGTGGCCGCACTCTGAGCATTTTAGATGTTTGTACCATGCTGAAAGCTATTCCCATAAGTCAGGGATCAGCACACTTTTTCAGCAGGGCACCGGGCCACTGTCCCTCAGACCTTGTGCGGGGCTGGACTATATTTTTTTTGGGGGGGGGGGATGAATGAATTCCTATGCCCCTATGTATGTACAGAACACCACACCAGAAGGAAAAGAGATAGAATGAGAAAGTGAAACCTAGGCTCCTTTTGGCCTTATTTTTATGACTTTGAAAGAAGAGATAACAGAACCAGTTTAAACCATCTGTACTCAGCTTCTCTGAAGGAATAACCTAAACATCAGGAACTTACTTCTTGTTTCTTTCACACACAGAAGCTTCCAGAACCCTCATGAATTAATTAGAATAGGAAATATCAATACTTTCTGCACTAAGAAATGCAAACTGACAGGCTCTCCCCTCCCTCCCTGTCCTTACAACAGCCCTGTGGGGTAAGTTGGGCTGAGAGATGATGACTGGCCCAAGGTCACCTGGACGCAAAATAGGGAATCCAAGCCTGTGTCCTAGTCTCTGGTCTTCATCTGATACTCTACACCACACCGACTCTTATCTCCAGATTGCGGCCAAGGAGTTAATACAGCAATGTGGGTAAAGCAACTTATATGAGCGGTCTTACAGGAGGAGTATAATGAATTGACAACAGGGAGAGCAAAAAGTCTTTTCAAGTTGGTTCAGGGAAGCAGCAGTAATGATCTGAAACTGCCCGGAGGAACTGCTTCAGCCAAGCAATATTTCTGAATGCCTTAGTCCCCTTCTTCCCTGCAGAAGCAGCATCACTGGAGACGGCGAAACTCAGTGAGATAAAGCACTTTAAAACTGCCGCAACTGTTCCACCCTGCATGCTAGAGTAGCCCTCCGTCATGGCCAGCTGACCTACTTACTTGCTGTTTTCTGCTCATATTAGTAACCGAAGGATACCTTAAAAAAAAAAATGATTATGATGGAAGGTTGGTAATAACATCCCATGGCTTCTGGTGATTGTGTTCATTTTTAACATCCAGCAGCTTGGAAAAGAGCAGAGAGTCTACGGTGCATTATTAGAAAGACAGCTTTGACATCAATAAAAGTTGCCCCGTCACACACACACACCTGGGACCTTTTGCATACAGAACATATGGTCCCTCACAGAGCTACAGACCTATCATCCATGGATTTTTAAGCTAATATTTGGAGAGGGAGAAAATAGGCTTGGGCAAGACGTGGACTGCTTCAGATGTCCTGTACAGTTGTGTTGATTATTATTATTATTATTATTATTATTATTTCAACTTATACACCACCCTATACCCAGAGGTCTCAGGGCAGTTCACAACAAGACCACAACATAAAATAGTCAAACCTAAAGCAATAACTCAATACCCCCTCCCCCCAAAAAGCTACATTCTAAAAGGGTGTTGGGTGTCAATCAGATCAACCAAAGGCCTGGTTAAATGGAACATTTTTGCCTGGCACCTAAAGGTGTATAATGAAGGCGCCAGGCGAACTTCCCTGGGGAGAGCATTCCACAGACAGGGAGTCACTGCAGAGAAGGCCCGTTCTCATGCTGCCACCCTCCGGACCTCTCAAGGAGGAGACACATGAAGGCGGGTCTCAGAAGATGATCTCGGGGGCTGGGTAGGTTCATATGGGAAGAGGCGCTCCTTGAGGTATTGTGGTCCTGAGCCATTTAAGGCTTTATGGGTCAAACCCAGCACTTGGGCCTGGAATCTAATTGGTAGCCACTGCAGTCTCATAGTTACGTCAACATTTCTAGCTGCCTCATCCTGAGTTATACCACTCCAGCCCAGAATTATCTTCTCCCACTGTTGGCTACTTCCCAGGGACTCAAGCAAAGACCTTACCCCTCCATGCTACCCAATATCATTTTCAATTGGAGAAGTCAGAGGTTGAGACCTTATGCATGAAAAGGATATATGCTGCCACTGAACTGTAGCCTCTCTCACATATACAACATGGGTCCCTGTGGATGGGAATGTGGTTTTATGGCCAATAAGTAGGAGTGGCTCAAAATAATAGGTGGCGTTCTCACTTCCTCTTGGAACCAACTGGCTGTTCCTTTGCATTGTTCCTGATTCCTCTGCAATAGGAAGGAATCTAAGGAAGGAGTCTATGAAACATCCTGTGCACCCTAAGCAAGAAATGGGTTCAATGGGGCACATTTGTTTATTTATTAAGAGTCTTTTTAGCTCATCCTTTGTCATCTGATCCCAAGGTGGGAGTACAATATGGTTTAAATGGTTGAAACTTGTCTGATGCAATTAAAAGAATAGATAAATTACCGTATTTTCTGCACCATAACACTCACTTTTTTCCTCCTAGAAAGTAAGGGGAAATGTCTGTGTGTGTTATGGAGGGAATGCCTACGGGTGGCATTCCTACGGATTTTCCTCCTCTAAAAACTACGTACGTGTTATAGAGCAAAAAATACGGTAAGCGTACGTCCTAAAGATGTTACCTGTTTGAAGCTTTCTCAAACACTCTCTGGTTTTTGCTCTTATATATACATACTGTATCTACTTCAATGTCAATGCAGGTGGTGTTTCAGACCCCTCTTAGCCTACTTGGACAGACTCCAGAAGGCTGCTCAACTTACACCTTTCCTAAGATAATGGGCCCCCTAAAGGTAAGTAGCTTAACTCATTGCTGGGGGGGGGGAACACCCCAGTACCAACCAGTTGTTATACCTCTTCCCCCTTCTCCGCATTTCATCGTTAAGATTAATTTCATTTTGTTCCTGTGGTTAATCAGGAATAGGTTTTGAGACTTAAAACAACAGACACTATGACACTAAAATCCTTCGACAAAATATAGCCACGGTACTAGTTTGGTTTGCAGTTGAGTATACACCAGAAAAATGCACCCAAAACAATTGAGCAGCTTCCCTACGAGGAAAGGTTTACCTCCTCACAATTTACCACCCCACATCTCCCAATGTTGCTTTCCCCTCAACTAATCTCCAGTACTGGAAGTGAGTCCAAATGGAGAAAAGTTTGTGGCAGATGGGGAGATGCTTCAACACTCTCACCCATGCACCACTTAACCTGGACCCCTCACCCCACTTGATATGTAATTGGGGCAGCCCTGCTTCTAAAGGCACAATGTGCCACCATCAATTTATAGTAGGGCTAGCCTTCCAGAAGCTGTTGGGACTCCATCTCCCATCAACCCCTGCCAGCAGGGTCAGTGGTCAGAGATGATTGGAGTTGTAGTCCAGACCTGGTGTATATAGTTCTCCACCCTGGGCCTTGCATTGTGATCCTGTGTGTATTTCCTCAGAGGAAAATGCTGCTGTATTGATGAAGCCTTACTCCCAGGTAGGGATGGAGGAGAAACTCAATTCAGTTCACATTTAAAGGTGAACTTACCTCATTCTCATTTTCCAAAACAAAATCTGAACCAAGACACAGCCATATTTGTACTTCTCTGAATTTGGCAAGGCAGTTCTCCAGCTGAGTAATGTGTACAGAAATCCATATACTAATGTGAAGCGTGCATATAAATGCATATATTAGTGAGAATATCTTACCAAAATGTATTGTTTAGGAGGAAATGCTTGTTAAAATGTGTATATTAATTGGAATTGCATGCAAGAATGTGTTTATTGTGAGATATTTGCACTAAAATGCTGATAAGTTTCATGAGGATTATTTTAACTAAAATTTGCAGATTGCTCTAGAAATGTAGAGAACTGAATTTAAGACTGGAAAAAGGAGAAATTGAGAAAACCAAAATTGAAAGATTTGTGTATCCTTGCTCTCAGGTAAGTGTGCATAGGATTGCAGCTCAACGTACACTTACCTGAGAGCAAGTCTCCTTGAACTCACTGGCACATGCATAGGATTGCCCTGTCTGCATTCTGCTATCACAATGGGTAACTATGAAGTGTTAACATTATTCTTCCTAGACTATCTTCAATGGCAGAAATCTCAATTTCAGCCATCTCACTTAGCTGTAATTTAAATATTGATGTCTGTAAATCGTACTAAAAACTGCTCTATTTTTATACGGCAGATTTTAAGGTTATTTTTTACATTCCTTGCACATTTTGCAGTAGCAGCATGGAACGGGGAATTCTATATTAAAGACATCTAATTATATGTGTGAAAAGTAATTGAAAGCCTCCTCTCAGCCTGGCAATGCAAAATATTTGAACTCTGTCCCTAACAGTATGTTTCCCTTTCATCATCTTGATTATTCTTTTTCAAGCCTGCCAGATTGAATTTTCTGAGGTTCATATAACAATCCCCACAGCTTGTGACTTGGAAAAGATCAGATTCATGATTCAGAGGCTCACGAGCTCCCTTTTATTTGCATGCTCTGACAAGGGTAAGAAGATGAGTGATTGGTCCAAACCGAGTGCCCATGAGGTAGTCCACATGAGGATGTAGGAATCCATAAGAAAGGATTTTTGAATCAGAACAGAGAAGGGCCATGGTTCAGTTGTAGAGCATTTGCCTTGTATGCAAAGGTTCAAACCCCACCAACTCCACATAGGACTAGGAGAGAATCTTTGCCTGAAACCTTGTAGATCCACTGCCAGCCAAGGCAGACAATTCAAAGCTAGAAGAAGAGAAGAAGAGGAGTTTGGATTTGATATCCCGCTTTATCACTACCCAAAGGAGTCTCACATTCTCCTTTCCCTTCCTCCCCCACAACAAACACTCTGTGAGGTGAGTGGGGCTGAGAGACTTCAAAGAAGTGTGACTGGCCCAAGGTCACCCAGCAGCTGCATGTGGAGGAGCGGAGACGCAAACCCGGTTCACCAGATTACGAGACTACCGCTCTTAACCACCACACTAGAAAGACTGATAATTGTCTTACTCAGTATTAAGCTAGCTTCCTATGATAGCCAGAGGAAGCTCACAAAGGGAGCGTGATGGAGAGACACATAATTAAAGGTCCACCAGCTCTCTCCCAGCAGTCAGATTGCATGTTAAATAACATACCGTAAATTTCGCTCCATAACACGCAGTTTTTTTCTCCTAGAAAGTAAGGGAAAATGTCTGTGCGTGTTATGGAGCGAATGCCTACAGATGGCGGGGGAATTTGCTGCAGTCATGAGCAGTCCGTGGCTCGCTTTGAAACAGCAAAGCGGGTGTAAGCAGCTCCTGTCAGCTAGCGGAGCCGGGGAGGAGGGAGAGAAGCAGAGCGGGGTTGGCTGCTTTAAAACCCCGTCCTCTATGTCCCTCTCTCCTCCCCACTGAGCTGCTAAGTAGCAGCAAAGCTTTTCAGCCAGCCTAGCCGGGAGGAGGGAGAGAAGCAGAGTGGGGTTGGCTGCTTTAAAACAACCCCGTGCTCTCTGTCCCTGCCTGCAGTTTTTTGCTGTCCGATTTTGGATTAGCCACTGTAGGGGCTGTGTGTGTGTGCTTGAGCTATCGTTCTCCTCCTCCTGCTTCCCCTTCACTCTCCCTGCGCCCCTGCGACTTTAGAATTGACACTCTGTGTGTCTCTCTGTGTGTGAGGGCTCCTTCTCTTGCTTCCCGTTCACTCTCCCTGCGCCCCTGCCCGCCCCTGCGACTTTAGGATTGACACTGTGTGTGTGTGTGTGTGTGTGTGTGTGTGAGGCATCGTTCTCCTTCTCTTGCTTCCGTTCACTCTCCCTGCGCCCCTGCGACTTTAGGATTGACACTCTGTGTGTCTCTCTGTGTCTGAGGGCTCCTTCTCCTTCTCTTGCTTCCATTCACTCTCCCTGCGCCCCTGCGCTCTCCCAGCGCCCTGCGACTTTAGGGCCAGTTCTCTCTCTGCGTGTGTGTGTGTTTTGACCTCACTGCGCTTGTTGGGGGAGAGTGTTGGTTGCAATTTTTGGTTACTATCGTGGTTTTCTTGCTGGGGAGGAGGGAGAGAACAAAGCCTGCTTGTTTTAAAGGAGCAAAGCCGGAGAGGAGCCTCTCCTGCATTATTCGCAGCATCCTTCTCCACACCCCCCACGTGTGCTCCTTGTCCCTTGAGTGTTTTTCCTTCCCTCCCCACTTAAAACGTGGTTACAAAGCACGGATCCACATGGATCCTCAGGATTTTTGTATTGGGCTACCCCAAACTCACTGTCAGATCACATGTCTGTGGCCACAGCATGAACCACAAAAATCATACATCCACCGTTTCATTTAGAATATTTTTTTCTTGTTTTCCTCCTCTAAAAACTGTGTGCGTGTTATGGTCAGGTGTGTGTTATAGAGCGAAAAATACGGTACTAGGAAGAGCAAAGGGGATAAGTATACTAGTAGTGTGCCCTGACTGTCTGAAGTTAGAGAGAGGTGGATCTGGCAGTTTTAGTTTCTCTCGGCTTCTCATTTTTCCAGCTTTAACTTCACTTTGCCCCATTTCTGCATTAGTTTGGCCAATTAAAAAAGCGTGCATTTTTGCAAGTGTTGCAAAAGTATTTGCAAGTTATTGCATTTTTGCAAGTTATTTTCACAAATAAACATGTTTTTATGCGCACTTTCCTCTTAAGATGTGGTTTTGGATGCATTGTTTGGCTGGAGAATTGTGCTGCAACATTTGTAGAAGTGTGTGTTTTGAGCAATACAGTGGTACCTTGGTTCTCAAACTTAATCTGTTCCGGAAGTCCGTTCCAAAACCAAAGCGTTTCAAAAATAAGGTGCACTTTCCCATAGAAAGTAATGCAAAATGGATTAATCAATTCCAGACTTTTAAAAACAACCCCTAAAACAGCAATTTAACATGGATTTTACTGTCTAACAAGATCATTGATCCATAAAATGAAAGCAATAGACAGTGTACTGCAGTCACACAATCAATCAGTAGCTGAACTGGGTTCCACACAGTCACAAAAACAAAAAGAGCCGCAAAAACTAAAACGCAAAATAAACAGCAAAAACAGACAGACCTCAGTGTAACACTCAAACCGGAAGTGTGGCACTCAAAACAGAAGTGCCACGGAAGTGTGGCACTCAAAACGGAGAATGTTCGGCTTCCGAAAAAAGTTCACAAACTGGAACACTTGCCGGTTACTTCCAGGTTTGCAGTGTTTGGGTTCCAAGTTGGTTGAGTACCAAGGCATTTGAGAACCAAGGTACCACTGTATCGACATTTCAGTTTGTGTATTGGTTCAGGGAGTGTGATTTCGGGAGTGTGATCCCCCCCCCTTCTACCCCATATGGAACCTCCCCCCACAAAGTAGAACCCAGGAAGATCCATATTCTAGGAGACTCTCTTCTCTGCTGTCTAACTTTTAGAGGGCAATGAGGCATAGCCAGCATGTTCATGCCTCCGCCTTCCTTCCTGCGGCTCTAAACATATGCAATCCAATGTCTGTAGAGGGCAAGTATGTCTCTCGGAATGGATGCTCTCATTTTAGTGTCCACGGCTAAGAGCTGTCAAGGACCCTGCCCTCCATTAATTCGTCTAACTCTTTAAAAAGCTATCCGAGTTAATGTCAAGCACCTCATCGTGGCAGTGGATCTTACAAGTTAATTACGCCTCACATGAAGAAGCATTTCCTTTTGTTTATCCGAAAATTACTGCTAGTCAGCTTCAGTGTTTGGCTTCTAGAGTCTGAGCAGAGAATAATTTATTCCTCTTCCTTGGTCGTAATTTCACAAACATTTATCGCATCTCCCACTCTTCCCTTCGTAATTGTTGCTTTAAACAAAAAAAAGCCCCAAGTACTAACTTTTCTCTTCTTAGAAAAGGTGCTTCACGTTTTCCCTTGATTATTTAAGTTGCCTTTGCCTGCACTTTCTCCTACTCAACAATGTGGTTTTGAGGTGTGAGAGCCAGAACAGTACTTAACATTTAGGTGTTGAAACACAGCTACAGTACATACATAAACCCAAGAGGAAGATGGATAACTGTCTCATACCAAAGTGAACCACTGGATTTGTGTAGCTCAGGCCTAACTTTACCTGGGGTGGAGAATCTAAGGCCTGTAGAGCAGGGGGACAAATGAGGACCTCCAAATTCTCCATCTGGCCCTCAGACCTCTCCCCAGCCTACAGCCCTTTGCTTCACACTCCAATTATTTTGCCTGCCAGGAAGGTGTCCCTAATCTCTGATAATGCCCCTTGCTTCTCTGGATAGATAGGAACGTGTGTGTCTAGAAAATAGCCTACCATATAAAGGTGAAACTCTTACATCTGTTGCTTTGCCCACTTAGGGCTCACCTTGGAGGCCCACAGAGAGTTTCCCAGAAAGACATGTGGCCCTCTGGCTGAAGTCCAGCCAAGCTGATTCCTTCTAGGTATTTTGGGTTACAACATCCATCAACCCTGGCCAGCAGAAGCTGGCGAAAGCTGGTTGGCACTGTACTGCCATCAGTTCTCCGCCATTTCAGACAGGATTCTTTCTTGACCCTACCTGGAGACACCAGGGATCAGTCCCAGAAAACTAATATACTCATGCAAAATAATTATAATATTTTAGAATTTTGGATACCAGCTGCATTCACACACTGGCACGTTTAACACTGTGTACATAAGCAAAAATATGCTGAGCACGTGTGGTTGGGTCTTAATATTCAAGGTCCTTCAGGAATAGGTTCTGATCTTGGTAGACTGAGAAGAGTGTGTAGCTGTTTTATTGAAGAATCCAAATCTTTAGATTAGCAACCATGCAAAGCTTGTCTGAGGCTCAGGGCATGAGTCTTGTTAGAATAAAATTATAAACTCAAACAAGAAAAGCAGCCAGTCCCTGGCAGGGTCCCGCAGCCAGTTTAACCCTCTAAGCCCAGGGGAAGTGTACCCAGCGGCCTTCCTCCGCTTCATGGGCCTGATCCAGAGTCCCTTTTGTTCAACCTGTCTCAGGTCATCAGACTTTCTCGGAATAAGAAACATGGACAGCTGCTTGCCGTGGCAACACGTCCCTTAGTTTTCCAAAGCCATCAAATTACAGCATTGTTGTTACTGTTTTTCCCCTCGGAACAATTAATAAAAATTAGAATAAGAAAAGAATGTCACAAGAACATGGTACAGAATAGTATGGCGAACACTGCAGTAAGGCGTATTCTAGGTTTCTACATCTGGGCTGCTTCCAGATGGTTGGCTTTTAGTGCCACTGAAGCATTGTTGTTCTGTTGAAAGCTGGAAGCAGAATTGTAATGAACCTACCACACAATTAGGGAAAACTGTGCCTTTTCTATAAGTACATTCCACTATGCTTTGTCCACACCAGGGAACATAACATAAAGCATCACATCACATCACATCATATCACATAAAACATAAAACACCTTTTGCATCTCAGCACACAACCTTTAAGGTGGGTGGCATTGTTATAAAGTCTGACTAAGCAACTCTGGCTGTCCTGAGAATGCCAGATTTAATGATACCGCTTGTATTCACAGAGTCCACACTCTTAAAACAAAATTGGTTGAAGGTCTCGCCATCTGAATAGCATTTAGGCAGAGCGGCTTCTTTTAGCTCTCTCTGTCTCTCCAGCAGCCAAGAACTGGCAGGAGACCTCCATCTCCTTTGTACAGCCCACTCCAAGATCATTTATTTTTTCTGTTCTTCAGGAGTTGGCAAGAGCCTCACTTGTGAGATAACTGGTTTAACACTCCAATCCAGATTCTGCGAGACAAGTCAGTTCACTGTGAGATTAAACCTTTGTGGCATTTTTCATCATTGATATGGCACTTGTATTACAGGATGCTTTCCCATTTCTTGCTAATTATATCGTACCACAGTAGCTACATGCACATCGAAACATTTGCATATTGGCAAAATTTCATAGGCCTATAAGATGGATAAATGGAGCAAGCACCACCTCTTAGCTATTGAATCTTCATTATTGTTTTCTTTCACTTAGGCAAAATGAGATGCTCCTTTTAAACAAGAGGATCACTGCCAATGAAACACGAACCCAAGGACTCGTGACAGAGGTTTTTGCTGACAATACTTTTCAGCAAGAAGTTTGGACAAGGCTGAAAGCATATGCTAATCTTCCTAGAAATGTTCGTAATAACTACAGCACACACTATTCATAGCAGCGCAACCTTATACATGTTTACTCAGGAGTAAATCTCATTGTGCTGAAGAGGCCTTACTTCCTAATACGTGTATTTAGGAGTTCCTCCTTAATCATATTAAAATACTGAACCAAATACCAGTCAAAATGCCAACAAATGTTTGTTAGAATGCATAAAAAAGATGTCATTACATAGGTTCACTAATGAGACAGAGAACCAAAAAAAAAGAGAGAACCGTTCACACATCAATTTTCATGTGTGATCTCAAATGACAATATTTTCTTTCTTTGTATCCTGCAAAAATCAGGCTGCATCCCAGTCATCCCTAACTATGAAGGCACAGTCTCTAGGCAACCCTTGGGAGTATTTTTGCGGCAGAAGCAGCTGCTGGAAAAGAACTTTCTTTGACAGCAGGGTTTTAGTAGATGCTCTTCTCCTGGTCATAAGAAAAGGGGCAGAACTATAGCTCAGTGGGCAAAGCACAGGGTTTGCATGCGGAAAGTCCCAGGTTCAGTCCTTGACATTTCAGGGTACACCAGGGTAAGTCTCTTGCCTGAAACCCCAAAGAGCCTCTGCCGGTCAGAGCCAATACTGTACTGGAAAGGCCAATGCTCTGGTTCAGGTTGGCAGCTTCTTATGTTCCTTTGCGTAGGCAGTAGGGGAGGAATTTGGCTTGGTCCTCAATCTCATGCAAACCTACTTAATTTGTACTTTCTAAAACTATACCCCAAAATTCACACCTCTCTGGAATTTATGGTGAAATTCTCCACCAAAATAATTGTGTACAAAAATGAGTAAGTGCAGGGAAATGCACATATTTTTGAAAATAGCATGTAAACCTGTATTCTAGTATAGAGCGCTCTGGTGTCATTGGGAGTTCCCTGGCCAAGGGGAATTGCCACACTGGGGGAGGATTTGCAGCTGAAGAGTGGAGAGTTAAACCTCTTCTCGCAGTGCATTGGCAAAAATCCACCCCATGCTCCATATTATTTTTTCAAAACCCACTGATGATGCATGCTATGCATTTAACATAACCTGTAGCTAGGCATTCCTGATTAAGAATCGGCAGACAGGAAGCATTTGTAATGCTAATGAACATTGTAGCCATCAAAGGCTTTTGATTCCCCTTAGGAGTCTGTTTTAAGTCATCTGTGTGAAAATGCCCTAAGTAGAAAAGGAGCCACAGTCAGGGCTCACTGAAAAGAGCAGGGGAAAGGGGGAAACCTGAAGTAGCTGTGGATATGGGAGCCGCCTTTAAAGAAAGCCCACTTAGTCACCACAGAAGTCACATTTAAAGTAAGGTTACCAGATTTTTTCAATGAATCCGGGGGCACTTTTCAACTTCAATGGATTTTATATGGGGACTGGTTTGTAAATCCAGGGACTGTCCCCAGGGATATCTGGTAACCTTAATTTAAAGACACTAGGCCCAGGAGCTCATAGATATGTTGTTGTTGAGTTGGGTGTGTGTGTGAACCATTATAATATTTCACTTTGGTTGCAAAAATACCTGTTCTTGATCGTCTCACTTGTTATATAGTCCAGTTTGTGAATAAGGCACTCTTGGGAGATGGGGCTGCAATAGAACATGGCTGTTTGCAGTGGTGGGCTTTGGTCCTATGGCACCCTGTGTTGAGCCCAAAATTTGGCACTCTCACTCCCGCTCCTCACACTGCCTTCCCAAAACCAGGTAAGGAGGCACTGGGCTTTGAGAAGGAGTCACAAGGGCTCTGGCAGGGTCCCAGAGCCCTCCCTGCTCCTTCCCAAAGCTGGAAAAGCACTAGCTAGGCTTTGGGAAGGAGGAAGGACCCGAGGACCCTGTCAGAGGTTCACGCCCTCTCGGCTCAGTGCCCAGTGCATGCAGAAAGCTCACACAGCCCTATATCCTCCTCTGCTGTGCAAAGCTCTTCCCAGCAGTGTGAATTTTGCCAAGAAGACTCTCGAGTTTGGGCTCCAGCAAATGACACCCTCAAAAAACAAGCCACTGTGTTCTGTGGCCTCCAAAAGAGTGTTCAAAAGCAGCCCCACACAGCGGGCCTGAATTATGTCTGCTCATTCCTCGCTTATCTTCATTTGTTAAGTCAGAGCTCTGTGTCAGATTAGTCGCTCTGTAAAACTCACAATCCTTCTATAACAAAAAGCATCTTAAACCTAATTAAAAGCTCAATTACCCACTGTGGTTCTCTGAAAGCCAGGGACCAACACGGTGATAATCCCTGAAACATCTTATTGCTGCTTTGCAAAATCTCTGATTTGAATTTTAGGGCACGTTCACACTACTCGACAGCAGGCATTCAGTGCTTCAGATGCAGGCACCTTACTGAGGTGCTGCACATACAAGCAACACCATCCTCACGTTGTCCCTTTCCCTTCACAATTGACAATCCGCTGTGCCTTGAAAATGTATTTAGCAACACATTGAAATAAGGGCTTTGGGGAATTAGCAATAGAGTGCTGTTCTAGTGCATACCAGTAGTAGCCAGTGGGCTAGAGTGGCTTTGCTCAACTGGCTTCCCAACATAGAAGTCACTGCCAGTAACCGAGAGGGGTGGAGAAGTGGAGAGGCTGTCGCAGTGCCAGGGCAGCAGCAGGGGCCTTGGATTGGCTCCATTGCTGTGCCTGCGCTATGTGGACCTCCCTGCCACCTCGTCCCTCTCAGTTACTGGCAGAAAATCTCTGTGTTGGGAAGCCAGCTGAGAAACATTGGTCCGTCCTGCTCTGCGGGTGGCGCTGTGGGTTAAACCACACAGCCTAGGACTTGTCAATCTGAAGGTTGGCGGTTCGAATCCCCGCAACGGTGTGAGCTCCCATTGCTTGGTCCCTGCTCCTGCCAACCTAGCAGTTCGAAAGCACGTGAAAGTGCAAGTAGATAAATAGGTACCGCTCCGGTGGGAAGGTAAACAGTGTTTCCATGCGCTGCTCTGGTTCGTCAGAAGCAGCTTAGTCGTGCTGGCCACATGACCCAGAAGCTGTACGCCGGCTCCCTCGGCCAGTAAAGCAAGATGAGCGCCACAACCCCAGAGTTGGTCACGACTGGACCTAATGGTCAGGGGTCCCTTTACCTTTAAAAGAGAGCCAGTGTGGTGTAGTGGTTAAGAGCGATAGACTTGTAATCTGGTGAACCGGGTTCAGGTCTCCGCTCCTCCACATGCAGCTGCTGGGTGACCTTGGGCTAGTCACACTTCTCTGAAGTCTCTCAGCCCCACTCACCTCACAGAATGTTTGTTGTTCAGAATGGTAATTCAGTTACTAAGTGTAGCTTAAAAATACAGGTATTTTCACACTGGTGAAAATGGTGGAGAAAAGTAGAAAGAGAGTGCCCTGGCAGGAAGAAGGATATATATATCACATATGGCGCCTCCATGAGTGGAAGCAAATCCTGTGCTTCGGACGCACAGCTAGCACACCTATCCCTGCTCACGTTTTTTGTGACTTGCGTAACCTTGTGACCTAAACAGGCCTGTGGCAATTCTGTGCCTCAGCTTCTAAGATAAGCACAACGATAATTGCACCAGAGCAGAAATTAGGAACAACAACCAAAAAATATCTTCCTAGTATTGCTATGTTAATTAACACCTGTGGTGGAAGAGAAAGCCTTGGTTTCTCTCGACAAATAGGATGAAAACTTGCCAATAAATTCTAGTTCAGCAATTTCACACTGGAGCCTTTTTTGCTGAAGAACTGCAGCTTTCAGATCAATAGCAGAATTTCCTGGTAGATGGAAATGTTATCTCATTGGCGCTCTTTTCTTTAAAGTTCCACAAGATTCTTGATTTTGATGCTACCTCCTGGAGCAGAAGCGCTCAGACTGTGGACCCATGAGCTCCACACAACTGGCATAATAGAAGCCAACTTCTAGGGGCTGAGGGATCTTTGCCCCCCAATAATATATTTGAGGGGGCCCCCCTCCAAGTTGATAGGCATTGTCATTCAAATGGTGTATGTGCGCTGCATCATGTGATTATTGGGGCGGGGCTTACCCCCATATTTTATTCAAGTTGGCACCCAATGGCATACCCTCCAACATTTCTCCAATAAAAATAGGAATGTCCTATTCTATAATAATAATAATAATTTCACTATTTCTACCTCACCCACCTGACTCGGTTGCCCCCCCCAACCACTCTGGGCATTTTCAAATGTATATAAAAACATAATAAAACATTAAACATTAAAAGCTTCCCATTTCTCCAATGAAAATAGGGACATCCAAAGGGAAAGCAGAGCATTCCAGGATCAAATCAGAAACTGGCATGGCTTCTGTAAATCCAGGACTGTCCCTAGTAGGGACACTTGGAGGAGCTGCAACTGGTATGTGGAAAGGTTGCAGAAGAGTTGAGAACAGCTGTACTTTGCACTTGATTTGTTTTTTTTTCCTAATGGGGGAGACTGAGGCCACTTTGACCAGGACTGGATTACTGAACAGGTTAGCAAGACCCTAGGTTCCATGATATGGCACTGGTTTTTATTATGGTGTCATTCCCAAATATTTTTTTAAAAAACTAAAATAGGACTTAATTAGAAGAAAAAGTTTGGTTTGATTAAGTTGTGCACAGAGACTCCTCAGCAATTTTCAAGTGGGGGGAGAATTGTATTGAGTGTGACCAGCATCTTGTACTAGTTCTATCTATTCCAACAGGGCTTGCTTGGGGTAATATCCCAGTTGAATTTATAGTGGGTTGTTTGCCCTTATGTGACGAGAGCCCCCAAATGTGCAGATACCAATAAGGCAACCTTCATTTTGAGCGACAAATTTTTGTCTATTTCATCCCCACCCCAGTCTCTAGCCCTCTCCCAGCAGTTAATGAGAAGTGTGGAAAAGGAAAAACTGCATGCAGTCAATTCACGAGAGTGTGACCAGCTTGTGGAAAGATGCTTTTCAGACGAATGCATGAATGCTGTAACATTCCAGAAGAAGTCAAAATTATAATCTTGACCGGGAGGAAAACGGATTTTTATTGCCCCCGTGGAATTTGCCTTTGCGTCTATGTTCTGTATGTATTTTTAGTCTCTCTTACACCAGCACTAAGTAAGGGATGATGTATCATATGGTGTAATGCAGGTGACAGGATGACCTGGTGATGCATTTTCCTCCAAGCAGCCTCGTTGCTTGGATGGTCTGGTCCCCGGTCCCCTAGTGCCAATCAAGATCCTTCTGCAATGCTGAATCCCTGTAAGAGACAAGTGCTATTCCTCATGAATACAGCCTGACAGTGTATATATTATGTATTAGCTACACTGAGTTCATGCATGTCAGGCTTAAAATTGATTGCCATACTGCATCAGCTCCTTGCTGCCTTGTTTCTTGGCTGCTTTAAGATCAGAATATTTCTGTTTCTGGATATGTTAAATGTACATATGTGTACAGAGGCATACCCAGGGTCCCTCGTGCCCTTGGCAAGGAGCTGCCTGTGTTCGATCTCGCCACACAATATATGGCATACACCCCATAGTCTGATAGGTGATTCTTGTGCCCTGGGCGGGGGTCTGTTTCATCAACCTCTATGTATGCCTCTCTATGTGTACACAATTGCCTGTAAATGCACACATTTGTATTGATGCCTGACATATGGCCTCAATGCATCACTATGATAGGGTAATTTGGAGATGCACCAGTGACGGAAAATTAATGACAGTCTTATCCTTGTCCAGCTAGCATAATTCAAGGATGGGACTGCCTTGTTAGTGAGTATATAAGCATGATCTTGTCAGTGTTCACTGGTAATCATTTCCTGTAAAAAACAAAAAAACAAAAACAACAACAAACAAAAGTACTGGGAAAGCAACATCATGCAGAATAATGAAAATGTACTTTGAATGTGTGCAATGACTCCCCGTTGTGAAAACCCAACTATTCTTGCTGTGCTCCTTAGGATGCAATTGTAAAGTGCACAGTATACCACCGACTTATTCTTTTTAGACTATTGAAGCTTTGTAATAAATAAATATGTAGGCAACCATTTTGTGCAAGAACAAAATAAATGACAAGTCTAAAGGAAGATCTTAACAAAGGGTGTGTGTTTTCCTTTTCATACTTCCACAGAATTGCAGTGCAAGCACATCATACTTTTAAAGCACACTCATTCCATGGTTTCCTCCCCCAAAGGATCCCAAAGAGATTTTCCTTGTTTGCACTCTGGCAACAGAATGAAAGTTACTTTATTAAAAAGTCTATGCAGTGGAAGGAATTTCTGTGCAACTTAACGTTTTGTAAAGGCTCAATTAATGTGATTTTATATTTTCAAAAATCCCTTAGAACAGAGGTCATGCTACTGTTTTCCTGTGAAATTCTGCCCTTTGCAGTGTGCTTAACATCATCATCAGCGTTGCACTGAATTTTTGCAATGTATGTTTTAGATTCCTTTCTCTTACCGCCCTGAAATTTGTGGAGATATCAAGGGAGTTTGCCAAAAACGAAAGAACAAAAATCACAAACAAAGGGGGTGGGGAGAGAACTCAATCACATCTTCAGCACTTGATCCAGGTAATTCCAGTTACCTGGCTCCCTATAGTTTCGTTTTAAACTGTACACCTTAAATCAAATGCATGCATACTCGTAAGTAAGTCCCATTGAGTTCAATGAACTTACTAATCTGTGCCAGAAATCATAACCCCCCCCCCAAATGAATTGTTCACCTTTCTTAACTCTGGAGCAAGGCAAAGCAGGTAAATGTGGCTACAGAATTTTCAACACTGTAAACTGGGGTGACTAAGTAGGATCAGTAGCTCCTGAAACAAAAAGAATTTTGGCACCTGACCAGGTCCTGGGAGGCAAGAGGTACCAAGACCAGGTCCTGGGAGGTAGAACAATGGACTTTCATTGAGACTCGGGTAGAGCCCACCACTTTTTGAAAGTGTGTAGATGCAGCACAGCATAAAAGTAAGTGTGTGTGTTTTTTTCTTTTCTTTTAATGATGGGAGTTGTAGTCCATTGGTGAACTACAGCTCACAACATCCCTGACTCCTGATGTGATCACCTGCACTCCACAAATGAAAATTACCATATTTTTTGCTCTATAAGACTCACTTTTTCCCTCCTAAAAAGTAAGGGGAAATGTGTGTGCATCTTATGGAGCGGATGCAGGCTGCGCAGCTATCCCAGAAGCCAGAACAGCAAAAGGGATTGCTGCTTTCACTGCGCAGCGATCCCTCTTGCTGGTCTGGCTTCTGAGATTCAGAATATTTTTTTTCTTGTTTTACTCCTCCAAAAACTAGGTGCATCTTCTGGTCTGGTGCGTCTTATGGAGCGAAAAATACGGTATGTGGTTTTTGCAGTGTATAAAAGATGGAAGATGCCAAGGGAAAACACGGGAAGGCACAACTGGATGACATTGTATGCTGCAAAAAGTAGTGAAAGAGGCACAGGTATTCCATACTAAAAGTGCAAGCACCCTTATCCCACAGTGTTCAGTGGGGTTTCTTCCCTAGAAAATACATTTACAATTGCACCCTTAATAAGTTAGTTCTACATGCTAAGGGAAAGAGCTGATGTTCTCTTTTTATGGAGCCATTTGTTAAAAGCTGAAAGTGGGATACAAATTAAATAAAGAAATAAAACAGGATAAAAGACCCAATGCCATTTGTAAATGCACAACTGGCAAGTAAAATTCTAGACGTGAAATCTGATGGTGTCTTTGAATTCTGCAATATGCTGTTTCTGGAGAAATAACAGAAAATGCACTTTGCAGTTGTAGTATATATGAAGTGCTACTCTCAACATGCAGGCAATTCAAGCAAGTGAGGCTAGGATTTTAATCTATGTAAAGTGCTGTTTTTTCCTCTAGGGATACAGAGCTCCCCCTCCCCACCTCTGTTGTTAATAAGTAGGTCATTCCTATATTTTTAGACAGGAGAGTAAACTAACTGTTTGAACTCTTCCATCTGAGGGTGAAAAACATTGATTATTACACTTCTATGCAGCACAAAAGCACCTGTAGTGTTTACTCTGACCCATCAAATATTTATCATTGTTCCTGAGAGGCTATTTCAATTGCGAAGAAGGCAATGCTCTTTTTTTAAAAAAAAAACTTGTTATCTCTATGGGAAGTGGAGAGATATGGAGCACATAACTCTAAAAGCTTAGAAGAACAAACCATACTGGCCAGCTTAAGAAATATAGCTATAGAATTCTGATTCAGATATTCAAAAGGGAAAACCAAAGGAGGGGCAAGTTAGCTGTTTAAGAAGCAAACCAAGGACCGCTCTATGAATACTATGCAACTAGCTAGCTGTTGCATATAGAAAGTACCGTATTATTCTGATGGACAGCGGCTGGGGAGGGATTTTTACGACCTTACTTTTGTGTTGCAGCAGAGGCGGAGCTGCCTAAGGCCAGGTGTACGTTTTCCTTCAAAAACAAACAAACCCTACTGCTTTGAGAATACAGTGGTACCTCAGGTTAAGTACTTAATTCGTTCCGGAGGTCCGTTCTTAACCTGAAACTGTTCTTAACCTGAAGACCACTTTAGCTAATGGGGCCTCCTGCTGCTGCCACGCCACCAGAGCACGATTTCTGTTCTCATCCTGAAGCAAAGTTCTTAACCTGAAGCACTATTTCTGTGTTAGCTGAGTCTGTAATCTGAAGCGTATGTTCTCATCCTGAAGCAAAGTTCTTAACCTGAAGCACTATTTCTGGGTTAGTGGAGTCTGTAATCTGAAGCGTATGTAACCTGAGGTACCACTGTAGCACTGAATTTCCCCTCACTGACGGAATAGAAGCCATTAGTGTCAGCTTAACCCAGGGGTAGGCAACCTAAGGCCCGGGGGCCGGATGCGGCCCAATCGCCTTCTCAATCTGGCCCGTGGACGGTCTGGGAATAAGCATGTTTTTACATGAGTAGAATGTGTGCTTTTATTTAAAATGCATCTCTGGGTTATTTGTGGGGCATAGGAATTCGTTCACCCCCCAAAAAAATATATATATAGTCCGCCCCCCCCCCATGGTCTGAGGGACGGTGGACTGGCCTATGGCTGGAAAAGGTTGCTTAACCTATTTTGCTTAACCCCTGGCTTAACCTATTTTGTAATTTAGTTAAATAATAAAATGCTAGATAAAAGAAAAGGAGAATTCCATGGGTGCCCCTAGAATAGATCCAAGTTTGGGGCAAGTACTCTTTGGAGAGAGTACTCTAAGCAGAGATTTAAAACCTCAAAACATGTTTTACTTTGCTGCATGTTAGACTTTCAAAACTTCCTTTTCTACATCGCTTGTAAAGTTCCCCACTCTTCCCTTAGCATAGAAATAGACCACATATTTGTTAAGTTAAAAATGGTTTGCTTACAAACTCTTCAAAGGTCAGCAAGAAAAGACAGGCGGCATAACTTAGGTTCCAGAAATGGTAAATGTTTCTAAATTATTTGTACAGAAACACAAAAGAATGGCATGTTAAAGCCCAGGGGTCTAAGCTTGGAGTGTCCAGTGGAAGAACAAAACAGTGCAAACTCCACAGACGTAGATGTCCTTCAGTGCTACTTTCCAGCTTTTTGATGGGGGTGTAGTTTTGATAACTACAATGAGATTCTTGTTGGGGTGGCGTGGGGAGGTAGACACAAACATAGGACGCCGCCTTAGTTACTGAGTCAGACCATTGGTCCATCGTGCTCAGCATTGTGTACAGTGCACTGACTGGCAGCAGCTCTCCAAGGTTTCAGACGAGGTCATTTCCCAGCCCTACCAGCAGATGCTGAGGACTGAAACTGGGACCATCTGCAGGTAAAGTAGATGCTCTACAAATGAACTGCAGCCTTTCTCCATTATGGATTTTGGAACTTTTCACAACAAATTCCCTGCCCTGTGGAACACCCTCCCATCAGATGTCAATGAAATAAACAACTATCTGACTTTTAGAAGACATCTGAAGGCAACCCTGTATGGGAAAATTTTTAATGATTAATGTTTTACGATTTTTTTATGTGCTGTAAGCCTCCAGGAGTGGCTGGGGAAACCCAGCCCGATGGGCAGGGTAGAATCATAAATTAATAATAATAATAATAATAATAATAATAATAATAATTTTTAAACAGTGTTTCTGTGCGCTCTGGTTTCCGTTATAGTGTTCCGTTTCGCCAGAAGCAGTTTAGTCATGCTGGCCACATGACCCGTGGACAAATGCTGGCTCCCTCAGCCTGAAAAGTGAGATGAGCGCCACAACACCATAGTCGCCTTTGACTGGACTTCACCGTCCAAGGGTCCTTTACCTTTTACCTATTATTATCAGTGCTTTTTTTCTCTAAAAAAAAAATGTTTAGGGGTACTCTCATTTTCCTACTCATATTGAAATACTGCCCCTTGATGAGGCCAAACTTAGAGGCCAAACAAAATGTTTAGGGGTACGTGTACTCCTGCGTCCCCAAGGGAAAAAGCACTTATTATTATTATTGGGGGGCAGGCAAGTCCTGCCCTGTATAATCGGCCACATGATGTGGCACACACTCACTATTTTTGGGGGGTGAGGGGGGGAAGCACCCCTGAAATATTTTATTGGGGAGGAGGGTGAAGGAAATGAGTTAGCTCCTCTTATGACTGTTTGGGATGAGGGCCGGATTTAGGTTTGATGAGGCCCTTTATATGTCCAGCTGTCCTTTGTCAACAACAAATTGTCGCTGTTTTTGGTGTTCAATATATACCATATGGTAATTTATGGACGCAATAGGTATCTAAAGCCATTTGCACATAACAAAATATGTATTTTATCCAATAAATTGTTGCACTTATCTTATATTTTGGAAATGTACATCCAGTGTTTTCCCCTTAAAATTTTTTGGGGCTAAGCTATAGCTTATTTAGCTTATACATAAATCCGGCTCTCTTTGGGATATATAAATGTAATAATAGTAATAATGTAATAATAAATAAAACCAGCCCGGCTACAGAACCTGTGGGAAACTTGCCCCACTACTTTGGTTTTGTTTGTTTGCTTATTTGTTTCTAATAAACCAGCGTGGTCTGGCAGCATTTCCCCTCGACGCTTCCTCCTCTCCGGGGAAAGTCGCGCCCCCGCGCGGCCAGGCCTCCTCCGCCCGCCTTCCCCCTGCGCGGCTCCTCCCTGGATGATCCTCTGCGCGGCGGCGGCTCCTCCTCCCCGCCTCGGCCTGGCCCGGCCCGGCCTGCTTCGAGGGCCGAGCGAGCCTCCCTGAAGTGGGGCGGGGTGGGAGAACCGGTTTCCCCTGCGCTCTCTCATTGGCCAAGGTAGGAGCTCTCTCGCTTCCTCTCCGCCCCGGCTCTTCTCCCTCCCGAGCGATGCTCAGCGGCGCTGCCGCCCTCCAGCGCCTGACGCGGGGCCTGCTGCTTCGCCCTCGCCGCCTGCTCCGCGGGGTTAGGTGAGAGCGGCTAGTCCCGGGCGGTGGGGCGGAGGGGCGCGAGTGTGTCTGGTTGGGTTTACAAGTCTTCCTTCCCTGACAGGCCAACCCGGTGAAACGCCGCCTCGCCGCGTTTGCAGGGCGAGAACCACAGGCGTGCCCTTGTTGCGAGTCCTTGCGACATCCCGCCAACCTGCTGGCGAAGCTGGGCGGAGGGAGAGCTGCCCTAGTAGGTCCTCATCTAGCTCCGTGTTGCCTGCACTGGCTGGCAGAGGCTCTCCAGACGTTTTCTGATGTTTATATGCGCGCTTGAAGCCGCCCAGAGTGGCTGGAATGGACGGGGTAGAAGTAATAATAATAATAATTCAGACTAGGGTGTCCCTCGCTGGAGATTGAACCTAGAAACTCGTGCATGCAATGAAATGCAACAAAAAGTCTGCCAAAGCGTGGCGATGCCAGGGATCAAGTGTGTCTGGAAATAAGGGGCAGCCTGTGGTGTGGAAGACCTGCTTTATTGTTATTATTATTCTTCAGACTAGGGTGTCCCTCGCAGCTCTCTGCTGGAGAGGCCGGGGAATGAACCTAGAACCTCGTGGATGCAAGGAAATGCAACAAGTCTGTCGAAGCATGGCGGTGCCAGGGATCAAGTGCGTCTGGAAATAAGGGACAGTCCATGGTGTGGAAGACCTGCTTCTTTAATTATTATTATTATTATTATTATTATTATTATTATTATTATTATTATTATTAAATTTATGCTTTTCAGGTTAATACATATCACTGATTTTACAAATCATTTTAACATTGCAAAAACTAGACTTCCTTCCCCCTCTTTCTGCGGTTCCTTAAATTTTTAATATCTTCTGTGTATCCAAATTAACTTAACTTGCTCATTTATTCATCTGCTTTAAATATATACACTTGTTGTTGTTTAGCCGTTTAGTTGTGTCCAACACTTCGTGACCCCATGGACCAGAGCAGGCCAGGCACTCCAATCTTCCACTGCCTCCTGCAGTTTGGTCAAACTCATGTTGGTAGCTTCGAGAACACTGTCCAACCATCTCGTCCTCTGTCGTCCCCTTCTCCTTGTGCCCTCCATCTTTCCCAACATCAGGGTCTTTTCCAGGGAGTCTTCTCTTCTCATGAGGCGGCCAAAGTCTTGGAGCCTCAGCTTCAGGATCTGTCCTTCCTGTGAGCACTCAGGGCTGATTTCCTTCAGAATGGATAGGTTTGACCTTCTTGCAGTCCATGGGACTCTCAACACCATAATTCAAAAGCATCAATTCTTCGGCGATCAGCCTTCTTTATGGTCCAGCTCTCACTTCCATACATCACTACTGGGAAAACCATAGCTTTAACTATACGGACCTTTGTCGGCAAGGTGATGTTTCTGCTTTTTAAGATGCTGTCTAGGTTTGTCATCACTTTTTCCCCAAGAAGCAGGCGTCTTTTAATTTCGTGACTGCTGTCACCATCTGCAGTGATCATGGAGCCCAAGAAAGTAAAATCTCTCACCGCCTCCATTTCTTCCCCTTCTATTTGCCAGGAGGTGATGGGACCAGTGGCCATGGTCTTAGGTTTTTTTTATCTTGAGCTTCAGACCATATTTTGTGCTCTCCTCTTTCATCCTCTTTATGAGGTTCTTTAATTCCTCCTCACTTCATCAAAGTTGTGTCATCTGCATATCTGAGGTTGTTGATACTTCTTCCAGCGATCTTAATTCTGGCTTGGGATTCATCCAGCCCAGCTTTTCGCATGATGTATTCTGCATATAAATTAAATAAGCAGGGAGACAATTGTTTTATAAGAGTGGAATACCCGCTTTAAGCCTGGATGGGGGAGGGGCTCCCTGCGACACCTAGCACCTGGGGGAGGCAATGGGTAGGGCCTCAGTGGGGCCCACTGCCCACAACTGCCTTGCACCCTCCTTTTTAAAAAAGTGCCTGGGTCCATTATAATTTCCTCAGATGACCTGGAACATTGGAGGCAGCAATGTACTCTTGCTCATGCTGTGCTCCCTGGTTTCCTACAGGTATCCCATAGGCTGCTGTGAGAACAGGTTCCTGGATTAGATGGGCTGCAGGCCTCCTCCAGGGGCAAAACTAGGCTTTATTTCACCCTGGTCAAAGACCCAGTTTGGCATCCATCCATCCTATGCACATTTGTGGACACACACGCACAGGCTGAGAGCTTTAATGGCGCCCCTCTGGAGGCTTCATCTGAGTCCAAACAAAAATGGCCGCACGCACCTCCGTAGCTCCGGCTCTTCCTCATCCAGCAGGTTATTCTTATGTTCTTATATAATAAGTGCCAAGTGTGGTTCATCCCCATTAAGTAACTCCCAGGCGTTAAGTTGGGAGCCATAGAGCAAGCAGAAACAATTGGGGAGTTGTTCTGCTTCTGTTTGTATCAAATCCCTATACGACACGAGAGGCCTCTCCACTCTGCATGATTTCTTGCGAATTGCTGAGATGGGATTTGTGTGCTTGCTGAGCATCCTGCCCAGGTCAGGGCGACCTAGTGATCAAATTTCAGAGGTCTGATGGTTGCTGGGATACTTTGCAGATTAAAAATTCTACAGGTGTTGTCAGCGATAACAAAAAGTGAATGCCTCTGATTTGGCTCCTGTGCAAAATGTTTCGCCTAGCAAGTTTTAATTTGAGGAACTGCTATGTACAGCTTGATATATTCCCCTCGGTGCTATAGGGCTTACTGTGTGTGTTTGATAGCTGCCTATTAAGTATTATTTGTAATGCAAGTAGTGGTGTGAAATGCAACTCCCTTATCCCATATGTCCTTACTATTTTCATTTTATGTACCTCAGTTTTTAAAATTAGCCTTTGGAGAAGGTCTGTTGCTTCCTGTATGACAGTGGTCCTATTTAGTCCTGTTTAAAAAGAGTTGAATGGCAGCATCACAGTGTGGTTATGTCCATACCTGATGCAGTCGAGTGTGTGGATGGGATATCATTGCCAATGAAAAACACCTGCAGGACTTTAGCACAACACAGTTATTTTTATTTCTATTTAAATGAATATGTCTGCCCTCTCCTTTTTCTGATGCTTAAATCAATTTAACATTACACAAAAAATATTATAATACGAAGAATAAAACAGTTCAAATATGCAACATGAAATCCTTTTAAAAACAACAGCTGCAGAGATCACGAGTAAAAGCAACCGCCGCAGGCAAAAGCCTGATGGAGTGAAAATATATTTACCATGTTTTTAATGTGCTATTGTCAAGTGGTTTACATAATTGCACAGAGGTTTTTGCAAGAGCAACTGCAAAAAAAACTCACAACACACACTCTACTAATAATAATATGGTTGAAAAAGTATGGGTGTCCATTTTGTATTGTTTTTAAATTTCATATTCTGTTTCCGTGTAACTGTTTTTTAGGTGTTTTATTATGTTATATATACCTTGAGGTATATATGTGGAAGGCGATTAATAAATAGGAATTAATTAATTAATTAATAAACAACAACAACAACAAGTAATCTGGTAAGCAAATGGGGTAGCAAGTAATGTTTCAGAGGAGCACCAATTACTCCTAAGAATAGAGCAGGATATTCTCCAAAATCTTGGAAATTCACATTCATCATTGACTTGTATGTAGGAGCTTGACTTTGAAGAAAGCTATCTGCAACAGGGTATGATATTTGGGGGGGGGGGTGTTTGCAGGTAAAAAACACAACTCCACTGTTAATTTTTCAAAAAGTAACCTGCATGGCAGCTGAGCAGAAATGTGAATCTGTAATAGATTAGCCTGGGATTAAATGGTATGTGCTTCCCTAACCTTAGTAGTGGAATATCCATGTGCAACTTGAACGTTTGTTGGAATGTGAGTCAGTGGAGATGAGCCTACATTAGGGTATCAACTGATTTCCATAGGTGGACCAACACTTTTCTGGGGCTGTAATTCCAGCATTTCTTAGCGTAATATATTGTTATTCTATCAATGCAAATAAGGAATTTTAGGATGCTTTAGCTACACCCACCTGCTTTCATGATTAGCTTGAGTTTTTCACGACTTGCTGTGTTGTTTTCCATAGCTGTAAACTTCACCCAGCAAGTAGTACAGAGAACCCTGCTGTTTACGTGATTAGTTACTCCGAGATGAAAGAGAGGTGAATCATTCATGAGCAGCTGAATCTTGCCAGGAAATGATGATTCCCCTGCAAAACCCACTTCAACTTCTGATTGACTTCTTTACTGCGCAAAAAATAATAATCAAAAATCAAAATCAGATTCAAATAAGCAATTCAGATTGTTGAATGTGGTAAAGTAATATGGGATAGTATGAACATTTAAGAGGGAAGAATGCTGCAGGTGTAAATTTAGCACCAGTTCAGTCCGCGTTAAATATAACACATTTTCAGGACTATTAAGCGGTACGTGTTGGGCTGCTACTATTTCTTTATCATTTGTTGTTAATGGGTTTACACTGTGTTTTTGTAACCCAGCAAGGCAGTGTACAACAAATCAAAAACAAAACAGCATAAACACATTAAAAAAAACAGTAAAGCATAATAAAAAACCATTAAACAAGCAACACCATTAGGAAATTTTAAAGGCCAAATGAAAATATGTGACTTGGCACCTTTTCTAAAAGCAGAGATAGAAGCAGTGGTTCTCAAACCTTTTTCTCTCAGCCACACTTTCAGAATAAAAATCTGCTTGTGCCACACTGTTTTTTTTTTTTTTATTGATAACAAATACATTGGTGGGGAAAAGAAGCAACTCCTGGCAGTGCTTGATTTATAACATAAAACACAATTCCTTTATAATATCATGAGACATCCAGAAAGTATAAAATAATATAGCTACAAAAAAAGCATGAATTCCTCCCAAAATTTAATTACAAACAAGCTTCTCGCATTAATTACCTTAAATATGTATACAAACTCAATGAGAGGTGTGAGCTTGCTTTTGCCGGGTAATCTCATTTATATTAGGTCTAATTTGAGACAGACTCTCAACTCCTCAACACAGAGAATTATTCATATTTGTTGAAGTTGAAAATCCCGTGGAGAACTGTAGAAGAATAGCCAATGCTATTCTCCAGCACTCTGTTCGAGTGGTGATTTTGGATCACAAGTAGGATTGTCCTCAGTATCACTTGATGCTCTTGCTCTCATTTTATAAAGATATCTATCCATATTCTGCGAAAAATAAATAAACAAATAATACTACAGTGGTACCTTGGGTTAAGAACTTAATTCGTTCTGTTCTTAACCTGAAGCACCACTTTAGCTAATGGGGCCTCCTGCTGCTGCTGTGCCACTGCTGCACAGTTTCTGTTCTCATCCTGAAGCAAAGTTCTTAACCCGAGTGTCAGGGAACTGCCATCGGAGAGTCAGGTGGTGGAAGGGCTCAAGGAGATTAGGAGACCCTCGGATGCTGAGGAAGGAACCAGCAGGGGGAGAGAGAGAGTTCCCGCAGAAACTCAGTCGGAGGGATGGCTCCAAGATACTTCCAGTGAGAACAGCGGAGAGGTTTCAGGACCTCCGCTGGGGACGCCCACTCTGCGCAGGAAACTGTCACGCAGAGATTCCAAAAGGAGAGTTTCCGTTAAGGAACTCCTATGTTGGCGCAAATTCCGGAAGCGCCCACTGACGGATTCTGCCAGCGATTGAGGTAGCCATGCGCCCATGGCTCCGCGGACGGGGAGAGTTTAGAAACTGATTGCAGGAGTTAAGAACTCAGCCATTTACGCACAAGCAGCCCCTTAACCCATCACACCGAGGTACTATTTCTGGGTTAGCAGTCTGAAACGCCTGTAACCTGAAGCATCTGTAACCCGAGGTACCACTGTATGCTATTCTATACTACACTGAAATGTTTAAATCAGGGTTTCCCAACCTTGGGTCTCCAGCTGTTTTTGGACTACAACGCCCATCCCCAGCAGGACCAGTGGTCAGGGATGATGGGAATTGTAGTCCAAAAACAGCTGGAGACCTAAGGTTGGGAAACTCTGGTTTAAATGTTTATTTGATTGTCCTTGAATCTTCCCACCACACTTGCCATCCTCCCTTGCCACACCAGTGTGGCGCGCCACACCCTTTGAGAACCACTGCTCTATTTCACAGTTGGAGTGACAGCCCTCTGCAGGTGGTGGCATCCTCAAAAGAGCCTCTTCTGCAGATCTTAGTAACTGGAAAGGTTGCATCATATTTCTAAGGCAACCCGAGCCTTAGACCTATCACCCTCTAGCTCCTCAATGTCTTCTAGAAACCAAGTCGCAGATTCCTTGTAGTAACATCATGCATTTTCCGTGATTGTAGTCTTTTGACTAATTTCAAAGTTATTTTAAGCTACAAATTCAGGGCTTAATTATGGCAAGGAGACCTACAGATGTTTCAGAAAAATAAGTAATTGTAGGGTTCAGTGTTCCAAATCACAATGCACAAACAGGTTTTTAGCATATATTTTATTTTTAAGCTTTAACAAAGAGGGAAAAGAAGAAAAATTATAGACTTGAGGTCATGGAGCCCACAGCCTTAGAATTACCCATTTCTCCCTGCCAAGAACTTGAGGCTGGCATTGAGCAAGAACCTGTTTGTGCACTACTGCTGTAAAAGCTGCTTAAGCTGACACACTTACTGCACATTTAATGTCACATGTTCACAAACATGTGTTAGTGCAAACAGTAAAAGGAAGGTTGGGGGAAATCTTCAGTCTACAGTGGTACCTCGGGTTAAGTACTTAATTTGTTCCGGAGGTCCGTTCTTAACCTGAAACTGTTCTTAACCTGAAGCACCACTTTAGCTAATGGGGCCTCCTGCTGCTGCTGCGCCACCGGAGCACAATTTCTGTTCCTGAAGCACTATTTCTGGGTTAGTGGAGTCTGTAACCTGAAGCGTATGTAACCTGAAGCGTATGTAACCCGAGGTACCACTGTACACAAGTGTGTGGAGCAGTAGCCTGATAACCACCTCCCTCGTCTTTAAACTGGAAACGGGCATACTTAGGGGTTGGTCAAGCTGGCCTCCACCAAGAGTGCAGGCCCAGGGTGAGTGAGCAAAAATTGCACCTCTTCTTGACACCCCTGGGCCACTTACAAGGCTTTCCTGTGGCGGTGGAGGGCATGTGTGCACATGTGTGCAAGTAGGCGGCCAGGCTTTCCCAGTCCAAATGGCTGTAGCCACAGGAGGCAGGCACTGGCCAGGGCATGTGAATCCACTCTCTCTCCCTCTCCTTTCAGGTTTGGCCAGATGTAGTAGCCAAGTGTCATGGACTGGCTAGATGCAGAGGGATGGTGGGAGGCACCAGCTGGGGAACGCCCTGGAGAAGAAGGCTCAGTGCCGGGGGACTGATGGTGGGATGACGATGAGCGGTCAGAGGCATACATGGGTGTTGCCAGGATTTTTGTTAGGCGGGGGCAGCCAAAGCTGTTGAGTCCCCGTCCTGCACTGATGTGACGTGAAGTAGGTGCTGATTTCCTGCAAGATCTCATCAGAGTCTTGCAAGATGTCAAGGAGAGCAAAATTATCTCATGAGATAATAATAATAATAATAATAATAATAATAATAATAATAATAATAATAATAATAATTACTATTATTATTATTATTATTATTTATACCCCGCCCATCTGGCTGAGTTTCCCCAGCCACTCTGAACGGCTTCCAATCAAATGTTAAAAACAGTACAGCATTAAATATTAAAAACTTCCCTAAACAGGGCTGCCTTCAGATGTCTTTTAAAGATAAGATAGCTACTTATTTCCTTCACATCTGAAGGGAGGGCGTTCCACAGGGCGGGCGCCACTACCGAGAAGGCCCTCTGTCTGGTTCCCTGTAACCTCACTTCTCGCAATGAGGGAACTGCCAGAAGGCCATTGGCGCTGGATCTCAGTGTCCGGGCTGAACGATGGGGGTGGAGACGCTCCTTCAGGTATACAGGACTGAGGCCGTTTAGGGCTTTAAAGGTCAGCACCAACACTTGTGGGTGAGATCTTTCAAGCGCTTTCAGTGATCCTGAACTTACAGCTGTCAGTTCTCTGAAGGAGGTCCAGCAAGGACCCACAGCCCAGGTGGGGCCGGCTAGCTCCGGGAGGAGGTGTGTGATTCCTAAGGTGGAGTAGGCTCAGGACAGGGGAGGGTCACATGCCTCGTCGAGCCCAGAAGGTATAAAAGGAAAGCTGTCCTGGCCAGGCCTGTGTCCTGGCCCCAGCCTGCCAGGCCAGTGGCTGGGCTGGGGGTTGCTGAGCTGTTTGCATGGGGTCGCTGCTAGGCTTGGCCCACCTGTCTGTCAGCTGCAGGCACCAGCGGTGGGCAAGATGCCCAGGCAGGAGTTGCCCTTGGCCAAGGGCTGGGAGGAACCTAGCGACTACAGTGGCAAAGTCTACATCGACCACGCCACCAAAACCACCAGCTGGGTTGGCCCGCAGGACAGGTGAGGAAGGATGGCCGGGGGGAGAAGCAAGGTGTCTGAACTCCCCTGGTTCAGGAGACTTGGGGTGAAGCGTGTGGCTTTAGATGGCTCCATCTTGCCCCTCTTCCAGTTACGCTCAGTGGCATGCAAAGATGGGGAGCAGGGACATGGTTGTGAGAGAGTGAGAAGAAGAGGAATCTGACGGACAATGAGAGACATGAGAATTGGGGCAGCAAGTGTGAATTTGGGCCAGGGCTCAACTGTTTTCGGTCTACACTCTGGGAGATGCAAAACTGTAGTATAGTCTCTGGGCATGTGCAGAGTGCCTTTCCCTTGGCCCTTAAGCAACTATAGATTTAGTGCACACACAGTGGGGAGCGTTGGCCCCTGCCCACTGGAGAATAGCATTTTCCCCCCTGGGGGAGGCACAGATACAGCTCCTTGCCAAGGGGGCGCAAGGAACCCTAGGTATGCCTTTGACTGGAAAGGCCACTTTCAGAGAATCCTTTGCCTGTTACTTCTTTGGTTCGAATCACCTCCTCCTGAGGCAGCTTCTCCTGTTAATGAAGAGCCATCAGGCTACCATTGCATATAACAGATAGTTTGGCCTTAAGCCATTCCAAATTTAAATGTGAGCTAAAATTAACTAGTATGTGGTGTTCCCGCATACTTTCCTGTTCCCAGTAACTATCCCCTCCTGCCTACCTTCCTAACTGTAGAGAATTGCGAAAGCTGTTTTCTAGCCTTCTAAAATGGCAATGAGAGACACAAACCCATTGATCTAATCATGAATATCTGCCCTCCCTGACTGAGCTAATTGGAAGGTTCTGCTGTAGGGACCGTAGTAGCCGTGTTGCACTGAACTGCTTGAAGGTTGAACTAATGAGTTTAGTGCTCATTTAGAATGTGGCACATGCAATCCATCTAGGAGGAACAACGTTTCCAGTGCTAAATGTAGCACTAAGAGCTCAGTGTGAATACAGATAAAGTGGCATGCAACATCTTTTGCAAAGTGAAGGAATGCTTTAAGAACGATTTTTTTTGCAAAGAAGATGTACTGCATGATTCATGAGCTCTCTACTGCTGGGTTTTGGGTGGTCATTTATTCCATGGGAGAATATTCAGGACTGTAGACTACTACCCAGATCCTAAATGTTTGTAGTAGTCACGTCTCCTTAGAATTCCACTTTAGGGTAATTTCATAGTTACTTCATACTTTTGTGCAACAATTAAAAAGTTCTGTCTTTTGAACATCATTGGTGATGCTGCAAGGATTAGGATCTGCCCATAAGACCGCATACAGGTTCATAGTCGAATTTTGAGAGCAGCAAGATGCAAAAGTTATGTAGAAGAGGGAATTTCAGCAGGTGTAACTTGCGTGACAGGGGCACCTGGCCACCCTAGTGACAATGCGCTCAGTTTCTTTGAGGTGCTCATGCGACAGAGAATTGTTGTTGTTTAGTTGTGTCCGACTCTTTGTGACCCCATGGACCAGAGCACACCAGGCACTCCTGTCTTCCACTGCCTCCCGCAGTTTGGTCAAACTCAAAGCTAAAGTGGTGCTTCAGGTTAAGAACAGTTTCAGGTTAAGAACGGACCTCCAGAACGAATTAAGTTCTTAACCCGAGGTACCACTGTAGAGGTGATTGCATCAGGTAAAGATTTCATTAGCCTTGCACGGCAAGCTAAACCTGCTGAAAGTCCTTCTTTAGTACAAAGATGAAGGAGCTCTGCAGAAGATTGACATACACTTGTAAGTAAGCTAAATTCAGTCCCCAGTGCCCAAACTGCAATCAGGGTTTAAGATTAATGATTTAAAAGGCAGGAGGTCCAATTGAGTTCAGTACAGGTCTGCTTGTTCTCCCTGTCCCTTTCTAGGATCTGATGGACAGCTGTGCTGCTTCTGTTTTGCCTCTTCCTCTCTCAGTTGGTTGGTCTGTGCGTGTCTCATAGTCTGTCCTTTTGAGTCCTCTTCCCTTTTTATCTCCTGGAGCCACTGTCAACAATTTGTGACTACGTACACAGAGAAATCTGCATTAAATGCTGGCAATTTTTCATGAAAATTGTTATTTAATTCCGAATTAGTGGGCTTAATTTATGATTGGAAAAATGAGAATGAGAGACTTAATTGGCAGATAACTCCATCCTTACACTCAGGTAACTGAATAGCAGGGATGGGCCTTCCAAATGTTGTTAGACTACAGCATCCATCATGGTGGTTTTTTAAAGTGGCATATAATAGTTCCCAAATAAAATAAAAAACCATTGGCAATGCTGCCTGGGGCTGATGGGTTTTAAAGTCCGACAACATCTAGAGGGTCCCAGGTCCCCCCCCCCCCGGTGAGTAGAATTGCAGTCTTAGTTAGATCTAACAACTTAAGTGGGCATTTAGATGTATTTGAGAAACAAGGTAAAGGATGTTACCATTTTCTGCCATGACCCTGAAATGACAATTTTAAGTTTCTAGCTGTATGGAAGTTACAAACCTAAAGATGTGAAGGAAAATGTAGAATATGTAATCGGCATAGGTTGTGATGATTTTTAGATGTGAAAATGTACAAGAATGCCTTCTGAGCTGCTGTGTGGACATCCTGTTCCTTGGGTTCTACACGATTTTTTTTAAAAAAATTGCCTTATCTGTAAGATTGGGGAACTCAAAGCACCTTGCAATTTGAAAACCCTTCCTTGCTTTTGGAATGGGACAGAAGAAAGTACGTGTAAATTTCCACCCACCCCCATCCTGGGTTAATGGAGAGTGCAGAAGAAACCTGCTTTTAGAATGGATTTGAGAACGAACATGCTCTTGATTGTAAAAAAAAACTTTTATTAAAAAACAAACCCCTACTGCGAATCAATGGTTTTGAGTGCCTTTCAGGGACTTTGGATCTATTCTATAAACAGGGAGCTGTATAGTCTTCAAGTAAATAACTCACAAATGGTTCTATTGAACTGAGTTAGCCTGCGTCGGGTCTTGTGACTTGAAGACTGGAGTTTTACGAGAGCTCATTTTGAAGACGGTAGCAGTGGGTGATCCGAGAATACAATTGCTAGGGGGGAAACTAATGGACCATGTAGTGTTATACTAGAACTAGCAGGTAAATGGGGTCTTTACTGCTTCATTTGTTAGAGCTGAAAGAGTTTCCTTAGGATTAGATTTGTTGGGGGAATTGAGCCGTTTGTTTTCAATGGGAATCCAAAATTGCTCTTTCAAGAGCACTAAGCATCTGTTTTGTCAATATTTGGGGCCGTAAGAGTGAAGCTTGTGTACCTCACTTGAAAATGCAGGGTTCACAACCACCATTTACTCTTACGCCATGTAGTTTCTATGCTAATGATTTTCAAACTTGCTGTCCTCAGGGAGCCCTTTGCACGAGAACATTTCTGCCTCAGAACTTTTTTGTCTCTGTAGGTGATTCTGGGGATAGTCACAGAATGCACACAAAAGCTACATTCAAGAGCTATTTAACTCCATTTTAGTTAACAGTGGCTGTGGCTGGAGGGTTCTTTGTCCGGTGCCTAGCACACTTTGCAGTGAGGGTTGTCAGTCAGCCGCTATCTTACTGAGTCAGAACAATAAAACCACGTCTTGTCAGGTAACCAATACTTGGGATCTGAAAAACCAGGAAACTTCCACGTTCTGTCCTGGCTCCACCCCCAGATTGCCAAGTTCTTTACAAACTCATCCTGTCCTGGTAGTGGCTCCTGTACCCTGCAAAGAGACCGTATTTAAAAAAAATAAGAAGCTGGCAAATTAATGTGTAATTTTCAAGCCTGTGTGGTGAAGTGCCTAGAATGCCAGGCATCAGAGACCTCAGTTCAAATGCCCAATGGGCATGAAATTCACTGAGTGACCTTGGGCCAGTCATCAACAGTCAGCCTAATCCTAGAATCCTAGAATTGTAGAATTGGAAGGGACCTGAGGGTCATTTAGTCCAGTCCCCTGCAATGCAGGAATCTTGGCTAAAACATCCATGACAGATGGCCATCTGCTGCTTAAAACCCTCTGGAGAGGCCACCACCTCTTGAGACTGTTGAACAGTTCTTACTGTCTACCTCACAAGGTTGTTGCTAAGATAATATTGAGAGTGGGAGAACCATATATTCTGCATTGAGCTCATTAGGAGGAAAGTTGGGATGTTGTTGTTGTTGTTGTTTAGTCGTGTCCGACTCTTCGTGACCCCATGGACCAGAGCACACCAGGCACTCCTGTCTTCCACTGCCTCCGTTTGGTCAAATTCATGTTGTTAGCTTCGAGAACACTACCCAACCATCTCGTCCTCTGCCGTCCCCTTCTCCTTGTGCCCTCAATTTTCCCCAACATCAGGGTCTTTCCCAGGGAGTCTTCTCTTCTCATGAGGTGGCCAAAGTATTGGAGCCTCAGCTTCACAATCTGTCCTTCCAGTGAGCACTCAGGGCTGATTTCCTTAAGAATGGAGAGGTTTGATCTTCTTGCAGTCCATGGGACTCAAGAATCTCCTCCAGCACCATAATTCAAAAGCATCAATTCTTTGGCGATCAGCCTTCTTTATGGTCCAGCTCTCACAAAGTTGGGATACAAATGTAATAAAGAAGTAACTTCAACGATTTCAGAAGTTTAAAAAAGAACCTGAATCTGAAATGCCTTTCCTTGTTTTAATTTACCAGTTGGCTTCAGCTAGGGGTGATTAAAGGTTTATGCTTTCTCATTCTTACTCTCACTAAATACTAATTATTCCTCAGACTCTTTGTAGTCATTGCATCCTCTTAAATTAAAATAGTTTAGACAGATGTAGTGGACGAGAAAGGTAATTAGAAGAGGATGTGGGGAGGGGAGATGGCGTCCAAGGTTCTGGAAGCAAATATAAGAAATCTTGTACTTTGCCTTTTTTCCTCTGAGGGCAGGACTGCTGCTGAAGAGAAGGTGCGTGCCAGAACTCGTTATTTCTATGCTTCCTAATTGCAGAGAGAGAAATAGCCAAAACAAGATGACAGTATACCAACTAATTGATTATTAAAGTATTATCTTTTTAATATAAAAGCCTTCCCTAACAAAAGCTTGACACTGTGGAACTCAGGCCTGTGGAAAGATCATTAAAAGGATAAAAGAGAATCTGCTTTTCTGCTTCAGAATATATTGACAAGATTGTCTAGCGGGCATGCTATTCATTTGATAGGATTATACGTAATAGGATTATGAACCATGAGATCTAGCTGTGAATTTATCCTGGAAAAAGAAGAACAAGAAGTGTTTCCCTTCCTGAAAAAGATGATCTGCTGAACTTATGCAGCCAAATACACCAAGGAAATGGTCACACAAACCTTTCACTTGTTTATTTTTCGTTCACACTCCTACATAGGTTTGCATTCATGAACAGCAGCTTCAAAAGAAGTGGGAAACAGTAACTGTTGCTTGAAATATTGATCATGTACTATGAAATGAGATGCAGAGATGGATATTTCCTGTCTTTATAAGGCAACAAGTACATTGCAATGCAACGCCCACTTTTGTCTCGTAAGGATTTCCTGCAAGATGAAGAAGTGTTGTTGGTTGGCATCCGGCTGCCTCGGGAGACAATGGAAGAATGCACTTTTGGGGAAGAAAGATATGCACCATATATTTCGCTCCATAAGACACACCTAGTTTTTAGAGGAGGAAAACCAGAAAAAAACAATTCTGAACGAAACAGTGATTGTATGATTTTTGTAGTTCATGCTATGGCCACAGACATGTGATTTGATGATGAGTTTGGGGCAGCCCAATGCAAAAGTCCTGAGAATCCATGTGGATCCGTGCTTTGTAACCACGTTTTTGCACTATTGCAGCCCCACGAAACAGTGGATGTGTGATTTTTTGGTGCAGGCTGTAGCCATGGACATGCTATGTGATCTGATGATGAATTTGGGGTGACCTAATGTAAAAATCCTGAGGATCCATGGGCTTTTACCTCCTCCCTCCCAGGCAGCCTCCTTTATCGCTAGCCTCCCTTATCTTCCTCCTGATCCCTTACCGACCAGCTGTTTCTTTTAAACACCCCCTTCCCTCTTGTTTGCCTTAGTGTCTTTTCCTTAGGTGGAGCAGTTTTTTGCTCCTCCTTTTCTTTTAATTTTTCTCCTCATTGCTTTAGTCTTCCTGTCTCCTCTCCTTGCAAATTTGCTGTCTTTACCTCCCCCCTCCCAGGCAGCCTCCTTTATTGCTAGCGTCCCTTATCTCGTTCCCGAAAGGCAAACGATCAGCGCCTTTGTTTCAACACCCACTTCCCTCTTTCAAAAAAAAAGAAAGAAAAAAGCATGATCTACTTTTTTGCCCCAGGGCAATTCAGCTCCAGGGCCCATGCATTTGCTCCATAAGACGCACATACAGTTCCCCTTACTTTTTAGGAAGAAAAAAGTGTGTCTTTAGGAGCGAAAAATACGGTACATGCCTTGTATCTCCCCCACTTGGACCAGCTGCCTAGCTGATACTTTGGGGTGGCGCACAGGAAGTTGTAACCTGAACTCACTATCCCTGTTGGAACAGCTTTGAGAAGGTTCTGTGAAGGGGCCTATGGACCTTTTTGCTCTCCCTGCATGAACTTAGATCATCTCCTTCCAGGAGCAGAGGACATCTCTTCACACTGCTCCACTGGATCAAGTTCCAGCCACCTGCTGGAGTGAGACTGTGGGTAAAGGGAGCATAGCTGGCTGCATCCTGTTTTGTTCATTGCACATACCATCATACCATGTTAGTCTTCTAGATTTTGTAGCATTGCTTTCCAGAGCCAGTGTGGTGTAGTGGTTAAGAGAGGTAGACTCGTAATCTGGGGAACCGGGTTCGCGTCTCCACTCCACCACATGCAGCTGCTGGGTGACCTTGGGCTAGTCACACTTCTCTGAAGTCTCTCAGCCCCACTCACCTCACAGAGCGTTTGTTGTGGGGGAGGAAGGGAAAGGAGAATGTTAGCCGCTTTGAGACTCCTTCGGGTAGTGATAAAGCGGGATATCAAATCCAAACTACTACTACTACTACTACTACTACTCTTCTTCTTCTTCTTCTTCTTCTTCTTCTTCTTCTTCTTCTTCTTCTTCTTCTTCTTCTTCTTCTTCCTGATTGGATCACTTCCAGCTAGCATTACCCAATAATTTTTCCGCTGTAAGCTCTGTGCAGAATTGTGATTGATTTTTCCACACTTTGTGGGCAGCGGGTAATAGTGATTTGTTTACGTTTATATCCCATGATGTTCTGTCTACATTGGTGGGCATATCATAGCTGTGTAGGTGGGAAAGGGGTATCATTTTAAAATAAGGTTTTATTATAAGCTATTGTAAGTTTAAGTTAAGTCTGATGCAACTGGATTTCTTATGGACAGTGCCCATCCTGAATGTGTTGGATTTGTGACCATTACAGTGGTACCTCGGGTTAAGTACTTAATTCGTTCCGGCAGCCCTGTATAGCGAAGTTTTTTTAATGTTTATATAGATGGAGAAGGAGAAGAACTACAGTGGTACCTCGGGTTAAGTACTTAATTCGTTCCAGAGGTCCGTACTTAACCTGAAACTATTCTTAACCTGAAGCACCACTTTAGCTAATGGGGCCTCCTGCTGCTGCTGCACTGCCAGAGCACGATTTCTGTTCTCATCCTGAAGCAAAGTTCTTAACCTGAAGCACTCTTTCTGGGTTAGCGGAGTCTGTAACCTGAAGCGTATGTAACCCGAGGTACCACTGTATGCTCATTTGCCTTCAGTAAAGCTCTGCTGGATGAAATATTAATTGCCTCTGGTCTATTTTTTGGGAATCCTGCAGCGTGTTTTAAGGTTTTACTCTGCTAACTATACACTGGAGTTCTCCTCTGGTTCAATATTGAGTAGACTTCCATGACATGTCCCACCATACACCCCATTCAAGCCACCTCTTGCAAAAACTGTTGTATGATTCAGTGTGGGAAGCTTGGAAAGTTTGTTACTCGCTAGACAGTGGTGTCCAAAAATTTTTCAAAGAGGACCAGATTTGATGAAGTGAAGGGCCATGAGGGCCGAACCAAAGTTGATGACCTTTTTTAAGGATTGAAGTTTTTGACATTTTTTTACCCCAAAGTTTTTTCAGCTTTTTTTAGGATTGAGGTTGTTCAGCTTTTTTTAGGATTTAAGTTCGTGAGGTTTTTTAAGGATTTGACCCCAGGAAATAAACTGCCACAGGGGCCGGATTAAACCGACCGGCGGGCCGGATTAGGCCCCCAAAATGAACTTTGGACATTCCTGCGCTAGACCATGCTCGACTATCATGTGAAAAGCTTTTGGAAAGTCCCCTTTAACCTGCTCAACATTGTCCTTTGTGACTTGGCACAGTTGCTTAAGAGAACAGCCAGCTTTGCTGCAGAGCATAGGCTGCAATCTTAAAACACATTTACCAGGGAGTAAGCCTCGTTGAAAATTGAGTGAACTGTGCATAGGTTTGCCTTTGTAGTGCTTTTTTTTTTAATGACACCCTAGCTGTATAGGATCTTAGGCTATGTCAATGGTAAATTCTGTAAGCAGGGACTCGCTATCATGCACATAATTACACTCTCTTGCAATTTCCCAGCAGTTTCCCCAGCTAAGCAATCACTCCTGCTGTGCAGGTTTTTTTTTGAAAGCTCTTTGTATTGGATTAAGGCCTTTAGTAGCCTTTTAGAAAATTGCTTTGATTCTGCCTGGCATCATGGAAGGTCAGTAGTCTCTTGATAAGACTATATCCCCCTTGGGGAATGGGGATAGCGGGTTTTGTGTGTGTTAAATGTTCTCTTCAGGGAGGGGTCACCATCCTGCTGTTAGGTCCCTGGTAGAAGTGCCTTCTAAAAACCAAGGATGTCTTTATTTATTAATTAGGGATTAACTGCCAAATAGAAGCTTGTTGTGTTATATGGAGATAAACCGAATTATTTTAAAGCCATTACTAGAGTGCCTAATGAGGTAAATAAGGCTAACTGCCCAGAATTATAATGAAGTGGCCTGAGAGCCAGGATAATAAAGAACACGTGTCTGTGATATAGTTGAAAAGGGGAATGCTTTTAATCTTGCCAAGAATACAATTTTTAGAACGTGGGGTTGTTGTTTTTTTACGGTTTCACTTGCTACTAATCGATGCACTTCTATAGTTCTGACATTCTCCATGCATTCATTTTGGGAAAATTTTGATGGGACAGAGATTCTTTGCGTTCTTGCTGTAGTATTTAGAAGGCCGAATGTTGAATGGAAATACTTAAAGCAATGGTGTCTCCCCTGCTTCCCTCACCCGATTCAGTCAGTGTTTTAATACAAATTACGAGCAAATACACCATTGCAACTTGGTGACGAGACAGGGCTCAGCGCAGACGCAACCTTGGCACATGAGTCAAGGATTGGGAACCCCTAGAGCTCTAGATGATGTCAGATTCCAACTCCCATCAACCCCAACCAGTGTGGACCAGTGGTCATGGATAGTGGGAATTCTAGGGGGCCACAGATTCCTCATGTGTGAAACGTGAGTGGGGCAGCTTAGGAGGGAGAGGAACCCTTGTCTTCTCTCTTGTTTTCATTCACTGGCCTGAAAGCAAAGCAGAAACTCCAGCTGGACTGCTTATTTTTTGGAGGGGTCTGTATGGAATTCCTACCGGAACGACATCCCTTTCATATACGTTTTGCTCCTTTTTGCTAGTGTCCCAACAAAATCCATGAGTTAATGTTTACACAGAAGATTGGCTTATGTACCGGTAATCTTGTCCAAAGGTTAATTGGACAGCAGGTTTCACCATAATTTTCCATGCAGCTTTTTTGTACTTATTAACTGGTCTTGTATTTGAAGGCTTTTGAACACTTGACGAGTAAGTAACTTAAGTGTTGATTTTACGATCCACTGAAGATTTGAATGCAAGAACTGAATTGATTTTATTTCCTTTCTCTCTCCCTCCACCCCCAGCAGTCCAGTGTATGGCCTTCATTTCCCTGCACTACAATTACACACTACTAAATCTACCATGAAGTTCAGCCAGGAAGACTTTGAAAAGGCCAGAGAGCAGCTGAAGCTTTTGAAGACGGATCCTGGCAACCAAGTCAAACTGAATATTTATGCATTGTTTAAACAGGTAGCTCTGTCCATTTTCAGTCTGTAAAATGAAAATAGCTGCATTGGAGAAATGATTATTGGAACAGTTTGGCTAAGCCAGTCTGCAGTTTCAACTAAAGGGTTGCTTAAAAATGCACAGTCCATTGCACAAAGTGTGCTTTTCTTTTAAAAACTACTAGTTTATCAAGCTGAAGCAAGCTTTTCCTAGTTGCTCGCTTGAGTTTTTCTTAAACCTCGTTTCCACCTCTGGACTCTACAAGCATATGTAACAAGAGAACTCATTCATTTGGTGCTGCTTCCTCGCACAGGAAAAGTCCCACAGATGTTGGAAATGATAGTATATTAATGTGTTAGTTGTATATATTTAGTTATGGGGGAGGAGTCTCTGGAATTCTCATTATAACCCCTGTTAACATCTTTGGATCTGGTCACCTCATGTTATGAGGCAGAGTAATTCAACAGCCAGGGAGAGAGGCCTTTTCTTGTACTTTCCCTATGAACCCCCTATGGAAGTCACAACTATATCCATTTTGGCCTTCCAAAGGACTGTGAGACCTGCATATATTTCAGTTGACTTTTAAGAGGCTTTGATGAGGCTGCTCTCCGAACTGTATGAAAGAGCAGAGAAATCTTATTGCAGTAGTGGGTGTATCAAGTGGAATTAAGACTCCAGAAATTTGTTGCGTGCCTTTTGTTGATTTCATCAGAATGTTTAGTATAGACATCTTCAGGGTGGATTGGATTTAAATCACCAGTCAGTAAGACTCATTCTTGCTGGTATAATCTTAAAATTTAAAACCAGATGAAGGTTTCATTTTTCGAATATTATTATTTTGGAATAATAAATTTTCAGAGTAGTTTTTGCAGTTATATCAATAATTACTGATTTGGTTATACTATTAGAAATACATAGACAGATAATAATGAAATTATTGTGAAGTTTAATCAGTTAGCTGTTTATATTTGGACAGCTTTTCTGCTGTGCTTTATTGGAAGGAAAAAATAATCATTAGTAACAATTTAAACAATTTGTTTAACTAAAACAATAACATTATAGCACATGTATCCAGGTTTGTTACCTAATGTGGTTAAACTTTTTTTTTAAAAAAAAAAAACTTAGACTGAGTTTTAGCACACATGAAAAACTTAAAACAAATCCTTATTTCCTGATGAATAGCCTTTGGACTATAATGTAACTTAAATAGAAAACTAACCTTAAGAAACATTTTTCCTCCAAAAGCATTTTATTTTAAAAATCCAGTGTAAGTCAAAAAAATCCGTTTAAATTTTTAAAAATCTGATTTTTTAAATAAAAATAATAATTGATTTTTATCCAGTCTGGATGTCTTAAAATGCAGACTGCTTTTCATAATAATTTTGAAACATACTTGCTATTAAAGTATTGATTAGAACAGGGGTCTGCAACCTTTAAGACAAAAAGAGCCACTTGGACCCGTTTCCGAAGGAAAAAAAAACTGGGAGCCGCAAAACTCGTCATTATAAAAATAACTTTTTTGGCATTTTTTTATTATTTCTTTGTTCGACCCCTCAGAATTACTCCTCATAGAAATAAACGTTAAATTAACCTTTTTGTGTGTGTGTGTTCTTCACTCCCCTTCAAAACAGTGACCAGCGTACATGCCCCCTTTCAATGCAGTGACCAGCGTACATGCCCCTTACAATGTAGCGGGCAGGGGGGAAGGTGACGTTGGGACGGTGCGTGACTAATGCACGCACCCCCCATGCAACGTCACAGCCAGTACAGCGCCCACCACAGTGGGGAGGGTCGGGGCGCACAATGCACCTCCTCCCCTCGCTAGTATCCGCCCCGGAGCCGCAGCAAAGGTGTAAAAGAGCCACATGCGGCTCCGGAGCCGCGGGTTGCAGACCCCTGGATTAGAAGAATGTATAACGACCACATTTGCGTGTAGCACTAAACTATAGTGTGGTACTGTGTGGGCCTGTCCGAGCCCAAATGAAGCATCGAGTTCACATGCCCTCTCCCTTCTGTTTCTCCTGTGTGGCCAAGAGAAGGACATCGGGAGAGCTCAGTTTCACTTAAAAATAATCCCTTGCTTAACGTTAGATTCAAACCAGGGAGCAACAAACTCTGGTAAGTTTCATAACAAGCCAGCTTCAAACCATGGGTTATGAAGCTGGTCTGTGAAACATATCAAAAATTGTTTTGAACCAGAATTGGTTGGTATGCAACAGTAAGATGAGATTTATTAAAAATACAGTCATACCTTGGGTTGAAGTTCCTTCAGGTTGAGCGCTTCCGGGTTGCGCTCCGCAGCGACACGGAAGTAACGGAACGCGTTACTTCCTGGTTTTGCCGCTCGCACATGTGCAGATGGTCAAAATGACGTCACGTGGAAGCAGCGAATTGCGATCCGCAGATGCGCAGTCGTGGGTTGCGTCCGCTTCAGGATGCGAACGGGGCTCCGGAATGGATCCTGTTCGCATCCTGAGGTACCACTGTAAAATGAAACTGCTGGAATCATTGGCCTGGCTTCATGGGAGTAAGGGAGCACATCAGTCCAACATTTTGCTTGTGATCAGTCAGGCTAGTCTGCTATGATTTAGCATTATGAGTGAGCCAACCCATTGAATCCATGTGGGTGTTTCTATTCTTTTTCATTGGCTAATCAGCATAAACTTACTTGAATGCTTAGATTTTCTTTCTTTCCTATTCACATAGGCTACTGAGGGCCCCTGCAAAGCTCCCAAACCAGGGATGCTAGACTTTGTCAAAAAGGCCAAATGGGATGCATGGCAATCACTTGGCAATTTGCCACAGGTGAGTAATATGCTACAAAGGGCAAATTTATTTTATTCGGCCTTTGTTTTATTTGTAAACCATCTTTCAAAAATAAAAGTTCTTCCCAGGGCAGTTCACATAATATATATCAATTAGGGTCATGCACTGTCCACCCACCTCCCCCACTACAGTGAACATCCCGGGCAGAATCAGTTTTGCGTGGGGCTAATGTTTTATTAGGGATTTTCGTGGGAGAAGAATGAAATCCTGTGTCTCCTTCCTACCTCCCTCTCATCTGAAAGCAGGAGGGTTCAATCCTGTGGGGTGCTGCTTCTTGACTGCACCTTCCCTGTGGAGAGCATGCTGGTGAAGCCTCTCCAGGCTTCCAAGGTACCCGCCTAAAGGCGACTGAACGGCACCTTGTTTTAGAGGGGGAGAACAAGAAAAAAAATTCTCCCCCTCTCTGCGCAGCGCCTCCTGCCGCTTCGCTGAAGGGGCGCTGGGCAGAGAGGGGGAGATTTTTTTTTCTCTTGTTCTCCCCCTCTAAAACAAGGTGCGTCCTATAGAGCGAAAAATCCGGTAATTATTATTTGGTGATGTTTTGAGAGTTAATTTTATTGTGTGCTATTATGTTCTAATAGATTTTTGAATGTTTAACTTGATATAAGTTGTTATATTTTAAAGTTATGTTTTATTATGACTTTCTGTATTACAGTGGTGCCCCGCAAGACGAATGCCTCGCAAGACGAAAAACCCGCTAGACGAAAGGGTTTTCCGTTTTTCAAGGCGCTTCGCAAGACGAATTTCCCTATGGGCTTGCTTCGCAAGACGAAAACGTCTTGCGAGTCTTGCAATTTTTTTCGCTTTCTTCCCCCTTTTTCTAAGCCGCTAATAGCCGCTAAGCCGCTAATAGCGCTAAACCGCTAAGCCGCTAATAGGGTTGCTTCGCAAGACGAAAAAACCGCTAGATGAAGAGACTTGAGGAACGGATTCTTTTCGTCTTGCAAGGCACCACTGTATTATAAGGTGCTTGTTCCTCATTGTATATTTTGTTGCTTGTAGACTGCCTTGTGTTTAGCAATAAAGAAAGGCGGTACAAAAATTAAAAGTGAAATGAAACTAAGTATCTCATTAAAAAAAATACTTTGAAGCTAGAATCCTTTACCTTGATGCTATTTGCACTGTATTCACGATTTTGTATCTGGACCTTAGCTATATGTAATCCGTCACCTGTTTTATTATACTTGGAGTGGGCTTCTCGTTCCAGGACAGCGCAAGACAGAAATACATTGAACTTGTATCCAGTTTGGTGGCTGCAGAATCTTCTCAGGTTGAAGCGACTCCTCCTGGCAGCAAGGCTGCCTATGAAACACTAGAGGTTTCTACTAAAGACAACATCACAAAGATTGTGTTAAACCGCCCCAAGGTGAAAAATGCTATCAGTAAAAAGGTAAGCTGGTTCATCGCACAGGTCACAAATCATTGGCTAACAAAGAAAGTGAGATGGAAATTTAAAAAAAGAGAAAGATGCAGCAGAACTTTTAATAACTGAAAAGTAGAGGACAGATTACCTTCCCTTGTACTACCTGCTGCGCTATCAATTTTATGTTTTCTTCCCTCCATGTTTTGCTCTCACTTTTTTCTTTCTGGGTGCTCTCTGTAATCTTTCTCATATATATATATATATAAACATAATTATTACTTTATACTTAGAACATGTTAAAGTAGTATATAAGAATTTAAAACCTCAGAATACAATGAAACAACGTACAAATTGACTTTTGCAGTTTGTATACGTTAATAATGTGCAATCCTCTTGAGAAGGCTTCTCTAAAATAAAGGGTCTTCAGTAAGCCTCGAAATTAATGTCCATGGGAAGAGCAGTAGCTGGAATATGGGAGGTAGGGATGGGGGAGAAATTCATTTTTGGCACATTAGAGGCAAACCTGCCTAATTTCTAAAATGATACAAGAACGGAAACACAGCCATCCTCTAAATTTTGCAATGTAGTTCACCCACCAAGTAATGTGGACAAAAATTAGGGTATACTAGGGTAAAATAAATGGAACGCGGGTGGTGCTGTGGGTTAAACCACAGAGCCTAGGATTTGCCGATCAGAAGCTCGGTGGTTCGAATCCTCACGACGGAGTGAGCTCCCGTTGCTCGGTCCCTGCTCCTGCCAACCTAGCAGTTCAAAAGCACGTCAGAGTGCAAGTAGATTAACAGGTACCGCTCCGGTGGGAAGGTAAACGGCATTTCCGTACTGTGCTCTGGTTCGCCAGAAGCGGCTTAGTCATGCTGGCCACATGACCCAGAAACTGTACGCCGGCTCCCTCAGCCAATAAAGCGGGATGAGCGCTGCAACCCCAGAGTCGGCCACAACTGGACCTAATGGTCAGGGGTCCCTTTACCTTTACCTTTAGGGTAAAATAAACTGTGTGTTTGCTCACCTCTATGCAAATCACTGGCTGATGGTGGTAGGGAAATGCATTTAAAACATTTGGATGGCTTCTCTGCTCATCCACAAGCTCACATCTCTTGGTCCTTCCTTCCATATAAGCAAAATGTTAAGCATGTATATATTTGCAGGATTAAAACAAAAAAGAGCACAATCCAGTGGGCTGCCTGCTTAGGGGCTTCCCATTCTTATTAGTTATAAATACTCTGCATGCCCAGGGCAATTCTTTTTGCAAGAGGAGAGAAAAAAAAGGAGTTCCTGTATTGTCCAGGCTCTGGATTAAGCCGAGACTATGCAGATGTAGTAGAATCTTAGGCAGCCTTCCCAAACCCGGTGCTCCACCCAAATGTTTTTAACTGCAATTTCCATCCCTGACCATTGGGCATGCTTGCTGGAGCTGATGGGAGCTGGAGCCTAAATCATCTTGAGAAAGGCTGGTCTTAGATCCAGCTAGCTACCCCCAAATTTCTCAAACTTCCCGTAACATCAAATGGTACTTGTTCTTGCTTTCTCATTCTGTGCAGATGTACGATGAAATTGTTGAAGCACTTGAGGAAGCAGCAAAGGATGACTCTGTAATTACGGTTATCACAGGTACCACCCTTCGTTGTATTCTCTATCAAGTTTGTTTTTCTTTCAAAATCCCAGTATGCAAATAATAATAATAATAATAATAATAAACAATTTATTTACACCCCGCCCATCTGACTGGGTTTCCCCAGCCACTCTGGGCAGCTCCCAACACGATAAAACATCAAACATAAAAAAACTTCCCTAAACAGGGCTGCCTTCAGATTTCTTCTAAAAGTCAGCTAGCTGTTTATTTCCTTGACATCTGATAGGAGGGCGTTCCACAGGGCGGGCGCCACTACCGAGAAGGCCCTCTGCCTGGTCCTTTTCCTTGTGCGCTGTGCCTACAGAGAACAACAAGGAACTGGTACAAATCTGAAGGTGACAAAGTGTCCCAGAAGGAATGAGACGAAGCAGTGAATCCCCAGTAGCAGGAAGGACAAGCAAGTGGTGCAGGTCCCCTTGCCCAACTCATCCAAATGTATATGGCAAAACACACACACGCCAGTTTCTATCCTCCAAATCGTGTCTTCTCATGACCTTTCCAATGTATTAATGTCTGAGATGGGGGATATTGTTTTCATATGGCTTAACTGAAGTGTGTGTGCTCCCAGAGAGGAAATCCTGGTGAATTTTCTCCTCCCTGATGGCTATTGAGCTGGGTTGTGTTGAGCTAATGCGTGGTTTCGCTTCGTGTGTCCTTGGAACCCAGGCTCAAGATTAGCTCCTCCAGACAAATGCTGAGGTGCAGCCTGGATAGCTCAGTTGGTTAGAGCAACAGCAAGGTTGCAGGTTCAATGCCCGTTTGGGACAGCTGCATAGTCCTGTATTGCAGGGGTTTGGACTAGATGATCCTCAGGGTCCCTTCCAACTCTTCGAGTCTATGATTCTTTGAAACGATAGGGCTAAACTTGGTTGCAGATTGTGGTTAGTCTGGAGCGAGTTTGGGGCTCAGCGAGTCTCTGCAGCAAAACCGCCAAGGGGAAGCAAAGCAGCTGGGTTCTCCTCTCTAGTAGCCCACACATTTGATTTTTCTTTCTTCTGTACCTATATAAAACCACATTTGCTCTACAGATGATAGCGTTGTCAAGGAGGGAATCCTAAAAACACCCAGCTCTGATCCAGCAGAAGGGGAGTGAGGTGATTACCACCAATTTCCCCTTCCCCTTACAGGTCCCACTGTCCCCTCGCCTGCTCCCCAGAGCAATGTTTCTGAAGGCAGAGGAGGGGAATTGGTGAAAATGTGCTCTGCTCCATTTACCAGCAGAAGCCTCCAATAGATGGCAGCCCCATTATTTTCAGAGACCATATAATTAAGTAGAGTAAGGACGCGGGTGGCGCTGTGGGTTAAACCACAGAGCCTAGGACTTGCCAATCAGAAGGTCGCGGTTCGAATCGCCATGACGGGGTGAGCTCCTGTTGCTTGGTCCCTGCTCCTGCCAACCTAGCAGTTCAAAAGCACGTCAAAGTGCAAGTAGATAAATAGTTACCGCTCCGGCGGGAAGGTAAACGGCAATTCCGTGCGCTGCTCTGGTTTGCCAGAAGTGGCTTAGTCATGCTGGCCACATGACCTGGAAGCTGTACGCTGGCTCCCTCAGCCAAAAAAGCGAGATGAGCGCCGCAACCCCAGAGTCGGTCATGACTGGACCTAATGGTCAGGGGTCCCTTTTCCTTTACCTTTATAATCAAGTAGAAACACTGCAACTGGAAGGTTCTGAATTGGTTAAATACTTGTTAAGCTTTTGAGCCAGTTTGAAGTAACTGAGAGCTCAATTCAACCGAACATGGAATTTTAATGTTCTATTGACTTTCCTGGAGTAGTTGAACATGCGCTCACTATCTTCCATTTGAAATAAGAGAGGCATAAAAAAATCCTAAATGTTTTATTGTGCCCATAACAAGTTAAATATTTAAATTGAGAACGTCCATTCGTAAACATCGTCTGGCTATTTTCCATTTGTGTTTATTTCACACGCTCAGAAGTCCTGATGTGTGTGCTTGTTTACAGGTAATGGAGATTACTACTGTAGTGGAAATGACCTGAACAACTTTACTAACCTCCCAGCAAATGGATTAGAGGAGATGGCAAAGAATTCTGCAGAAATGCTCAAGTATGACTTGTTTTGCATTGTGTTGAAATGCATACCAGACGTGCAGAATGTGTGGTGGGAGAGGGACACCATATTTTAACACATTTTGAAAAAAGAGAAAACTGAAATGTGTAGCCTGGTCTTGTTTACTTAGAAGCAAGTCCCTCTTGAGTTCAGTGGGGTCGCCCCTAAGTAAGCGTGCAAAGGATTGCACCTTTTGATAAATTCTCGGCATTAGAGGCAGTGGCTTTTTTCACAGGAGCTCAACTGATGTGTGTATTTTGTGTGGAACAGAAATTGTGCAGCCCAAGAAAACGCAAGTTATGGGAGAGTTTGTATCTATTCCCTTTGTAAGTTAACAAGCGGAAGGGTTTTGTCTTACACATTATGAATAACAATGCAGTTGAGAAGGACCTGACACATCTATGTAAAAACATACCGACCCTGTATTACTTACCTATGATTATTTCCATATCCAATTTGAAAATTAATGCATGTATAATATATAAATTTAATAAAATACATAAATTTTAAGACTAGTTGGCAATTCCAAGTGGAACAACTAAATTAAACAAAGGATCCTATAGAATTCAGCTAATATCATAGATGGTGTTCTTGAATTTTGTTTCTATAGAGCATCCCAAATCTTGTATTTTGGGTGAAGCTGGTCACAGAGATTAGCACCATCACAAGTGACAGGGTATAGTGCTGGATCCTAAATTATGCCTTCTTTCTGTATTTGTAGGGGAGACTGAGCAAATGATGTTGAAGGCTTTTGTTACAACTAGTTGATGAGGGCCCATTTCGTTGCTGTGAATGGACAGAAGGATGCTTCCTCAATTAGTTTGCAGGGCTAGTACTGGCATACCTCTTGTTACATTTGGTTCAGGTTACGTTCTTTCAGGATACGTCCCGCGGCAACCCAGAAGTAATGAAACTGGTTACTTCCGGGTTTCGCCGCATGCGCAGATGCTCAAAATGACGTCACACGCATGTGCAGAAGCGGCAAATCGTGACCCGCAGACGCAGGTTGCATTCCGCTCAGGTTGCGAACGGGTCTCCGGAATGGATATGAAAGCTCTGTTTGCTGTCACTTGAGAGAAACACACCCATCCTGTACAGACCTTTAAAAGATCAGCCTGACTCTGGAAGGTTTTGACTTGGACTGCCAGCTAAAACCAAGCAGAACCCCCTACATCAAGAAGTATCTCTTATATGAAGTACTTCCTGTTTGCCCTGTTATCAGGGATTGACCCCAATATCTAGAAGCACCCTGAAAGCAATGTGAACCTCTGGCATTCATTAAAGCTGCAGTACAGGAGAATGCAAACCTCCCATTAAAATATTTAATCGCTCTGGTGCAGTCAGTTTTGAGTTCACAGATACCAGCTTTGCACTGACTGAGAGGGTACAATACTTCCCACTTCTCTATCTTTAAAAACCCCCCAAAACAAACCACCAGTAGCATCTTCATTATAGTGTGGAATCTTTCAAGTTCAAGAGACTGACATTATCTGCTTTCATTTATGTGCCACTTAACACACCACCTTTTCATGGTTTTACAGCCCAATGTGTCTGCTGTACTTTGAAATAATGATGTCAAACAAAGGAAAAAACCCTGAAGAAATTAACCCTCCTTTACCAGGGTCCTTTAGAGAGGGTCTGGAAAGTGGGTACATCATTATCATGATTCGCTGTGAGGGATCACAGCATGATGAAAATCAATCATTGGGAGGAGAAGTGGTTTTGCCTTTAGGCTGCAAGTAAAACACAAAATGGCTGAGATGTATCGTTGGGCAATAGCTGGCATGTGTGTTGTGATGTGGGGAAATTGCTGACACTGTGTGGAAGACTGTTCCACTATATACAGTCATTCTATTCTGTTCCTTTCTCTTTCCAGAAACTTTGTTGACCATTTCATTGATTTTCCTAAGCCATTAATCGCTGTGGTGAATGGGCCAGCTGTGGGTATTGCTGTAACTCTCCTTGGGTTGTTTGACATTGTGTATGCTACTGACAGGGTAAGTTTTCTGCATCAATGTCTGACCCCCCCTCCCCCACTCCCAATCTCATAGAAATTGAAGTTATTTAGAGTAAAAAATTCTTTATTCAGTTTGTGCACTGAGTTTCCTTCCAAGTGGAGACTTGAGACAGCTGACAGCATCATAAAATGTTTGACTCAGTATAAAAAAGGGAAATACAAAGAGACTTTCTGCCTTCACATCAGTAAAAAAAATGTGTTGGCTCAGCTTTCCTGCCTGTTGGTACGAGCTGTGACCATTTAGAAATACTGCCTGAAAGAGGCTTCCGGAACTTGCTGCCCTCCCTGAGTTCATCTGAACGTCAATAGCTAAGCTGGAATTTGGCAGAGAGAGCAAAGCTTCCCTGGTTCTCTTTGCCCTTATTTTCTCCTGGCATCTCAGTTTCAGATGCGATATGAGCTGCGGGTAGAAAATGTGGTGTGCAATGTTTTCCTACGTTGGTCCAATTAGAAATGCAGAATTATAGTGCTTCTGCACTGATATACTCTCTGTCTAGTTATCATTCTACGTGGGGTTACCTTTGAAGGTGACCTGGAAACTACGACTAATCCAGAATGTGGCAGCTGGACTGATGACTGGGAGTGGCCGCTGAGACCATATAACACCGGTCCTGAAAGACCTACATTGGCTCCCAGTGCGTTTCCGAGCACAATTCAAAGTGTGGGTGCTGATCTTGAAAGCCCTAAACGGTCTTGGCCCAAGTATACCTGAAGGAGCGTCTCCATCCCCAACATTCTGCCTAGACATTGAGGTCCAGCTCCAAGGGCCTTCTGGCGGTTCCCTCCCTGCAAGGTTACAGGGAGTCAGGCAGAGGGCCTTCTCGGTAGTGGCGCCCACTCTATGGAACACCCTCCCTTCAGATGTCAAGGAAATAAACAACTATCTGACTTTTAGAAGACATCTGAAGGCAGCCCTATTTAGGGAATTTTTTAATTTTTAATGTTTGATGTTTTGTTGTGTTTTTAATATTCTGTTGGGAGCTGCCCGGAGTGGCTGGGGAAACCCAGTCAGATGGGTAGGGTGTGTGTGTGTGTGTGTGTGTGTGTGTGTGTGTGTATGTGTGTGATGATGATGGCTCCCTCTCTCATTCCTTTCTCTGTTCCATTATGTTTGAGAGCATACAATGCTTTCTGTACAAGTAAGCTATCGGATTTATAAACATCAGTACTGTGGATGATTCAGGTCCAAAACATGTATTGTTGCTGTGTCATTTATACAAAGAACTGTGAACTTCAGTGTGTCAAGCACAAGTCCAAAGCCACTTGTGGTCTCATTCTGGATGACAGCTGTAATTGGGTCGCCGATCAGTCGTGTCTCAGAAGTCAAAGGAAGGCTCCATTGTTCCTTCTGCATAGCATGCAAACCATGGAAAGGTTGACTTTTGTAGCTAGGGCTGCACATATTATTATCTAACCACGTATAGCAACCCTCATGCAATTTAAAAGGGATGTTGACAAGCTGGAATGTGTGCAGAGGAGGGCAACCAAGATGACCAAGGGTCTGGAAGCCAGAGCGTGATGAGGGAGTTGAGTATGTTTAGCCTGGAAAATAGGAGGCTGAGACTCCTCTCATATGATAGCCATCATCAAATATCTCAAGGGCTGTCACATGGAAGAGGGAGCAAGCTTGCTTTCTCCTGCTCTGGAGGCTAGGACCTGAACCAATGGCTTCAAGTTACAAGAAAGGAGATTCCAACTAAACATCAACAAGAACTTTCTATAGTAAGAACTGTTTGACAGTGGAATGGACTCCCATAGGAGGTTGTGGACTCTCCTTCCTTGGAGATGTTTAAGCAGAGGGTGCATGGCCATCTGTCATGGATGCTTTACTTGAAATTCCTGCATTGCTGGGGGTTGGACTAGATGACCCTCGGGACCCCTCCCAACTCTGCAATTCTGTTATTCCAATTCAGGATTTAAAAGGACAGCTAGATATTGTATGCTATTTGAAAGTGACAGGATTCTAAAGCAAGAGTCTTTTTCCTTCACAGGCGACATTTCACACCCCCTTTAGCAAGCTGGGCCAGAGTCCGGAAGGATGTTCCTCATACACGTTTCCAAAAATTATGGGTGCATCCAAGGTAAGAGAGATACATTTTTGTTTTGAGATAAGTGCCTTTTGCGCTTCGCTCAGGTAGCCAATGAGCCCTATTCAAGGAGTTAAACAACTTGCGCGGGGGCTGAAAAGCCACACATGCTGTGGCCACCAGCCTCATCTCTGGGGCTGAGCACACTTGCGAGCCTCCTGCACCCCTTCCCACTGAACACACGAAGGTTAGGAATAGAGGTGACCGGAGGACAAGACCTGCCAAGGAAAACAAAGAACTTATTTATGTATGCTACAACAGCGGCAAGAGTCTTGATATCACAAGGATGGAAAAATGAGGAAACCCCGACAAAAGAACAGTGGCAAGAGAAATTGATGAACTACAGTGGTACCTCAGGTTAAGTACTTAATTCGTTCCGGAGGTCTGTACTTAACCTGAAACTGTTCTTAACCTGAAGCACTACTTTAGCTAATGGGGCCTCCTGCTGCTGCTGCGCCACTGGAGCACGATTTCCATTCTCATCCTGAAGCAAAGTTCTTAACCTGAGGTACTATATCTGGGTTAGCTGAGTCTGTAACCTGAAGTGTATGTAACCCGAGGTACCACTGTATGCAGAACTGGCGAAACTGACATGCAAATTGCGAGATAAGGACAACTGTGACTTTAAAGAAGAATGGGAACTTTTTACAAATTATTTAAAAAGACAACAAAATGAACTGGACTCCTGGGCAGGTTTTGAATAAACATACACAAATTTATTGAGGGTTAATATATTGGATAGATAATATAAGGATGTATACAATTTTACAATATGCAGAGAACAATGTGAGTTGAGAAATCAGAGAGGGGAGCTGAGGGAAGTCTTGGGGGGGGAAGGAGGGAGGGTTTGTTGGGGAGGTGGGAGGGGGAAGAGGGAAAATAATGATTTGTTTTGATAATTTGTTATGTTGAAATTGTTAATAATTTTTTTAAAAAAGGAATAGAGGTGACCGGGACATTGTATACCCCCCTGTGGCCTTTCCGTGATTTGTTTAACTCTAGTTTTAATAATGCTTTTTGCAAGTTGCTCCCCAGCAAATTCCTTCACTCACAGCTGCTCCTGGAGCAGCTGAAAAGGAGCTTTTCGACGGTCTCCCTCAGCAGGTGGGGGACTCTCCATCCTTGGAGGTTTTTAAGCAGAGGTTGGATGGCCATCTGTCATGGATGCTTTAGATGAGATTCCTGCACTGCAGAGGGTTGGACTAGATGAGCCTTGGGGTCCCTTCCATGATTCTATGAAAAATAATAGTAGTGCCAGACCATTGATCATGCTAGCCCAGAATTGACTGGCAGCAGCTAACTGGAGAGTCTCAGGTGAGCTCTTTCCCTTTCAGGATGTGTTATTCCCATCACCCAAACGCCTCCGTTTAGGAACGTTTCAGCTCCTGAATTCCAAAAACCTGGAAGTAAACGCTCTGGTTTTCGGATGCTTTTCGCAAGCCGAACATCCGACACGGCTTCTGCTTGAGTGCAGGAAGCTCCGGCAACCAATCGGAAGCCACGCCTCGGTTGTCAAACATTTTGGAAGCCGAATGGGCTTCTGGAATGGTTTACATTCAACAATCAAGGTTTGACTGTATTACTGGAGGTGGCAGGGACTGAGCTTGGGATCCAGTGCATGTACTCTAAAGGTAAAGGTAAAGGGACCCCTGACCATTAGGTCCAGTCGTGGCCGACTCCGGAGTTGCGGCGCTCATCTTGCTTTATTGGCTGAGGGAGCCGGCATTCAGCTTCCGGGTCATGTGGCCAGCATGACTAAGCCGCTTCTGGCGAACCAGAGCAGCGGACAGAAACGCCGTTTACCTTCCCACCAGAGCGATCCCTATTTATCAACTTGCACTTTGACGTGCTTTTGAACTTCTAGGTTGGCAGGAGCAGGGACAGAGCAACAGGAGCTCACCCTATTGCGGGGATTCGAACTGCTGACCTTCTGATCAGCAAGTCCTAGGCTCTGTGGTTTAACCCACAGTGCCACCCGCGTCCCACTGCATGTACTCTACCAGTGCACTATTGTCCCCCCCTCCATGTGTTTAACAAAGCACAAAGGTTAACAGACAGCAGCAAAAGAACAAGCTGGGACTGACAGTTTTATTTATTGCTTCTGTTTGCCACTAGCATTTTGCCCAAGTAATTGTTTTCTTGTTTTCCTTTCTTTCAGGCCACTGAGATGCTGCTTTTCAACAAGAAGCTGACTGCAGCGGAAGCCTGTTCGCAAGGGCTTGTCACGGAGGTTTTCCCTGACCAGGTTTTCCAGAAGGAAGTGTGGACACGGCTGAAAGCTTACGCAAGCCTTCCCAAAAATGTTAGTTTTTTTAAAAAAAATTAAAACGATTATTTTCCAGGGTGTAAACATACGGGTTTGCTCATCTTCCTTCTAACACATGCCACAACCACAGGAGGGCTACGATTCCCAGAACCTTTGGCTCCAAAGTAGTTCCATTGTGCATTTCTTAGCGTGGTGGTTTTGGCTGCATGGATGCCAACGTAGCTTGCTTCTGGCGCCTGGCTGTATTGCCTGCATAATTCCACTAGTGATTTCCGTTCTCCAGGTGCCAGTTCTTGTGTAGCTAACATGGCGCTATCTGTGCACAAGAGGATGGTAATGGGGTGTGTGCTTGGGTGAACCCCAACATTTGCAGGAATTAGAAACAAAAGCTTTAGGGAAAAGCCCTAAGGGAGGAACCCCAAAACATCAGCAGTTTCAGAATGCTGAGTGGCTATTTGCGGCAAGGATGGGCATCCGGGAAGGAGGAATTTGAATGGAATATCCTGAAATAAGCATGGCTGGTTGGAGGACTGAACAGGAAACCACTCCACACTGTAACATTTTGTTGCAGGTCCTGCTTGTAGCTAAACTATTCTTAAGCTCATGGTAGTGAGCAAAACATGCTTGGAAGTTAGTATTGTTTCTGTTTTAAACAGGGAAATTGAGACTGAGCAAATAATGGCTTTTCTGCTGTTGCCTCTGCTCTGCCTTTTATTTACATGCATCTGCAAAACACCTGTTGGAAATGCACAAAAGAGTTTTTTTGAGGCCAGCCGATGTACAGCTTTGATACTTAATGCAGGTTGTTCTCCAACCTACCACATAGGACTTTCATAGATCCAACATTACTCTGTCCTGAAATGTAGGAAATAATAATGAAAGGCGGACTATAAATCTTTTAATAAATAAGTTATAAATAACTTGCAATGTAATTTGACCTTGACCTCCTCAAGGCTATGCATGTGGCAAAAGATTTATGTTGCCCCAAAGAAATATTTATTCAGGAAAAAAACAACATAAATCTACTCATATTAAGGGAGTAAGAAGGAAAAAAGGATTTCAGCTAACACTTGAACTTTGACCTAAATATTAAAATAAAATAATTAATAATCACATTTAAAATTTGACAAAAAAAACGTATATTCTGAGAAAACCTGCCCATAAAATCCTGAAACACCTCTAAAGGCCTGCTAATGTTTTACAGTGATGTAAAAAAAAATTATATTCACATGGCTGTTTTGACTGGCTTTGTGTTTGTTGTTTTCTTTCTCTTTTGGCCTTTCATTGATAATTTTTTGGGGGTGGATGGGGGCTTTTCTTTCAAACACATGTCTATCTTTGACCTTTTCAAATCCTTTGTGAGTTGTTTTTTCGGGAGGGCCTTCTGTGAGGCAGTGGAGATACAACAGTAATTATTAAACTCTGGCTTTCATCTGTCAGTTTCACCTGCTTTTCTATATCTATTGATTGGCTACATGACTTAAAAAACTTTAGTGGTCATTAACATCTTTCTCTTGTCACAGAGGGCAATTTTTATAGCCTTATTGATTTAGTTTTCTAACTCGTATGGTTAAAATCCTCTCAAAATGTGAAAGTACGAATTACACAGTATTGCACTTCAGTGTGAAATGCATGTGCTTAGTTCATCTGGGGATTATATGTGCTCAGAATAAAAGAATCGGATCAGGAAAAAATAGCCTGAACGTGTCTTATTTCCCACTTTTCTTTTTTTAAAAAAATTCCCTTAAGCCATATTATTTTCTCTCTGCTTTGGGAGTTCTAGAAGAAAAATATATACAGTAACAGCAACTTCAAAATGGCCCATTTATAGCAGAGTCAGTTTTAACAAGTAAGCGCTGGTTTTGGACATTACAGTATCCTGGTTTGCATATTTCTCTGTCTCCAACCAATTTCTCCAACCAATCCAGAAACCATCAGACACTGACAAATCTGTTTGACTCCAACTAATAGTACCATCTATGAAGTTCTTCTTCCATCTGTTTGTAGATTCAGGGTATTGGTTTCTTACTGAGGATACCATTGGCACTAAATGCCGTTCGGCAGTTTAACTCTGGTGAGCTTTCTGTACCGTGCAAAATCTGCAGGACCACTCAGCAGAAAAGCATGGCAAGATCAGCATTATCAACCTTACCTGCTTTTCATCTTGTATATGCTAACAAAGACACTCGTGGCAGTAGTCTTGGTCCTGTTTAAACAGAAGAGAATTTCCTGTGCCGTTTTTTCGTGCTGCACTATAATCTGCTTAAAGCACAAACTTTTTTTTATCAAATTATACTTTTCAGGTTTATACATTTCACTAATTTTACAATCATTTTAACATTTCAAAACTTGACATCCTTCCCCCTCTTTCTGCGGTTCCTTAAATTTATTTTTAATACCTTCTGCATATCCAGATTAACTTAGTTTGCTCATTTATTCATCTAATTTAAAAATATACTCTTATCGAACAGCAGGTTATTACAATAATCCTGCTAATGTTCTTATCTGTTTATGTGTAAATATTCAATAAACTATTTCCATTCTCACGTGCAACCTTTTTGCTACATTATGCCTGCAGCCTTAGGTTACAACCTCAGCAAAGATGTGATCCTAACACAGGTTTGCTGGGTGACCTTAACTTGGAGGCACTGGGAGGGAAGCAATCAACCCTTTTTACAGTGGTACCTCGGGTTAAGAACTTAATTCGCTTCGGAGGTCTGTTCTTAACCTGAAACTGTTCTTAACCTAAAGCACCACTTTAGCTAATGGGGTCTCCTGCTGCCCCCGCGCCGCCAGAGCACGATTTCTGTTCTCACCCTGAAGCAAAGTTCTTAACCTGAGGTAATATTTCTGGGTTAGCAGAGTCTGTAACCTGAAGCGAATGTAACCTGAAGCGTATGTAACCCGAGGTACCACTGTATACACTAGCTTCTTTCAGGGAAAGCTGCCGTTGGGTAGAGAGAAATATAAGAGCCCCCTTCACACTAATCCATTGTACCCTGCACCCATCCTAACCCCAACCCCCAAATTTGTATTACCAGCTAGATTTGGGATTTTACACCTTATGTATTTATTTCTCTCTCCAGAGTTTGGCAGTCTCCAAGCAGTTGATGCGAAGCATGGAAAAGGAGAAGCTCCATGAAGTTAACTCCCAAGAGTGCGAATGTCTCAAAGGGAGATGGCTGTCCGATGAGTGCATGAACGCCATAATGAGCTTCTTTCAGAAGTCCAAGCTCTGATCTCTTGTCAACTGCGCAGAAAGTAATGTCTGTAGAATAGTTCCGTTCCTCTTACCAGAAGACTAAATTTCATTCAACGAATCCTTTGAATACATATCCACGTTGTGCCTTAACAGGGACGAGTGTAATCCGTTTAACGTGCAGGTGGCACCTTCGCTCCCAACGTTGTCAAGCTTCTCATTTTTTGGAATTTCCGTCTTTTGTATTTGGACATGAATTTGTGGTGCCAGAAACATCGTATTCCTCCCTCTGGGCACTCAGGTGGGAAAGCGCTCACTGCTTTGCATGCGGAGCGGATTTCTTTGAACACAACGATGACTGTTTGTCTTCCGAAAGGGGTCACTGATTCAATGTCCCCAAACTTTTTAAGCTCTTGAATAACTGATTGTCTGTCATAGTGGGCCGACATGCTATTTGGTGTCCATCTGTTGCGGGGGGGGGGGGGGAGAGAACGTAACATTCGTGTTAGCGGAAAATTTGAATTAAAACATTTACTTACAAATACTTTGGAACCTTATAACAGTTCTGTGCATTGCTATGTTATGTGACACTCGCTCAGTGTCATGGGTTAATACAGTCCTTTTGCAAACCGCAGCAGGCATTTGTGTCCCATCTTTGGTCTTTAAATTTAATTCCAGGACAAATAGAAACATCTCTCACTATAAAGCTGGGAAAATAAGGCTTTGGGTGTTTTAAACAATAAAGCCAATGGGAAATGTGTGTGTGTAAGCGGGGAGGAGGGAGGGAGATGGAGGAGAAGAGGAAGAGGGAAAAGGTTTAGGTGAAGAGTTTCATTCTGTAAACAGTCCTGCTTTGCATTGCAGGAGTTGCAACTTGTTCAGCAGATATTAGGGCCAAGATAATGAAGATTGGCTTTTAGTTTGCAGTTGGATGGGGGGGAAACGTAGCATAGGGATAAGCAAAACCATTTTTCTGCTCATAGACCTGCCATACTACATACGACACAACAGAGAATAATCCAAGTCGGCGTTTCTCCAGCAGTTTTTGGACAACAGTTCCCATCATCCCTGACCACTGGTCCTGTTAGTTAGGGATGATGGGAGTTGTAGTCCAGAAACAGCTGGAGACCCAAGTTTGGGAAACCCTGATACAAGCGGAAGGCACAATTAGATTGGCTTAGAACTAGGATGGGAGAACCTGTGGTCTTCCAGATGTTGCTGGACTACAGCTCCAATCATCCCTGACATGTGCCATTCTGCCTGGGGCTGATAGGAGTTTACCCACATCTCTTAGTGTAGCAGGCTTCCCCCCACCCCTTGGCTTAGAACAGATGCTTAGATCCACATGTGCTGTTAGCCATTCCATTGGATACAACGGCCCACTCGTAAAACCACACTTCAGTTGAGACCAATTGTTATTTTTGTGTAACGAGAAAAAAAATACCCTAGAGTGTGGTAGTTGGGATATTATTTTGTTCCATAACTTTCAGTGTTTTGACAAGTATAAATTGCACACGGTGTTCTGCTCCAGAGAGAACATTGCACAAGAAAGTGTGACCTGATTTTTTCCTGGCCATTTGTTTTATATTTATTCATATTTTGGAGTCTCAAATTTTCACAGGTAGAGATACTTTTCAGAGTTTTATCAAAAGGCATTTTAACTATCTGCCAGACAAGTACCTTCAGTGGCTGAATGTATAAGTTTTGCATACCCTGTGACTGGGCCAAATCCTAAATTTATAGCAGAAGAGACAGTAAGTAGCAAGCCAGAATAAACTGAGTTCCTGATTCTTATTTCTTGGTTGGGAGGAAGCAGAGGAAAATATGCTAATAGCATTCTCCCCTGATTCTTTGAAAGGTGGTGTGAAAACAATGGATAAAACACATTTTTTTCTGTAAGAAAGGATTATTGTGGCAGATTGCCACGTTTTTACTGACCCTGTTCATTTGCCTTTTACAGCAGCTTGATACACAAATAAAGATAAGTGAACAAGTAAAGCTTTTTCTGGTGTAGAGACAAGGTGAAACTTTTCCTAAATATTTTCATAACTGGAAATGCTCTGCTTGTCAAATTTCTGTGAGTTTAAGGTGCTAGTAGGAGCAGAACCAGTAACAAGACCAATATGGGGCAAAAAAATGAATGGGTTTGTAATGTGAAAAGAAGAAAAATAAGTAAGTGCTTCTCTCTGTCTCTGTCGCTTTCTTTAAATGAACAAAACGGTGGTATCAGTGAAGAAGAATCTCTGGCATTTTTTTGTCTGTGGGCTCAGTAAGAGAGGTCATGTTGATCCTGCCAACATCCCAAAGCACACACAGAGGGAAAGGTTGCTGATGAAGCACTTGGACCACAACTTCATCTCTCAATTTCCCAAAGGTGTTATGATTCCTTCCCTGAAATACGTGGCCATCATCGGATTGGCTGGATTTAGCAACCTGTCACTCAAAGCCATCTGGGCACAAGAGGCCTTAAATATCAATAGGGTCCCCGTAACAGTTGTCCCTCTTGAGCCCCTCATCTGGCGATGATGCCACTAGCTGCCAGTGCCCGAGGCAACTATTGAGAGTCAGGTGTGTTCTGTTATGTGTTGCCTAGTGCAATACCTTTTGATCTGCACGCATGCGATTTCTTCTCCTTTCCCTATTGCATGTGCTCCTTAGAATAAGCTGCTCAATTGGATTTATGGGTCGCATTGGTTTTGGGACACACTCAAGGGCTGGAAGCCCTCTCTTGTTTGGACAATGCTACTAGTTGTTAAAGGGACGTGGGTGGCGCTGTGGGTTAAACCACTGAGCCTTGGGCTTGCCAATCAGAAGGTCGGCAGTTCAAATCCCCGCAACAGAGTGAGCTCCTGTTGCACGGTCCCTGCTCCTGCCAACCTAGCAGTTCGAAAGCACGAAGTGCAAGTAGATAAATAGGTACCGCTCTGGCGGGAAGGTGAACAGCGTTTCCGTGCGCTGCTCTAGTTCGCCAGAAGCGGCATAATCATGCTGGGCACATGACCCAGAAGCTGTCTGCGGACAAATGCTGGCTCCCTCGGCCAATAAAGCGGCCCCAACCCCAGAGTCATCCGTGACTGGACCTAATGGTCAGGGGTCCCTTTACCCTTTATTAGTTGTTAAATTGCCTGGGAGAGCAGGAGGAGAGAGAGGCTGAAGTTGTACAAGAGATTTGGAATTCCGCTGGCTGTTCCTCCTCCTCCCAGGGAGACCACCATACAGCAGTGGGAATCCAACCCCCCTTGCTCTCAGTGACACATATGCCGGAGGCAACATCGAGAGAGAAACAGATCAGGGCAACTACTGCTATGGGCCTGTCCTTCAGGGATGGCACTGGAGCATGTGGCACCCATCTGCCACAAACCCTAGCTTATTTTTCTTACTTATTTCTAGCTGGAGAACAAGCTGCAGATAGAGAAGCTGGTCAAGAAGGGAATGGGGCTAGATTTGACTCCCTTACTCTTTCCTTGCTAAATAGCTGATCAGCAGTCTCGTCTTTTTTAAAAAGGGTTTGTGCTTTCCATTGCATTAGTGCAACAGTGTTCGTTTTCAGGTGCGATCCTACTGACATGCAAATGCTTGGAGAAATTCCTTGTCTTTATGTCCCAACCATTAAAAAATCGGAACTCCATCGCCTTGTTGCGTATGTCTTCCAGACAGTTAAAGCCATAAACACCTCTTGGTATACTGATAGATGTTATGTGTTTATAAACCCTGTATCAACATAGCCTTTGTTCACTGGAGAAGAAGCAAAATGAGAATAAACTGTGTCCATATAGGAAAATAATCCTGGAATAATTTCATTGTTCTGTTCCAAGGGGGAAGCAGGCAGTGGTGATACAGTCACCTTTCCATTGCAGTCTCGGCATCAGGAGATCTGGTGACAGGGAAACCTTTTTGTTTATGCAATGGGATGGGCTTTCTAGCTAGAAAGTGAGTGCACCTATATTATTAGAGATTTGGGGTGGGGAACATTTCCCCCACAAAAAGAAAGTAGAGGATAGAAGTATCCCTAAACAAAAAAGAAGTTATACAATAGATGCATTCAAAAAGAAAAAAGAAACACTTTTGTATAATATCCTACCTTGCAATTATGGTTGCCAGTGGAGCATCATGTCTGTACACCCCAAAGGCTTTATGTTCCTTGGCAATCTTGTTGGAAAGAAATCTTTTTGTTAGGGGCATGTGATCTGGCTCTGGTGAACAGTATGCTCCTTGCAGTAGGTCGCTAGCTGTTTCGAACGTGTCAAAGTAGGAGACCTTGTAACCTGAAGAGGGAGGGGTGGAAAACAAGAATGGTTTATTGCTTTAAGTATACAGTATTAGAATGGGGTTTGTTGCATTTTTATTTTATTTTACTTCTCCTGCTGCTGTACCTTTAACAGCAACTAACTTCATCTGATCAGGGAGAATGGTCTCTGAACCCCCAGACCTTCCAGCAGATCACATGGTGTTGGGAGATACCAGAGGTTGATCTTCTGGTCCAGCAGTTTATCTTCCTTCCAGCTCCTGACTGGCAACAGTGGATGTAGACATTGAATAGAAGGACCTCTTTGCAGAAGTTCATTTTGATCATTTTGGCTTCCCATAGATTGTCCCCATGCAAGATTTATCAAATGACAGAGGTGGCCTTCCAACGATAATGCGGGCAGAAGAAGGTCTCCCATACATCCTTGCCTCCCTACAGATCAGACTGGATATAGGGCTAGCTCCCAAAATACTCGGGCACAACCATCTTTGTCATTAGTTGCAACAGTGCACTAGCCATCTGTTCCATAATCAGATATTTCTTCAGGAGCACCATGTTGCTGGCACTCCCCAGTTTATCCACAGGTCTGTGCTGGAGGACTTTAACATTCATGCTGGGGCTCCCTTGTCAGGAGTGGCTCAGGATTTCATGTCAGCCCTGACAACCATGGGTCTGTCCCAAGTAATTTTTGACCCTACCCATGCTGCAGGGCACACTCTGGACTTGGTTTTCCTCACTGGTTTGGACAGTGGTGGTCTTACGAGTGGAGGAACTTTCTATAGTTCTTTTGTCATGGTCAGATCACACTACCTGGTGGGGTTTACACTTGCTAGAACTCAAGAGCCTCTGCAGTGATGGGGGACCGATTAAGATGATCCACTCCAGGAGGCTGAGGGATCCAGATGACTTCCTGATTGCTCATGGGGAGCAATCCTGTTGCCTCGGCAGGTGATTCTGTTGAAGCCCTAGTGGATCTCTGGAATGGAGAAATGACTGTGGCCAGGCATGGCCAAACTTGGCCCTTCAGATGTTTTGGGACTACAACTCCCATCATCCCTAGCTAACAGGACCAGTGGTCAGGGGTGATGGGAATTGTAGTTCTAAAAACATCTGGAGGGCAAAGTTTGGCTATGCCTGACTGTGACTATGGACACTATCTCTCCTGAGCATCCCCTCTCATGAAGTGGAGCCAAACCAGGCTTCCTGGTTCTGTGGGGAACTGATGACAATGAAACCCATGAGACAGCAACTAAAGTGATGTTGGTGGAAAACTTAGGAGTGCGGCCGAATACAGGACAGAGTTTCTTTGAATACCCATTCCATGGCAGTGTAGGGCATGAAAGCCAGTGTGGTATAGTGGTTAAGAGAGACAGACTCGTAATCTGGGGAACCGGGTTCACGTCTCCGCTCCTCCACATGCAGCTGCTGGGTGACCTTGGGCTAGTCACACTTCTTTGAAGTCTCTCAGCCCCACTCACCTCACAGAGTGTTTGTTGTGGGGGAGGAAGGGAAAGGAGAATGTTAGCCGCTTTGAGACTCCTTTGGGTAGTAATAAAGTGGGATATCAAATCCAAACTCTTCTTTTTCTCTGCCTCCATTGCATCAGCAAGGAGCTGTCCAACAGAGCTGTTTCAAGTGGTCAGGGGTCTTTTACACTCTGGCCCACAGAATTTAGACCAGGCTTCTTCAACCTCGGCCCTCCAGATGTTTTTTGCCTATAACTCCCATGATCCCTAGCTAGCAGGACCAGTGGTCAGGGATGATGGGAATTGTAGTCTCAAAACATCTGGAGGGCACAGGTTAAGGAAGCCTGATTTAGACTACTCAACTGCCCACTGTGAACAATTTGCTCAGCACTATGCTTGTAAAATTGATTGGATCTGTACTGACTTGGATGCTATAGTTGATAGCCTGCATTTGACCCTTCCTTATGGCCCACAAAGCAGATGATGAATTCAAATTAAACTGTTTTCTACCTCATTCATGGGGTTCGTTTGACTTTCATTGCACAACTGCACTGAACTGTGGCAGTAGGTTTATGCAGGCTTTGCAGTAAAATTCTGTTTCATTGTAAGTTGTCATTAAATTGTATGGTTTTTGTATTTTTAAACTGTTTTAAATTTTAAAGAGCACCTATTATAAATGTGAAAGAAGCATCTAGCACTGTTATTGGGTAAAATGATTTACAGTTGACTCTTATGGAAATTTACCCAAAAATATTGATTTCAGTGGCACTTACTTCCAGGGAAGCAAAAATAGACAAGACCATTGTCTTAGGGTAGCAAATGCTTATAATGATGTGATACTACTTTTAGAGGTGGTGCATATTTTATATTGGGGAGGGATGAGAAGGCAATATATCTTTTAACTTAACAAATATCATAATGGGGAAGGAATTATCATATCAAGCTACCATGAACATTGTTTAAATCAAAGCTGCACAGCTTGAATGCTTCTCGTTATTTGTTTTTCTGTCCAGGAATATGCGAGATTTCGTTTTCAATCTCTTTTCATCCCCCCCCCGCCTTCTATATTTTACCTCTTAAAGTCTCCAGCAAATGAAACATGCCTGTCTCCCAAAATAATGAATTGATTTTTTTCCAGATGGACAGTGTCAAAGTTTTCTTTATCTAGGGAGGATTAATTTTATTGAAATACAATCCTTTCTTTATCCCACTTCAGACACTTCTTTAATCTTCTGCAAAGTACTATTAAAGCCATTTCTGGCCTTCGTTATCCTCTGCCTTGTGAAAGAGCAGACACACCGTTTCAGGCTGTAGCTGCTAAGAAATTGTGACTCAAGGCGTTCATTTTCTGAACCAGCCACATAATTGCTATATTAATATGTGGAAATGTGGTTTAATAATATTTGCCTGTGGCATGCATCCCCTTCAACCTAAAGGTCTCGTATTTAGGTAATAAATATTGTTTAGTTCTAAGCTTCCTACCAGCATAGCTGTACCTTTCCTGTCCAAAGGCTATTTAAACACTGTCAATCTCTGTTCCCATTTTAGTAATACTGACAGTTATATATCTCCAAATTTTCATTTCAGTAAATATTTTCATATTCCTCTTCTTTATACCCACTCCTTAACCTTTTCCCTTAAAAACAGCCTGGCGTACGGACATTAGGACCAGCAACTCTTATTTCCAGTGATGCCAAATATAGTCTGCACGTGGAAGACACAAGAATTACCCACCGTGGAAGAATGGCAGATGAAGGTTATAGACTATATGGGACTGGCAGAAATGACTGGCAGAATCCGTGACCAGGGAAAAGAGACGGCGGAAGAAGATTGGAAGAAATTTAAGGACTATCTTAAGAAACATTGCAAGATTATTGAATGTTAGAACGATGTTGACTTAGAAATTAAGGGGTTTCTAGCTGTAATGATTATGTATTAAGAAAAGAAAGATTAAAAATTAAATCAGAAATTAGGGGAAGGATTTGCTGAATTGGCTTGATTAGAGACTGGAATACAGAGAGGGGAGGTATGAGGAGGTCGGGAAAGTAAGTTATACGACTATAAGGGATTGAAATTATACCTGTTATTTGTTTTGTATGTATGTTTATCTTATTGTCATCTATGTTTTCTTTTTCTTTTTTTTGTTGCTTTTATGTTATATAATTTTTTGAAAACTTCAATAAATATTCTTTTTTTTAAAAAAAAATAGTCTGCACGTACTTTTTTCCTGGTCTTCATAAGCACACCGAAGAAGCAGCTCTCTCAGAGGGTCTTGCAAGTTGCCACAAAGTGCGGAAAGCTTTTGGAACACCTGACATATGTCTTCCTCCTTATCGCAGCTGCTTAATTTCTGATAGATGACCAGCGGTGGCAAGTTCAGCTTAGATCTTGTCACCCACCTAGTGCCTGAACTGAAGATTCTCTTGCTTGCTTTCTGGTTCGTGGGAAGTGGCAGCAAGTTCGGAAGAGAGGTCTTCACAGGCATATTTATTCCTCTTTTCTTGTTCAAAAAGGTTTGTTAGGAATGTAGCTACCACCCAGTGGAGCACAGCAAACATGTTTGTTTCTCTTTCTGTGCCAGAGGCTTTTTCCAGCCCTTGCTATGAATTCCAGACATCACAAGAGCAATGTGACATCACAAACAGAAAGACGGGGAGGAGTTCGGTGGATGAAACTATATTGTAGGAACATGCTCAATTATTATTATTATTATTATTATTATTATTATTATTATTATTATTATTAAATATATATACTGTCCTATACCCACAGGTCTCAGGGCCGTTCACAGAATAAAATAAAAACTACCGTATTTTTCCGTGTATAAGACTTGGTTTTTTTAACCAAAAAATTAGGTTTAAAATTGGGGCTTGTCTTATACACAGGTAGTCCTGAGAGGTGTTTTCTTGGGGGCGTCTTATAGACGAAAAAATACGGTATATAACCACAAAATACATAATCAAAATAAAAACAACAACAACCCTATAACACTCCCCCCCAAAAAACCCCCTCACATTTTAAAAGGGCATAGGATGTCAATCAAATTAACTAAAGGCCTGGTTAAAAAGGAACGTTTTTGCCTGGTGCCTAAAGGTGTATAATGAAGGCACCAAGCTAACTTCCCTGGGGAGAGCATTCTACAGAAGGGGAGCCACTGCAGAGAAGGCCTGTTCTCGTGTTGCCACCCTCCGGACCTCTCGAGGAGGAGACACATGAAGGAGGGCCAGAGAAGATGAACTCAGGGACCGGGGAGGTTCATATGGAAAGAGGTATTGCGGTCCTGAGCCGTTTATGGATTTATAGGTCAAAACCAGCTACCATTCGCCCCACCCCATAATCGCTGCCAGCCAAATTTTGCTTTAGCTAGACAGTTGTTGTTAAACAAAATTTATATAATGGTTGGTTATAAGGAAATCTCTAAGCGGTGGCAGAACCATGCCTTAACATTCAACACACATTTAAAGCACATCCCAAAGAATCCTGAGAACTATAATTTGTTAAGGGCGCTGGGAATTGTAGTTCCGAAATGGAGAACTACGGTTCCCAGGATTTGGGGTGGAGAGTCATGCAGTTTAAATGTGCAGGGAACAGGCTTTAAACGTATGGTGTGCATGTGCTAATAGATGGATCCCCTACTCCTGTTCTAGAAGCATGGCTGTGTTGGGACAGCTTTGGTCATAAACTTTAAATCTGATCTTTCTTCTGTCACATTTTCTGGGCCAATGTTCTTGCCATATTTCATTTCATTACACTTTTGTCTTTCACTGTCCAGGTGCTTTTTTCCCGTCACGCTTTTAAAAATTATTATTAAATTTTACATATATGAACAGAAAGACAAGAATTCACAATAAGCCCAACCAAAACATAGCCACCCCTCACCACAATTCACCTAATATGAAAGGCATGAAATAAATAAGCTAGTTTGAGAAGGGATTATCTCCACTGAAATGGACTCATGGCATTCTTTCAACCTCTAGCAGCCACTATCCCCAATGCTGTTAGTAAATAGCCAGTTAAGTGTTCATACAATAAATATTGATCATCTCCATCAAATATACTTAGCAAAGCTGTTTCGGGGGGGGGGGTGTTTGCAGACTTTCTCAGAATTTTAGCAACGTCCTGAAACACTTCTGTCCAAAATCTTGCCACCCTGTTGCAATCCCACTTGTCAGGGTTTCAGGGAGAGAAGAGCAGATGGGGGAGGAGACAGAGAGCGAGGGGGAAGAATCCCAGAGAGATGAGGAGGAGGATGACGATGACCAAAGGTCGTCCATGAGTCTGTCCAGTGAGTCAGAGGACTCCCAGAAGGGAGCCCCCCTGGTCAGACCAAAGGGAGGCCAAGGGGGAAGCAGTGAGGAGCAGGGGAGCGAAGGGAGAAGCCCCAGTAGGAGTTGGACACAGGAGCCGGCTTCTCAGCCGGAACGGAGTGAAGGGGGTGGAGTTACCAGTGTGTCAGAGGGAGCAGAGCGAGAAGGAGACAGGGGGAGGAGATCGGAGCAGGACGCTCAGCCGGAAGGGGTGGAGAGTAGCACCGGGAGCAGTGTAGCGGTCGAGAGAAAGGTCAGAAGCAACGTACGCGCGCCAAGTTCAAATGTAGAGGCGCGCGGAAGTGAGGAGAGCCCTGGGGAGGAGCCCGGCCCCAAAGCGAGAAGGAGGGGGGCGAAGGCGTCAGAGGATTCAGCCTCGGGCGAGTCCCGGCGAGGGGGAACCCAGGGGGGCAGAAAGACCCTGCGGAAAAGGAAAGAGAGGAAGAGGTGGTCCAGCACAAGCCTCTTAAATTGGTGCCGAGGCGGTACAGATTCAGAGGGTACTTCAGCGGTCTAACGTTACAGACGTAGAGTCACAAAGATGGAATGTAAATGCAACCATGATCTTCAATAAAGACTTTCTGTAAATAAACCGGATTGGAGTTGGGTCTCTTGTGAGCTGGGACCAGACGGGTGGCTCTGACACCACTCCATATGTGTTAAAAGGTAAAGGGACCCCTGATCATTAGGTCCAGTCGTGGCCGACTCTGGGGTTGCGGCGCTCATCTCCCTTTGTTGGCCGAGGGAGCTGGCATACAGCTTCCGGGTCATGTGGCCAGCATGACTAAGCTGCTTCTGGCAAACCAGAGCAGCACACAGAAACGCTGTTTACCTTCCCGCCGGAGCGGTACCTATTTATCTACTTGCACTTTGACGTGCTTTCGAACTGCTAGGTGAGCAGGAGCAGGAACCAAGCAACGGGAGCTCACCCCGTGGCGGGGATTCGAACTGCCAACCTTCTGATCGTCAAGCCCTAGGCTCTGTGGTTTAACCCACAACGCCACCCATGAGCTATTAAATTCTGCACCTTCCCTGCCTCACCCCCGGCAGGTGAGACTTACCCATTCTTGCAATTTTCACCAGTGTTAGGTACCATTTTTGTATTATTTTCAAACGCATTTCTTTTAGCCAAAGTGGTTTTGTAAGGCAATTTACCCCACATAGGAACCGAACATTCATCTGAGATACCCAGCTGACTTCCAATCTAATTCCCACAACTGTTTAAAGGCATTTTAAAATCCTGTGTCCAGTTTATCTAACAGACTGTGCAAATTAGATATTAACCCCTTCTCTTGTTCACCTAGATTGAGACATACGTTTTCAAATGGTGTGAAATCCCTAGTGCCTTGTTGAAGACTATGCTTTTGTCAGATAAATTTGCTGACTTTTGCTACCACATCAGTCCAGTCAGCATCCCTGGGAATTGGTTTAGCATTTATATAAAAGTCTTGAGGCTCGTCCAAATGGTTTTCTTTTATTGTTACCCTATGTCCTTTGAATAGAATTGTGATGTTCATATATCAGGAATAACAGGGAGATTACTCAACATTAAGGTTTCCTTTCTATGCTTCCTGGCCTTCAAAATTGTTTTCAGTGTATTGTCCGCACTTTTAAACTGTCAATTTCTTTTTTTTATTAATTGAGTGTGTTGTGGGTTGGATTGTTGCAATAAAGAATGCTCTGTCTGTACCCATTGTCTGTCTCTTGAGTGATTAATACAGGATAGCATATGCCAAAGTTGGTAAGCGTCATAGAATAATTTCAATAAGAGAATTCCCCAATCTCCATCCTTCAGTTTTCTATACCTTAGAACCTTGAAGGTCTATGACCTTCTACAGGAAAATACAAAAGTTTCCAGTCTAGCTTGCCAGAATTTGAAATACTGGTAGGAATTTCTGTGGGAAAAACTTTAAAAAGGTTAGGTTTACTTAGGCGCAACTGTCATTTTTGTCAGGGCAATTCTATCAGACAGGGAGAAGAAAATCAAGCAGTTCCAACATGACAGGTCTTTCAAACCATTTGCCCACACTTGGCCATAAAGGTAAAGGTAAAAGGACCCCTGACCACTAGGTCCAGTCGTGACTGACTCTGGGGTTGTGGCGCTCATCTCGCTTTATTGGCTGAGGGAGCCAGCGGACAGCTTCCAGGTCATTTGATCAGCATGACAAAGCCGCTTCTGGCGAACCAGAGCAGCGCACGGAAACGCCGTTTACCTTCCCGCCGGAGCGGTACCTATTTATCTACTTGCACTCTGATGTGCTTTCGAACTGCTAGGTTGGCAGGAACAGGGACCAAGCAACGGGAGCTCACCCCGTTGTGGGGATTCGAACCGCCAACCTTCTGATCGGCAAGTCCTAGGCTTTGTGGTTTAACCCACAGCGCCACCCGCGTCCCTACTTGGCCATCTGATAATGGAGATGAAGGTGAGACAATAAATAGCCTGGCTTCTGTCCAATGCACTCATAGGAAGGTCTGTTTGATGAGGCACATCTTTTTCTGTGAGAAAGTTGGAAATGGAGTGATTAACAGAGCAATGGGTGATAATACATGATGCCTGTGTCACTTCCTTATTTAAAATAGAAAACTTGCAGGACATAGATAATTTGAAAACTGGGGCAAACATTCCTTCTCCTTCCTTTTATAAACTAGTATAAGACAATGGTTTTCTTCAATGGGAAAATCATAATCCTTTTTGGATTATTAATCATGAAGGACAGCCCCAGTGGAAAAATAAAGTAGAGCAAAGCTTTAAGTATGTGAAAATGGGGCTTTCATATGTAACTTTTATTTCATGAGTAATATTAGGACTGATCGCTATAATAGTAACAGAAAGTATAATATCTTGGGTCAAATCCATTAACAGTTCATAAAACACTCTAACATTTTAAATCATTACCTTTATTACTTGGAACAATTCCAGGTCATCCAATCTTCTTTTTTGTGTGTAGAAGTAGCTCAAAAATCCAAGTACAAAGTAGTTTTTAACAATCTAGGGATTATTATAATTTTGAGACGTGTAGATGCTGTTTCACATCCAAAGAACTGATTATAGCACGGCTGCTTGCAAGTAACTCCCATTGCATAAATATATTTAAGCCTAATCCTGACATCAGTTTATGAGAAGTTGCTGCAAGAGAAATAAATGGGCTTTATGAGTACAGGGAATACTGAAATCAATCCTACATTGTATATGTATGTTTTTTGCCTGACTGGGGTATTGAAGGGGACTGGGGATTGGGGAAATGCTAGATCACACTAAAAATATATTACTGGTTATACAGCATATACATCTCTTGGATAAGTTTGTTTTTCTGATCTTAAGAAACTAAACTTGGCAGCTTTTTACTGGCTCTGCTCCTGTGCATTTAACTGCAGACTGGCACATAAAAGTTTAATAGGCAACGCTTTTCCAGCCACAAAGATGGGAAGTGATGAGTTTCACCTACTGTACTTCTTTTCTGCTTTTAAAGATGCAGAAGTAGGATCAGTAAAAATGTTAACAGCCCAATATGAAAGAGGCTTGCTGTAATTAATACCCAACCATGTTCTATTCATTGAGGGACACCATAAAGCAATGTAGAACACAATCATTTTCAGGAATATAGCCACTTAGGACCATTACCATGGTGAAATCATCTGTACCACTTGGTTATGAAGCACTAGGTAACTGGCAGGTGAATGTGAAAACCGACTTCATTGAAGATCACTGCGACCTGAATTAATGCGAGGTGTGAAAGCTCAGTCCAGTGTATAGTGGTATCTTGGGTTAAGAACTTAATTCATTCCGGAGGTTCGTTCTTAACCTGAAACTCTTCTTAAGCTGAGGTACCACTTTAGCGAATGGGGCCTCCTGCTGCTGCCGCGCTGCCACCGCGCGATTTGTTCTCATCCTGAAGCAAAGTTCTTAACCCGAGGTACTATTTCTGGGTTAGCGGAGTCTGTAACCTGAAGCGTCTATAACCCGAGGTACCACTGTATTATCTATGGTGCCTCATTTCTATATTGAAGTCATTGTGGGGAGGTTCTAATCATTAAAGATCATAGAATTGTAGAGTTGAAAGGGACCTGCTCATCTAGTTCAACTCTGAAGCAACCATGACACATAGCCTTCCAACCTCTGCTTGAAAACCTCCAAGGAAGGAGAGTCTGCCACCTCTCATAGGAGTGTTTCACTGTCAAACAGATCTTACATTCAGAAAGTTTTTCCTGATGTCTAATTGGAATCTCCTTGCTTGTAACTTGAAGCTGTTGGTTTGATAGGGCGTCTCATTTTACAGAGTGAAACTTATTTTTTGCAAATTTCTGGTATCATCTGCAAATCTGATGGGCATCCCCTCAATTCCTTCACCCAAGTTGTTTATAAAGATGTCGAACAAAAATGGGTCCAGGACAGAACCCTGTGACAAATTCCATTTGTCGCCGTTTCTCAGGAGGATGAAGAACCATTCGTAAACACTCTTTGGGTTTGGTCTGTCAACCACGCACAAATCCAACTAAAAGTAACCTCACCCGGCCCACATTTTACAAGTTTCTCTGCAATAATATCATGGGGGACTTTGTCAAAAGCCTTACTGAAATCAATATACACTCCATTCCCAGTGTTCCCCTGGTCCACCAAGCTTGTAACTCTATCAAAAAAAGAAATGAGATTCACCTGGCATGACCTGTTTCTGAGAAACCAGTGCCTGGTCTTGGTATTCACAGAATCACTTTGTAAGTGCTTACAAACTGTTTAATTACCTGTTCTAGGACCTTTCCTGGTATCAATGTCAAGCTGACTTGTTGATAGTTACCCGAGTCTTATCCCCGCCCCCTTTTGAAGATGGGGACATTTGCTTGCCTCCAGGCCACAGGGACCTCACCTTTTCTACAAGAATTATCAAAGAACACAGACAGAGGCTCTAAGATTACATCTGCAAGCTGCTTTAGTTCCCTTGAGCCCTGGAGATGATGAAACATGCAAACAAGCATTTGCTTGGTGGAATACTGGGCAACGTTTACCAGCGGTGCCCAAACTTTTTTCAAAGAGGGCCAGATTTGATGAAGTGAACATGCGTGAGGGTCGACCCTTTTTTAGGATTTAACACCAATACATAAACTGCCACAGGACCAGGTTAGGCCCAAAATGGACTTTGGGCATGTCTGGTTTAGCCTAAAGCAGGAATGCTTTTCACCAAAGCTTTCATCAGTCGCAAAAACTTGTTCCTTCCCGTCATTTAGCGCAGCAGCTGAAGATGGGAGCAAGTGTGTTCAGCCATCCAGGATGAGAACAGAAAGCATTCTTCTCTCTCTGAATTGGTTTCATGACATCTTCATACAGTATAGCCAAATCTGATATGTGATGATATTGTGACATCAGCATACTGGCCATGTGACCCTCAGGTTATCTTCCAGTTCAGATCATCCTCCTTGGCCTGCTTTTTTAATTTGCGAGGGGAAATGGGTTGGACAGAAATGGGTTAGGGGAAAGGAAAGAATCACAGAACGCTGCACAAGATGTAGCTTGAGTGCGAGTCACAATGCCCTGCAATTGATGACACATGAAAATTCCGAAACGCTAAGCACTGTCAAAGGGCTCTTAAAGAAGTACCAAGATCAAAACCGTGAGTTCACTGAATTGAGACAGCAAAGTAGCTTTTCTAGCAATGCTCAGTTTTATCATATTTCCACAGTCTCAGCTTTGGTTTCTTCTGATTTCTAAGCTATGAGAAAAGAATTGTTTTTAAGTGAACGTTTTTACAAATATAAGCCACAATGTGGTATGAAATGAGCGTGCATATCGTAGGGTTTTTAATGACAGTATTTCCTATAGTTAAACATAAGGATAACTAGCTAAACTGACTTCAAAATATAATTTTGTTTTTGAATGCTGTTTTCCTAGTCACTGCTGTTCTAGCTATGACATTAAAGCAACAAACGCTTTATCTACCAAAAACAAACGTTGCATTCCCTTCACCAAGTGGCAACTCCGCTTGTAATAAAATTAAGTGGAACTCCAATGAAAAGGTTTTCAGCTGTGTGCAAAGAAGAAACATAGAATGCGGACTACCCGCGCCACATGTTTTTAACCCAGGTTTTTATTCTCGGAGAAAACAATACAGTAAAGCTCATATTGAAGAGGATCTGCACTGTTCTGGTAATACTATCATGTAAGTTCCCATATACTGAAAAGGCTTTAATGTGTGGGTCTTTATAACTAAAATATGGTAGAGAGTTTCTGTGGCATTATTTCCTGAACTGAACAAAGGAAACAAAACAGCAACAACACTTGTTTTGGCCATGCTTAAGGCTAAGCTGCGCCAGCTGCAGTAAATCTTTTGATTGGCTCTTCCAGTTTTCTTTCCGACTCCAATCCTACATAAACTAACCTGGAAGTAAGCCCCTACTGACCTCAGTATCACTTGGTTCTGTTAACGCCTCCCCACAATCTGCTGCTATTTATCCCTCGGGGTCAAGAGAAAGTGCTAATCTCCTTCCATGAACCTGGGCCTCAATTGTATTTGCATCACATGTACACCATCTCTTTCCATGCACCTCAGCCTCATCTGCATTTGCATCAACTGCATTTGCTAAACCGCTATCAAAGTTTTGCATGGGATCCGAGTGCAGGTTTGCAGCCGCCGAGTCGCTCGGTCCTAACTTCTTGGCGACTCAAGCGCGTGCCCTCTTCCGCATGCATGCAAGAAACTGCTAATGTAGAACAAGGAGGGCAAAAGCTGCTTTAAAAAAACACAACACGAATGCAACCATTCCGATTTACCCGATGTAGATTTTTTCCGCCCCCGCCGCCCCAGGGGAAAGATGCTTTCCTCTGACAATTTAGGCTGAAGGAGGCGACCATTTCCCTTTGCAAATAACTGCGGCCTTGCGCGCACACAGAAAGCGAGGCAAGAGAGGCGGAGAGGCAGGGAATGCAGCCTGGTTCTTCTGGACGCCCTTGCATCCCCGCAGTTGGGTTTGCAGAAACTGCGGGCCCAACAAACGCGAAGGGCGGCGACGCCGAGATGCCCGAAATGCAAAAGGGGCCGGTGCAGAGAAGGAGGGGCAGGAGAGGATAATTTGTGGGGCTGAAGGAATCCCCCCCCCCCCACCAAAAAAATGCAATGCTGGATATGAGGCGGCGTGAGGTTGGCCGCTGCCCGGAATAGGGCCAGGAAGGCGCCGCCTCGCGCCTGAGGAGGAAGGACCCCCCCGGCCCGTTCCCATGGCGACTGCTTTCCTGTAACGCGCGCCCGGGCCCGAAGGAGGAGCGCGAAGGCCTTGCCTGGCTTCGAGGCCATGCACCACCCTATGGAGGCTGGTGGGGGAGAGCCCGCTTCTTCTCCTGCTGCTGCTGCCTCGGAGACGAGCGGGAGTTTCGGGGGCTTGCCTGGGTATGGGGGGGACCAAAAGGATGGCGGGGACGGGGAGGCCTCGACGCCAAGGAAGCGGCGCGCCACTTGCCTCCCCAAGGGGAGATGCTGCGGCCTCAAGTTCGCGCTTAAAACGCTCGCCTCTCTTGCTCTCCTCTCCTTCTTCTCCCTCAACCAGTAGGTCCTGCAGGAGGGCAAGGGAGCCAGCTTTTCTCAGCTCCATTTCTATACCCTCCAATATTTCTCCCATGAAATATACCCTCCAATAAAAATAGGGACGTCCTATTCCATACCCTCTTAATATTTCTCCATGAAAACAGGGACATCCAATTCCATACCCTCCAGCATTTCTACCATGAAAATGGGGCTTATTCCATACCCTCCAACATTTCTCCAATGAAAATAGGGATGTCCTATTCTATACCCTCCAATATTTCTCCGATGAAAATAGGGACATCCAAAGGAAAAGTGGGATATTCCCGGCTCAAATCAGAAATGGGGATGGCTTCTGTAGATCTGGGGCTGTCCCTGGAAAATAAGGACACGTGGAAAAGGTCTGCATTCCCCCTCCAGATTGGAATGGGGTTCAAAAAACCCCATCTCTGGACATTCCCCCCTCAAGTGAGGGTTAAAACCAGTCTGGCATTTCCCAGGTTGCTTGGTTTTCATTTTGTTCTCGCCCACGGTGGGAACTGTGGCTAATCCTGTCTCCCTGCCATGTGTATAAATGTGACAGGAGACGTGGGGAACATGCATTTGTTGCAAAGGGATCAAGTGATGGAAAGAAAGGAAAGAAAATTGCATTGATTAGGGTGCATGTCTGATGCAAAATTGCCTTCCTCCCACTTTCCGCCTTGTTAGAAACACGGCTGCATAGGTAACAAATAGCAAGGCGCAGCCAAAGCATTACGAATGGCAATGTGCATTGCTGTTTAGCACTTCTTCATTTCCCCTTTCATTCTTTTCCCAGCCTAAGTAATACCTGCAAATTAATGAGCCCCTGTTGTTTCCCCGGCACTCTAGTGCTTCACGCTTCTTCTTTTCCTGATTAAGGCAATGTATAAAAGGTAAAGGGACCCCTGACCATTAGGTCCAGTCGTGACTGACTCTGGGGTTGCTGCGCTCATCTCACTTTATTGGCTGAGGGAGCCGGCGTACAGCTTCCGGGTCATGTGGCCAGCATGACTAAGCCGCTTCTGGTGAACCAGAGCAGCGCGCAGAAACACCGTTTACCTTCCCGCTGGAGTGGTACTTATTTATCTACTTGCACTTTGATGTGCTTTCAAACTGCTAGATTGGCAGGAGCAGGGACTGAGCAACGGGAGCTCACCCTGTCACGGGGATTCGAACTGCTGACCTTCTGATCAGCAAGTCCTAGGCTCTGTGGTTTAACCCACAGCGCCACCCGCATCCCATAAGGCAATGTATATACCCCAGTTTATTCTGCAACCAATGTGCTCCCAATGCAGTTTTGGGAAGTGGTGTACGCACAGATGTTAGCCACCATATATATCCTATTGTTTCTTGTGAAGTACTGCATTCTGATACATTCCCTCTCAAAGCGGCTTTAATCTGAATCGGGGAAAAAACAATTTAGCTGCACTTTAAGCCAGTAATGAGTACACAGCCTCAGTCCTTTCCCCACCGCTCTTATACAGCATCTCTTTTCCTGATTTTGCCTAACATATCTGCTTCTTCTGCTTTTATTCCTATGGTACACTTCATGTCTCTTTCCTTCTGCTCTTCATATCAAATCACTCCCGATCTAGGTCCTTCTAGACAACCTATTTGTGTTGATGTCATAAGATTAAAGCACTGCTTTCCAAATAAAAGAATATTGTTTTTTCTAGTCCCTCAGACAATGGGAATGCCATTGTGCATGTGTCACCTATTGGATAGTGCCTATGAAACTGCTAGGAGTCGCAGTAAAAGTCATCCTGCTCTGTCAATATGCTTTGGCTTTGTTAAATAAATGCTAATTTTTATATTATTTTATTGCTTTATTAATTTCAGTTCCTTAATGTGTGCATTCACAGTGCCCCATGAGAGTCACTGCTCAGCCCATGTTTTACTTTTTTATTAGTAAACACTGTGAGCCAGACCTTGCCCTCTCCCCAAAGGAATGCTCCTATTTTTCAAACTTTTTTTTTATTTAAAAAAAACCCCAATGTAATCTTTTGGAGAAGGACTCTCTCCTCTGCTGTCCTGAATCACAGCACTTTGATTTGTTAAAAAAGAAAAGAAAAGAATTTATGACTTCCACCTGTTACTGTGTTAGCTGGAGTTGGAACAAACCTTACTCTTAAGAGCGTGGGAGGGAGAGCTGGATCCTATATGACCTTTCACCCCTCCTTACTCTATCATCTGCTGTTTGTAGTATATCCTTTTGCCATTCCCAGTTTGCTTTTCTTATACCCATAAGCCTACCCAGATGAATATTAGCTTGTTTCCTGGTGGACAGTTCACAAGATCACTCCATGGTGATCTTTTTTATTTTGACTTTGGCAATCCTAACCCTAGCACAGAATATAACTTGGTTGTGCCTTTTGTCATTAGGGAGATCCTCTTTTCTGCCTAGCCCATCTTGATTTCTTTATCTTTTTGTTTCATTCCTAATCTGCATCTAGGTTGGTCAGGGGAAGCAAGAACAACAAGTCTGCTAGCTTAGTGGGAAAAGAAGACTTTATACCTGGCATTTATGGGAACAGCACCTTCTCTCGCCAGGTACACTAAACTTTTAGTCACAGAGACAGCTTTAAAACTATGTTTCTTCTGCACATCCAGTCTTGTGACCAAGTAGGTATGAATTTGTCACAATAATATAATACATTCTTATCCCTATATTTAAGGTGAGTAGTTCAGTTACAAGGAAAAGCCATACAAATGTGGAATAAAGACAACAAAAGCCTGTCTTTTGATAGGTTCCAAGGTTATGCACAAGTTAACAAAAAATGGGAAGTAACTAACAAAATCCTGTCCTGTAAGTATTTTTGTGCTTGGTCAAAAACTCAGAATGGCAGCTTGAGCCTTAACTTAAAAAATAAATAAATCTTGCATTGATGGTAAAAAGGGTTCTAAACTGTCAAACCAAAGCAAGAGCCAAATAAACGGGGCCCAGGTTACAAGTCTCAGGTGTCTCAAAGATGCAGAACTGATAATTAGAAAGTCTGACTAACCTTTTTTTCATTTGTAAGAATAATTAGAATTTTCATGAATGTATTTGCTTATTGGTTCAAAATGGCTGCAGACATGTGGAAAGCTCTCAGAGCTCCCCATCCTCACCTCTTGGAGTGGAATATATGCTGGCTTTGACATATTTGTTCTTTCGTAAAGAATTATTAGATGGTGTGGGGAAGGGGTGTGTGTGAATATTACAACATTCTTACATCGAGTCTGCTAAATGTGGAAAAGATGTGTGGTGCTGTGCAGCTACACTTCCTGGTGGCAATATGCAAGGTATCTCATTCCATGCCAGGTTACAGAGAGAAGCCCAGATACAAAGCCTATTGTAAGGCTAGCCTCTTGAGCATGTGTAAGGCTAGCCTCTTGAGCATGAGAGTACGGTAGGTATTTTCCTTTCCCTGTAATTTTCCTGCGTAGACAGATTTATGCAGTGGACAAATTATAGTGGTGGTGGAATGAAATCCACGAGCCCCCGCAATACCAATTTTATCCAAATGATGTCACCCAGAAAAGAGGTTCTAGAAGCCTGCACACCCCCCCCTTACAATTCTCTGAATCGCATGAGTGGAAACCTTGCAGTCAGTCTTGACCTCCATTCTGATCTCAGTGGGGGAGTGACAAAATCAGCTTTCCTTTTCCAGCTTTTTGTTTTGGCTGTAAGAATTGGGTTTCGAGGGCATAAAAATTGAAAATCCCAGTGTGCTTACAGAACCTCACACTTAGCCCTTTAGATCATGAGTGCATTCAAAATGTGCTTGACCATGTATATGTGCATTGCACCAAACCCAGAAGTGACCCGGAAATGTCATAAAGACACCACTGAAATGCCACTAAAAGGGCGGAATGGGGTGTTTGCAGGCTTTTTCAATGGGCTTCATTTATACACAATTTCACCAATGCGCATGGTGCCATGGAACGTTACGCCCATGTAAAGCAGGGCTGCCTGTACAGTGTATTGTTGTAACACTCCCCCCAATGTTTATGGTTGCATTGTTTTGTTTTTTTTTTTTTTATAAAAATTTTTATTAAGATTTTTTACAGATACATATTTAACAAACAGAATAGGTTTCATAACATCCTTTCATTCTATTGTGGACTCCCTCACGTCTCCCGCTTCCACTTTCATCATTAAAAACGAATTTTTCCAAGCAAATTATCATCTTGTTTATGCTCTTAAGTGCAATATTTAGGTTAAACTCAAATAAAAAATTATAATTTAATGGTAGACAGTTATTTCTGCTCTGGCTTCCTTGTTAGGATTCAACCAAATTACAGTACTTTTGTAAATAAATCTTAAATTTCTTCCAGTCTTCTTCAACCCTCTCCTCTCCCAGGTCGCGGATTCTGCCAGTCATCTCAGCCAGTTGCATATAGTCCATCAGCTGCATCTGCCATTCTTCCAGTGTGGGTAGATCTTAGCAATAAGTATCCTTGCCGCCGTTGTAGCGTACATAAAAAATGTTCTGTCCTTCTTTAACACGTTCTGGCCGACCATGCCCAGAAGGAAGGCCTCTGGTTTCTTGGTGAAGGTATACTTAAATACCTTTTTTAACTCATTGTATATCATTTCCCAAAAGGCCTTCACTTTAGGGCAGGTCCACCAGAGGTGAAAGAATGTTCCTTCATTTTCCTTACATTTCCAACATTTGTTATCAGACGAATGGTATATTTTAGCCAATTTCACTGGGGTCATGTACCATCTATATATCATTTTCATTACATTTTCCTTCAGAGCATTACATGCTGTGAAGTTCAGCCCGGTGGTCCATAACCTTTCCCAGTCCTCAAACATAATGTTGTGCCCAATATCCTGGGCCCACTTTATCATAGCCGATTTAACCAATTCGTCTTGTGTGTTCCATTTCAGCAGCAAGTTATACATTTTTGAAAGTACCTTGGTCTTAGGTTCTAGCAGTTCTGTTTCCAGTTTCGATTTCTCCACCTGGAATCCTAACTTTTTATCAATCTTAAACACTTCCTTAATCTGAGCATAGTGTAACCAGTCTCGCACTTTATCTTTCATTTTCTCTAAGCTCTGCAGTTTCCAATTGTCTCCATCCCTTTCTAGTATTTCCCAATATTTTGGCCAATTGGCCTCCATATTGGGTCTTTTTCGGGCCTTAGCCTCCAAAGGTGACAGCCACCTCGGTGTTTTGTTTTCTAATAAGTCTTTGTATCTTGTCCAGACATTAAATATTGCTTTTCTGACAATATGGTTCTTAAAGACCTTGTTGATCTTAACCTTGTCGTACCATAAATATGCATGCCATCCAAATGCATTGTTAAAACCTTCCAAATCCAGCACATCCGTGTCCTCCAGAAGTAGCCAGTCTTTTAGCCAGCAGAAAGCTGCGGCTTCATAGTACAACTTTAAGTCTGGCAGGGCAAAGCCCCCTCTTTCTTTTGCGTCCGTTAATATCTTAAACTTAATTCTGGGCTTTTTGCCCTGCCAGACAAATTTGGAGATATCTTTCTGCCACTTCCGGAAGCACTCCGTTTTATCTACAATCTGCAATGTCTGAAACAAAAATAACATTTTTGGCAATACATTCATCTTAATAGCAGCTATTCGACCTAACAATGAAAGTTTCAATTTTGACCAGCTATCCAAGTCTCTCTTAATTTCAGACCAACATTTTTCATAATTATCTTTAAACAGACTCAAATTCTTTGCTGTTATGTTTACCCCTAGGTATTTAACTTTCTTAACCACAGTTAACTCTGTCTCTCTCTGAAACCGTTCCGACTCAATATCTGTCAAGTTTTTTCCCAACACCTTGGTTTTTTGCTTATTTAGTTTAAATCCCGCCACCCGACCAAAATCTTGGATTAGTTGTAGTACTCTTTTCGTACTAGATTCTGGCTCCTGTAATGTCAGAACTAAGTCATCTGCAAACGCTTTAAGTTTGTATTGTTTCGCTCCGACCTGTATCCCTTCCACCAACCTGTCCCCTCTAATCGTGTTCAAGAGCACCTCCAGGACCGAAATAAATAATAACGGGGAAATCGGACAGCCTTGTCGTGTTCCTTTTTCAATTTTAAACTCTTCTGTAACCACATTGTTAACTATCAGTTTAGCCTTTTGTTCTGAATATATTGCATCAATCCCATTCTCAAACCCCCGGCCCACTCCCATTTCTTTTAAATTCCCTTTCATAAACTTCCAGGATATGTTGTCAAAGGCCTTCTCCGCATCTATAAAAATTAAAACAGCTTTAGTATTTATGTCTGTTTGTAAAAGCTCCAATATATCTATAATGTTCCTTGTATTAGCAGACATATGTCTACCTGGGAGAAAGCCTGCCTGGTCTTTATGGATTACTTTGTTTAAAACCCTCTTGAATCTACTTGCCAAAACGTCTGCAAATATTTTGTAATCCACATTTAAAAGGGAGATGGGACGGTAGTTCTTAAGCTGTGTCTTTTCAGTTTCCGATTTTGGTATCAATGTGATGAAAGCTTCTTTCCACGATTCTGGCGCCTTCTTCCCCTCTAAAATTTCATTGCTGACCTCCATCAGTGGTTGTATCAAATAGTCTTTCAATGTCTTATAGTACTTGGAGGTCAGCCCATCTGGTCCTGGTGATTTGCCCTGTTTCATGTTTTGGATGGCCTGCTCAATCTCTTGTCGTGTTATTTTGCCATTCAGAATTGATCTATTTTCTTCTGACAACTTTGCCAGTCCATTTGTCTTTAAAAATTGTTTAATCGCTGCTTCATCTTGTGGCCCTTGAGTGTATAATTTTTTGAAATATCTCTGGAAACACTTTCTAATCTCTCCGGGGTTCTGGATACATCTTCCTTCAATCTCTAAGTTTGTCACTGTGTTTAACTTTTGTCTCCTCTTCAACTGCCAAGCTAGCAGTTTTCCACATTTATTAGCCGACTCAAAAGTTTTTTGTTTCATTAGTTTGATTTTCCATTCTATTTCCTGATTTATCAGTTTGCAGTATTGTGCTTGGTAAAGTTTGATTTCTCTCAGAATCGGCTGAGACTTCGGATTAAGTCTTAACTTCTTCTCCAACTCCTTGATTTTTTCCAAAATTTTATCTTTCCTTTCGTTTTGTTTCCTTTTCTTTACCGTGTTCTGTTGTATCAGGAACCCCCTCATCACGGCCTTACTTGCGTCCCAGATAGTTCTTTTTTCCACTGTGGTGTTCATATTGATCTCAAAATAATCCTTTAGAGCTTTTTGGGCCTTCTTAGTAATCTCCTGATCTCTAAACAGGCCATCATTCATCTTCCATCTGAAGGAACCGGTTGGAATCAATGTCATGTCCATTCTCAGTGCGTTATGGTCGGAGCATGTCTTTGGGCAGATTTCCACCTTTCTGATCTTAGGTGCCAGACCTCTAGTTATCCATATCTGGTCGATTCTTGTCCAAGTCAGTTGGGCTTCAGAGAAAAATGTTCCTTCCCTTCCCAAGGGGTTTCTCACTCTCCAAATGTCAATCCAGTCCATATTGTCTGTCATTTCAAAGAAGGTCTTTGGTAGTCTCCCATCTTTAGAAATTTTTTGGCTCTGTGACTTATCCATGTTGGTTGATACAACTCCATTCATATCTCCCATCATAATGATGTTGTTGTAGTCCAGATAGTCCAGCATAGTCTCATGCAACTTCTTATAGAATTCCGATTTTCCTTCATTTGGAGCATAAATTCCTAATATCAGTATTTTTTCCCCTTGATGTTGTATTTCTATCGCCAAAATTCTTCCATGCTCATCTTTAAACAGAAATTTAGGTGAAAGGCTCTCTTTTGCATAAATTACCACACCTCTCTTTTTAACTGTATCCGAAGATATAAATTCCTGACCAAGTCTTTTATTTATTAACACTTTTCTGTGGAGCCTGGTCACATGTGTTTCCTGTAAGCAAATAATGTCCAAATGTTCCTTTTTTAAAATGTGAAAGATTTTTCTCCTTTTTCCTGGAATGTTACAGCCATTTATGTTCCAGCTCAAAAGTTGCAGAGACATCCTGAATATATCTGGTTATTCTTGCTGTGGGGGTACCTTATTCTCAGATTTTCGGGGGTCCGGGGGTGCAGGAACCCCCGGAGGTTCAGGCCCTGGGGGTAATCCAAGTCCCTTATGAAGATCTTCTCCGTGTGCCACCAAAAACTTGTCTCTATCCTTCGGCGTTCTAATTTTGGTCTTCCTCCCTCTGAAAGTAAACGATAAACCTTGGGGAAACTCCCACCTGAAGATGATTGAGTTGCTCCTTAGCAATTTTACTAATTCCGAGTAGTCTGCTCGAAGATCCAACAGCTGTTTAGGAATATCCTTATAAATTTCAATTCTTTTGTCCAAAATATCCAGTGACTTTCCGTAGTGCAGGCCTAGAATCTTGTCCCTTTCCTCCTTTGATCTCAATATTATCAAACAGTCTCTGGGCTTCTCCTTCTTTATAAGTCTTCCAAGCCTAAAAGCAGATAGTATTTTAAAGTCTTTTTCTTCTAAGTTCCAAAACTTGGAAAATTCTTTGGTGAGGAACTCAGTTAAGTTACCTTCTTCCACTTCTGGAATTGAGCGTATCCTTAAATTGGCCTCCCTGTTCCGAAGTTCTGTCATGGAAAAGTAGATCTGGTGTTCTCCTACTTGTTTGCTGAGTGGTCTTACTTCTTTTTCAAGCTGTCCCAATCTTTGGCTAGTGTCTTCCGCCAGTTTCCGATTTTCACCTACAGCCTCCTTCAATTCTCCAATAGATTGAACATTCTGTGCAACTTGTCCAGTTAGTCTATTTAAACTTTCTGTGTTTAAGTCAATTTTAGCTGATTGCTGGTCAACCTTTCTGTCCAGAGCCTCCAATTTTTCAAAAATTTTCTCCAAAATAGTGCCACTTGCTCCTGAGGCCATATCTTCCAGTTGTAATTCCTCAGTTTCTCCCTCCCCTGATTGTAGCAGGGAAGCCGCTTCTGCCTCAGGAGGCAAAGTAGTAGGCAAAGCAGGCACAGATGATCTACGCTGTGAGACTGTCGGTAAAGTTAACGTTGTTTGTCTGGTTCTTCCCCTTTTTCTTGTTCCACTCATTCCAAAGTTATCTAAAAACCAAGGTCAAACTGAATTGTTCCCATGAGAAAGTAAGAGCCCAGATGGTAACACTCAAACAGGAGGCCGGGAAAGAGAAAGTAAAACAAAGTCACTGCTGTAAATCCAAAAATCCTCTAGGTGGAGCTTAGAATGTCTTTGGGGAGGAAGTCCAATCCAATTAAAATTAGTAAGTCTGAATTGATCTCCAAAGATCTTCACAAAGATAAATTTTAGCAGAGTTAAAACTTAAAGCCAAACATTGTTTCCAAAAGTGCTTAGACCACAAGTGTTTCAAAGTAACAAATTCAAACTCAGTATGTTCCAAAGTTCAGATTCAAAGTATCCAAAGCCTGCAGACTGACTGCTCAGTTACTCAGGCAGCTCCAGTACCTGGGTTTCTTACTTTTATTTGTAATCCAATAGATCAACAGAAGACAGGTATCCTTGTCTCAATGAAGGTCCAAAAATCAGCCACTTAAAGTCTTTAAATCAGCCAGAAACAACAGTTTAAATAGGTGCCAGATCAGTCAATGCAAAACGTTACTCTTTGTCTCCACTCCTCCTGCTCTTTACTTTCAAGTTCAGTGTCAGCGGAAGACGGACTTCCTGTTTTTCGTCACTCCGCTTTCAGCCAAATTCACAATTTTTAGAGGCTTTAGAAGTATATTGTCCAAATTACTCACGGGTTGTTGCTTTCCAAAGTTAGCAGTTTCAAGAAGAAAGGTCAGCGCTCACCGGCAACAGCGACGCGGCTTCGCTCCGTTGATCGCGCAACGACCCACAGCGCCGCTACCCCCTCCGCGGTCCGGAGCCCCTTACGGGGTCCCTTCGTCGTTATAGGGGCTGCTTTTGGCGCCCGCCGGGTCTCAGGACCACAGGCTTCTGCTGCCTGTGGTTTTTCTGGATGGGTCCCCGCTTCGCCGTAGCGGGCGACCCGTTTCGACGGAGCTACCCTCTCCCGTTCAGGAGCTGGCAGCCATTGCCGTTCGCGCCGCCTCCGGAAGTGATGGTTGCATTGTTTTGAACGGCTTTTGGATCGCTTTGCTATTTCCTTCCTCCTTGCAGAGAAATATTTGAGGTCAATTTGGGAGAGTCAAAGTGGTTTCAGGACTGCTCTCCTGTACTATTTCAGACACTTGGCTTATATACTTGCGTATGTGTTTGCCTTGTACATTTATGAACGTTTATTTTATATTTGGGACCTTAGAATTCTTATAGCATTGTGTTTCTTTGTTGAAGTTTACTGGGTAATAAAACCCAGTTAGGTTCATCCATGCATATCTTAAGCAGAAGGAGCAGGATTTTGTATGCCTGTTCAGCAAGCCTGCATAAAAATAAGCCTTACTGGGGCTTTCATCAGTGTAAACCTGTATATGATTTCACTTTAACAACAGATACAGTAACAAATGTTTATTACTGTTGTTTGAATGTACGGATTTATATGTTTTATCCTACCTACAATTCTCGATCAGTTCCCACTCTGTTTAAAACATAAGTTTAAACTGTGATAGAGTTACAGAGCACCCCAATCTCCATGAGCAGTGCAAGCTTCCAGGCATGCTTTACTCACCAGGGTCTGTGTTTCCTTGGGAAAATGGGGTGTAGCGGAGACTGTAGTGTCTTTATGATACATGGTTTATTTACACATATATGCGACCTAAGTCTACCATGGAGAGATCTCCAGCATTATAATCCAATAACTTCTGGCTTCTCCCATAGTCATAGCATTAGATTCAAAACAGACATCAGTATCCTCCTTTTTTTTTTACTCTCTGTCCAGCCCACTGCTTATCTCCTAACTTCCATTCTAAACTCTAACCTTTAAAGCCCTAAACGGCCTCGGTCCAGTATATCTGAAGGAGCGTCTCCACCCCCATTGTTCTACCCGGACACTGAGGTCCAGCACCGAGGGCCTTCTGGCGGTTCCCTCACTGCGAGAAGCCAAGTTACGGGGAACCAGGCAGAGGGCCTTCTCGGTAGTGGCACCCCTGTGGAATGCCCTCCCACTAGATGTCAAAGAGAACAACTACAACCAGACTTTTAGAAGACATCTGAAGGCAGCCCTGTTTAGGGAAGCTTTTAATATTTGATGTATTACAGTATTTTAATATTTTTTTGGAAGCCGCCCACAGTGGCTGGGGAAGCCCAGCCAGTTGGGCGGGGTATAAATAAAATATTATTATTATTATTATTATTATTATTATTATTATTATTATTATTAACCCACTGCTCTAAACCTTGGCTTTTATCCCCTGAGTTAGGGAGGAAGCCAATATGTGCTTTTCACACTTAGCCCCTTTGATACTTCATAATTGTTTGTTCCTCCCACTCCCAGGCTATGATCTCAAGGAAGCTTGTCTGACTTAATTGGCACCTAACTCATGTCAATTCCTAGGATTCAAGTGGGGTCACAATTTAAAACATCTGCCTGACTGAATTAGCTCTCACGTATGCTAATTACAGGCTTATCAGTGGGTCCACCCCACCTCTTAAACTACACCCTAATACACACTTGGGTCTACCTTAAATACACATGAGTCTGGCTATTTCCCCGGTTCTAACATCCCAGCTTTAATTAAATTCTAGCACTATCTAGAATTCAGGATGCCTTGCACCCACAGATTCATATGCAACATATATTTCACTTTCTTCATATATGCAGTTAGTGAAACATAAGATAAATGTCATTACAGAAACCACACTTCTGTAATTTGGAATCTGATTTTTCTGCTGAAAAGAAATTTCATTCATCAGAAGAGAAGATTGCTAGAGAAGGTGAGCAAGTGCAAATATTCTATAAGCTGAGAAATTATAAAACAACTTTTGTAAGCAAAACTCAACTCTTGGTCTTTTACAGGTGTTCTTACAGGTGCATTTTATAAGGTAAGGACAAAATAAACATCAATCCTTTAAGAATAATTTTTAAAGAAGCCTATGCTTTCTTGTCATGATTCTTATTTCAAAGAAAAATTCGTATGCATTATTCAGGTGTGAGTCCTTGAAGGATTTTTCCAATTCCTTCACAAACAAAATTGAGGTTTTAGCTGCCATATAGCTCAATCAATGCCTATTTATTTTGGGACTTTCTACTTGACATTGTACATAGGATTGCATCATTAGTGAAGTTGTGTGAATACCTTGGCAGATATACAGTAATACTGCACTTCACGTGTTTATCTAAGGCTGCTTCTATTTGGAGAACATGGCAGGGATGTTCATCATCATCATCATCATTTTTTTTATGCTGCCATTTAAAAAAAGTCATGCTTGAAGCAGCTTTCAACAAACAAAACAGGTAAACATCTCAGGTAAACAGGTAAACATTTTCATGCAATATCTGTAACAGCATCCCATTAACAACATTTCACTTCCTGACCATAGCAAAAATAACAAGGGAGCTTGACAGTTTCACCTTGGTACTAGACATAACATTTTTCACAGTCCATCCCCTGCAGCATCTTCTTCCAAGGCTTCCAAAGGCAGGAGATGGGATAGCTGGAGACACCTCTCCCATGATGTTGTTTCAGCACACTCAGCAACACAGCTACAATGGAGTTCTAGCCCATTCTTCTGCTTCACACTGCAAATGCGGAATTGGAGCTGTTCACGCAGGCAACAAAAGCCAACAAGCGATTTCAGCAATGGCGGTTGTGCCAAACCCCACACGACTTTGTCCCTTGTTTCTCCAGTTTTGCATGCTGCACTTTTAATATAGCAAGAACCACAATACACACGGCAGCTTTTTGACTGCAGTGCAGTTACGATCTCAGGATTTTTCACTGGTAGATTGCGCTGTTGCAATGACTGTCTTATGATGTTCATAAGAAATACAATCGTAGAGTGCAGGCTTCTTCAAGCGTGGGTCCACAGATGTTGGATTACAATTCCCATTATCCCTGACTATTAGCTAAATTGCTTGGGTTTGATGGGAGCTGTAGTCCAACAACGTGTAGGAACCCAAGATTGAAGAATTCTGCCGTAGTGTATAAAGATGAAATAACTGCATGCACTGTTGCTAAGGATGATTCAGCAAGTCAACCATGACTGCGTTTCTTTCATATTTTTATTGCTAGTTGTTGACTATTTTATATTCATCTGAGTCTTTTAATTGTGTTTTAAATCTAGACTGTTTCATACCTTTTCTCTTGCAATTATTTCCCCATCTTTTATTGATTCTTGTTGATTTTAATACTGTAATGTTGTTTTAATTTTAATAATGGTGTATTGTATTATTACCATTATTTTGCTTGTTTCTTTGGAAGCTACCCAGGGAATATTTATTGATGGGCAGCTGTATAAATTCAGTATGCACAGATAATAAATTAAAGCAAACATTCAAACATATATGCTGCTAACAGTCATTTAAAAACAAAGCAAATCCCTGTTGGTGCAAGTGTTGATAGTTATTAGCTCTGCGTCTTTGAGACACCTGGACAACTGATTGCTGTCATCTTTGCACTCCCTATTAAGCTTTATTTTGCTTTCATTTTAGAAGTGATCACTTGGCTCAGACTCTAGCAAGGTCTATCCAAGGCCTCAGGTGGTTGAAAACATTTCAGATTATCTGAATTTGTAGCATAAATAGAGGTAAAAGACTAGATGGACATTGCGATATATAGTAGCAACATAGCTTGAAATCTGTGCTTCCTCTTTGCTGCTCATACATGGCTCCTTTCTGGCCGTATGTGCGTCAAGTCTACCAAGCCAGCTTGTCTTATTCAGTTCTAGAATCACACACAAATCCTTCAGTAAACCTCTTTAGGATTTCTACAGTCCAGCAGGTGGGTCTGAGGTTAGGTAAAGGTAAAGGGACCCCTGACCATTAGGTCCAGTCGTGACCGACTCTGGGGTTGCAGCGCTCATCTCGCTGTATTGGCCAAGGGAGCCAGCGTACAGCTTTCGGGTCATGTGGCCAGCATGACTAAGCCACTTCTGGAGAACCAGAGCAGCGCACGGAAACACCGTTTACCTTCCCGCTTGAGTGCTACCTATTTATCTACTTGCACTTTGACGTGCTTTCGAACTGCTAGGTTGGCAGGAACAGGGACCGAGCAACGGGAGCTCACCCTGTTGCGGGGATTTGAACTGCCGACCTTCTGATCGGAAAGACCTAGGTTCTGTGGTTTAACCCACAGCGCCACCCGCGTCCCGGGCCTGAGGTTAGTTTTAGGATTAAAACACGAAGCATGATTCTTTAGAAATGATGTTCTGCCTTACAAATATTGAAGTGGCTCTGCTCTTTTACAGGACCATTATAATGCTGCAATGGAACAGCTGGCCGCCCTTAGCTTGTCCAAAAATACTAGGACATCACAGGTAGTATTAGTTTGCCAAAATGTTTTAACAATCCAGTTTACTTACTTTTGAATTTCCAGTGTTTGTTCTGAATTGCATACCAATAGCATTTTGTTTTTAAATGTTCTGCTTATTTCTAGCTCAGCCCAAATAGCTGCAGACAAGCACCATATCATTCCTGGAGCTATATACATAATCAAGGCAACAAGGCAGTGAGCAGGTAAAGAAACGTATTCCTAGCTTTTTAAATGAAACTGAACAGAAGAGGCAAACATAAGCAGAGAGCCACTTCTTCATTTATCAAAAGGAATTGTCAACAGCTTTAGGGTGGCTGTGCACCAGCACTCCTCTGTAGCAGTTCTTTGTTACTTTGATTTGTCTCCTGTTGTATGGTGTCTTGATGCTGCTGTTCTGTGCATGAAGAAAATGCTTTTCCTGCTTCCCTTTCCTGGAATGTGTGACTTGTTTCTTTAAAAAAACCTTAAATTATTTCATAGAAAGCAGAACCAGTGACTCTGATTTGCATAATAATAATAATAATAATAATAATAATAATAATAATACCCTGTCCATCTGGCTGTGTTTCCCATATATAAAGGACTTGAGTTACTATCTGTAGGTTCAAGGAAACAATAGGTATAAAAGGAGAATTACCTGGATGCCAGAATCTAGGTTTGGGGCAAGAACTCTGAGGTGAGAGAACACCAAGAAGAGCTTTAAAATCACAAAACATGCAGCAAAGCAAAGCATGGAAATACAGGCTGTTAGACCTTTAGAATGCCATTGTGAGTTCCAAAACTTCCCTCTTCCTTTAGCATAGAAAAAGACCACACGCTCAGTAAGTTTAAAAATAGGTATCAGCTGCAATAACCATATGCTTATTATGGGGGGCCTTCCTGCAGAATGGAGGCAGAGGGTTGGACACTCCCTCTACCCCACAGAGCCCTGATCCAAATTGAACACCTCCACCACCGTCTTTTGAAAAAGACAATGGGAGCATATTGCTTGTGTACTGTGTACTGCATATGAAACTTAATGCACTACTGGACAAGCTACTGTGGTTATATGTTATGCTTGTATTTACATGAAAACCAATAAAAAATATTTGGGGGGAAAACAATGGGAGCACTAAAACCTAATTTGTTCCCAAATGGTGCTTAAAAGTTAAAAATTGGCTTCATTTCCCCTGTGGTAACAGACATTGATAGACTAAACCTCTGTGGATTTTTAAAGTATCCTATGCTAGTAGCTTCTACGGCTTCCATTTGCAAGGAACTGCAAACAACAGTTATGGGCTGCTTGAAGTACCTTATTGTTTGTCTAGAGCCTTCTTTTGGTCTGCTTTTGAGTGTTAATTTGCTGAAAACATTAAAGGCCTGCTTCAGGGTGCATATCCAGGCACTTTGGCTTCAAATATATTTATTTTTATATCCAGGATGAGTGATGCTGTTGGCTCTATAAATTGTCCACTAGAGGGGTAATGCGATACCATTCCATATTCTCTCTTTCCCCCCCCTCAGAGACTTCCATAGACGTTTGGGGGAAATGCCGTCTAGCTCCAGTGATGTTCCTATAAACTTCATCCACACTAATAATCCTCTGGTACAGTCTTTCATAAAGAGATGCCACACAGTTTCTTATCTCGAAACCCAGAAAGCAGCTTCGGAGAACTGCAATAGAAATGGAGATGGGGATTTTTTTAAAAACGAAGCCGTCGCTTCTGCTGCTTATCCTGCTACAGATGGAAGTAGTGATGACATGCTTTCTGTAATCAGATCGAGTTTGAAAAGAGGAAATGGCAGTGTAGAGGACAAGCCTTCAATAGAAAAAGAGATATCTGAAAACGAGAAAAGAAATAAGGAGTTGCTGAAATATTTAAAAAACGTGAATGTTAACCTAAAACCGGATCCTATAGAAGTCAAGGAAGAGGTTTCCTCTTCATCTGAGAGTGATACATTTTCATACCCTGATTTTCTTCCCCCGCCTTACAATACCTGGGATTTACAAAAAATGTCCTCATCAAAATTTGATGAATGGAAATCATCCTTTAATCCGCCTCTCGAGGAATCACTTTGCAAGCTAATTTCTCGTCTGGTGGAAATGGAGAAGTTACAACACTTGACGATATTAAAAGAAAGGACGAGAGAGACTGTTTCTCCCACTATGGCTGTTAACAACCGCACCAGTTTTTCAAAAGATGCACACCAGTTTAAGCAATTGAAGCAATCCGATAGTTCATGTCCTCAGGCAGGTTTTGATGGGGATCTTCACCATTTTGGCTGCTGCATGCAAGAACTGGACATGCCAAAATGCACTTGCCAGCGCTGTCATAGTAAGTGGAATTCTGGAGCATCGTCCCCTGCACGGCCGTCCACAAAGCCCTGCCGAGCATCGTGCAGTAGGTGCAACAAGTGCTCCAAAGCTCCAGTAATCTTAGACTCAAGAAATGCACCCTCACGGAGAGCTCTGTCATGCTCTGCAAGCTCACAAAAAATTCGATCCACTGTCAAAACAACTTCAACAAAGTTGCTCTTACCCAGTGCAGCTGTAGCTTACTCCTTACCTGACAGCGAAAGTTCAAAATGGAAGCAGCCAAGGACAAAACGAAAACCTTGTAGAAAAAATGGAGCGTTAACGAGTAAACTAAAATCCATACCTGTTATTTCAAAAGAAAAATGCTCGCCTGCTGACCAGCAATGATCTGTTGAACTAAGTCATCAGGCATTCATTAGCATTCGAGCAAAAGGAATGAGCAATGGTGATTTGGAAAGCTGTATCCAGTTTTTAATCTGTGTTATATGAAAATATCAGATTTTATTTTCATGTAAGATTTTAAAAGAAACCGATAGCAAAAAAGGATTCCTACCTTTCTATCATATAGTAATAATTGTAATCATAGTATTCTTTATCTTTTAAAAAAATTAATGTTAAGGTGGTTTTTTTATATAAAAAAGTTTAAATTGAATAGGCAAATAAAGTGTAGTCCTTGTGCTATTGGTGTGATTCTAAACTGTAAAAGATAAGTGAGGAATTAAACATGCATTGATAATTGGCTTCAGAGGATTACTCTAGTTTTATATTGATAAGCTAAAACCGTAACTTCCATGCTCAGAGGCAATACACTTCTGATCAGATACTAAGGGGAAATCAACATAATTTGGTTATAGCCATCTGAAGTCATCCTAATGCCATCTGGTTTACTGGTTGGAGATATAATATCTAGATTAAAAGCCCTAGATATCTGGTCTGGATTTTTTGTGCACTTGTAATAAATTCGTATTTAGAAATTTGCCAGAATGGAAAGGAAACCACTGCAGATTATTATTTTTTTGCACCAGTATAATTTAGCCATTTAACAGGTAGTCCTGTGGGCTCCTAGTTGATGATAGAACAGAGCAGCTCTTCCCCTTTGCCTGCAGAGGGAGATCTAGAGTGAGAGATCCATGACTAGAGACCCATTGATTTTGACCAGAGAATCCCCCTCTGCTGTCAGTGTGTCTACAACACAAGGGAGAACAAAAGGGGTGTGCTAGTACAGATTGAGGGAGGCCTTGGATCTGCAGGCTCCCAGGTTACCTTGAAATACTTCCAAACTAGGAGGAAAATTATTCCAATGAGAGGGAAATTGAAGGGGGGTGGGGTGGGGAGAGGAGCACTGGTGCTTACGATAGGGGGAAATGTCCTTCCTCAGCTTTTGCCTTGACTGGTTAAGTCAACAGGTTTGGACATGGCAGTTTCTCTGCCAGAGATGCTTCTCCACTGTGGTAGGCATGCTCCGCATATAGGTTATTCTAGGTAAATCCACTGTGTTATAAATTGTTTAAACTGCTTTTTAAATTCCAACTTTCAAAAGGTGGTTGTGGTGACAGAAATGTAGGCCAAAACACAGTATGGAATTATTGTTTACTAGGTTGTGACTTTTTGGGTGGAAAATAGATTTAGAGTTGGATCAAAAGAAGGTAAAAGTGGAACTCTGCTCGTGCAATGGTGTTTCCTAGATTTCTCCCCCACCCCCACTACAGCCCCCCCCCCTTCCCTCAAAAGCTGCTCTTGAGGGTTGATTTCTGGTGCAAACCACACATGGCAGGCACTTCCATCGACCACCACGACATGATTGCTTAAATATTTGGCTGTGGAAATCCTTTCATGCAATAGCCTATGCTGTCTACCAACAAGGGTCTCAGTACCAAAGTACCAAGGGCTCAGTTTAGAATGCAGGATGGATGAGGCTTATAGTCTTGATATAAGACTCTTAAGTGCAGAGCTATACCAGTGTTGAGCAACAAACATCTTCTGATGGTCAATTTGCATTACTGAAAGTACATTTTGGAGAAATCAAAGTTGCTCAGTACTGAAGGCCACAAAAAGACCCTTGGCACCCTTTATCAGTTGCTTTGAATTACAGAACAGGGCTTAAAAAAAAAGCTTCAAAATGAAAGCTATTAAAATTTAATCTACCTGAAGATTTCCTGGGGCATGTTTCATTACCGTAATTGAAATGAGTGGAGTATATGATGTGCTCCTACTTACATGGAACCTTCTGCTGAGCACAGACTCCCAATGTCCTTGATATAAGGAGTCGCGGTGGGATCTCATTTTAGGCTCCCATGTCCCACTCTGATGAAAAAGGCATAGGTTCATTTCTTCAGTGGCCAGCGAGATGTAAACTTGTCCCTCAGTTGTACCACTTCAGGCTGCAGGTTGGGTTTATAGTGACTGAAAGCTCTTTCGTACAAAAATAATTTTCTGGACCAAGCAAGCCAGATTCAGAGAGGCTAGACTAAAACCAGTCTCCTGTCATCTACCCACTACCCCCATGCGACCTGAGAGGTTGCTAATACTTTCATTAGTACAAGTATACATACTGCAACCTACAGCCAGGGAAACCTGTAGCTCTCCCACGGTTGTTGGATTACAACTTCCCATTGTTCCCGACCACTGAGCGTGCTGGCAGGAGCTGATTTTGGACTTCAGGCAGCTGAAGTCCAAAATATAAAAAGCCACAGGCTCCACCACTCCTGGTGTAAAAGAAAGTGATGCTATATTTTAAGTTATTCAACCACATTTTTATCAAGTATAAAATAATGAAATATTTTTCAGTCTGATTACTTGCAGTTGCATTTAAAACCGAGACATTCTCTGGTTTTGGAATTGGGCATGGGGAAGCATGTTAAAATGGAACATGCAAATCCACTCTTTTCCAAGCAAATGAATTCAAACCAGATGAGTAAGATTAAATAAAGGGAACCCTTACTTTAGCTTAAAAATGAGAAGGAACAACATAGTATGCTTCAAATAGTGGATGATATTTATTTAGCAAAACATGATCACATGTAAGAGAAATACAAATACTGAATACAAAGCATGTTCGTTTCATTCATCTTTTAGGAGAGTGAATCACAAGCGAGCAGAAAACAAAGCAATCATATGCTGCTATTGCTCTAAATATAAAACTGACTACACGAGTTTGAAAAAAACGTGAAAGCAGTTAATAGTTCATCCTCTACTTATAGTATGTTTCTAATGAAGAATACCAGAAGTGTGATGTTCACTCAAATGCAAGAGAGACTTTTAGCACTTTAAAAACTTAACAGATTTATTGTGATACAGGCTTCTGAGGACTAGAGAGACCATTATCAGATGCATTAAGTGTTATCATCAATTGGCACATACACAAGTAGGTCTAGGGAGAAAATGTGGGAGTTCTGAACCATTTTCTATTAATTCAGTCTCTGAAGAGGTTTATATTTTTTTGTATATTTAGATAAACTTGCAATACTGTTGCGTTCTTAAGACAGCATTTTCTCTAAACCCTTCTAAACAGTAACGTGTGCTCTCCTTTCATGTAAACTGATTGGGTTGTATCTATTGTGCGAACATGAGGCATGATCACCCAATGGATATTTCTCTTCCACCCCCCTATCTATCTATCTATCTATCTATCTATCTATCTATCTATTTTCCTGTACCTGCCAAAAAGCTTGCCATGTCAGGTAGCATCTACTGAACATTGTGGACTGTTGAATGAAGGTGTAATAGAAAGGGGGGAGGAAATAAAATAGCATACTGGCACAAGATTCCTCTTCCTGATTTTGAGCCCTCGCCCCACCCCTGACCTCCTGGAAAGCCTTTGGGGGGTGCAGGGGAGAAATGGGAAGGAAAATATCCATCTGTGTGTACTTACACCATACTGGATAAAAGCCTGTAAATTTTCACACTGCTTGATTGTAAAGAAAACAACAACCCTCAAAGCCGTAGCTTATATAGTTTTCATTTTATTAGTAATTTCAAATTAATGTGTCAAATGCATTCACAAGAAGGAATTACTTAATGGCAGCAAAATATTGACAGTTACAATAAAGAAAAGCAGAAGTGAAAGAATAACTTTAGGTTAACAATGTTCATCAATGTTAGTTTGTGATAAAACACATTATCACAGAGATCAAGCTGTGCTTATCCACAATCTGAACAAAAATGAATGCATCTAAAAATCTGACAATGCCCAGGCATCATGGAGTTTTCTTAGATTGGGCTTGGGGAACCTGTGGCCCTTCAGATGTTGCTGGCACTATAACTCCCATCATCCTGACCACTCAACATGCTGGTTGGAACTTATGGGAGTTGAGAGTCCAAATCTGGAAGACCACAGGTTCCCCACCTGTCTTAGATAAACTTGCAGAGTCTTCCTGTTAACTCAGTGTTGTGGCTGGTGACAAAGCTTACTCCTTGCTTGTGTTAACAACTCACTCCAGTTGTATGGTGAATGTAGTGTGGTTTTGGGCAAATCAATCATTTGGTGTTCATTCTTTGAACCACCAGACTAATATAATAGGTAGATCATACTAACTACATGGTTAGAAGCACATCTTAGGAATGCATTGTTGCATTGTTATTTAATATTCAATAGAACTCGGCATAAGCAAACACACAAAAACTTTAATAAGCTCGTTATTCATCAAACGTCAAAAATGAATGGTAAAAATAGTTATCTTAAACCACTGCTTCACTTTTTGATGAACAAGTTCATTACTGTTTGTCAATCTCACAAAGATATCAGCCTTCTGTATTTTCATAGTCTGATCTGTCTCCTGAGCAAACTTCAATCCATGCAAATGTTTCTCAGAAATTTTCTGCCACTTACCCTACACAGGAAGGGAAACACATGATTAGCAAAGGCAGAAATCAGTATCAGATATATCAGTCATTTCAAAATAACCTTGTGTGTCATAGCAACCTACACTGCAGCACAAGGATAAATAGAACTAAAAGAAATTTTTAAAATACATTTTCAAACTGATGCAATTGATACAGTAAATATACTGTAAAAAGCAGTATATTTAATTCTTACTTGACTGACCTGTGGCTTAAGTATATCATCATTTTTCAGTTTGTTTGTTTCTTAAGCTTAGTCTAGTTTCCGTCAGAAAGCCACTCCACTTGAAAGTCTAAACTGGATTGCTGGATCCTATGATCTCCCACTACAGTGTGAACTGAGTTCTAAATAAACTGGTCTACACCTCCAGAATCTCTGCTGGCTCTTCAGGTATACACCCACACAGCCATCCTCTGCAAAAGGTCTGACCTCTTCTTAACACTTTGAGACATCCAAAGTAAGATTGATATTTTGCGGCCAAAGCATATATAATACATGCCCCAGGATAAATGAATGTTGCAGTATGCTGATACCTGCTTGCAAAAATTTAAATAGTATGTCCGTGAGCTTATCACTAGGGCTCCTTTGGCAGGAAGGGTGGAACAAAAATGTAATAAATAAAATTTACCATCAAATGTGCTTGACTCTTGCCTATAGTATTATAAAAAAATGTTTATTTAACCATGCCTATCTCAAGTTTATCACAACAAAATCACATCACCCAAAAGATGAAACAGACACATTTTACATAAAAACACCACAACGGTACTATGCTAAGAACTGCCAGAATGGCAAAAGTGTAAATGAAGTCTATATATATCTCAGTGCTGTGAACAGGAAAAAAAAACTAGACATAACTAAATGAATGTTTTTCATATCTTTTATAGAACAGAAACCTTTGTTCATGTCTTCTGGTTTCCATCATCTTCATTTGAGCGGCACCTATAACACAAAGAACAAGTAAACAAGCAACTTTGTTTTTCTTAGGAACTGTTTACAAATCCTGTTGCCATAAGGTTGGCGGTAGCTGCTACAGGAGTTGACATGACCAACTCTTTTCATTACTTGTAAACGGGGGGCAAGGAACAATGGTGGAGGCAATAGAATTTTACGACAATCTGGGTCAGAATGCCACCTGGCGTGCAAGATAGCCTGGAGGTGTCGCCAAAGCAGTGTGCGCCACACTGCTCCGTGCAAATAACTATCAAGTAATCTACTTCTTCATTTCAGTGAGAGTGAAAGCTGCATTCTGTCTCCTGCACAAACAAGAAGTATTTTAAGTAAGCTGACAGAGAAACAGATTTGCTACTTTTAAAGTAACTTTAACTGGAGAAGAAAAAGGGTAGAGGGTCAAGACAGGCAGGTTAACATCACTTGCCTCCTTTGCAGTGTGCTATTTTAACATGGGTAGGGGGGGACAGATCACCCCTTTGGCAAGCAGCCTGACTGATTGTACTAAATGCGCACAACTGGATGCAATTATCTGCCTAAATGGATTTTCAAAAATCCTATTTACAGAATTTCATGATTTGGGGTGTTTTTGTACACCTGTGCAAGATACATGAAATACATACAAATAAGATAATACATGGATCGGTTTTTTTAATGCAAGAATAGGATTGGTAAACGTTAATCCACTGAGTTTGGTACCTTCATGTTGAACAAGGAGCTATTGTTTAAGTTGTTGCTAAATGTTTATCTACACATGCTGTCAGAAATAACCTTGTTAGGAAGGTGAAGTTGGTGTCTCAGCAAACCAGACCCCCTGGAGTAGGCGTTGAGTGGCCTGTGACTTGCTTTCCTTGTCTCTCTCAGCACCATCAAAAAGGAAAAGTAAGAAAAACAGCACAAACATTAGTTAAAACCTGATTCGAATCCAACAACCTACAGGAATAAATTTACAATGAAAGCAGATAGTATCTGTAGGGTGCAGGGGGTAGTATCTAAACTGAAATGTGGATAATTACTAATCTAATCTCTCTTTCAATGGGCCACATCTTTTATTAACTGCTTTAATTAACGGTCTATCAAAAACGAAAGATTCCTCTGATGCGATTACCTGAGTCGGCAACACTGGAGACAAAATCTTTTAAAAATGGCTACCAATGCCTTGTTCACAAAAGACTTTATTATCTAATGATGCATACTGAAAACATACAGAAATCTGCATGGTCCACTTTACATGCAGCAGAACAATCTTCACTTTACAATAAGTGAATGTCAACTGTTTTATGCAAGAGACAACACTTTAAAGTCACATTTCTTAAAGAAAGCTTCATTTACAAAAGAAATAAAAGGTAAAGAAGCAATTACCGCTTTTAAAAAGCAGCTGCTTTGTTCAAGAGTGGAAGGTTTATGCCTGTATTGAAAGACAACATGATCACAAATAATGAAAACAATGAACAAATGAAAAACACCTTTAGCATAAAGCAGTACACTTTCAAATGACATACAAGTAGCTAAAAAATCTTTATTATGGTGTTCTCTATCTGGCCATGAAATAAGGACTTTTGGAATTGGAGCTCCGTATTTGTCGTTAGGAAATGAAAACTTCTCTAAGTATTGGCTCTATGCCACAGTGAACTGCATTTAACAAAATGTATAAAGTCTATATATATAGCAAGTTGATTTTTTAAAAGTGAAAGTAATAAACAGTACACTGAAGGCGCTCTCTCCATCAAGTGCACACTCCCCAATTTTTTTTCCTTTGAATGTGATGATCAAACAGAAGTTGGAATTATGCCACAGTTGTAATGCCAGAAAACAAAAAAACAAGATCATTTATAAAAACATGCAGGGAATTCTGCTACAAAGCTATTGACCCTCATTTGCCAGTTGCTCCAGTACAATTAACATCTTAAACGTCAGTGATGTTGATGGTTTAGCTTACCTTCAGTGTACTGAAAGTTGTACGCAACCTGCTTTAAAAGAGGAGACCATCCCTGCGGGCAGGCTCAAGAAGGAATAGACCCCCTTCGGCACTGACTACACCAAGGGCATGCTGCTGTGGCCTGCACGCACACACCTAGGAAAATGCAATATAAACAGCATTTATGCTGGCCATTTTTCAGAGACCAAAATGAAGCCAAATCTGCTAAAAACCAAAATCAACCACCCAGTCTTACTGATATTTTAAGAGATGCTTTGTTGCATTTAGTTAGGGTGAGAAAGAGGGAGCATATGTGTGTGTGTGTGTGTTTATATATATATATATTATATATATATATGTTTGGGAACTGCAGCCATATACGTTAGCGTTGTATTTCTGTGCAGTCTTGGCAATAAAACAGTTCTACAGTGAAAAAATCTTCACGTGAGAGACAAACAGATTTACTCTAACATTTCTAAAAGAAATATCCGCCTTGGTGTTAATTCAAATATATCATTCTTCCTCAACTTTGCAGGGTAATTATTTATATGCTATATGTACATTTATAAATTGCTGTGAAATTGCATCAGTCTTTGTATATTAACTAGTCAAACCCTTTGAACATCTTCGCTGGATTTAAATTTTCTCCTGGATGAAGGCATGCTGTAGAGCCTGGTTGATACTAATCCGTTTAGCTGGGTCTAACATGAGGATCTGATCCAACAAGTCCTTCAGCTGGTGAACCTTTTTGCGCTGATCTTCAGGGAGGCGTTGGCACCCAATTAAATCTGCCAGCAGGTCCTTTGTTGGATTAATGGTGCTCATGACAGTTACTTTTTCCTACAAAGATAAGGGCATCCAGCACTTAATATCTGAGGCAACAATAAAGCCATAAAATAGTATATGGACATTCCAATTTATGGCGGTACTTTGTTATTTTAAATGGGGCATATTACATTCAACAGCTAAATGGAGTTTCTTATTTTACGGACTGCAGAAGGCTGGATCATGCTAGGTGAAAAGTGTAATTTTCATGGAACTTTAATCGGATTCTAAGTAAACATCTTTGCATGCGCCCTACTTCAGCCGCCTTCCCACCCAGCAAAAAGCCGATTATTGCTGCGCTGTGAAAATCTTTTCTCTGAAGTCCTTCACAGCATCCAATCACTATTCTGTGTGATCACAGCCAAGGTGAGGAGAGCTACACCTCCTAGCTATGCCTGTGAACAGCACTGTAAATAGGTGAGCAACCATCATTTGCTGCACTTACTTGAGCTTCTCTTTCCCTACTCCCCACCTTCCTCGACCACCACTAACTTAAGCCCCTCTCATGCCAAATCAACGCTGCAGAACTGAGGCTGAAAGCAAAGCTACTCAGTGCAAAGACTCAACAGTTCACTATTTAACATCAATGTACACTGCAACCAGAACAGTTTTTGTCCCCCATCTTACCTTAACAGGGTAGATCTTTTAGACTAGAAAATTGGGGTTCACCTTGGGGAAATAAAGGGAATGTACACTCCAAATAGGAGCTTTCTGTGTATTCAGTACTGTGTGGACTGCTTTCTCTAAACTAAATAAGGATGAAAGTATTTCAACCTTCACTGCAAATCTGCAACTAGTGAATAGTTTGGGTATTCCACTGAACCAATTCAGCTGCTATTGTATAAAATCTTCATGTATTTGTTCATGTGGGATTCTCTGTGCTAATAAGTTTGCTGCCAGTTTGAAGAATATGCTGTATATGGTTACGGATCTCTCCCAAGCTTGGTGTATGTCAATGAGTTTTAAAACAAGCCCTTCATACGAAAAGTTGCAAAATTTACATAACAACCATATTCACCAAATTCTAATTTAAACCTACAAAAAAGGCATGAGAAATTTCCAAACAGAACATCGCATTTTACTTAGTGTAGTTCAGACTTACCCTTTCTGTTACTTTATCTACCTCTATGTACATAAAGTTGAGATTTTGATCGAAGTGTTGATCTTTGAAGACTCCTTTTCGGATCATCTGAAAATAGATAGCAAATTGAAAGTCTTAAAAAGTCCACAAGTATAAATCATGAAAGCAATAATCTCAAAGAGAAAGGCTTATTTCAACCATGTAGGCAAACTGAAAAATAAAGTGCACTTTATTTTACGCAGATCTCAGATGCTTAGGGCATATGAAATCTTCAACTGATAAAAAGGTAGCATCTTAAAATAGGCCTCTACACATTTAACTCCAGAAAACTAAGTCAAGCCTACATCAAAAGCCTCACGTTACTTCCAGAAAACATCAAGGGTCATTACGTTCTATTTCTTCAGATCACTGCAGAGAGAGAGAAAAATCTACAATAAAAAATGAGATGTCTTTTTCATTTGCATCAATGATATCGACTGTTGTACCCCATACTCTCAGCGTGTGAGTGGAAGGCATTTGTGCTCACACAAGAAGACTACATCTTCCTCTCTTCCCACCTGCAGCCCTCTGAATATCCTCAAAGTCTTCTCTAGAGGGTGGCATAAAGGGAGCTGCAGTGGGGAGGAAAGAAAGGCGAAAAACTGTTCTGCAAGCAGGAGGAGTCCTCTAATGCAATGGTGAGTTCCACCCACAGACTCTAGTTACTGGGAGGTTCCACTAGAATTAAGTTTTAATAGCATATTGGCCCCTTTCAGAAAGAATATCCACAGGCTGTAAACCATAGTTTAGGGGAAGGGTGAACAAGTTGGGATGTTACAAGATTCCTACAAGATCAGGGAAAATTCTAGAATGTTATTCATCTTTACAAGCAATTTATTTCTTTACCTTGTTTGGCATCTTTCCTTTGAGGTCCATAGCAAGTTTCAACATATGATTGTTGGTTTTCCCAGGAAACAATATTTTTCCTGTGTAAAGTTCATATAATGTACAGCCTACAGACCACATATCTATACCGTAGTCATAGATTTTGCCTATAACTGAAGGAGAACAGTTGTAAAATTAAAACCATTAATCGTACAAAATGACACACTTAAGTAAAGGTCACCCACTTTTCTAGGATCAGCCAGCCACAAAAAGAACAGAATGAGTTGCAGTATCTATGATATTTCTCCCGTGCCACTCAGCTCGTAAAAATGGGTATACTATTAAAACATCATTGCCATCATATCCTTTTCTAAACTTCAAAATTCATCCATCAGAGATGCTCCACACCAGCCTTAATTTCTTTCAGATCAAGAGTGTCAGATGGGAGGTGAAAAGAGTTTTAGTGAAAAAGTTTGTAGATCAGAGATTTTATGGTGTAGCAGCAGATAATACAGTACAATATACTACAGAAGTTTCCGTTCCCAATCTGATCATCTGTTACGCAGAGGGAAAATAATGGCAGAGGTAAGTGTGGAAGGAACAAAGAACAAAGTGGCTTAGGCGAGGAGATGGGGAGATAGTATCAACCAAGTAAAAGGAAAATGGAGAAGCAGCAACTAGGGAACCTTGAAAAAGGAGGAGTGGCAAAAGACATTGGTGAAGGAGGGAGGAGGGGACCCGGTAGGGGAGAACTTGATAAACCAAAAGCCATGGAAACTTTAGATGGAGTTTGTTCTCTTTCTCACAGTAGCCTGCCATACACCCATGCTAGTTGGTTGACTGATAACTATTAAAATCTAAGTCCGCATCAAGAAATTTTGCCATGTATAAAATTTGATTTTTGCGGTCCTTCTTCATAAATGTGCAAGTTAAAATCAACATTAACTGCAGAATATCTCAAGAGTAGATTAACTTACTAATTTCAGGAGCACGATAAAATCGGCTGACAAGATACGGTGTGATGTCATTATCCGCTACATGTGAAGCCGACCCGAAATCGCAGAGTTTTAGAATAGTTTTAGATTCATTCACCTTAAAAAAAGCAACAAGAATTGTACTTAATGGAGAAAGTAGCAAATGACACTGATTGTGCAAACTAACCACCAACCTTTTAGTAGTTCAGAATATGTATTTAGCACATATTAATATTAATTTTGTTTAAAATCAGGATAGAGTTCAAAAGCAAGGTGAATCCGAACACTGTGTGCTGGGAACCAGTGGAAAGTGCTGTGACTTCATGCTCTGCTATGGGCTTCCTGGAAGCATCTGATGGGGCCGCTGTAAGCAATAGGATGCCGTGACTAAATAGCCCCATGGTCTGATCCAGAAGCTTTATTTTGTTCTTGGCATCTTTTTAAAATTATATATGTAAAAAAACAACAACTGTCTGAAAGAATGTGTAACTTCTAGAGATGCCATATTTTAAAAGGAATTTACTTTGCAGTTAATACTGACATCTGTTGAGAAAAACTGGAATTTATTCACCTGATAGTCATGAAGAAGAAACATCTGAAATGAATTTGTACTTCACCTCACAGACAGAGTTGGCACTTGAATTATTTTGCCCAGCATCCAATCTATGTTTTGTGATTGTCAACAGCAATCTATTCCAATAAAGATTCTATATAGCTAACTTCCCAGCAGCCCATACACAAATGTTTTCAAAAACTGTTCTGTACAATGTTTGCACAGAGTGGGTTACTGTCCTTATTCCATGCATCCTTGTAACTGTATGCATAACTAAAATGTTCCTTCTTATGCAAAAAATAAAATAAAAAATGCTGGAACTGTCAGGGGGTTGGAGTTAAGTGTGCCTACTGATACAAAGGCAGTTATGTCAGTGATGCATTTTCCGTGGAATGCTAATTTATCATGTAGGTGCACAAGTAGGTTATGAGAATAATTCCAAATTATACATTAAAATGCTAGCTAGCGTATTACAATTAGCACTGACCAAATATTAGAATTCAAATGTTGCCAGTAAACTACTGAAACTTAAAATGACAAGTAGACTGCTCCTACAATAACAACAACAACAACAACAACAACAACAACATTATTATTTATACCCCGCCCATTTGGCCGGGTTTCCCCAGGCACTCTACAAGTAATGTGAAGGCTGTCTGAGAGAGTGGTTGCAACAACAACAACAACAACAACAACATTATTATTTATACCCCGCCCATTTGGCCGGGTTTCCCCAGGCACTCTACAAGTAATGTGAAGGCTGTCTGAGAGAGTGGTTGCGGCACCAGCAAGGAATTTCTCTGTGTAATGGGAGCAATCCATATGGTGAGAGAGCTCTTTATGTTACAGTTGATCTAGGGAGGGTCACTCCACAGGGATGGTTCGCCATAAAGACCAGTCCTAAGCTATGGCACATCTTTAGTTTGGAATGCAAGCTTGATTAAATTTGCTCTTATTTGTTATATTACTATACTAAGTTGGGTTGGATCTTATTCATAGAAATTGCTTCTTCCCTTTTTTTTTGGGGGGGGACTTGTGGGACACCAGGGAAGGTAGCCATGATCAGACAGTTGGGGAGAAATCAACCAGTCACTGATATTTTTCAGCATAAAATCCATGAGAGAGAGAGAGAATATGAATTAAATCTCATAGAAATTGACACAATGTAAACAGGCTATTGTATTTTCTTTTCACAAAACTATCTGCAGGGTTGTAACAAAATATTACTTACTAAAATATTGTCTGGTTTGATATCAGCATGCAAGATGTTGCATCTTTTCAGAAGTTTTAATGCTAGGAACAGCTGCTGACTATATGATCGCACTGCCTTTATATGGAGGCCAACATCTTTCCCATACTTCTTCAGCACCTCTCGTAAGTTCATACTAAATTGAAAAGAGACACACAACAGATGGGGATAATAGAAGGTGGAAGAAACATAATGTCAAAGATATTAAAAATAGAAATACATAGTAATTCAATGTACAGGAAGTTTACTGAAGTCAATCTGCAATAACATTGTTTAAACAACATTAACTTTATTTATTATTTGTAAAACTATTTTTATAACACTGTATCATATAAATGTATCACAGATAACAATATAAATCTTGAAAGGTTTTTTTATACCCCACCATTTCAGCCCATAAATTACTTGCAATGGACCACCGAAAAGGTCTGAAAGCATTTGCCTGAAAATCCATTAGCTGAACATCAGGTGGCAGATTGCGAGCTGTGTCTAGATAAATCATTGTGCACATGGAACAACTCAAACGTGTGTAGTGGAACTTCTCACTTCTCCTTCCTCTCCCCTTGCACACCCCCAGATCTGCTCTGGAGGGACCCCCAACTCTTCAGAGCAGATTTGGGGGTTGTGAGGAAGGGATAGTGAGAGGGGGGGGATGCTCCATTGCACTCGTGGAAGTTGTTCCAGGCATGCAATGATTTAGTTGCAAGTAACTGAGAAAACTTACATGTATTTATAACTGAATAGAGCTATTTGTTAGCACCTTCAGAGATTGATTTTTCTAAGACACACATGAAGTAACAGGACAGAATCTTGATTTCCAGAACAGAAATGACCCACCGTACATGAAAAGAATGCTTCTGTTTTGGCTACAGAATTAAAATATTGTTAACGTTATCAGAAAACACTACCACTACTTTTAAATCTCCCAATTCCATGTACACATGGAATTAAAAATAACCCACAGTCTCTGATGGAACGAATTGCAATTTGACATGTCAGGTCATTCTGCTTATTTCTTTTTCAAATATCCTATTCCAGAATACCCTGTTATATGCTGAGGAAGAACTACTTCTGAAACTTTCAAACAAGGTTTAGTTTAAGGAGATGAACAGGGCAATAAGATAAACAGTCTAAACAGCATTATTTTAAACCTTACCTGAGTGGTTCAAATACTAAACAAAGGTGCTGCTTGTGATAAAAATGCCGGAACAATCGCAGGCAATGGAACTTGTCATCAGGATCTGCATCATTGAGTTTTTTCAAGAATTCCAATTCTTTTAAACCAGTTTTTTGCCTGAAAATAAATCCATTTATTATAATATACATCACACAAACACCATTTAAAATGCAGACGTTTAAATAATATAAAGAAATATATAAAGAAGCAACAGTAACAATATTACAACTACAAGGATCAATGTAATCTGAACTTAAGGGTTGCCACTACCAGAAGACATATAATGCTCTCTGGAGACAAGGCAGCCATAAGGATAAGAGCAGAAGGACTTTATCTGATATGAGAAACTTCTGGTTTGCAACTGTGACTGAATGCATGCAAGACTGAAGCTTGCAAAGATTAGGCAAGAAGATAGAGAACATCCTGTTATGGGAACTTTGGGGAAGGAGGAGGTAATATGGGCTATTATAATCCCTAGAACAGGAATAATCAAACTCAGCCCTCCAGATGTTTTGGGACTACAATTCCCATCATCCCTGACCACTGGTCCTCTTAGCTAGGGATCATGGGAGTTGTAGGCCAAAAACATCTGGAGGGCCGAGTTTGCCTGTGCCTGCCCTAGAATATTGTTCTTCAATCTAGGTCCCCAGACGTTGTTGGACTACAACACCCATCCCCCCAGCCACCTTAGGCAATGGCCAAGGATGATGGGAGTTGTAGTCCAACATCTGGGGACCCAATGTTGAAGAACACAGCCCTAGAAAGGGAATAGGGTGGAACTTAAAGCAAGCGCTCTGGTTTATAACCCAGAAAGTGAGTATGTAACAGAAAACTGGAAGCACGGTTGCCCTGGTATGCATCAGAGTCTGGCATCATTTCTGCTTCCTAGGGTCAGTTTGTTCATCTACCCAACTCTTTCAGAATTAGGAAGTCCCCATGAGGCTTCTTCCGGTATCATACAAAAGTACAGGTATGGTGGAGAAATACACAGCACTTGCATTTTACAGACATCAAAATGTTATGGTTAATTCAGTGGGAGAGCTTAAATGTCTCTTCAAATCTGCTCCAGAGGGTTGGAGTAGTTTTCGAGGAACAAAGGAGGTGGCATGGGGGCTGGAGAAAGGAGTGGAGGGAGACTGTCAAGTCTCACCTCCATTTCTGTTCTGTGGACAGAAGGCTTCACTAGATCAATAAACCATCTTCCAGCAGATGAACACCAACTCTTTACAGTTAGTCGCTCAACTACTGAAACCAGCAGCTACAGGTTAGTAGTTTACAAATAACAGGATTCTATATATTTACAAAACATGCTACATAACAGTCTTCCTGAATATTGTGCAAATCTTCAATTGCTGCTCATGCATCTCTGCAAAACTTGTAGGGCCACTACTGTTTTAGTTCATTTTATCTTGAGATGTAATTTTTTTTTTTACTTACATAAGCTCATTGTTCCTAATGATTTTGACAGCCACTTCTTGGTTTGCTCTTGCCATATCTCTGGCCCTCACCACATTACTGAAAACTCCTTGGCCAGTGTACCCATATACATTGTAGCGTTTATCTAGAACTTCACCTATGTTAACACCTAAGGAAAAGAAAGAAGATGTTGTTAAATGCATTTTCAGTGCCAATCTATCAATCAATCAATCAAGGAGGATTTACCTGTACAGAAATGCATATAGTGTGCAGTCATAATAGCAATTTCCATTAAGGGTCACTGCCTGCTTTAACATAACTCCTCTGTCTTTGTTCTGGATAGAAATGCAAATATTGTGCTTGAATGAGAAATCCTCCCAACTGGATAAGACAGAACATGTTGATAACTAGCTTGCTTCTTACCTCCTACAGTGAAGGGATGGTGGAGCCCCAGACTCACTCCTGATCTCAAGTCAGTTAGAACCTGAGTAACACCTAAATAGGTTTTCTATGAATACATAATGCTACTCCCTGACTTCTTCCCACTCAGTTTAATGATGCCATGTTTGGGAAAAGAGGAAGGATACAAAGTATTTCCTCCCAAAATACCCACGTTACAATTTATGATCCAAAGAACCATGCACCCCATTTTGAGATTTTCAATGAGCAGTCAACACAGAATCCCCGAAGTACTATGAGAGTTTAAAGAACATGAGGATTTAGCAAGGTAACTCTTTAAAGGAGAACAATGGATGATACTATGTACAGGCAAATTTGCAAACCACAACATGCCTGTTCAAACTCAATTGTCTAAGGGCAATGTGCTATTGCATACCAGCTGCAGGAAATCACAAGTGGGGATAATGCTGTTGCACTAAAATTCTGCTTGTGGGTTTTCCCGTTAGCCATCTGGCCAGTCAATGTGAGAACAGGATGCTGAAGTTTGTGGGTCTTCGGTTCAATCCAGCAGGGCATTTCTTATGCTCTTTAAAGAACATTTGTGCAAAATACCCAAACAGCATTTTAAATATGTAAAAGTAAGAGTGTGGATGGTCTCCATCTTCTGTGTGAACCACTGCCGGCAATTTCTTGTCACAGCAGGGAAGAGCTGGAAGGTTCACACTTTTTACACAAATGTGTCCTCTCTTTTTCCCAAGCATTGCAAACGGGGTGACTGGTGAAAACCAAGCTAGGGTGCCTATTGGCACCAGAGTAAAGCCAGCTTTCTGGCCAATTAGTTCCAGCTTCTCAAGTTTTCTATGCCTCACCCAAATCAAGTACCAGGACATTTATTTTCAGGTATTTTGAACAATATTAACTTGTTTTCCCACATGAGAAAACTAAAAGAACCCATTTTCCTGTGGATTTTTTGTAGTTGTTTATGCAATATTCCTGAAGGAGATTCAGTGAAGCGTTTGCATTCTGAGTCCAGTTTGGCAAATAAAGCTGGAACTTATTTTCCGAGTCATTATTGTGGTTTCCATTGAATGGCGAATGTTGATGGTTGCTTCCAGAAATAAACTGGGGAAATGTAAGCTAGAGTTGTGGACTATATATTTATTCACTCACACGTTTTCTTTGATGTTCTAGATGTGGGAGATAGGCCTGCAACATTAAAATGTCATTCTGCTGGCCTTTAAACAGGATTCCTTTAATCTGCAGTTGTGCTCAGTTGATAATATATATGAGATGTACCAATCATACTTACGATAATACCCCTCTGCATCTGTCCAGTTATCCCTGAGATTGGGGTTTTCTTTGAAGTCTTTTCCAATGCCAGCAGCCCTAAGGCGTGCACTCTGAAATAAAGTAAATCTCATTTAGCTTTTTCCTTCATATTCGCCTATGAAACTACAAGAACCGTTTTAATTTATCTATTTACTGGTTGCCCAATTACATCGTTTCCTAGACAGCTCACAATAGAAGGCCCAATATCAAAGGGCAAAGACACTCTGTACTTCAAAGAACATACAAAACACCAATGCTAGGCATCTCTCATTAAAGCCGATGAGTGTTTATCTTACTATTTGGGCTATTTGAATTCTGCTGAGTAATTCTGGTATTATCCCTAATGCAACTGCAACAATGAAAATGGTCAAATAATCACTTTCTAGAGTTAATGGTTTAAATGATTCAGGGCGAAACCCAACATTGAATGAGGAGACCTTTATTCACACAGTGAGAGTTCCCTTCCTCTCCCTCCTCTTAAACCTGCTTTGAGGGTATTAACCTCTAGGTACATAGTGGGCTGCAGCGGGGAGGAAAGGAAGATGAACTTCAGTAGTGGAGATGGAAGTCCATTCTGCTCGCTCACAGACACCACTGGATAAAAAACCTGGGAATTAATCCAGTGGTCTTTTAGAAGTTTTTATATATGTTCTTTACCAAAACAGAGCAGCACTTCAAAAAGCATTTATACAAAAAATACCTACATCAAAATATGCAGCAAACATATCATCTGATTCTGTGAACATGTCAGGAGCTGTAATTTTCTTCTGAGACGAACCTTAAAAGAATTCACATTCATGAAAGCAATGAGAAAGAATACAAGATAGCCTTAACATTTCTACAGATCATTCCATTAATGTCCTGCTCTCAGAATCTTCTGGACTGAAGAGCAACGTGCAACACAATTAAAATACAGCCAGCCCTTCGTTTAAGTGTTTGTGACGGGGTATACGTGCAGAAATGACCTGGAAACATTGTAAAGATGTCACTGAAATATCACTAAAATGGCAGAACAGGGGTGGGGCAGGGTATTTGCAGGCTTTCTCAATAGGTTTCAATTATACACGATTTTACCAATGTGTGCGGTGCCTCGGAACATAATCCCTGTGTAAACAGGGAGCTGTCTAAAATTGAGGGGACTGTGCCTGCCTCCCAGAGTTCTTTGCTCTCCTGCCTCTGTCACGTGAAGAGGGATACTACCCACTTCATTTGGTTCATCATGAACCGCCTTAAATTAAAACAATCCCAACTACACAACTTACAGTGCAAGCAAAAAGCAGGGTAAAACTCTATGTATCTAAAGATCTGGAATAAGGTTTTCAGCTGGGTAATACAAAGACATAAAACTTAGCAGCAGATAAACATTCAGATTTCCAAAGTTAGGGTGTCACCACAAGGAAGTTCTGTCTCTGATCACCACCTGCCTCATCTCTGATGGAAGCAGGACCCAGAGAAGGACCTAAAGCAGATTGTAATACACCGGGGGTGCGGGGTGTTGCAGAAGAAGGTGGTCCCTTAAAGTATCTAGTTGCCAAGCCACCAATATTGACAAGATAGGGTTCTTTCCCCCTGTTCCAGTCAGTAATCTAGTCACAGTAATCCCACCCACAATTGTGCAATCTCAAAACCCCTGCGTTAGATCCAGTTTCATGACTTCTGACTAAAGTCCTATCAATTTTGATGGGTGGCGCTGTGGTCTAAACCACTGAGCCTCTTGGGCTTGCTGATCAGAAGGTTGGTGGTTCGAATTCCCGCGACGGGATGAGCTCCCGTTGTTCGGTCCCTGCTCCTGCCCACCTAGCATTTCAAAAGCACGTCAAAATGCAAGCAGATAAATAGGTACCGCTCTGGCGGGAAGGTAAATGGCATTTCCATGCGCTGCTCTGGTTCACCAGAAGCGGCTTAGTCATGCTGGCCACATGACCCAGAAGCTGTCTGTGGACAAACACCGGCTCCCTCGGCCTATAGAGCAAGATGAGCGCCACAACCCCAGAGTTGTCCGCAACTGGACCCTGGGGTCCCTTTACCTTTTACTCTAAGCATGTCTAAGTCTGGGTCCAACCACTTATATTTTATTGGGATCTGGGTATGTGTAAGAAACCCATATTACATTGCGCTGAAAACTACACAAAAATGTTTTTTGAATTCTGACTGTGTGTTCAGTCAGCCTGATAAAGTGAGAGGAATGTCCTTGTTTTCTGGTGACTCAGCATACCAAGTCCTGAAGCGACCCCAGGCATAATTTAACTTAGCTTTCTAGAAGTGAGCAAACTTGTACAATATTTCATGATATTCTAAAATTAAGGAGACAGTCTCTTACTCATGGCTGCCATGTCAAATGTATCTCACTTTTGATTTTAGTTGTTGCAGATCTTCTTTCAGAACACATTCACAGGAATTTGATTCTTACCATTATTTTGCTCAACAGCCATGAGGTTGTGCTTAGCCTTCACTGAGGCTTCAAAAGTGTCCACATTTTCCCGTTCATACTCTTTAACATCAGCAGCTACCCGCTCTAGAATGTCATCAGGTGAGTTTGAGCGACTGCGAGTGCTGCTCTGAGGACTGCTTGGTTCAGATGGCATAGACATGTTGCTATCTTCAGTTAGGTACTTGTATTTCTGTAAAAAGAAATCTTCCATTACTTAAGCCACGGAAAAAATGTACATTTTGTGGTGATATAAATGCAGGTGGCGCTGTGGGTTAAACCACAGAGCCTAGGACTTGACGATCAGAAGGCCGCGGTTTGAATCCCCGCGACGGGGTAAGCTCCCATTGCTCGGTCCCTGCTCCTGCCAACCTAGCAGTTTAAAAGCACATCAAAGTGCAAGTAGATAAATAGGTACCACTCCGGTGGGAGGGTAAACTGCGTTTCCGTGCGCTCCTCTGGTTTGCCAGAAGCGGCTTAGTCATGCTGGTCACATGACCCAGAAGCTGTCTGCAGACAAACGCCAGCTCCCTCGGACAGTAAAGCAAGATGAGCGCCGCAACCCCAGAGTCGGCCACGACTGGACCTAATGGTCAGGGGTCCCATTACCTTTTTAAACCAAAGAAATATTTTTGCTTTACTCCAGCACTGTGGAAGCAGTTGTTCACTTGAAAGAGAGGCATTTCCCACACACTTCATTTTATTGCAGGCCTCTACTGCATTATGGATAGCACAGTTGGTAGAGCATGAGACTCTTAATCTCAGGGTCATGAGTTCAAGTCATGTTTGGCAAAAGATTCCTGCATTGCAGGGGGTTGGACTAGATGACCCCTGTGGTCCCTTCCAATTCCACAGTTCTTTTATTATTTAATCTCAGATTTTTTCCTAAGGGTTCCTAAGCCTTGAAGAGAGCAGGAAAGGCTTTCTTGGGCAGACAGACCTATTAAGGCAACACTGGATCCAACTCTTCATTTCTAAGCCAAAGGAAACATAATAGATATGTCTGTGGGTGTTTGCCCAGGGTTACTAGGGTGCTACCACATACACCAGTTACAGCATGCCACTTAGCATGCTGCAGAATGTGATGACTTGGCATTTATTGTGTGCACTCTTTGTTCAATGCACTCTTTTCCCTTTGCAGTACCTAGACATGAGGGAATTTGTGGCAGCTAATTATAACAGAAAGCTGAATGGATAGTCCTTGTAACTATGGCTACTTGAATGCCTGACCACACTCTATGGAAACAGTATGGACAATCAGCTTTCACAAAATTACAGTCTGGTTTGGAGGGGTGGTAGTACAGCACTATCACATACCTGAACAATTGCTTGCCTCTGTAACCTTCTCTGCTCTATCAAAGCTTCCTCATCTTCTTCTTCAACGTCAAAGTCTTCAAGGCTATTAAAAATGATGATTGACATATCCTTCAGTTCAGTTATTGATGCAAGAATTTATACTCAAATACCCTGAAAACAATACTCAAAGACTTGGATCCTAAAATGTTAATTTAAATAACTTCACATTACAGACTGACAGGAAAAAACCTAAAGTTTTATTATAATTGACCATTATTTATAAGCTTTATAAGTATTAGATATTAGCTGTTGTAATTAATTCAAACTAATTTAATACACTATGGAGGAGTTATTATGGTTAATGGTTGTATTTTTAATTTGAGCAGCATTGCTCTTTGTTGTATTTATGTTCTCCTTGTAGTGTACTTGACTGCATTTGGTGCTATTGATTGGTATTAACAGTCCTAGAATAAATGTACGTAAATATTAAGATATTGGGGAAATTTTGACTATTGAGATTATTGCATAAACATTGTACCAGTCCCTTTTCATATATGAGCCACAGATTAACCAAACTATTTGCCTTTATTATAATTATGGATGGCAAGTAAGTATAATGACAGGTGTATATTCACATATACTTCTTTCTAAGTCTTCATTTTCATGGAGATTAAATATGTGCATTTTTACTTCACTGTGCCCAAGTATTGTCTGGCCAAAAGCAAATACAAACTATATGGTTGAGACTAGGAATACATATTTGTATTGGCAAGGCCTCCATCAGCAGAAGAGGGAGGGAAACATTTTTTTGGCTCATTTCCCATCACCACTGCAACCTGCCGCCCCCTCCCCCGGCAACACTCTAAAATGCTCTAGTGCAGATTTAGGGAGACTGTAAGGAACTATGGGGAGAGAAGTTGCTGAAAATGGGCCTTATTATCAACTGGGTAGCACTGTTGGATATAACCTACAAACCTGATTACTTATAACCAAAGGTTCCTGTAGCAGAGCCTCAGTCAATATGAGATCAAATATTAATCAACTGGCAATCATTCCCAAGGTAGCTTAACATTTGGCACTGGAGCCCTATCAAACTGAACAGAATGACAGAAGAGTAGTAACAAGTTCACCAGGCATGGGTCAGCATTTAGCCAATAAGTTAAAATAACAAGAAGAATGTGGTACATTAGGTAGAGGATCAACTAGCTACAGCACTGAACTCCCTATTAATATTCAAGATTGCCCTCCATGCTGAAAATACCTCTGATTTAAGAAAAAGAAGACATTTCATCTATCTACACACAGAAAAATTTGGTAGAAAATCACAATACGAAACATTAAAATTAAGTTCTTACTTTTCATCTGATGAGGATTCTTGCTCAACCTTCATCCCTTCAGAAAGGCTTCCTTTAAATTTGTCTTCTATTTTGCTCCTGCTCCTCCGCCTATGGCCACCCCGTGACCTAGATCTCCTCCTAAGGCGAGATCGACTCCGTCGACCCCTATCCCTGAAAATGTGGAATTAAAAGAAAAAAGAATCAATGTGACAAATTATCTCTTATATTTTAAGGTTCAAATCTGTTCCATTCAAAAGCAAATAAAATAAAATAAAATAAAATAAAATACTTAGGATGAGGCAAGGTTTGTTCTTCACTTCCTCTCATGTTTAGATATTAATAAACTATGCATCTTGGTTTGGAATTCAAAGTTAGGCCAGCACTGGTTTCCTCTCTGGTCGGCAGAGGGAGCAAGGTGGCCACAATTTGAGTAGCATGCTCCTAGATGAAGCATAGGAGTGTTAGGGAATTGGCAAAATGTATAGGGCTGTGTCCTGCAGAGTTGCCCCATTAGTGCAAGGACTTCTGCCTCTGCAATCTGACTTCCTCTTCCCTCGAGCCCCCACTCAAATATGTTCTGGGGGTTCCCTTACCTCTCCCAAGCAGAGGAAGTACCACTGAGTAGGCAGAAGTCCTTGTGCTAACAGAACAATTTTGTTGATTACAACCCATAATGGTGGTGGTAGGGCATTTTTTAAAAAAGAACCATTCTCGGTTAATGTACAAGATTAATTTCTACTTATTTTTACAGTATAGTAGAATATATACCTTCTCCGAGGAGATCTACTCCTCCTCCTTGGAGACCGGCTACGTCGAAGAACTGAGCGAGATCTTCGTCGAATAGGAGACCTGGATCTTCTTCTAGATGGAGACCACCTAGGTGGGCTGACATCTTTTGATCGCTCACGTCTAGAGAGGATATCATCCCTAGTTCGTGTTCTTGAAGTCAGAAGAAATATTGTAAAAATATATACAAAAATAGGCCCGATCCCCTTTAAAAAACCATTTTTAAACTCACTGTAAAGTTGTCTTTATAGCAATTCATAGACTGAACTGAGTAGAAATATATATAAGCAAGAATCACATAAAAGGTCCCCTATAATTAAAGCATATCTAGACATACTATAGCAAAACTGCTGAAATGCTAGCAAATCAAGTTTCATATTCACACCAAATCCTCATGTGATGCTTTTATTGCCTGCAACAGTCTGCCTTTCCAAACATACCTATGCTAGTTATTTGTAGCTTGAAAAATTCCTCTTCCAAGTTACAAAGTGTTCTCTGCTTTGATGTTTCCACTTCCCAAGAAACAATATCAGTGGCGACTGACAAGTCTAGTTCAGCGTACTGTTTTATTATTAAACACTTAAAACCTCAAAAGTTACTATGCTATTGTTTTTGATGTTTTGTTAAATAAATCAAAGGTCTTCCACAAATTTCTATAACACATACCAGGGGAAATTGGATCCAGCTGGCTGAGTAGACCCAAATCGGCCCACCCTCTATGGGCCACTTTGACTGTTGGGCAGAACCACCTACTTGTCAATTATGTGACATCATATGGCACCACGTCATTCAAGTTTATTTGCCACAGCTGGAAAGGAAGAATCAGGAGCTCACTTATAGTGTTCTCCCATTTCCTCCTTTGCAAATTGGCATCTCGGTTTCACCAGTTCAGCACCTCTCATGTGTTAGGGGATGGACAGGCGGGCACATTTTAAAAAAATTAAAACCACTTGATTCTTAATTTTCTTCATTAAAATTACCTTGGAGAAGAAAAACGCCTCCTTTCCGATTCTCTTCTTTTTCTTTCTACAGATCTACTCTTTGCTCTCCTAGGAGACAGATTTCGAGAGGGCGATTTACTCTGCTTAGATCTGCGATCATTAAGGAGAGGTGATCTGCTGCGTCTTGGCTTATCTCGTGGTTTCGGAGACAAGCTTCTTCCTTTAGGGCTGCGGCCAGGTCTTCTACCAGGAGACCTGTTTTCTTTCCCTGATGATGCATCTTTAGAAGGAGATTTGGTGGGCTTCTTCTCTTTTTCAGCCTCCAATCTCCTGGATTTTCGATCTTTAGACCTTGATCGTCTATCTTTGGATTTGCTTCTTTGTTCTACTGGAGATTTTGATTTTTTGCCACGATCTCTGTTTTTACTTTCATTAACAGCTGGAGATTTTTTATGATCTCTAGACTTCATCTTATCTTCTGCTTTAGTCTTATCTTCTGGAGACTTTGATTTCCTATTTTTCTCCTGAGAGCGCCTTCTAAGAGTTGGAGACTTTGACTTTCCTACTTGATCTTGAGACTTTATTTTTTTAGATGGGCTTTTTGATTTTCTCCTCTCTTTTGATTTACTTCTTGTTGTTTTCTCTTTTATTCCATCAACTCCTGACTTGCTTTTCTTTTTATCAGATCTGTGCCGAGTCCGTTCTTTTGATCTGCTCTTACTCCGTTTCTTTGAACCTGTTTTATTGTCTACAATCTCTGGTTTCCCTTTAACGTTTGATGACTTAGTTGCAGATCTAGTCCCATTTCTCACCTTATCATTGATTTCTCCCTCCTCTTCAGAACCTGACTCATAACCTTGCAATATTAATCCCATCCCAGACTGAACTTTTCCTTCCATTAGCTCATTTTCAAGTTCAGCTTTAAGCAATGCTCTTTGTTTCTCTAAGTCTTCTAAAGGAGCTAAGAAATCAATTTTAGTTCTTTTTGCTGGACCATCTTCTCTATCAGAGGCATCAGTAATCTCCTTTCGTTTATGTTTCTTATGTTTGTGCCTATGTTTATGTTTTTTGTCCTTATCGTCTTCTGAAGAATGTTTATGTTTCTTATGTTTACCTCGGTGTTTGTGCTTCTTTTTTTTATGCCGGCTGTGTTTAATTTGTGGTTGCTCTCCTTCTGAAATATCCCCGTTTTCTTCATTTGCACTTCTCTCAGAAATATCAGCATCATCGATTCTGTAAATATATTTAAATAGAATAAATCAGAGATCAAATGAAATATTATGGTTTGCAGCCAGAGATCTGACCAAATTTTCTGAGATCTTTCCTTTCCCCCTCAGTCCTATGGCACAGCTTACCCCACATAGGGCAGTCTCCCAATCCTTAGTAAAGTCTTTGGAGGGAGAGAACTTAGGGGGGCAGCTAGGAAGACAAGAGAGCAAGAAATTTGCCCCATAACTGTTTAGAGAACTCTTAATCTGCATTCAAGCAAAATATATCAGAAGCATGTCTGTGCCAGTAGCCATCAAGGATCCCTCCTACAAGTAAACCGTAATTACCCAATAACAACACAGCAGAAATACACTAGTGCAGAAAAATAAGATGGCAAAATCACTACCTAGACAGGTTCATTTTTTATTTCTACTTGTGAATTAGATGGCAGTCAAAGTATATTTTCTTACATTGATCCATTATTGCCCCATTTATTTTCATATTTACTTTGGGGCACAATTAGTTTAAACAGCCATGTTCATCATCCTTGCTAAAGAAAGGACATTTTTTTCCAATAACTAGAAAAAGAAGCGAAAGGTAAAAGGTAAAGGTACCCCTGCCCGTACGGGCCAGTCTTGACAGACTCTGGGGTTGTGCGCCCATCTCACTTAAGAGGCCAGGGGCCAGCGCTGTCCGGAGACACTTCCGGGTCACGTGGCCAGCGTGACATCGCTGCTCTGGCGAGCCAGAGCCGCACACGGAAACGCCGTTTACCTTCCCGCTGGTAAGCGGTCCCTATTTATCTACTTGCACCCGGAGGTGCTTTCGAACTGCTAGGTTGGCAGGCGCTGGGACCGAGCAGCGGGAGCGCACCCCGCCGCAGGGATTCGAACCGCTGACCTTTCAATCGGCAAGTCCTAGGCGCTGAGGCTTTAACCCACAGCGCCACCTGCGTCCCCTAGAAAAAGAAGCTACAGACCATTTATTATAGCTATTCTTCTATGGTTCCTGATAAGCTAACTTATGATGAATCAATCAAGATAATATTTTTATTCAAACAAATAGAGCATAAGGGACCAAGCACAAAACATGTTCAATTGCACAACTAAGGATTAGAATTAGAGTTTAGATGAAATTAAGAATATAAGAACTAAATATAATTAAATAACAACCATCACTAAAATTCATACATACTGTTCATACATAAGATGCTCAAATACCAGTGTATAAATATTATACCATGGTTCGCCAACCCAGTGCCCATGACAGCCTTCACTGGCACACCTGGCATGGGCCCCAGACTCAATTTCATTTTTTAAAAAGCAAATCTCTAGCCCACCTAGGAAGAAAAATGCACAGGTACCCTTATAGGCAATTTCTGCTAAATGAGCTAGCCTAGCTGCTTCTACCTGTTAAGTGTTTTTAGCCAACGAGTAAAATTAGAGGTGTGCCTATGATTGCTAAGTAGTTGTTTGGACACCAGGCTACAGGAATCCCTGGGGTCCTAAAGAACACCTGCCTTCCCCTCCCTTTCCATGACCAGGATGCATCTTGCCTGTGGTTGGTTTGTATTAGATCTGGGAGTTATTTCCTGCAAATACTACTGTATAAGTATGGGGGTGTGTTACAGAATTCTCCCTCCCTTCCAAAGGCAAATGTTAAAAATTTGCAAAAGAGGGGAAGACATGTCTTCTTGTGTTCAGAGGATAAAGACTAGGCACTAAGATTTCACTGTAACATTAATTGACTGTAGAATGGCAAAAGTCTATTCAAAAGTACGTCTCTTTGTTTCTAATGGGGCTTACTCCCAGATAAGCGGGTACAGGATGACAACCTAGGCTTTGATTTACAGTTGGAATGGGTGAAAGCAGGATTCTTGTGCCTTTTAACAGCTGTATCTCCACAATCAAGACCAGCAGGACATGGCTGATTTCCCATGGTAGGAGTGAAGTTCTTGGGGTGGGGGAGCTGCAATAACTGTTCTCTAATTTTGTGTTGTGCCATGCCCTCCCAGCAGCCATGCTGCATTATGCTATGCCCTCTCTATGGCAGCCATTTTGTGACCTGCACCCACAGCACTCTCTCAAAATTTGAAATGTGGCCATTGATCCAAAAAGGCTGTTGAACTAGGTATCAGACTAAATTGCTTCAGAATTTTACAGATCACATTAGCATATTGACTCTGCTTAGAACACAACACAAAATGAGATATGTGTGGGGTTATCACCAACGCCAGTCACAACTAATATGAGTATCTTAAGTCCGCTGACTTCAATGGGTCTACTCTGAGTATGACTAGTTGGATATAATCCATTGTCTCCAAAATATAAAGCCAGAACTGTGAGTAAAACACTCTGTCAGGAATGTAATATCCCTGAGCATGATACCAAGCATAGATCCAGGAATCTGTTGCCCACCTACCATTCACGAGGAAGAAAAAGATGAAAATATCTGTGTGAACTTATGGATTGCGCAACTATTATGTGCCTTGTGGCCAATAAGTGTATTTAAACAAAATGAAAATGAAGAGTATTGTATTCCCCTTGTTATTTTTCTTATTTTAAGATTTAGGAAATAATTGTGTGTCGCTCACTTTGGAAAACAGTCTAGTGACTTCCATTACTTCAGTGATTTTTAGACAACTGGGAGGAAAGCCAGCACAGTACTGTGGCATAAAGGTAGTTGAATACATCACCATCTTCACTACTGTACCTTTCAATAAGGTATATTTATGCCCTCAACCTAACTGAAGTTGTAGACAGTGAATAAAGAGTCCACCTCCCATGGACTGCTGACATAAATGGGCAATCTGACCTTGTCCATATGTTTCTCAATTGCGAAAACAGTGAAGAAAAAGAAAACAAGTTCTAGCAAGAAAAACAAGTTTTATTAAAACCTTCTCAAAGAATTTGTGTTTCATCCTGTAATTGGTGTTGATTTTTACCAAATCATCTGCAGCATGAAGCAAGCTCTGACGCATGAAAGTTGTAGTGAAAACTAGCAAACATTGCACTGATTAGGAGCCCCAGTGCTTGTTCTGGCTGAAGCAGAAACAGTGGGGAGAGGGTAACATGCCCCTTTACTGCATTAGCTGCCAAGCTGACACAGCAAAGAGGCCCAGATTGAGCATGTTGATATCATGCGATGGCAGCAGCGTCCACACTGGATCCAGCAGATCCTGTGCCGGTCCCATTTGCTGGAGGGAGGAAGTGGGCTGCTGGGTGCCACTGACAGCACTCTCCACCAGTCCACTGTTTGGGTGGGCACACCCTGACTGTGGGACTTTCCTGCTGGAAGTCAGCAGACACCATCCCATCTAAATGCACAGATCTGGATTACCATGTTAGCTTACTAAGTGGAACTACAGTATTTCAAATTCTACATGGGTCATCCAACCACAAAATGTTTACAACTAATAAATAACCGGCAAGTCACCCTCAATTGGAAATTGAGTTTTACAAGTTTATTGTGCATGTATGATTTGCTTAGGGATTGCTTCATAAAAAGGAAGTTACTAATCTAATATCCCATGGATACCATAGCTGTAAAAAAAAAAAGTATTCTGGTGAACAGCCAGAAATTGTGCTTTCAACAGCTCACAACACGAGCTTATTGCCCAAATTTCTTGCATACTGATCCTATTCATGTTCACTAATCAATTAGTCCCTGCAAGTTTGATTACATTTAATCTGAAATTGATGAGCACAAAATAGCCATCAGATTTTCCCCAAAGACATGTGAGAAATGCTAGACTAAATAAAAGTTAGGTGGCAGAGCTTTGGTAAAGGCTGATTTCTACATGCACACCTATGTAAAAAATGCATAATCAAGCCGATATCCCACCAGAGTTCTTACTTTAGTTTGTACTTTGGTATGTGACTATCTATACTGTTATGTCCCTAAAATTACATAAACAGGACAATACATTGTAATCTTTCATAACTCTGGCAATTCCATCCTCGTGAAATATGGGATGCAAGGTTCTTTATTACAGAAATACAAATACGTCTTTAAAATAATTTAAATAATTCATTTTTTATGCCAGTCTTTTGATTTTAACTGGCTTGGCTCCTGACCATAGCTTTAGACTACAAGCATTGTAACAGCTGTTAATCCAGAAATGTCACTGGAGTGGGAGCAGCTTTAACAAATACAATGTAAACGTCATGTGGTTTATAAGTTAAACACTAGCACTTATTTGCCTGTAAGGAGTTACTAAGACACAATAAAAGCCAAGTGTGCATGTGTGATAGACCCATATGGCATTTAGACTATGCCACTACTTTATTTATAAGCGATTGTATCACTCAGATTGCATCGGAAAAACGGGTAGACCTCTATTTGAGACGAAGCATGCCGGAGAAACAAAGTCAGTGATGTGGAAATTAAAAACCAGTAGAATTCCAAAGAAATATGTTAGTGAAGTACTTGGCAGCACAGATGGCAAAGAAAAACAGTGCAGCATGTCTATGAGCAACCACCCTGATATCTTTGGGTGGAGGGCAGTATACAAATTCAATCCATCAAACCAACAACAGCAATCCCACTAGGGCTAGTAACTTTGCCCAGGCTCGTCAGACATTTCCTCAGCCACGTCGAAAGTCCAAAATGGAACAGAGTTAACTCTCAAAATAAGCATGAGCAGGAATCTCTCCCCGCCCCACTCTCGCACGTTAACTTGTACGGAGAAAAGAAAAAATCCCCAAAACTACCTTTAAAAAAAATTTGGTGCGGCTCTCGCCTTTGCGCATGATCTTTCTTTTTAAACAAAGAAAGCGTAAGGCGAGAGGCTACTTGCCAACCTCCCCCCCGCAGGAGAGGCTTAACGGCATTTAATTTCTAGTAAACCTTTCGGGGGTTCCTCCCCCAGGGAAGGAAAGCTCGCGCGGCGGCTGAGCCTTGAGGGCCCGGCGCTGGGACTCCCTTCCGGGTGGGGGCGGCAACTCCGGCGAGACACAAAGGTAGGCCTTCGGGGCCCGAGCAGGCGCTGGGAAAGGGCCGGGTGGCGGCGAGGGAAAAGCTGGCTTCGTGCCTCCCCGCCCGAGGTTAAGGGCGGGCTCCGAAGAAGCTCGTCCCGCTCCGGCCTCAGACGCCAGGCCCGGCCAGGGCCTCCCCGCGACCGTTATAACGGCTCAACAGCGCGTCCTCCCTCCCCCCCCTCCCCTCGCCCACCCGACTTTCTCCCTCACAGCTACCGGAACTAAACCGCCTGCTTTAATATTATATATATATATATATCTATCTTATGGTTCTTCTTCATCTTCTTACCCGCGCCCCTGCAGCCCCGACTCCACTATCGTCGCCGCGGCCATTTTGAACTTCCGAACTCCTCGACTTCCACCGCCGCCGCCGCCGCCGAAAGCTGAAGCGATTGAGACGTCGCGCATGCGTGCCGGCAGCGTAAGCCGAGCCGAAATAGTAATAATAATAACCCCCCCCGCCCCGCACACCTCGCTGGTCGCTTCGGCAGAAACCGGAAATGAGGTGAACGTCACGAGCCCGGAAGGTGGTAAACGTAACTTCCTACAGCAGCTTGTGAGGAGCAGGGGTTTGCTCGCGGGAGATATAGCCCCATACTTCCGGTTCCCATTTGCCTGTAGCTTATGCGCAAAGCTGCCAAGCGCAGCGTTACCATAGAGATCGGAGGGCGAAGCGGGTTCCAGTTCCGCTGGACAGCCCCGCATATGGCGGCGTCCAAATGGAAACAGAAAGTGAGGGGTGTAACTCTTTCCCGTTTCTATGGTTCTCGAGGCTGAGCGTAGGCGGATGGGAGAGGAAGAATGGAATGTTCTGCTTTTAGGGAGCGTCTCTAAAAAGTCAGCCGCCGGGCGCAGTAGATTTGTTGATGCATATAGGCCTTTCCAGGGATGCTGGAGAAAAGGCAGTGGTGCAAAGGAAGACTGCTCTCCTTAAGCCAGTTACTTGAGAGTCGGTTGCATTTAACTTACTTATACTCAGAGTAGATTCTTTTTGAAATGAATGCGCCTGAGTGGCATAGGTCCCTGAATTTCAGTGTTAGCCATCAACGTCAGTAAATCCACTCTGGGTACAGATGAGTTGACGACTACGTCTGGGTGGACCAGAGAGGGATGCGGTCATTAGGGCCCGATCCTATGCTGTTATCTCATGTGATGAAGCCCCCGCACGGGACCAAGGAAACCTTGAACGTTGCAAGATGCACACTTATTTCCAATATATATGCCATCTTATAAGCGTGTTCTCAAGGCACCCTGCAACAAAGAATTAAAATGAATTTATGATATGTAATAAAACCTTAAAAGCGGTGTGAAAAATCTTGATAAAAATGAGTTTAAACCAGAACAGATTAAGAGAGCTGGGAAAATTGCCTGGTGCCAAAACGGCATCAGGGTGCAGGTGCCTGGGCAATTCTCTAGGGGGAAGCGCTGCTACTTGGTACCCCTCGGAATAAAATCTTAAAGTGCGCATGGAGATAATAAATCTCTCGGGTGCCCGGGTCTCAAGCCATGAAAGGACCGACTCTTAAAGTGGAAAGGCGTTTCTTTGAATCCCTCGACCTCCCACCATCGGTCCCATTGTCAACATTTTCACCTGCGTATTATTATTACCTAATCCACATTTTACATCTTTCCATGTTATCTATTGTAATCGTTACATTACAAGTGTTATTAAAATCCTGCTAATGTTTTCATCTGCTTACAGTGGTCTCCTAAATAAATTGTAAATCCCCCCCCCCCAATTCTTTCTTGAAGTTGTTGTCTTCTTAGTTCCTGAGCTTTCCGGTCAGTTTTGCCATGTCGGTATATATTCCATCAGTTGAACAAAGAAATCCCTACATATGGTTATGTATTCGGTAATGTGATAACTTTTTGCAATAAAAACTATTGCAAAAAAGAAAAGAAAAGTGGAAAGGTGTAGTAGCTTTCAAGTGTAACAGGGATGAAGGAAACCATCCCGCAGTCCTGCTCCGAGGCCATTTGCACATGCTCCCTTAGCGCTTTTGGTAGGAGGGGTCTTGGGTATCTGCAAGGCAGCCTTGGCTTGGGAAGTTGGTGAGAGAAGCAGGGAAGGGCTTGGAGGAGCGGAAGCAGATCGGGACCGAGGGAAGCCATCCTGGTTTAGCTCCCCTGCGGAGGGGAGCAGAGGGGGAGGTCCTGCCTGTCTCCCCTCGCCTAAGCTTGCGTGCACAAGGTTTTCTGTCGCGTGGCGGCGGCGGCGGCGGATGATTTCGCAAGGGCGCAAGGACCCGAAGTTCTCGCTGATGGATCTGCGCAAAACTTTTACCCATGGGTAACAAAGGTAGATTTCTTTGATGGCCGACCCTGAGCATGAAAACCGGAGGAGGGGTTTTGCTGGGCTCCTTCCTGGAAGACAAAAGCACAGCCGCTCCGTAATACAGTATATTGCCTTGTGCGCGCGTTAAGCCTCGTACTTTGTGCATACTTCCCTCTTCGGTTTTCAAATCGTTGTTTCTGCCCCTAGTAAAGAGGAGTCGGTGCATATTTACCTCGCTTTATTTCACTGTATGATTTGTTCCCCCATTCCCGTGCACTTGAATCTAGAGGGGATTCGACCCGTATTACGTTAAATGAGGGCAGCATCTTCGATGTGTTCTGCATTTTCCAGCCGCTTTTAAGAAGCGTTGCAAAATAATGGTTGGCCTAAATAGTACGAGATCCCTGTATCCCTCCCTGTTTGTGTTAACTTGATGTTTGGAGTTAACGATGCTGTGGTTTTGCTGGGTTTGTTTGTGAGCATTCACTTAAGATCAGCGCTGTATAGAGCTTAATTTCTTTCCCGAAGTTAGCGCTTCCGTTACAGGAAACACTCATTTTTCAAGCAATATACTGCAGGAAAAGGCAGTTAATACAGGAAGAGCTTTGCTGGATCAGACCAAAGGCCCATCTAGTCAAGAGTCCTCTATTTGCCCAGTAGCCAAGGGGAGCAGGCCATGGGTTTCAGTTCTTGCATGGCCTCTCACAATTGGTGTCACTGCTATGTACATGGAGTGGCAAAGTGCCAGGGAGGCCAGCAATGCCCAGGCTGCCCAGTGAAGTCAACTTACCAAAATCCTCCCTCCCTTGCCTTTCTCCCTCTTGGTAAGCCACAGTGATGGCAATGATGGGAGGCCAGGGAGCCAACCAGCTTTCTTTGGAAAGCCCAAAGCAGAGCATGAGCGCAACAACCTGTTCACCACTTGGGCTCACCAGCAATTACTATTCAGAGACATGCCACCACAGCCATTGCGGTCGGTCGCTAATGAAAGCCTTGACCTCCATGAATTTGTTTAACCACCTTTTGAAACCATGGCCACCGCTGCCTTGTTTTCACTGTGTGTTGTGTGAACACACTACCCTTGGGCTGCAGGACTAAACAAACGCATCTTTAAGCACCAAGTTTTGAAATTCTGTTTGGAATTTCATTCCATAGGAACATTTGGACTTGTAAGTCAAGTAGGGATGGGCGGTATCCGGTTTTGCAACATCGCGATATATCTATATATCACAATGTTTGAAATCAGGATGGAGCTATGTAGAGGCGTTGGCTGGCTTCAGGTTTCCCCCACATTGTTATTTTTTGCATAGCGCACGCACCCACCCACACACCATGACTTGTGATACATTGCCAGGTCAAAAATTATGAAACCGATATCACAATATGGACTTCGAACCGGTTTTGGATGATCACTGGTAGATCACCCAGTCCTAAAGTACCGTATTTTTTGCTCTATAAGACTCAGTTTTTCCCTCCTAAAAAGTAAGGGGAAATGTGTGTGCGTCTTATGAAGCGAATGCAGGCTGCACAGCTATCCCAGAAGCCAGAACAGCAAGAGGGATTGCTGCTTTCACTGCACAGCAATCTCTCTTGCTGTTCTGGCTTCTGAGATTCAGAATTTTTTTTCCCTTGTCTTCCTCCTCCAAAAACTAGGTGCGTCTTGTGGTCTGGTGCGTCTTATAGAGCGAAAAATATGGTAAATATCTTCAAGATGAGGGTTGTGTTGGAGGGAGGAAAGAAAAATGACCCAGGACAAAAATAAAAATAAAATATGGCTACTTGCTACAGTGGCTATATTCTGCCTCCATGGTCATTATGGTCAAGACAAAAATAAAATGTGGCTACTTGCTACACTGGCTATATTCTGCCTCCATGGTCAGAGGTATTATACTTCTGAATACCAGTTGCTGGAAACTGCAGGACAAAATATCGCTGTTGTGCTCTCGTCCAGCTTGTGGGCTTCCCATGGGTATATGGATGGTCCCTGTGAAAACAGAGAGCTGGAGTAGATGAGTTGTTGGTCTGATCCCGTTGGGCTGTTCCTTTGTTCTAATAAAAGTAGATTTTCTTTTCATGTTTCTTTGTACTGACCACAGTTTTGATCATTGATCTGATTGTTTTGAACTCCCAGGAATCCGGAGCAAATTCACCAATGATTGAAAAACAAAAAAACAACAACCCAATAACTAATAAGACTGAAAGACAGTTTGTAAGTAGACTTTCAATTTTTGAATGCGTTGGATCTTTCCTCACCATTCATATTTTAACTTGACACGTTATTAACATCATACACGTTCATCATTTTCTTTCAAACATACTGTATTTTCTATAAAAAAAAATAACCCACAATTTGCAAACTGCAATAGAGTAATGGATAATTCAGCGTAAGTTTATTTAATGGGGGGACGGAGTTTTAACTGGTGTATGTGTGTGTGTTTTAAATTGTTTTAAAATGTTATATGTTAATCTGGATTTTTGTATTTGTGGAGTGGGATTTTGTTTAGGAGCTTTGGTTGGGGAATGTACTTTTTATTAGTTTGTATACATTAGCATTGCTAATTGTTTTAATTATGTACTTTGTGCTTTTATATTATAACTTTGTGTTGTGAACCACCCTGAGACCTACGGGTAAGGGGCGGCATACAAATTTATTTTAAGAATAGAAATAGCAATAATAAGAGCAATAATTTAATGTAAAGCATAAAAATGGCTCTTGACATATTATCGGCTAAGGTTTGGGGGGGTGGAAGTACCCCACTACTCTAGAGGGGTGGATAGCTCAGCTGGTTAGAGCATGGTGCTGATACAGTGGTACCTTGGGTTAAGAACTTAATTCGTTCTGGAGGTCTGTTCTTAACCTGAAACTGTTCTTAACCTGAAGCAACACTTTAGCTAATGGGGCCTCCTGCTGCCGCTGTGCCGCTGGAGCACGATTTCGGTTCTCATCCTGAAGCAAAGTTCTTAACCTGAGGTAATATTTCTGGGTTAGCAGAGTCTGGAACCTGAAGAGTTTGTAACCTGAAGCGTCTAACCTGAGGTACCACTGTAATGCCAATTGCTGCATATTTCAGCGTTGCAGGGAGTTAGACAAGATGATCCTCATGGTCTCTTGCAACTCTACAATTCTATGTGGTATTGCATATCATGCTTTATCTAGGAAGGGATGGGTAACATTCCCATTTGACTACTGGATATGGTAGTTTGGCTGCACAGTGAGAAGGACAGTTCAGTGGTAGAGTGCATGTTTTTTGGGGTGGAAAGTGACTTGCATCCCCTTGAGACTCAACGTCACCCAGTCTGCCATTCCCCCCCTCCGTAAATTTACATTCACATTCACCCGGTGCTATACCAGCTGCACTGGCTCCCGGTAGAATACAGGATCAGGTTTAAGATGCTGGTTTTAACCTTTCAAGCCCCATACAGCTTAGGACCCTCGTACCTACGGGACCGCCTCTCCTGGTATGTCCCACAGAGGAACTTACGGTCTTCAAACAAAACATCTTGGAGGTCCTGGGCCACAGAGAGGTTAGGCTGGCTTCAACCAGAGCCAGGGCTTTTTTGGCTGTGGCTCCAGCCTGGTGGAACGCACTGTCACAAGAGACTAGGGCCCTGCGGGACTTGACATCTTTCCACAGGGCCTGTAAGACAGAGCTGTTCCACCAGGCCTTTGGTCAGGGCACAGCCTGACTCCCTCCTTGGCAATATTCACAGAACTTTAGCCCAATGGTTGCCATCAATTTGATTTGAATTAATTTTATAATGAAATGATTTTTGAATGTTGTAGTATTTTATTGTTGTTAGCCGCCCTGAGCCCGGCTTCGGCTGGGGAGGGCGGGATATAAATAAATTATTATTATTATTATTATTATTAGGTTGTTAGTTTCAACAGAATGAGCCGCCGTGGAAACAACTGGGCCTACACCGAGGTCATTGACCTCCTGGATATATGGGGAGAACAGAAGATCCAGAAGCTGCTTCAGAGCAGCTACAGAAATATGGACACCTTCCAAGTCATTGCAAGCGAGATGGCCAAGCGGGGACACGAGCGTACTGCCCAGGAATGCCGGACCAAGACTAAAACAATGCGGAGGGATTACAAAAAGGCCAAGGACAACCCGTCCTCGCTGGGCGGGCGCATGACGTGCCCTTTCTATGAGCAGCTCGATAGGATATTGGCCGGCGACTCTGGCTTCCAGCCCGCAAGGAGGCTACCGCACGCTGCTCTGCCAGAGGAGTCGTCGGGGGATACCAACTCCCCTTGTCCCCTGGCGGAAGGAGCTGCGCCCGTGGTGCCTGAGGACTATAGCGAGAGTCCGGATCAGTTTTCCCCATGCACACAGATCGCTGTGGAGATCTCCGACTCCGCCACACCCAGTCCCATGTTCTACATGACGAGGGCGGTCTCCGCGAAGCCTGCAAGCATGTCTTGGCCGGCAGCAAGTAAGATCTCTGCTTTGTGCCCGGGATAAACTTGTAGCAATGATAATAATTTTATTTTTTATACGTCGCCCAGGCTGACTTACTGGGTTGCCCCCAGCCACTCTGGGCGGCTCCCAACAAAATAATAAAAACTCAGTACAGTGGTACCTCGGGTTAAGTACTTAATTCGTTCCGGAGGTCGTTCTTAACTTGAAACTGTTCTTAACCTGAAGCACCACTTTAGCTAATGGGGCCTCGTGCTGCTGCCGCGCTGTCGGAGCCCGATTTCTGTTCTCATCCTGAAGCAAAGTTCTTAACCTGAAGCACTATTTCTGGGTTAGCGGAGTGTGTAAGCTGAAGCGTATGTAACCTGAGGTACCACTGTAAAACATCAAGCCTTAAAAACTTCCCTGAAGAGATGTTGCCTTCAGATGTTGCACCTTGTGAGATTCTGTGCATTGGTCCGCCTGCGCTGTGGCTGTGTTTATTTATTATGTTTTCTTACATTTATGTCCTGTCTTCATGGAACCCAAGGGGCAGGTGGTGCTCAAACGGTCTCTCATCCAAGCACTGAACAGGCAAGCTTGGTTTCAGCAATGGGTTGGAGGAGAGGGCCATCCATGGCTCCAAGCCATGATGTCTATGGTCAACCTCCAAAGTTGGAGGCAGCAAGGCTTCTGAATAGTAGGCCGTTCTTATGTGGCCTGTTCCTTCAGGCCATTCCCTGGGAGTATGCTGCTGCTTCTAGTTCAGGATAGTGCTTGTGTACTTATGCTATTCTAAGCTTTTCATAGGTATTTGGTTGTCTAATGTGAGAACGAAATGCTGGACCAGGTGGGCCTTTGGTCTGATCTAGGATTGGGCGATATATTGATACAGCATCCAAAACCAGTTTGAAGTTCATATCATGATATTGATTTCATCATTTTTGACCTGGCAATATGTTGCGAATCATGATGTGTGTGTGTGTGTGTGTGTGTACAGTGGTACCTCAGGTTAAGTACTTAATTCATTCCGGAGGTCCGTACTTAACCTGAAACTGTTCTTAACCTGAAGCACCACTTTAGCTAATGGGGCCTCCTGCTGCCGCCACACCACAGGAGCCCGGTTTCTGTTCTCATCCTGAAGCAAAGTTCTTAACCTGAAGCACTATTTCTGAGTTAGCGGAGTCTGTAACCTGAAGCGTATGTAACCTGAAGCGTATGTAACCTGAGGTACCACTGTACTATGCAAAAATCACAATGTGGGGAAAACTGTGAAGCCAGCCACTGCCTCTACATAGCTCCATCCTGATTTCAGGCATTGTGATATACAGTGGTACCTCGGTTTTCGAATGTCTCTGTTGACGAACATTTCGGTTTTCGAACGCCATAAACCCAGAAGTAAATGCTTTGGTTTTTGAACACGCCTCGGAAATCAAACATGAAGCGCGGCTTCCGTATTGAGTTTTTTGTTTTGAGGCTTCTGTTTTGAGTTTTTGGTTTTTGAACGTTTCGGAACTTGAATGGTCTTCTGGAACGGATTACATTTGAAAACCGAGATACCGCTGTATAGGTATATGGCGATGTTTAGCTGGTGATATATCACAATATTGAAAACCAGATATCGCCCAGCCCTAGCTTGACCCAGCAGGCCTCTTCATATGTATAAAACATATTAATTCACACATCTTTTTTCGTTCCCGCTAGAAGCTGATCATCCGGCTCCATCCCTCTCCTCCATGTTCCTCAGTAACCCTGGCAGCTCATCAACCAAAGGTTCAAGAATGGGTAAATATGAAATGATAACATGACGAGATTAAAAAAAAAAAAGCCAGTTTAAAATGAGTATATAAAAAAAAAACCCCCAAAGTGTTTCTGTTCGGTATTATAGGGACAGAAATCCCCATGTTAAAGTTGTTTATGTATTTAGCAACAGCAGCTAGGATTCTATATGTCCCAACCAAGGAAGAATGGATAAGTAAGATAATAGACTACGCAGAACTGGCAAAAATAAAGAGAATCTAATTATGAGTGTTTTACATAAGAATGGATGCCTTTTTCAGAATATTTAGAGAAATATTATTGTATGATGAACTTGCAAGATTTGAGCTATGAGCAACAGAGGTAATTAGATTATAATATTGTGGTTATGATTTAATAGAAGATCGGGTACAACAGAAGGGAAGAAACAACAACTCCATGGAAAAATAAGAGAAAAGATGAAATTGTGTTTTGATTGTATATGTTAAAAATGTCGAAACTTAATAAAACCTAACTGCGGGGTGCAGAATGGGTAAATACATCACTGAACTCATTTTGTTAGTACGGTATTTAACCTACCCAGAGTCCTTTTGTATCACATTGCAATGTGCACTCTCCTTTTTAATATATGGCTGTGTGTGTGTGTGTGTGTGTTTGTGTGTGCCTGTCTATCTCCAGATGCAACGGTGGCCCCTTCGTCAGCTCTGTTGCCCAACTGCCCGACTCTGTCTTCCGAAGGGCGGCTGACCAGAGTCCGAAAGCGCCAAAGAAAAACCAGGAACGACTTGGTCATGGAATTGTCGCGAATAGCAGACCGGAGGGTACAGACCGCAACTGACAGAATCCTGTCTTCCTTAAACCGGTATGCCACCGCAGACCTTCAGGACCGAGAGAGGGACCGGGCCGACACGGCGCAAATCATTGCCATCATGCATCGCCAGACAGAACTGCTGGAATCTCTGGTGCAGATGCAGTCCGTCGAGCAGACGCCGGTGTCCCCTGCACCCTCGTGGCACCCTCGGCCACGCTCCGCCATCTCTCCCCCCTCCCGTTCGGGTGTCCCCAGGAGGACACTGGTGCCCCGGGTGAACCACAGGCGGAGACCACAGAAGTACAGCCCTTAACTGTACTGCTGAGGAAGAGGGTTTCCTAGTTACAGTTGCTGGGTGCTACTGGAACAATATATTGAGAGCCTACACCCAAAGGCATTTGTATTAACGGCTGGAGTTTCTAATGCTTAGAATAGGACATAAACAGTGAGGCATAATATATGCTACTGAAGCCTCAGTCGTGTACCCATTCTCCTGAAAACGAGCCCCCTTGAACTCAGTGGGACTTACTTTTGAGTAGTTATGCATAGCGTTGTACTCTTAAGCGTTTGGATTTAGATGCTCCAGAAGACTGTTTTGTAGCATACGTTCCAAAGACACCAAGATTAATTATCTGGTTCCTTATTGGCCCTGTGGGTTAGACACATAGGTGCTAAAAATCTTAATGGGTCCTCGCCTAATTGTGTTGATGGCCAATGCCACAACCCCCTCCACGTCTTCCTTTTTTAAAAAATTTGTATTCCATGAAACGTCATTTACGTTTTAAACTCCTTTCCCCCTGTTTTAATTAAAAACACCCTGTTATCATCTGGGAGGAGGCATAAACATGCAATGGTTGTGGCAACCTGGAGATCAACAGTGGTTGTTCCAGTTTTGCAACAATAAAGCTTGCTAGCACATTTGCAAAGCTAAGCAGGGTCTGTTATGGTTTCAAATCGGATGGGGGACCATGTGTTGAGATTCTTGCATTGCAGAGGGTTGGACTAGATGACCCTCAGGATCCCTTCCAATTCTACAATTCTGTGCTTCCCTCTTGTGCTACTTGGTTTCTTTGTCCTCTTTTGATAGGTGGGTCCAGCTTTCTTCTATGCAAACAGGATAAAGAGGATGGACATATACTATGGACATAATACATGAGGGAACATAATATAAATTAATATCAAACATTTATTTAATGCTAATCATAAGCTAGTTGAAGTATAGACCAGAACAATAATGCAGTCCTTAAACATAGGGTTTTGGACACCTCCGTGCATCACTTTGCCATGGCCAAGGCTTGGTCCTTTTCTGCTGGATAGGAAGTGGAAAGAAAAGACATCCATTTCATCCCGCTTCCTCCTAAATCATCGCTTTTGTAATAGTCAGAACATTTCCCTTCCTGGCTGAAAGCATGGCATCCGCTGCACAGCTATGGTCTGGCCTCCGTGGTCCATCTGTGGTGTGGGGAGGTGAGGCATGTCTTGATGTCACTGGTAGATACAGGCTTTGAAACCATGGCACAGACCTGGCCCTCAATGTTTATGTTGGGTAGGTGAGATGGGTGTTGCAAGGAGAAGTTACAGATGGATGTAAAACAGGGCTGAGAAGGTGGAAGGTTAAAGGACTTCATCAGCGGAAGGGAGGGCGAGGCGTGCATTCGACCTGGAGAACAGCAAGACACGGAAGATGCCGTGCAGGCTGATTTCAGATGAGCTTGCATAGGTGAATGAGGATAAAAACGAGATACATGGGAATTGGAGGTGGAGAGTGTTAAATGCAGGGCTATTTTTCTAGGTGCCGGAACTTAACATCTCCCTTCTTCTCTTATAATGCCAATGGTGCCCACATGAGAGGTGGGAGACTTTCTGGCTGAAAAAATGCCATGGTGTAATAACTAAAAGCAAAGTGTTGGTTGTCGAGATCAGTAGGGATTCAGTACAACAACGTAAGGGGAGGGTGATGTGATCAGTGGAAGGGAAGCAAGAGTTCTGTTTGTTTGCTTCTGGACAACATCTCTGCTCGGTGGTAGCACTGCAAAGGAAGTAAGGGAGCAAAGTATCTCACAGGAGAGGTACCATCTAGTGAGAGTGGGGGTGGCTCTCTTAATTCCCCCTGTCCTTTTGTTTTTGTAACCTGTGCCAGTTCCACTGGCTTGTTGGACTAGCAGCAATAAACGGGGATTGGCGCAACTCCCATCTTGGTTGCTGACACTCAGCGCATCGCATGAGCAGGCCTGCCACTCTATAATCGCTGCAGGAAGTAACCACGTAAGGTGCATGTCTTAGTGGCATGCAGCGAATACAGAGAAGGCTTATAGATACCCAAAGTAATGATCTTCAGGATCTATAGGAAATACTACAGTTGGAACATGGAAGCTACAGTGCATGAGTGGCTTTAAAACTTACTTCCAGGGATCTTTCAGTGAGGGGGAAAAAAACACAACTGGGCAGTTTTTACCGGAAGATAACTTCCTCACTGCTGTTTATCTCTGCCGCCATTTGCAGGCACACAAGCTCTGCTAGGGCAGAGCTTTCCAAAGATTTTCATGTTGGTGGCATACTTTTTAGACGCGCGTCATTTCGCGACACAGTAATTCAGTTTTACTAGCAAACCAGAGGTTAAACGAACCCTGGGAAGAGAACAGGGAGAATTCGTGCGACACACCTACACACTGCAGTCAACACACTAACGTGTCACGACACACAGTTTGGAAAGCTTTGTGCTAGGGAATATCCTTGGATCACATGGAGCAGCGGAGATATCCTGCAGGAATGACTTTTGCCCTATTTGGGGCTGCTTAAGCCCGATAGCAGGTATGGGGAAACATTGGGCCTCCAGATGTTTCTGAACTTCAACTCCCATGGTCCCTGGCCTTGTCCATGATTGCTAGGGCTGATGGGAGTTGTAGTTCAGCAACATCTGGTGGGCTGAAAGTTGCCCACTTCTGCCGTACAGCATGCCCCCAAGTCCTTGGCAGATGTGTGGAGCAGGCAAGCCAGTGTAAAACAATGTTAAGACCACTGGGGCTAGATGCGTAAAGACACGCAATACCTATAACTTCTTGAAAGAGTGGCAACCCAGTTGAGAGTGGTAGCCAGTTTTGACTTGTTGGCTAGAATTAACAGATGAATTAGTGGGCTTAAGCAGTTGTGGAGAGGCCATGCCACAGACCTTTGGAGAATGGGGAGCAAACTATTTTTGTCTACAAAAAAGCAATTGATGAGAATCGTGCTTACCATGGATTTGACAGGAGTGCTAGGTCCCTTGTTTCAGCAAGATGGCAGGCAAGGGTTGTGTTGAGAAATACAAGGGATATCCTAGGTTAGAATGGTATTTTAGCTTTCTTTTGTAATGGCAAACGTCTTTGCTTGCTTGTATTATAAACCCTGCTTCATAAAAACTTTGTTTCAAATCAAATTTGCCTCCCTCTCTCTTTCTGCATGATGTGTTATCAGCAGGCTGCATGCTCATTGGATGTGGTTTAAGTAGGGTTAAGTACTCTGACCTGCTTCAGACAAGGGATGCAAGGCGAATCAAGAGAGGGATAATGGTGAGGGACACGGGTGGCGCTGTGGGTTAAACCACAGAGCCTAGGACTTGCCAATCAGAAGGTTGGCAGTTTGAATCCCCACAACGGGGTGAGCTGCTGTTGCTCGGTCCCTGCTCCTGCCAACCTAGCAGTTCAAAAGCACGTCAAAGTGCAAGTAAATAAATAGGTACCATTCCGGCGGGAAGGTAAACGGCGTTTTCGTGCACTGCTCTGGTTCACCAGAAGCGGCTTAGTCATGCTGGCCACATAGCCCGGAACCTGTACGCCGGCTCCCTCAGACAATAAAGCGAGATGAGCGCCGCAACCCAGAGTTGGCCATGACTGGACTTAATGGTCAGGGGTCCCTTTACCTTTAATGGTAGGGAAGACAACCCAACTTGGGTGCAGGCAGCTAGAAAGGAAGGGAGCACAGTGTGAAGAGCTGTTGGGGCCACACACAGGATCTACAACCACACTGGTGTGATGAGTCTGCTTGGGTACAGAATTCTGCCCAGAGGAGGCCAAACGGAGTGACACTAATCTGTTGCCTCATACCTGACCAGTACACTTCCAAGCACAGTTCAAAGTGTTGGTGCTGACCTGTAAAGCCCTAAATGGCCTAGGCCCAGTATACCTGAAGGAGCACCTCCACCCCCATCATTCAGCCCAGACACTGAGGTCCAGCTCTGAGCACCTTCTGGCAGTTCCCACACTGCAAGAAGTGAGGTTATAGGGAACCAGGCAGAGGGCCTTCTTGGTAGCGGCTCCCATCAGATGTCATGGAAATAAACAACTATCTGACTTTTAGAAGATATCTGAAAGCAGCCCTGTTCAGGGAAGTTTTTAATGTTCAATGTGTTATCGTGTTTTTAATATTCTGTTGGGAGCTGCCCGGACTGGCTGGGGAAACCCAGCCAGATGTGTGGGGTATGAATTATTATTATTATTATTGCCTCAGGTAGTTAACACAATTCAGAAACATTCAGTCATATTTACTATTTGCACTGGGGAGTTAAGTGTAGTGGTGGAAGGGAAGGCACAAAGGTTTCAAGGTTAGATGATATCCCATCTTTGCTGAGCATTTGTCCCCATTCATTTGCAGAGACAGGACAACTCATCCTGATTTGCTTTCAGGCTGTTTATATGTTTTCCTGTTAGTCGGTCATCTCACACTTGGGGCCCCTGCTCCCCGCAGCTTCCCCCAGCAGATGGGTTGTCAGACCCTCTAGGTTCGTCTCCCCTCTGTGTAGCTAAATTCATGGAGACTCATTAAGTTGTGGCCTGATTAACCGCAACATGTTAACAAGTGTTCCAAAGGGTGTGTGATTTACCAGGGATAGGTACCAGAAAACAGAGGCAGTTGGGACACTTAAGCAGCAAGTGTTAGCTTAGTGCACGAGTGGGGTTCTGTTGTGGGGTGCATTTTGGGGGGGGGTTGGGGTGTGTCTCTGTGTGTGCCTGCAAGCTAGTACAGTGGTACCTCGGGTTAAGAACTTAATTCGTTCTGGAGGTCCATTCTTAACCTGAAACTGTTCTTAACCTGATGCATCACTTTGCCACCGGAGCATGGTTTCTGTTCTCATCTTGAAGCAAAGTTCTTAACCTATTTCTATTTCTGGGTTATTTCTGGCACTATTTCTGGGTTAGCGGAGTCTGTAACCTGAAGCGTATGTAACCTGAAGCGTATGTAACCTGAAGCGTATGTAACCCGAGGTACCACTGTAGTGCGCTGGGCCAGAGGCAAAAATAGGCAGAGCACTCTGTCACCTCCCCTCTTCTGTGCCACTGCCTTCTATTGCTAACTCTCCAGTCTGTTCCCCCATTTCCCCCCTCCCTTGCCACTAGCGCGAAAGGTCGAACGTTACACTTTGCCCAACCCCTGGATGAAAAGCTTTGTGGATGAAAAACTGCATGGGAGTGCATCTGAGCACCTCTGGGGTTCCAGAAGGAAAGAAGGAATATCTGCTCAAGCCGCCTTGTCAACATTATTTTGCAGTTTCCTTAACCATTTTAGCCCCATCGCTAGCCCCAAAGCAGCAACTTGAGATTCAAGGTTCTGCAAAGGAAACATTTCATGCTTACGCTCAGATAACTCCAACACAGTTTTGATCGTGCTTTGCTGCTTTTAAGGACCCACAAACAAAAAAATCAGAACGGCATGTAATTCTCTGAAGCAGAGGTTTTCAACCAGTGTGCCATGGCACCCTGGGGTGCCTTGAATGATGGTCAGGGATGCTTTGGGCAACACTGGCCTCTGTCCCTCTTCCTTCCCTCCCTCCTCTTATGCCCTCTCACATCTCTGCCTCCCAGAGGAGAGGAGGCTGAGGGAACACTCCACAAGGGTGTTCAAAAAAGGGTGAGCGGCTGCCAGCTTGGCAGGCAAGGGGTAACATAACTGGGCTCCTGAGCCCCACAGAGGTGCTGCAGAAAGAAGGTAGTTGGTCAAGGGAGCCATGGACTCAAAAAGGTTGAAAACCTGTGCTCTAAAGTCTGGAAGAGTTTTTGGTAACATTCACTGATTTCCACTCTCCTCATATTCCAGAAGGGGGCAGCAAAAGGCAAGTGCCTCTCTCATCTTTATTTAATACTCTTCCCAGTACTGGATTTGCGTATATGATAAACAAGCTATAGTTTAGGGCCCCACTCTCTTGCGGCCCCCAAATTTTTTAAAAGAAAAACAACAACTGGATGTACATTTCCAAAATATAAGATAAAAAATAAGTAAAATAAAACCTACATACACCAACAGTGTTTTGTGTTGTGTATGCTCCCATGATGTAAGTAATGGGCCCTGCCTGCTAGCCTGCTCCCTAAAATATCACTGGTTTGCTCATTTCTATATCAATTACTTTGATAAGATACATATTTTGTTATGTGCAAGTGGCTTTAGATACCTATTAGGTCCATAAATTACCATATAGCATATAAAGGTAAAGGGACCCCTGATCATTAGGTCCAGTTGCGGATGACTCGGGTTGCGGTGCTCATCTCGCATGACTAAGCCACTTTTGGCGAACCAGAGCAGCGCATGGAAACGCCATTTATCTTCCCACTGGAGCAGTACCTATTTATCTACTTGCACTTTGACGTGCTTTCGAACTGCTAGGTTGGCAGGAGCAGGGACCGAACAACGGGAGCTCACCCCGTCGCGGGGATTCGAACCACCAACCTTCTGATCGGCAAGTCCTAGGTTCTGTGGTTTAACCCACAGTGCCACCCGTGTAGCATATATTCAACACAAAAACAGCGACAATTTGTTGTTGACAAAGGACAGCTGGACATATAAAGGGCCCCATTACCTATCACTTCAATTATGAACACATAGAGCTACCTTATACTGAACCTGGTTGATAGTCTGTCTTAGCTCAGGGGTCAGCAAACTTTTTCAGCAGGGGGCTGGTCCACTGTCCCTCAGACCTTGTGGGGGGGGGAACTATTTTTTTTGGGGGGAATTATGCAAGAGCACCACGAGCCCCGGTGGCTGCTTACCTGCGTCTTCTGAGCAGCAGCAGCTGGCAGCAGCAGCGGCGGAGGGACAATGAGCGGCGTGCAAAAGGGCTCCAGAGAAAGGCTGCTTAAAATGGTGGCAGCTCGAGTGGCTCCAACAAAGCCAAGCACCTATCCTCCTCTAGGCAGGGCAGGGAGAAGCCAGGAGGATGGAGGGACGCCGTGTGAGGGAGAGGGAGGGAGAGGGGAAAAACACACACGCTGGCGATCCATGCAGTGATTCCCAGACCGTCCGCAGGCTGGATCCAGAAGGCACTTGGGCCTGATCCGGCCCCGGACCTTAGTTTGCCTACCCATAGTCTAGCTGTCTACACAAACTGGCAGCAGCCGTTCAGGTTTTCCTTTAGGTTTTCCCCCAGCTCTGCTTAGAGGGGATTAAATTTGGGGTCTTCTGTGTGTGCTCTGCCACACAGTCCTTCCCTTGCAAATATGATGATTACTTTAGAGTGATGTAATGAGATCAAAATGAAGAACGTTTGCATAGTTTTCTATGTGTCATGTTCAAAACAAATGCTGTGTAGGATGCAATAAACACAAGTTTCACATAATCTTTACAATTTGGAGGGAAGCAATCAAGCTGAGCAGTAGCATCTACATCCAAAGTAAAATTACCCTTAGTCCTAAAGAACTTCAGTATTTTTCCTGGAGGCCACGAATGTCTGGGACCACCACTTATTATTACTTCAACTATCATGAGAAACTGCAGGAGTTTCTGTGGAATAATCTCTTACATCAAACATATTACAGAAGAAATCAATTTAAACTGGATATTGCAGCGTGATCAGGAAAAATCAGTGATATTTGCCCTGAAATTTTGTCAGAGCTATAAGGGGGGTGGGGGGAATGTCTCACCATTAAAGCTAAAATCCTCACTTGGCCCAAGAGATTACCTTTTCCTCACCTAACAGTACAATATTATCACCTGTTCTGGTGCAGGCTAAATGATCTCTGCTTTCCAAAAAACTGAATTACTGTCCCAATGAAGACATTGAAAACACATTGGCTTGTAGGGAGATATAGGACCCAACCCCCCCCCCTTCCTGTCCTCAATAGCTTCACCTCAATTAATATTCCTGCAACAAGGAAGGAAACTCACACAAGAGTCCCCACTTCCAGTGGTTTTCAAGGGCTCTCTTAATCCGGATTCCTCTAGCAATAAAAGAAGATGCCTGGTTGCTACATAATTTTCAGCACATGTTAAACACATCAGGTTACTCAAGTGTTTTTAAGAGAGCTCTTTTAATCAGTTTAAAGCCTCTTCTAGTGCTGCAGAGATTTGGAAAACAGTTATTCTGCGCTCTTAAATAATACACTGCAATACAGGAACTGTCTAGCTCGTTCTGTGGGAGCTATTATGCGCGTTTAACTTGTGTGCATTCAGCTTTACATGTGTGGCAATTTAAAAAATAAATAAATGAAAAGGGGGAAGAAAGGGGGTGGGTTTCCAGGGAAAATGACTTTGGCAATCCCACCCGCCATTGAACCCAATGTGTTTTGACTGTACAGTGGTACCTCAGGTTACATACACTTCCGGTTACAGACTCCTCTAACCCAGAAATAGTGCTTCAGGTTAAGAACTTTGCTTCAGGATGAGAACAGAAATTGGGCTCTGGTGGCGCGGCGGCAGCAGGAGGCCCCATTAGCTAAAGTGATGCTTCAGGTTAAGAACAGTTTCAGGTTAAGTACGGACCTCCAGAACGAATTAAGTACTTAACCTGAGGTACCACTGTACGTGATTCAAGCAAGATTCCCAGCACGTAACCCCAGCAAAAGATGCAGGCTTGCTGTAATGATGTATGATCTAAAGACTGCCAAGGCAAGTTTCAAGGTTGGCTGAGCTACGAGGGAGGCCTGAGGAGGCAGATTGGAGTTTTCTGCACGTGCACCGAGAGCTGCTGTCACACCACACTAGACCTTGCTGCTAAAATTTCTTCATGGGGTGCCCTCAGCGGTAAAGCAAACTCGGCTCCTTGACACATCTGTCCAAAGCTGGTATTTCCTTAACTACACAAAGTAGACTTTTGATTGCAATTGCAGTAGTCAGAGCAGTGACAAGGTCTCCTTTCTTCTCAGTGAACAAGTGCTCATTTACTGCACTTGTGTTGCTGCAGGAGTTGCGAAAGGTATTGTGGAAGTCATCATCTACAATTTCTCCCCCCGGCAAGTCTTTCCAGCTCTAAGCATTCTTTCCAGTGTTATATTCTTCCCTAAAAACCCCTGTGGCTCTGAGAATCCATTATTTTTATTTGTTAATCTATAGTAGTGCATTATAGTCGTTAGTGTGCTGGAGATAGATGAGAGTGACCCAGGTTCACATCGGCTATGGAGCTAACTGGGTGACCTTGGCACAATGTCTGTCTTTTGGCCTAGCCTACCTCACAGGGCTGTTGTGAGATGAAAATGGGAGAGGGGAGAACCATGCATCCCGAGTTGCCTGGAGGATAAAAAGAAGAAGAAGAAGAGTTTGGATTTGATATCCTGCTTTATCACTACCCTAAGGAGTCTCAAAGCGGCTAACATTCTCCTTTCCCTTCCTCCCCCACAACAAACACTCTGTGAGGTGAGTGAGGCTGAGAGACTTCAAAGAAGTGTGACTAGCCCAAGATCACCCAGCAGATGTATGTGGAGGAGCGGAGACGCGAACCCGGTTCCCCAGATTACGAGTCTACCTCTCTTAACCACTACACCACACTGGCTACACCACACAGGAACAACCTGACCCCCACCCTGTTTGTAGTAAGAACGGTTTCTTGCTGATTTGTGTGTTCAGACCCAGAGACCTCCCCCCTAAATAAATTCATGAATGACTCAAATTTTAGTTTTGGTTTTTGGCAGAATTTATTGATTACAGAAGGTGAGTGGTTGCATAGGCTCTGGTTCGACTAGCTCCCTGCGCTCTTGCAGGCAGCGCTGACCCAGGGCACCAGCATAGGGCAGCCAAGGGTGAACACCTGGGAAGGTGAAAAGCCGGGTACAGACTCTGTTCACCACCCAGATGCACCCCTGGACTCAGGTACAGGCACAAACCCCTCTCAGGGGTTGACCAAACCAGTTGAGTCCCTGGATTCCTTTAACAGAATACCCTTCACATAGGGATGGCGAGACCACTCCCCCATCCCTGTCACCTGAACCAGTGCCTATCCACAACCTTACAAGTTGTGACGATTTGCTACACGCCAGGCGAAACCCAAATGGCAACAGCCAATCAGCCAAGTGGGGAAATTCTTACCGTGCCCCTGTCCCAACGGCAGACGACACACGACAGCATAGCAAGGTCAATCGCACAAAGCCCTAAAATTAGGGAGAGGTGGGCGGGTGTTACGAATGCACGAGCCGAAAGAGGAAGCTCTGGGGGACTTCCGGAGGTGGCGCGAAGGGTAATGGCTGCCCTTTCCTAACCGGGAAGGGAGCTCCGGCCGAAAACGGGTCGTCCGCTACGGCGAAGCGGAGACCCACATCGGAAAACTGCAGGCGGCAGAAGCCTGCAGCCTTGGGACCCGGCGGGCGCCAGAAGCTGCCCCCGAAACGTTGAAGGAACCCCGTAAGGGGCTCCGGATCGCGGAGGAGGCAGCGGCGCTGAGGGTCGTTCCGCAATCGGCGGAGAGAAGCCGCGAAGCCGTTGCCGGTGAGCGCCGACCTTTCTTCCTGGATCTGGCACTTAAAACATAACAACCCGTGAGTAACAGAGACTTTTAATCAATTGGAGACCAATTTGAGACTAAAGCTATTGAATTTGGCGGAAAGCGGAGGACGAAAAGGAAAAGGAAGTCCGTCTTCCGCTGCCATTGAACTTGAACGCAAAGAGCTGGAGGAGTGGAGGCTGTAAATAACTTTTTTACTGTTTGGATCTGAGCATCTATTGAACTGTATTTAAAGGCAGAAAAGGAGCTTAAGCATTGGATTTATGTGTTAGCATGGACTTTGAAACTTTCTTCTGCTGAAGTTACAATTTTAAGAAGGAAACCAGGGCTGGAACTGCCTGGCAACAGTAGCAATCAGCTTGCAGACCCAAATATTTTGATACATAAATTGGGAAAATTTGAGAGGTTTGGACTTGGTTACTTTATAACATCAACTGAAGTACCAGTAAGCACTGTTCTGAGACATTGTGGTTTTATAACACCAACTCTGCTAAAGATTTAACATTTGAAGGTTTTTGGGACTTTAACTTGTATTTTGTGGTATCTCCTCCTGAAAGACATTTTAGGCTCCCCCTAGGGGTTTTTGGACTTAACAACAGGGATATTGTTTTACTTTCTATTTCTCGGCCTGCTGGCGAAGTGCTGCACCTGGGCCGTCTTTTTCTCATGGGAACAACTCAGCCTGACCTTGACTATTAGATAAGTTTGGAATGAGTGGCGCAAAGAAAAAAGAGACTAAGGAAAAAGAGCAAAAAGAACAAAGACCAAGAACGAGACAAACAACTCTGGCCTCAACTTTACAGCAACGTAGATCGTCTGTGCCTCTTTCACAGGAAGAAGCTGCCTCCTTGCCACAGGCAGGGGGTGGAGAGACAGAGGATTTACAACTGGAGGATATGGCCTCAGGATCAGCTTCTTCCATTTTAGAAAAAATCTATGAAAAATTGGAATCTCTGGACAAGAGAGTGGAATCTTTGGACAAAAAGGCTGATGAGCAAACTGCGAAAATAGATCAGAACACAGAATGTCTAAATAGAATAACTGGACAAGTGGCACAGAACACTCAATCGATCGCAAAATTGGAGGAGGCTTCAGGGGAAAATAGGAAATTGGCTGAAGACACCAACCAAAGATTAGGACAGTTGGAAAAAGAGGTAAGACCACTCAATAAACAAGTAGGTGAACACCAGACCTATCTCTCGATGATTGAATTGAAAAATAGGGAGACCAATTTAAGGATAAGATCTGTACCCGAGGTGGAAGAGGATAAACTGGCTGAGTTCCTGACTAAAATATTTTCTGTGCAGTGGAAACTTGAAGAAAAAGACTTTAAGATTACATCAGCCTTCAGGCTGGGAAGATTGACAAGAAAAGACAAGCCCAGAGATTGTTTGATTACAGTGAGATCAAAGGAGGAAAGGGACAGAATCTTGGGCCTACACTACAAAACTCCATTGGACATTTTGGACAAAAGAATTGAACTTTATAAGGATATCCCTAGACAGCTGTTGGATTTGAGATCAGAATACGCGGAACTAGCAAAATTATTGAGGAGCAACTCAATTATCTTTAGGTGGGAATTTCCCCAAGGATTATCGTTTACTTTCAGAGGGAGGAAGATCAAAATCAGAACATTGGAAGATAGAGACAAATTCCTGAACCAGTACGGAGAAGACCTTCATAAAGGACTTGGATCATTGCCGGAGCCTGGAGCACCAAGGGAACCGGCACCCCCGGAGGACAAAGTACCACCCCCTGAAAAATAACCAGATAACTACAGGATGTCTCTGCAACTTCTGAGCTGGAACATAAATGGCTGCAACATTCCCGAGAAAAGGAAGAGAATCTTTCATATATTAAAAAAGGAACAATTGGACATTATTTGCTTGCAAGAAACACATGTGACTAGGCTCCATAGAAAAGTTTTGGTAAATAAAAGACTTGGCCAGGAATTTATATCTTCAGACAAAGTAAAGAAGAGAGGGGTGGTGATATATGCAAAGGAGAGCCTTTCACCTAAATTATTATTCAAAGATGAACACGGCAGAATTTTGGCAGTTGAAATACAATATCAAGGAGAAAAAATTATGTTATTAGGAATTTATGCACCAAATGAAGGGAAATCGGAATTCTACAAGAAGTTGCATGAGAGCATGCTGGAGTATCTGGACTTTGATAACATCATTTTGATGGGAGATATGAACGGGATTGTATCAACTAACATGGATAAGTCGCAAGGTCAAAAGGTTACCAAAGATGGCAGATTACCTAAGACCTTTTTCGAAATGACAGACAATATGGACTGGATTGACATTTGGAGAACGAGAAACCCCTTGGGAAAGGAAGGAACATTCTTCTCTGAAGCCCACCTGACTTGGACAAGAATCGACCAAATATGGATTACTAGAGGTCTGGCACCTAAGGTCAGGAAAGTGGAAATCTGCCCAAAGACCTGCTCCGACCATAACGCTTTGAAAATGGATTTGACACTGCTCCCAACCGGCTCCTTTCGATGGAAGATGAATGACAACTTACTTAGAGATCAGGAGATTATCAAAAAGGCCCAAAAAGTTTTGAAGGACTATTTCGAAATAAATTTGAATACAACGGTGGAAAAAAGAACAATTTGGGACGCAAGTAAAGCTGTGATGAGAGGGTTCTTAATACAACAGAATGTCATTAAGAAAAGGAAACAAAATGAAAAGAAAGACAAAATTTTGGAGAAAATAAGAGAATTAGAGAAGAAGTTAAGAGCAAATCCGAAGTCGCAGCCGATTCTGAGAGAAATTAAGCTTTATCAGGCACAATATTCCAAATTGATAAACCAGGAAATAGAATGGAAGATTAAGCTAATGAAACAAAAAACATTTGAATCGGCAAATAAATGTGGGAAACTGCTGGCTTGGCAGTTGAAGAAGAGACAAAAGTTGAATATAGTAACAAATTTAGAAATTGAAGGAAGAAATATTCAGAACCCTGTGGAAATTAGAAAATCCTTCCAGAAATATTTCAAGAAACTGTACACTCAAGGGCCGCAAAATGAAGTTGAGATTGAACAATTTCTGAAAAAACATAGTCTTAAAAAATTTACACAAGAAAATAGACTACTCCTGAATAGTCAAATAACACAACAAGAAATTGAACATGCCATTCAGAACATGAAGCTGGGCAAATCTCCAGGACCAGACGGTCTGACCTCCAAGTATTACAAGACAATGAGTGACTATTTGATTCAACCTTTGATGGAGGTCAGCAACGAAATTTTGGAGGGAAAGAAGGCGCCGGAATCGTGGAAGGAAGCTTTTATCACGTTGATACCAAAATCAGAAACTGAAAAGACACAACTGAAGAACTACCGCCCCATCTCCCTTCTAAATGTGGATTACAAAATATTTGCTGATGTTTTAGCAAGCAGACTTAAAAGAGCTTTGAATGAAGTAATTCATAAGGACCAGGCAGGCTTTCTCCCAGGAAGACATATGTTTGCAAACACAAGGAACATTATAGACATTTTGGAACTTTTGCAAACAAATATAAACACTAAAGCAGTTTTGATTTTCATAGACGCGGAGAAGGCCTTTGACAACATCTCTTGGAAATTTATGAAGGGAAATTTAAAAGAAATGGGAGCGGGGAGGGGTTTTCAAAATGGGATTGACGCAATATATTCAGAGCAAAAAGCCAAATTGATAGTTAACAATGTGGTAACGGAAGAATTTAAAATTGAAAAAGGAACACGACAAGGCTGCCCGATTTCCCCTCTGTTATTTATTTCAGTCCTGGAGGTGCTCTTGAACTTGATTAGAGGTGACCGGCTGGTGCAGGGGATTGAGGTCGGAGCGAAACAATATAAACTTAAAGCTTTTGCAGATGACCTAGTTTTGACATTACAGGAGCCAGAATCTAGTACGAAAAGAGTTTTACAACTGATACATGATTTTGGACAGGTCGCAGGATTTAAGCTAAATAAACAAAAAACGAAGGTGTTAGGGAAAAATATGACAGATGCAGAGTCAGAACGGTTTCAGAGAGAAACAGAATTATCATTGGTGAAAAAGGTAAAGTACCTAGGGGTTAATATAACAGCTAAGAATCTGAGTCTATTTAAGGATAATTATGAAAAATGCTGGTCTGAAATTAAGAGAGACTTGGAAAGTTGGGCAAAATTGAAACTTTCTTTGTTAGGCCGAATTGCTGCCATTAAGATGAATGTGTTGCCAAAGATGTTGTTTTTGTTTCAAACATTGCAAATTGTGGACAATACGGAGTGCTTTCGGAGGTGGCAGAGAGATATTTCTAAATTTGTCTGGCAGGGCAAAATGCCCCGAATTAAGTTTAAGATACTAACAGACGCAAAGGAAAGAGGGGGCTTTGCCCTGCCAGACTTAAGGCTGTATTATGAAGCCGCAGCTTTCTGCTGGCTGAAAGATTGGCTACTTCTTGAAGACACTGACGTGTTAGATTTGGAAGGTTTTAACAATGCTTTTGGGTGGCACGCATATTTGTGGTATGACAAAGTTAAGATAAACAAGGCCTTTAAGAACCATATTGTCAGAAAAGCAGTGTTTAATGTCTGGACAAAATACAAAGACTTATTAGAAAATAAAACTCCGAGGTGGCTTTCACCCTTGGAAGCTAAGGCTTGGAAAAGACCCAATATGGAAGCCTACTGGCCGAAATATTGGGAATTGTTAGAAAAAGATGGGGACAACTGGAAATTGCAGAGTATGGAGAAAATGAAGGATAAAGTGCGAGACTGGTTACATTACGCTCAGATTAAGGAAATTTTTAAAAGTGATAAAAAGCTAGGATTCCAGGTGGAGAAATCGAAGTTGGAGACAGAGCTGTTAGAACCTAAGACTAAGGTACTTTCAAGAATGTATAACTTGCTGCTGAAATGGAATACACAAGACGAAATGGTTAAGTCGGCTATGATAAAATGGGCACAGGACATTGGGCATAACATTATGTTTGAGGACTGGGAAAGGTTGTGGACCACTGGGTTGAATTTCACTGCATGTAATGCTTTGAAAGAAAATGTAATGAAAATGATATACAGATGGTACATGACCCCAGTTAAACTTGCCAAAATATACCATTCGTCTGATAACAAATGTTGGAAATGTAAAGAAAATGAAGGAACATTCTTTCACCTCTGGTGGACTTGCCCTAAAGTGAAGGCCTTCTGGGAAATGATATATAACGAGTTGAAAAAGGTGTTTAAGTATACCTTTACCAAGAAACCAGAGGCCTTTCTTCTGGGCATTGTAGACCAGAAGGTGCTAAAGAAAGATAGAACATTTTTCATGTATGCAACAACAGCAGCAAGGATACTACTTGCTAAGAACTGGAAAACTCAAGATCTACCCACACTGGAAGAATGGCAGATGCAACTGATGGACTATATGCAACTGGCGGAGATGACTGGCAGAATCCGAGACCTGGGAGAAGAAAGGATTGAAGAAGATTGGAAGAAATTCAAGACTTACCTGCAGAAACATTGTGATTTAGTGGAATGCTAAGAAGGATGCTTGGTTATAAATAATTGGTCATCATTAAAATAGATTAAGAATTGATATTTAAGCATGTGGTCATAGATTTGGAAATAAGATGATAATTTGCTTGACAAAAATTATTAAAGATGCAAATGGGAGCGGGAGGCGGGAGGAAGCTCAAGAATATTATGAAACTTTGTTAAAACAAAGCAATAATGTTCATTATTATTGTATTTTCTTATTAAAAAACCTTAATAAATATTTATTTAAAAAAAAAAAACGAAAGAGGAAGCTCTGGGTCATGTGCAATAGGTCCCTCAATCCGTTTGGACTGCGTCCCATTGGTCAGATTGAACCCAACATCGAGGGACCTACCAATCGTGTGTTGTGGCATTCCAATCAAACCCACCCACAACACAGGAGGTCAGTCTCTAGGTCTCACCGCAACACATGCCCTCTTTTAGGGAGGACACGATAAAGCAACACAGAAGAATGGATAGCTCAGCTATATATTCCTTCTTTGGACTAGATGATCCTCAGGGTCCCTTCTGACTCTTCAGTTCTATGATTTTGTGATTTTATGTTATATATTGAGGTGCATTAAACCAGTGTTTCCCAACCTTGGTCCTTCAGCTGTTTTTGAACTACAATTTCCATCATCCCTGACCACTGGTCTTGCTCGCTAGGGATGATGGGAGTTGTAGTCCAAAAACAGCTGGAGGCCCAAGGTTGGGAAACACTGCATTAAACTGTTCAACATCACACAGCTTGTCTCGTTGTCTTTCAAGTCTGCCACAAGTTAAATCCATTGTTTTTCTTACTCCAGTTCCCGATCTTAATGAAATCATCGTTATATTCCAGTTTCCAAATATTCTACACTGGGGTGGTCCAACTTTTCATACCAAGTGGGCTGCAAGTGTACCTTGACATGGAACCTGCAGGTTGCATGCATATGGTGGCGGGGGTGGGGTGGGGAGTGAGCCCAAAATTTGACGTGCTCCCCCCCCCCCAGCCTTCATGCTGCCTTCCCAAAGCCGATAAACAAGGCACTGGGATTTGAGAAGGAACATAGGAGCCAACTCCTAGGGTATGAAGGGGCTTCAGCTCCCCTCATAAAATATTTGAGGGGACTGGACTGACCCCCCCAAAGTAGGTGAGCATTGCCATTTAAATGGTGTGCGTACACCACATCATGTGATTAATTATGTGGGGCAGGACTTACTTGCCCCCCCAATATTTTATTCAAGTTGGCACCCATGGGAAGGAAGCACAAAGTTCTCTCAGGTTTCTAGAGCTCTCCCACCTCCTTCCCAAAGCTGGAAAACCGCTACCTGGGCTTTGGGAAGAAGGAAGAAGGACTCAAAACACAGCGCCTGACTTACCTGGCTTTGGGAAGGCAGCATGAGGGCTGTGGAGGGGGCGTAAAATATTGCTGAGGGCTACCACAAAAGGCATTGAAGGCCGCATGTGGCCCTCAGGCCGTGTGTTGAACTGCCTTGTTCTGCACAGTTTAGTTATCCTTTGTTTTTTTCTAGATTACTAGAGAAGGGGTTGCCATTTTGGTGGCCGGTGGGCACATTTCAAATTTTGAGAGAACACCATGGGCATGAGCTCCCCTTAGGTATCAAGGATGGCAAACATGGGGAGCTAGTGGTCCTCTGGATGTTGATGGATTCCAGATCCCAACAGCAAAAGCCAGCCTAGTCAATGGCAATGGATGATGGGAGTTGTAGTCCAACAGCATTTGGAGGGCCACCACTTCCCCAACCCTGAAGTATAGCTGTTAAGTTGGGGGCGAACATATCAGACGACACAGCGATTCTTCAAACAGCTCTTGTTTATTCACAGGCCAGAACAGAACAGAAATGAACTGAAGGGTTCAGTCAACCTGCTTATATAGAGCTCAACTACAAAGCAACAGTAGCAACTTTCTGTAACTATCCAATCACTGAACACCACTTTCAATTCCTTATTTGCATATGTGGACCTGAGTGAAAACTACCTACAGTATCTCCCTGCTGGCCCAGGGTGAGAACTTCTGTACATAACAATAGCTTCCTGCCCCATCCCATTATATCACATTTGGGGGGCTTAAAATGTTTTCCCAGCGAACTGGCAAACTTCCCCTCCTCCTCACACAGAAAATAGACGATGGCTGCTTGGGATAAAACGTTCTGCGCACTGTGTAGAAAGCTTTCATTTATTTCCTATTTCTACCCTGGTTTTTTTTGGAAAGGATTACAGTCTTCATTTTGTGCCTGTCACATTAAAGTTCAATTCCTCACTGCAGGTTCAACTTCCCTCTTCTTCCTAATGCTCTTAGACTCCTTTTTGTTTGCCTGAAGCATTTGTGTACATGGAAGTTACGTCGCCATGGTTATCGCAAGACCTCCCTTCCTGCCAAAAATAAAAAAATAAATAAAATTGAGTTAGATTCCTTGACTTTCCACACAAACAGTCTTTGTGTCTATCTTGGCGTTGTGAGTTCTATGAGGCACACATTTAATACTTAAAAAAAAACCCAACCCACAATCCTAGCAATGTTTAAAGCTAGAAAGAAAACAATAGTAGAAGTAAAATGAGGTGAATATGCCGTCTATATTAATCACCCTCCTAAACATATGTTATCAGTCCTGTGATACAGAGATGGTGACACAGTGGCGGAGCTAATTAGCATCCATCACATGAAACCACGGAAACGACATGGGGAGCCCTGAAAATTATAGCTTGGAGGCAAATTGTGTGGATTGACTGCATTGCACCCAGAATTGCTTGTGCAATTATCGGCTTCGGATATTTCATCTTTATTATTGTTATTATTATTAAAGTTAAGTTGCTGTTTTTTGTTTTTAAGATACGTAGGATAGCTCAGGGCAGTCTAGGCACCCCACCGTACTATCCTATACATGTGCATCTATTTAGAAATACAGTGGTACCTCGGGTTACAGACGCTTCAGGTTACAGACGCTTCAGGTTACAGACTCCGCTAACCCAGAAATAGTACCTCGGGTTAAGAACTTTGCTTCAGGATGAGAACAGAAAACGCACGACGACGGCAGCAGGAGGCCCCATTAGCCAAAGTGTTACGTCAGGTTAAGAACAGTTTCAGGTTAACAACGGACCTCCAGAACGAATTAAGTTCTTAACCCGAGGTACCACTGTACGGTAAAAAAGTTCAGTTGGACGTACTCCCAAGTAAATGGAGATAGGGAGATGCTCTGTGATACAGATATGCAGTTTGGTGTAGATAGACAGGAACATACTGATAAAAAAAATAGGGGAAGGCTGGTCAATATTTTGTACTTAACCAAAATATAACAAGCAGAGCCTACATAGAGTTTTGTATACATCTCATCTATGTACAGTTGTACCTCGGAAGTCGAACGGAATCCGTTCCAGAAGTCCCTTCAACTTCCAAAATGTTCTGGAACCAAGGCGCAGCTTCTGATTGGCTGCAGGAAGCTCCTGCAGCCAACTGGATGCCGCACTGGACATTTGGGTTCCAAAGAACATTCACAAACCGGAACAATCACTTCTGGGTTTGCGGTGTTCCGGAGCCAAAATGTTCGTCTTGCAAGGCGTTCGGGATTCAAGGTACGACTGTATCAAAAAAAATATACATTGGTACCTTGGGTTACATACGCTTCAGGTTACATACGCTTCAGGTTACAGACTCCGCTAACCCAGAAATATTACCTCGGGTTAAGAACTTTGCTTCAGGATGAGAACAGAAATCGTGCTCCGGCGGTGCAGCAGCAGCAGGAGGCCCCATTAGCTAAAGTGGTGCTTCAGGTTAAGAACAGTTTCAGGTTAAGAACGGACCTCCGGAATGAATTAAGTACTTAACCTGAGGTACCACTGTATATATAAAAGCCCATATTTTTGCATTTCTCTCTCTCATTCTTTATTTTGATAGGTGCTTTTCTGCATGTCATGATAACCTGGGTTTATGGTCATGCTCCTTCATTCTTTCAGTTGGCAATGTTGGCTAGATACAGTTTTGTTTTATCCTTTGCCTTAATTGCTTATGTTGGCTGGGCGGCTGGTAATGTTATTGGCAAAGCTTTCACATTACTTACTGTATTCTCCAGCACCTCACATCAGGAAGGCGTTGCCACTCTTTTGTTCCTTTTGTGGTGTAAGTGCCGTGAGTTATTACAAAGCACATAAGTTTAGATCCAAGCAGAGATGCTTAGAGAGCATTCAGCTGAGGACAGGACTGAGAAAAGCTGGCTTCCTTTTCATATCTCAGTGTCAGGGACTGGTTGGACAAAGAGGAATGGTGGGAGGCACCAGCTGGTGAACCCACAAGGGAAGGAGGCTCAGAGCCTGGGGAGTGGTGGTCGAATGACAATGAGTGGTCAGAGAGAGAAGAGGGAGAAGACTGGGAGGAGGAGGTGTCGGAAGTTGAAGAGGCAACAAGGTTTAGTGAGCGGGGAGAGTCTGTGGCAGAGAGAAGTCCCAACTCAGAGGAAGAGTGGAGGCAGGCTGCAGAAGAGGCACAGGTGTCTCCCTCTCCTACTGCAACAAGCTCCCCTCCTCCTTGGTCTCCCAGAACCAGAAGAGGCGTGAAACGGGAGGAGCAGAGACAGACATGCATAGCCTCAGATTGCTTGAGGGGAAAAGTCTGCAACTGCTTATATTTTTAAACACATGTAACACATGTGATCGTGTGTATAGATAAGGTTGCTGCTAAGAGCAGCTGCAGACACTCAGTGCAGTTCAGCATTTTCGCTTAGACCTCATTTAGCTCTGTATATAGTTGTGTATTGTAGATAGAATAAAAGTAGTTATTCTACAGAGCTGCTCTTCGAGTCGTTTATGCTCTGCTATACTCTGCTGTACTCTGCTGTGTGACGACTGTATTCTTGTTGGAGTGAATCTGGTGCTCACAACTCTAAGCTGTGAGTCGACAGCACTTTGACCTGTTCCTGTGCAGAAGGTGGTCTCTGGAAGTCCTACCCAGCTCGCCTAGCCCAGTCGGGGCTGAAGTGTATGAGCCCAGTTAGTGGCACTGGCTCAAGGGCGATGCTGACCATTCAATTCCCCCCAAAAGGTCAACAACGTTGCCTGGATTTTCACTGTAGGGAACATGGCAACTCTAATTGAGGATCCAGTATGGGGGTCTACCAGTGCAAGTTGTGATCCTGTGCTCCAGTGGCTTCCTTTTTAATCTCCATCTTACACGTAAGGGTTCTTAATGAATCATCCCTCTAGGAAATAGACAGGGCGAAGCAGAACAATTGAGTACCTTGTGATCCTCAACAGCCTCACTCTTGTCACTTTAAAATTTATCCTAGTGTTTTCAAATGTTTTAACTCGTAATGCCAATAAAGGTATTTGTATTTGATGCAGTGGCCATTATGCATTGCATTATGCCCCCATGGCAGCCATTTTGTGACTGGTGCCCACAGCACTTTCTCAAAATTACAAACTGGATTAGAAAGGTTGGGAAGCTCTATTATGCAATACCTTTGAAACACACGCTATTCCTGGCAAACGTACCAAATAGTACATTTTTACCTATGCAAGCTTAACTTATCTATTTAAGTGTAGATACATATGTAGTTTACTTCTATTGTACGTCTCTTGAATGAAAGTGGGGAGGTTGGGAGTGTGAGGAAGTAGATTCCCTTGCAGGTCTACCCTATACATATTTTCTTGAAATTACGTTCTCTTTTCAATGGAATTACTTCCAAGTAAGTGCATGGAGGATTGCGGCCCAAAGCACTTTTCATTGCAGTTGAATTAGATCTGTAGAGCCTTCCCAAGAGCCAAGCTATCCAGAAAAGCCTGAAGCAACAGGACTACAGGCACACACACGCAACTGGGATGCATTTGCTCAGTGGACCTTTCTCAAGCATATATTTCCTGTGGCTTATGAAATCTAAAAATAAACACCATTCACTTGTGGATTGAATGTTCAGTATAAAACTAGCCCCTATATTTTCCATTCTCATCCCATTTGTTTGATTGATTTATTAAACATTCATTCACTTGTGGATTGAATGTTCAGTATAAAACTAGCCCCTATAGTTTCCATTCTCATCCCATTTGTTTGATTGATTTATTAAACATTTTATACCACATTTTGTGTGTGTGTGTTTTTAAAACGAACAAACTGCTTTACAGCAAATGCAAAACCTATCAACAAGAAGAGGAGAAGATAATATTATCATACTTAAAACCATGGAAGATGAATAACACACCCTCCAACATTTCTCCAATGAAAATAGAGATGTCCTATTCCATACCCTCCTACGTTTCTCTGATGAAAATAAGAACATCCTATTCCATACCCTCCAACATTTCTCCAATGAAAATAGAGATGTCCCCCCCAACATTTATCCAATTAAACAGGGACATCCTATTCCATACCCACCAACATTTCTCTGAGGAAAATAGGGATATCTTCTCCAACACTTCTCTGATAAAAATAAGGGCATCATATTCCATACCCTCCAACATTTCTCCGATGAAAATAGAGGTGTCCCCTCCAACATTTCTCCAATGAAAATAGGGACATCCTATTCCACACCCTCCAACATTTCTCCGATGAAAATAGAACATCCTGCCATACCCTCCAACCCTTATTCCCCTCACATAGTGACAATCCCCAAAGTTCTATGGGAAAAGGTTTTGACTGTTAAACCACTCTGAAAATTATAGCTCTGTGAGTGGAATAGGAATCTCCAAACAATTCTCACTGCCCTTAAGAAACCACAGCTTCTGGGTTGCTGCAAGAGATGAAAAAGATTGTGTTGCCTTTTGTTCATCTCCTATGTCTTGCAGACTTTTGGGAGGGCATCTCTTCTCTATAATAATTTTACTGCACCAATAGTTGTGAAGCGTCCTTTAAATTCATGGTAGCTGTCAGCTCAGCATCTTGTGGATAGCATCCTGAAGCTAGTCGTCATGGCTCATAGGCCAGAGTGGACCATGCTGTCCCTGCTTTTTTTTACATTTGTCTAGAGTTTGGGTAGAGCTTTGATATGAGGGTTGGGGAAGCAAATGTAAGTGTTGGTATTCTGAGCCAACCAGATCTTAGCGAAAGCTCTTGCCCACAGTAGGAATGGGCTTGTTCTCATCCTTCGGCTGATGACTCATTGGATATGTGGCAGCCTGTCTTTCAGTGGCTTCCAACTTAAGGAGTGGACTGGCAGTTCTTAATGTTATAGGTAATATAAACCAGGCTGGGGAAATGCTATGCCATGTTGAATGATGACATGATAACTTAGCATTATGTCTATATTTGTATACAGGCAAAGGACAGACCAAAAGCTACACTCAGCCTTAGTGTTTTGACATGCAGCTAAAATAAGGGCTCATTTGACAACTTTTTCTTTTCATCACACAAGTTTGGATTGTGACTGTTTTGCCAGCCCTGGCAAGATGACTGGAATGCACTTTCTCCAAATGCCTGCTAAATAAAGAATTGTACTTTTATGAAATTGCAATGAACTGCATTCTTTTTTAACTCTTAGAGTAGGATTTAATTCCCCCTTCCCCAAAGGGTCTAGCTATAAAGGCCACATTATATAAAACAGGGGAAAGGGATGTGAGAGGGCATCAGAGGAAGGAGAGAGGGAAGGAAAGAAAGAGAGAGAGAGAGAAAGAAAGAAAGAAAGAAAGAAAGAAAGAAAGAAAGAAAGAAAGAAAGAGGGACAGAGGCCAGTGTTGCTTGTGGCACCCCCTAACCATCATTCACGGCACCCCAGGGTGCCACAGCACACTGGTTGAAACCCCTAAATTAAACTAATCAACCTGCCTACTCAAAGCAGGAGAGAGCTCATTTTTGTTTATTAGTTCACCTTACAGAGTCTCTGGTGATTTTTTTTTTTAAAAAAAGGTTTGAAAGAGAGCATGGAACGTCAATGACCCCAAACATTCCTGTTTTGATATCAAAACTTTAACAGTGGGTCAGCATTTGGATTCTATACTTTACAACCAGGGCAACACAGATTTTTTTTTAAAGTTCAATATTTTCCTTTATAAATATCTGTGTTCCTCTTTCCTTAAATGGCTTCTGAGAGCTCTTGATTTTTTAAAAATGTGCGCACGTTTATATTATATCTACACAGACATTTGCTGCAATTACTTCCACATGCTGAAAAAATACGCTTATTTCTCTTGGGGTGAGCAATACCTTCAAGACAATTGTGTATTTTTATGACTAAAAATCAATTATGCAAAGTGTATTAGTACTTACGTAACTTTTATAAGTAAGTCTGCTTTGTACATTAAGTGCTAAATGCTTCAGGACACATTGTACATGCAAATTCAATGCGCATTGAGAGGATAAGGGTTAAACTCATCATTCTTAAGAACAGCAGCAAGACTTCCTAAAGCAGAATGGTGCATTCGGTGAATTTAATTGTATGTGTGAAAGGTCTGTGCCCTAACAACACCACAGAAGATTCACATGGTTCAAAACTCCTGGGACTATACTGCTTCCGATTGCAGGCAGATGAATTGCATGGTGCAAAGACCCCCATTCTAGCCAGGGAAACTTTGCACATCAGAGAGAAGGAAGTCCAGTATCTCTTGTTTGCAAAGGAACCAGATCTCCTTGGTGAACTTGCAATGTTTTGCGATAGGGGAGACCATGTTCACAGGCAGTGCTATTCAGCTCTGATCCAAGAGTTAATAAGCAGCTGGCTTTCGGCTGAGGGAGCGTCTGAGGCAGAGAGAGATTCACAGTGGAAGCCAGAGTGAGATGCCAAAGATTTCAGTCTGTGCTGCGTGGCATGCTGGAAGCAGAAACAATGCTGTCTTTTCCTGGAAACGCACATAGAAAAGAAGAAAAAGGCTATTCTTTGCAGGACCACAGCTGGTTCTGGAAGTGTTCTTAGCTGTTATTGTTAGATCTGGACCATAACATAATCTGAGAAAATGGAAATGTTTTGCTGTGGTCACCACATCATGCGGCAACAGATCCTGAGCAACGTTGCACGACAGAGGGAAAGGAATCCTCTGTTATGTCTCTCTACTCCCCAAGTGTCATATCCTGTGTGATGGAACTCCTCGCCTCTTTGATTCACTAATAATAATAATAATAATAATATTTTTTATTATTTTTACCCCGTCCATCTGGCTGGATTTCCCCAGCCACTCAGGGCGGCTTCCAACAAAGATTAAAAATACATTGAACTATTACACATTAAAAACTTCCTTAAACAGGGCTGCCTTCAGATGTCTTCTAAAAGTCAGATAGTTGTTTATTTCTTTGACATCTGATGGGAGGGTGTTCCACAGGGCTGGCACCACTACCGAGAAGGCCCTCTGCCAAGTTCCCTGTAACTTCGCTTCTCACAGTCAGGGAACTGCCAGAAGGCCCTTGGTGCTGGACCTCAGTGTCCGGGCAGAATGATGTTGGTGGAGATGCTCCTTCAGGTATACTGGGCTGAGGGCTTTCAAGGTAAGCACCAACACTTTGAATTGTGCTCGGAAACGTACTGGGTGCCAATGTAGGTCTTTCAGGACCGGTGTTATGAGGTCTTGGTGGCTGCTCCCAGTCACCAGTCTAGCGGCCGCATTCTTGATTAGTTATACTTTCCGGGTCACCTTCAAAGGTAGCCCCATGTAGAGCGCATTGCAGTAGTCCAAGCGGGAGATAACCAGAACATGAACAACTCTGGTGAGACAGTCCACAGGCAGGTAGGGTCTCAGCCTGTGTACTAGATGGAGCTGGTAGACAGCTGCTCTGGACACAGAATTGACCTGACCTCCATGTACAGCTGTGAGTCCAAAATGACTCCCAGGCTGCGCACGTGGTCCTTCAGAGGCACAGTTACCCCATTCTGGACCAGGGAGTCCGTCCCCCCAAAACAGTACTTCTGTCTTGTCAGGATTCAACCTCAATCTGTTAGCCGCCATCCATCCACCAACTCATCATGTGCGTCACCTTTCAAGAGGCGCTCAGGTAACCTAGACTAGCAGGTCCTCACTTGTTTCCCAGTGTCAGCAAAAAGTGTGAAGTTCTTCATTGCTGCTCATTCCTCCTCCCGGCAAAGGCAGAGGAAATAGAGGGCATTAAATTTAATTCCCTCTTCACAACTCTCAGCCACCACTTTTACAGAAAAGCCTCAGTATGAATTATTGAATTTATTTCTTTAAATAAAAAGAGTTGGACATCTTGACCAAAGCACACCTTAAAAAATAGAAAGAATGAACAGCCACACTAGGGAAGAGAGAGAGAGAAATATTTTGTGAAGTCTTCTTATTGAAGCGGAATGAATTTGCCAATAAATTGTTTTCTCTGGCAGACAACAATCCAGAGATACTCAGGATGACTATAAATCCCGCAACTGGACAAGCAACATTTTTGTGGGACACTGGTGAAGCTAACCAATGGTAAGCTCCAAAAATAAGGAAAAAGCTTTTTCTTAAAAAAGTAAAAAAAAAGGCAATACTACTTTTTGAGGCTGCTAATAGAAATTCAGTTGCCATACCTTTAGAAGGAGCTCATTTTGTTTAGCCTTTATTAGATAGAACATGACCACTCATGCTACACAACAGTATTCTTTCACAACAGGATTTTCTACAACAATCCTTATTTAGAAGATACAGTGCTACCTTGGTTTTCGAACGTCTCCATTGATGAACCTTTTGGTTTTTGAACGCCGAAAACTTGAAAGTAAATGCTTCGGTTTTTGAACACATTTCGGAAGTCAAACATGCCATGTGGCTTCTGTATTGAGTTTTCCGTATTGAGGCTTCCATTTTGAGGCTTCTGTTTTGAATTTTCGGGTTTCAGAACTCGAACGGTCTTCCAGAACGGATTACGTTCCAAAACCGAGGTACCACTGTATTGTGACATTATAACTGACCATTGTTTGGTCAGGTAGATCACTGAATTCTAAAGTCGAGGAAGCTTAGCTTAGCATGTCTCTAATTTCATTTGGTAACTCATTCCAGAAGGCTGGAGCTGCAGCACCAAAAGCCCACTCTCTAAACCAACAGAAATCTTAGCAGAGCCCCACCTTGCTCAGGGATATATGGAGCGAGGCGATCCCTTAGCTAACCTGGTCCCAAGTTGTGCTGCCAGAGGCAGCAATGTCTGAATCTAGGCACTTTTTGTGGTGTTTGATCTTCTGTCTGTTTCACACATGCAAACACACCCTCCTCTCCCCAGCGAGTCCTCAAAAGTCTGATGCAACTGACAAAGGCTGTCTCTGTAAATCAGGCTTCTCCAGACTCACTGCTGCAGTGGCGAGGAAACTTTGTCGCTTCCATCTCTCCTGTTGTTTCTCTTTCTTCAAAATAATGGTGGCAGGAAGGGATAGAGAGGCACTGGAGACAGCTCCCTTCTCTTTCCAAAGGGATACCTTTGTGGGAATGAGATGACATGCAATCGCTTGGGGGACTAGATTATGCACACTCACCTCTGAACAGGCCTAGATCTATCACTATAACATGAATAATAAGAAAAAGAGAATGGGCACTGCTTCTGGGCTGGATTGCAAATAGCATCCTACAATATCGCCAGCCACTCTCCTGCTCCCGAGTGAGGCAACGAGGCTACAGTTAGTTCACACTCGAAAGGTTTACTGTGGAAGTTTAATTTTTTATTCAATTTTGATTATTTTTGCTGGTTGTTTTTTTTAACATACAGAAAAATCGCATACCTTCCAAGTGGCCCTATTTTCCAGGAACAGTCCTGCAATGACAGAAGCCACCCCAGTTTTTTATTTGATCCTGGAATATCTCTGTTTTCCTTTTTCCTCCCCTCCACATTTCAGAAAACAATTAAAAGTGGTGTGTTTGTGTGTAGGTGCAAAAACCGAGTTCTGTTCATAGTGAAAATAAAATTCTTGCACCAAACTGGGGAAATGGTGAAGCTGGCACACAAAGCCCATCCAGTGTGGTGTGGTGGTTAAGAGCGGTGGACTCATAATCTGGGGAACCGGGTTCGCGTCTCCGCTCCTCCACATGCAGCTGCTGGGTGACCTTGGGCCAGTCACACTTCTCTGAACTCTCTCAGCCTCACTCACCTCACAGAGTGTTTGCTATGGGGGAGGAAGGGAAAAGGAGATTGTTAGCCACTTCGAGACTCCTTAGGGTAGTGATAAAGCGGGATATCAAATCCAAACTCCCCCTCCTCCTTTTCTCCTTCTTCTTCTTCTTCTTCTTCTTCTTCTTCTTCTTCTTCTTCTTCTTCTTCTTCTTCTTCTTCTTCTTCTTCCTCCTCCTCCTCCTCCTCCTCCTCCTCCTCTTCTTCTCATGAAAATGTCACCAAAGACTAAATTCTTTAATTGCAATGCTTCAGCAGCCAGCAGTTTTTAAAGGAAACAAGCAGAGTGTTGATTCCTTTATTGTAAATGGAGCCTTTCACTGTCTACTCAGAAGTAAGTCCTACTGTATTCAATGGAGCTCACTTCCAGGTAAGTGGGTAAAGACTCTGCAGCCTCATACTGTAATCCCAAGCATTTTTACTCAGAACAAAGTCCCACTGAGTTCAATAGGATTTCCTCTCTGGTATGTTCCTGATCATTCTCAGAGTTTCCTTTCTGTGGCAAAGCAAGTGCTATCCCACACTTTTGAGTGCACTTTCCTTCTTGCAAAAAGTCTGCTCCTTTAGGGAAGAGGATTTGTTGTGCAAGACTCTACCTGTGCAACCTGAATTTTCTGGTACATGACTGGCATCCCCTCAAAAACAGCAACTATCTGGAAGCACCCTTCCTGTCAAACAAATAAATAAGCATGTAAACAAATGCAAAGCATTGTAAAAGTATGCGAGAAACTGAGCAATTTCCAACACAGCCAAACAAACGATAGGGATTGAGGTACAAGGCTAGGGGAGGCTAGTTTTGAGCACCGCAACACTGAGAGCCAAAGTGGATCTCTTAGAGCTTTTATTTAAAAAGCCATTAGTTAGAAAAGGAGGCAAAGTAACCATTCATCTGGAAACTGAAAGTAGCCCTCAGGAAAACCAGGAAGAAAAATGTGAGGGGAAGCTGCATGACATCCTCAGTTTGTGATTATGCAGAAATCTTAACTTAGAAAAACCGAGAGGGTGAATGGAAGAGACTCAGAAAACCATAGTAAGAGGCTTTTAAATAGTACTTCTGCATCAAAAATGTCCCCCACCCTCTCACCCAAGAAGGGCTTTTATTTTGACAGACATCAAGGCATTTGTAATGGTTTCTACTCAGAGGGACTAATAACCAAAACCAGAACCAGTCATTTTTGAGAATCCGTTGCTGAAAAATAGTCCAAGCCCTGACATGCAGTCGTTTCGTCATTCTTCCTCTGGGCTTCCTGTTAATAAGCTCTGCTATATCAACCATAGTTTTGAAAAGCCCAACAATTCAGCATGATTTAGCGCCAGACAGGAATCAGATTAGTAGTGCATCCCCAAGAACAACTTGGGATGTGAGATGGGGAGGGAGGCAGAGGTGAAATGCAGTAATCTTAGATTCTGGGCTTAATAGTTTTATGATGACACGACCACCTCCCACCCCCTACTTCAGATGGTAATGTATATTACCATGTAGTCAAAATGTGGTCAGCCAGGCCTGCTCACTTCCTTTCCTCCTTACTTATTTCGGGGTTCTGGAGTTCACCTCTAAAGCCCTACCTTAATAAAAACCATTGGAATGATGTTGGGGGTTGCCAGATGCAAATGAGAACAGGGCTCCTGTGTTTTAATTGTTGTTCCATCTTAATGAGCTTGCATTAGTGCACATTTTAATTATGGATGTTGTGATATTTCGATGGAATTGTTTGTGTGTGTGTGTTGCAATTGGTTTTATTCCTGTAAACTGCTAAGAAGCAATTTTGGCAATACAGTGGTACCTCGGGTTACATACGCTTCAGGTTACGTACACTTCAGGTTACAGACTCCGCTAACCCAGAAATAATACCTCGGGTTAAGAACTTTGCTTCAGGATGAGAACAGAAATCGTGCTCTGGCGGCGCGGCAGCAGCAGGAGGCCGCATTAACTAAAGTGTCTTCAGGTTAAGAACAGTTTCAGGTTAAGTACGGACCTCCGGAATGAATTAAGTACTTAACCTGAGGTACCACTGTAATTGGGAAGTTTTTAATGTTTGATGTTTTCCTGAGTTTGATGTTTTAATTTGTTGGAAGCCGCTCAGAGTGGCTGCCGCAACCCAGTTAGCTAGGTGGCACAACAACAACAACAACAATAATGATAATAATAATAATAATAATAATAATAATAATAATAATAATAATACTAGGTTTAAGAAGAAGGACTTGTTGCATGAAATGTAAAGCACTTTCATAACATTTTAACAGCCATGACTTCCCCCTTCCAAGAATCTTGGGAATTGTAGCTTGTTGCAGGTGCTCAGAGCTGTTGGAAGATCCCTCACTGAGGTCCCAGCACTCTTAAAAAACGACAGCTCCCACGGTTCTTCGGGGAAAGCCACAACAGTTAAAGTGTTGTGAGAGTTCTTTCAATGTGGATTTGACCAGTACTGGAACTGCTTTGGAGCAAGAGGTTTGTTGCTATCATAAAAGAGCATTAATAAGCCCCGTTCCCCTCGTTTCCTAGGCTAGCAGCATCAATCATTTACACTTTCCTTCCCCTCTGGAATACCGCTTTAGAAGAGCTTCAATGCTGGCCTGCATTTCCAACTGGGAGCTATTGGGAGGGACACACTGACTATCTGAGCAGTAAACCTGGAATTTTCAGCAATAACTTGGAATGTCCCTGGAACATTTAGCCTTGTTCTGCTCCAAAAGTGTCAATATTATGAGTGTGTGTGTGTGAGTGAGTGAAAGAGAGGGAGAGTTCATTGCAGTATGTACTCCCTTAAGAGAGAGAACAAAAACACCACTTCCGCTAGGATCTTCTGTTGTGCAACAAACAGAGAGCCACAAAGGAGCAGAAAGGGGGCCACCTGCAACCTACTGATTCATCGTAAGGTTTGGGGACCCCCACCCACAGATTCCATCAGCTGCGAGGAGAGGGGATGCTAAGTTGCAATTTATACAATTTTAATTGATGTATCCCTAGACCCTGCAACTGTTTTTATAGCAATTTGGGAAGTAGGAAGTATTAGAATAGAACAGGGGTCAGCAACCTTTTCCAGCTGTGAGCCGATCCACCATCCCTCAGACCATGTGGTGGGCCGGACTATATTTTGGGGAAAAAAATGAACGAATTCCTATGCCCCACAAATAACTCAGAGATGCATTTTAAATAAAAGCACACCTTCTACTCATGTAAAAACACCAGGCAGGGCCCACAAATAACCCAGAGATGCATTTTAAATAATAGGACAAATTCTACTCATGTAAAAACATGCTGATTCCCGGACCGTCTGTGGGTCAGATTGAGAAGGCGATTGGGCCACATCTGGCCCCCGGGCCTTAGGTTGCCTACCGCTGGATTAGATATACAAGCAAATCACAGAAGAAGCGTCTGGAACGCGAGAGCATTTAGATCATTTTCAGCATATACCAAGGATAATTCCTTGAATAGCATGCACAGATGTTATTGTATGCCTGTACAGTCATAGAACATGTTTGAGAAGGTTGGCCTAACATGCTGGAGGGGCTGGAGGTGCAGAAGAGGCACTTACATCCACCTCTGGTGGGAGTGCAACTTCATTGCTGATTTCTGGACAAATTTACACCAGGAAGTATGAAATATGCTGCAAGAAAATGCGTTATTGAGGCCACAATCAATGTTTTTGAACATCTTTGATGAGGAGGACAACATGGGCATCTTGCTAAACAGCTCAATAGTCTGCCTCGTCACATTACTGGAAAAGTGTACACTTGAGTATGATATCAGTCCCTCTGGAATATTGCCATATTAGGGAAGATAACACACCAACTGAAACTATGTGAGGGTCTGGAGACCCCAGATTCATTTTATATGATTTGGGTCTCCTTTTTAAATTATACATCTTTGAGAAGCCTTCACTAAGCAGCCATCTACAACCAGGCATAGGCAAACTCGACCCTCCAGATGTTTTGGGACTACAACTCCCATCATCCCCAACCACTGGTCCTGTTAGCTAGGGTTGATGGGAGTTGTAGTCCCCAAAACATCTGGAAGGCCAAGTTTGCCTATGCCTGATAAAATTGTGACAAATTGGGAGGCGTTTTGATATGAATTGTTTCAGTAACATCGCTTTCATTCCTATCTCTTTGACAAATATTCCAGTTTGTCAATGACTGGCAGAGTGTTTCTCATTTATTGGCATGTTGCTTGTAGACCTAGCAGAAGAAGGAGCAATTGTGTCTATTGTTCTAGAGATCTCAGTTATGTACCATGTTCAATTTGTTAATGTTTATGGGTGCCTTTTTTGGTTTTTGCTTGATATGAATAAAGAAGAACTAAAACACAAGTTGACAATTTTGAGGTGGGGCAGAGGGAGTGGTGTGGGAATATCTTTGAGGGTTTTCACTGTAGCTTCATTCATACATTCCTCTTCCTGCCATCTGGAGAAGCATTCGCATAGTTTTATCACAGGCTGCATTTGAAAGCACATCATGTTATTGTTTTGTTGCAAATGTAGGGAGAATGTACAGAGAACATAGTTGAAGAGAAGAACTTCAAGGAAGCTCTGGATTTAATCCGAGCTGGACAGAAATGCTAAGCTACACAGCCCTTCAAAAAATGAGACGGTGAGTCATCTGGAAAGCATTATGTCAAAGTACAGTTTCTATAGAGCTATCTAATGCATACAAATCAAGCCCATATATAATGTTCCGGCAGTCTAACGTGAAGCCAAACCAAATTCCCAGGCTGCTCCCCACCCGCTCACCGCAGCTGGATTGGAAAGTAGTTGGTGGGGGTGGGGCAGGAGGGGGCAAGAAAAAGTCTGCTGAGGTGGCAGTTAAGAACTTCATTCGTTCTGGAGGTCTGTTCTTAACCTGAAACTGTTCTTAACCTGAAGCACCACTTTAGCTAATGGGGCCTCCTGCTGCCGCCGCGCCACTGGAGCATGATTTCTGTTCTCATCCTGAAGCAAAGTTCTTAACCTGAGGTAATATTTCTGGGTTAGTTGAGTCTGTAACCTGAAGCGTATGTAACCTGAAGCGTATGTAACCCGAGGTACCACTGTAGCCTCTATTTCAACGGGGAGAGGCTTTTATTTTTCACTTTGGTGTGGAGAGGAAGATGAGCTGTACAGTTTCTTAGTCTTCAGCCTCCTTAACACTTGAATTGGGGCTTACAGCCAATGGTATTGTGCTGATGTCACAGTTCCACCACAGCTCAGCATTCATCGAGGAAACAAACAAAGCTTTATGCCTGTGAGGATATACCATTACTTGCAACCCCACAAAGAAAAGTGACAACCCAGAATCCAAAGGGGTTGCTTTTATTTGTTTTACCCTTAAAACAATATCTCTGTGAGGTAAAGTGTGAGTGACTGCAGAAGATTACCTGCCAAGCTTCATGGTTAAGCCCAATGCAATGCTATGCATTGTGGGATTCCATGGGACTCAGTACCAAGTAAGGAAGCATGGAGCTGCCATTTATTTCTGCATGCAGTAAAGCTTCTCTCCCCCCCCCCCTTTCTGCTCAGAACATCTCTGCTCATTCCATTTTTACTTCAAACCATTATTTCAAGCCTATGAAAAGGAACCAGCCAGCCAGAAGAGTAGCCCCAAGCTGAGAGCAAAGGCAGAAGGGAGGAAAGAGGCTGCTGAGACAATCTAGCTGTTCTTGAGGGCACCCTAACAACCCATGTGTCTGCCAATTAAAGGGTTTGTTTACATCTTGAAGACTGCTAATGTATAGAGCTTTGGCTGTTTTTAGCTGATGGTTCAGTCTTGTTACTCAAATCAGTTATTTCACTGTGAGATGTAGAAATAATAGAAGGCAGAGCTAAAAGACTGGGTGCTTAATTGGTTAAGAGCAGGGTGAAAGGCAATCTGTACATGTTCACAAGCCATCTTCTTGCTAGCTTCATTAATGGTGTAGGGAATATATTGTTGTGACTTTCGTCAGCCTGGCACCCTCTAGAAGTTTTGGACTATGACTTCCATCACCGCAAACATGCTTTATGTTTTACATAGCAGACTTGTCGTTGTTGTCGAAATGCTAAGATACACTGGCCAGGAAGCCAGGAGGGCGACTAAAATGATCAAGGGTCTGGAAACTAAGCCTTATGAGGAACGGCTGAGGGAGTTGGGTATGTTTAGCTTGGTAAAGAGGAGACTGAGAGGAGATACGATAGCTATCTTCAAATATTTTTAGGGCCATCACATGGAAGAAAGGAGATTCCAACTAAACATAAGGAAGAACTTTCTGACAGTAAGAGCTGTTTGATGGTGGAACGGATTCCCACAGGAGCTTGTGAACTCTCCTTCCTTGGAGGTTTTTAAGCAGAGGTTGGATGGTCATCTGTCATGGACAATCTAGTTGAGATTTCTGCATTGCAGGAGGTTGGAGTAGAAAACCCTTGATGTCCCTTCCAACTCTACAATTCTGTGATTCTATGATTCATTCTCAGCCAGTTCCTTTGATAATATATAACAAAACAGCACAAAACTGGTAGTTATTGTTGCCACTGTTCCAAGCAGGCATGAAATTAAACCTCAGTAATTAATATTTGCACTTCTGCCTGACATGAAAAAAACGAAAACAAAACCCAGTTACCAGTCGCATGTAGCATCAAATATTAAAATGTAGGTTGAAATCCAGAGGCAATATAGTGAGAGAGAGACAGAAATCTATGTATATTATTAGAAGATTGGATCGTTTGGAATCCAAAAGAATGTAAGAATATGAGGCTTCCTTTGTTCCATGGTAGTATAAATGAGACAAGACACATACATGCTTTAGTTAAAGGTAAAGGTACCCCTGCCCGTACGGGCCAGTCTTGACAGACTCTGGGGTTGTGCGCCCATCTCACTTAAGAGGCCAGGGGCCAGCGCTGTCCGAAGACACTTCCGGGTCACGTGGCCAGCGTGACATCGCTGCTCTGGCAAGCCAGAGCCGCACACGGAAACGCCGTTTACCTTCCCGCTGGTAAGCGGTCCCTATTTATCTACTTGCACCCGGGGGTGCTTTCGAACTGCTAGGTTGGCAGGCGCTGGGACCGAGCAGCGGGAGCGCACCCCGCCACAGGGATTCGAACCGCCGACCTTTCGATCAGCAAGTCCTAGGCGCTGAGGCTTTAACCCACAGCGCCACCTGCGTCAATGCTTTAGTTATTCAGCTGCTAAATGTGATTCAAGTGATTTCAATGGGTCCATGGAGGTTTCAACCATGAGGTTATTGAGGATTAGGAACCACTTCAACCACAAGCCCTCAAGATGGCGGTGGCGGCAGGGTGAGGGAGATTCCTGGGGCCATCGGAAGCCGCATCTCAGTTGCCGAACATTTCAAAAATTGAACGGGATTCCAGAACAGATTACGTTCGACAACCGATAATTGACTGTAGTTCTTTTACAGAACTTTTATACCTAAAATCTGGGCTCTAGGCTGAAAGCACTTAGAAGACAATACATTTAAGAGCAATACTGTTTTTTATTGGTGTAGTGAATGTAATGCTCTTGAAACTGGACACAGAGACTGTGATCCTGCACATATTTGTACAATGTAAATCCAGTTGAATTCGATGTTTTTTCAGGAGCCTAGCTGTGTAACGGTTCACAACAAAAGTCTTAAGTTATTAGACAATTATATGAGTGATGCATTTTGTTCCATTTCATGTTAAACTGGCATAAACATGACCTGGATGTTCTTAGCACGTACATGCCTGGCCCTAATGGGAAATGACATGATGAATGATTGCCTACTTATTACTGCAGAAATGCTGGTAATAAATGGAATAGCATGCATTATTATGAAGCATGTTCTGTCTTGCTGCTTCTGTTAATTTGATATGCCAGCCATAGGATTTCTAATTAATTAGGAATACAGTAGCTTTACATCATCATAAGCGTTCTTTGTTTTTATAGTCTCTCTTCTGCACAACAAACCACAGTGTATTTGGTGTACACATATTTTTGCATCTAGTCAAATATTGGCATCTGTGCAACTAAGTCTGGATGACAAGACTGAAGACTGGAATCGTGAATGAGAACAGAATCTTGTCTTGTCATTTCCTATCAAGTTGTTGTAGGACAAGAGAAGTGAGGAATACAGGTGACCTCAGTCCCATGTTTGGGATCTGGTTGTTTCTAGGGACAGAGCTCTGTGTACTATATAAAGGTAAAGGGACCCCTGACCATTAGGTCCAGTCGTGACCGACTCTGGTGTTGCGGTGCTCATCTTGCTTTATTGGCCGAGGGAGCCGGCGTACAGCTTCCGGGTCATGTGGCCAGCATGACTAAGCCGCTTCTGGCGAACCAGAGCAGCGCATGGAAATGCTGTTTACCTTCCCGCTGGAGCGGTACCTATTTATCTACTTGAACTTTGACGTGCTTTCGAACTGCTAGGTTGGTAGGAGCAGGGACCGAGCAACGGGAGCTCACCCCGTCGCGGGGATTCGAACCGCCAATCTTCTGATTGGCAAGTCCTAGGCTCTGTGGTTTAACCCACAGCACCACCTGCGCCCCGTGCACTATATAACACCCCCTATTGTCAGGAGCAGGTCAGCAATAAATCACACGGTATCAGTGAAGTTAACTCTTTATTCAAGGAAACAAGGTCAGGTCTGCTCAGGAGGACAGGCCTAGTGAGCAACTTGCCCCAGTAGATCTTGCCCCTATGAGGCAGTTGTGGGAACTTAAGGCCCCCACCTTCCCACAGTTGCCTAAATCTCCTCCTCCTCCTGGTGCTTCCCAAGCAATCTGAGACTCTATCGCCATGCCTGCCGTTGCTCCTCCCTCTTCATACCTTTCCTGGTCTGGGACACCAGCTGGTCACGGCAAGAGGGGGAGACATCCTGCTTTCTATCACTCCTCTGCATCCAGCCAGTCCATGACACAAATGCCCCCTAAGCTAGTCTCCTTACCCCAGATTCATTGGGGGTGGGGATGCTGTCTTGCTGTCAGTGCTGAAGTACAATTCAACTGCTGCGAGTCAAGTCAACTTCTGTTTGAAGAATGGGGTCTGGGTGGGTGCACTATTTTGATTCTTGCTTCACACAGTAAAATATATTTGGCTGCCGCTTAACTTCTTGAAGTGAAAACAGCTGTGATCTCAAATATGGTTCTCAAACTAGCTTTATGGTCCAAAAGAAACCTGGGTAATATTTTTTTGGGCAATATTCATATTTGAGCATAAGGAAAATTGATGACGTTTCAACATTACATCAAGGCTGAATCCAAAGAGATCTTCAAATACAATTATAATATTGGTTCAGAGCTACTGGAACATTTCCAGGGGTATCTAATGATGCATTATTTGAGGTCTATGGGGAATTAAAAGTTATACTATGTGTTCTTGATATTTAAGCTATTTTAAAAAGCCAGACATGTAAAAAGAAGAAAATTGAGGGATCAAAATGACTCAGCCGAGCTCCAGATTCTGAAATTGAGTGATCTCCACCCCCTCATTTATCTTTCCAAGCTTATTACCAAGCAGTTAAGTAAGACATTTACTGATCTTTCAGTAAGTCACATTTGTTGATAGCATATGTGATTTCACAAAAGGCAATGCTATCTTATCTTTAATAGCTTACATCAAGCTCATATAATGTGGGTAGACACTAGTGAAGGTCAGACACCAAGCTTCACCTGTCTCATAAATGAGACGTGAAACAAGAACTGATGTCGTTGTGGAAACGACTGTGGTATAATTAGAGGGATGATTGAACGAGACATTCACAAATCAACATGTTGAATGCAAAAGGACTTTTAAAGAAGGTACATTAAGCAAGGGATAAAATGAAGCCAAAATGACAAGATTTATGGCCCCTGGACTGCATTGGAAGTATTATCAATGGCCACACGAGCGGCATTTCCTGCAAAACTCCCATCATATACATATACTGAGATGGTATAATGCTATATAGAGGATGGGATGTATTGGTAGCCTGCCATCATGTTAAGTACTGGTACTTCCAAAGACAAAAAATGTTAATGAATCGTTCCTTGAAATCACAGCGTGGTTCCGCTGTGTTCGATCCAGCAACATACCATTTAGTACAGCAATGATTTCATAGTGTACAAACATGCCACTGGCTCATAGCATAGCCCCTTTTTAACCTCCCTTCTGCTGGCAACTTCCCAGCTGTGTGTTATAAATGCCAACTCCTTTTCCTGTGCCTTACAAAGGTCCCTCAACAGCCCCAGGTCACTACTGGGAGGTGAAGCTCACTTTGTGAGAGAATTCCTCAGAGAGAAAAAGCCACTTCCTTTTGCAGTAATCTAGGAAACAGAAATCTGACCTGGCAAGATAAGGAACTCATTCTGTGGAAGGCGATGACCAAAGATAACAGAACCATTGTCTGGAAAATAACCCTATACCGAGTGAGATTTCCATCTGGGGTGTGATGAAAAACTGTTCAGGTGTTGTTAAGAATGCAGTTGAGTTTTGAATTCCTGCCTCACCCTTATTGATTCAAACTAAGAGTGCGAAACAGAGTCTCCCCCAAAGCAGGAATTAACAAGTCAGATCTGGGAACAATTTCTCCACCAACCACCTATTTTATTGAGCTTGCATCCTGATTTCCTTGAACAAAGCTTACAAACCTTTATTGAGCATTTGTTCAGATTTGTTTGTGGGAAGATTATATGGCAACGAGTGCCCATCCTTCTCACCAGTCTCCCTACCGGGTCTCAGGTTTGGACCCTGAAATCTCTGGTTCTGGTATTCTTCTGACCTGCCACCCCTCTCTGCCAACTAGAACAGCTTTAATATTCCAAGTGTGTTTGAGGCTTTTTGTTGTTCTGGTTTAGAATTTGGCTGTAAATGTGGTAGAGAGAGGTTTGGAAGAGAGATTGTTACTGTCTTGAGCTGAGTTAGCACAATGCCAATTGCTCCAAGCACATTAAAACTTGGTTATATTTACATCTTCCATAAATAAATGTATGTAAGGTACATACATGTTATGACATTCAGTTTAAGTATGCACTTAGTCCATTTATAGTTTAAACCTGCACTTCACAGCTGCAACGCTCACCCACAAGATCACCACGTGCACTTATTGCTTTATTGTCACTTCCCATTTCACACAAAAAGTCCAGCTATGTGGCCATCAGAAACAATGTAGCCACAGGGAAATTGGGAAGCCTGCATCTTGTATTGCCATCAATGTATGGATGCTGTTGTGTGCAGGCCCCAAGCAATTCACTTTCAGCACATGTGGGAAAGTGTGATTTCTCTAGAATCTCCATGCTCAAAAGTTCAATCCTACAGGTGGCAGCGCATGCACATCAACTGCTTAGCACAGGCTGGCCTCCAAGCATCCAAATCTTGTGTGACTTTGCCTTAAGGGCCAAGCTAGATGCAAGGCTAAAACATGTGTGCATTTTGTTTGTTTGTTACGTAAGCAGCAGACGTGAAGAAGTCGAAGCAGCCTAGGGACTGAGGTATGTGTGAGAGAACAGGATGTTTCATGCTTTGTCTCCCAGGCTCTCTCCATCATTGCTATTTGCATTTCAAGGGAAGCTCCCATTGGTGCCCATGGAGGCTTGAATTACAAATAGTCCCTTTAGAATGAAGATATTTCTGAGCTGCTGCTTCTTCTTCTTCTTCTTCTTCTTCTTCTTCTTCTTCTTCTTCTTCTTCATCACTCATAGCCAAGTAAGATTATGGTGTGTCCATAAGTGAATGTGGAGGCCAATTCCTGTCCTTGCCGCTGCTTGCCCACCAGGTTTCTCTTACGCACAGCAACCCAGGTCATGTGGGCGGGGAGGGGGGGTTGCAGTGATTTTTAGGAAGTCATTAGTCTGCACCAGGCGTCCTATTGGGAAGACCCAGTTTTCTGAGTGCATGTTCTGGAAGTTGGGCAATAGGGGCAGTACAGGATTCCTACTGGTGTACCGACCTCCCCGCTGCACCAAGGATTCCCTGCCCGAGCTGCTTCAGGTCGTGGCGGATATGCTCCTGGAGACACCTAGCCTGGTTGTCCTGGGGGATTTTAACATCCATGCCGACACGACCTTACAAGGGGCCGCTCGGGACTTCGTGGAAAGCATGGCCTCCATGGGGCTGTCCCTGAATAAGTCTGGCCCAACTCATAGCCACGGACATGCCTTAGACTTGGTGTTTACCTCTACGGATGCTGGTGATCTGACATTAACTAAAAGCGAAACAAAAGAAGTGCCATGGTCAGATCACTTCCTGGTGCAACTGGACTTCTCCGCAACCCTTCCCCTCCGCAGGGAGGTGGGACCGATTCGGATGGTCCGCCCCCGCCACTTAATGGATCCAATTGGCTTCCAGAGAGTGGTAGGGGATGCTCTATCCCAAGTTGATGGCCTTTCAGCTGATTCCCTGGTGGCCCGCTGGAATGCGGAGTTAACCAGGGCTATTGACTGTCTGGCTCCGAAGCGCCCTCTCCGACTGCATGGAGCCCGGACAGCCCCGTGGTTTTCCCCGGAGCTGAGGGTGATGAAACAATCGTTGAGACGGCTAGAGCGCCGGTGGCGGAAAACTCATTCTGAATCAGACCGGACACGGGTTAGAGCTCAACGTCGAGCCTACCAAGTGGCAATGGCGACGGCGAAGAGGGCCTTCTTCACCGCCTCCATTGCATCTGCAGAAAACAGCAGCAGGAGACTTTTTCAGGTGGTTCGCAATCTATCAGAACCACCTGTACCACCGGGGCCTGGTAGGGACCCCAAGATCTCCTGCAATGCTTTTGCAAAGTTTTTTGCAGATAAAATCGCTCAGATTCAGAAGGAGGTAGACTCCACCGTGGGAGCAGGGCCAGGGCGGGAGAGTGCTAGAGTTCTGTCTGGTCCTGTTACATGGGATCAATTCCAATCTGTTACCTCCGAGGATGTGGACAGGCTGCTTGGACGAGTGAAACCGACCACCTGTCTCCTTGATCCTTGCCCATCCTGGCTGATAAAAGCGAGCCGGGAAGGGCTGGGCGATGGGCTCTGCGGGGTGGTGAATGCTTCCCTCTGTGAGGGAGCCTTCCCAGACCCGCTGAAAGAGGCGGTCATTAAACCGCTTCTTAAAAAAACATCTTTAGACCCGGCCAATTTGGCCAACTATCGCCCAGTCTCAAATCTGCCATTCTTGGGCAAGGTGATTGAGCGGGTGGTTGCTGAACAACTCCAAGCACGCCTGGAGGAAACGGACCATTTGGATCCCTTCCAATCGGGATTCAGGCCTCACCATGGGACTGAAACTGCCTTGGTCGCGCTGGTTGATGATCTCCGGCGGGCTAGGGACAAAGGTGAGAGCTGTTTCCTAGTTCTGCTGGATCTCTCAGCGGCCTTTGACACCATCGACCATAACATCCTTCTGGACCGTCTAGAGGGGCTGGGAGCTGGGGGCACTGTTATACAGTGGTTCCGCTCCTTCCTCCTGGGCCGTGTCCAGAAGGTGGTGGTGGGGGGTGAGTGTTCAGACCCCTGGGCTCTCACTTGTGGGGTGCCTCAGGGTTCTGTCCTCTCCCCCATGCTTTTTAATATCTATATGAAGCCGCTGGGAGAGATCATCAGGGGGTTTGGACTGGGTGTTCATCAGTATGCAGATGACACCCAGCTCTACCTCTCCTTTAAATCAGAACCAGTGAAGGCGGTGAAGGTCCTGTGTGAGTGCCTGGAGGCGGTTGGAGGTTGGATGGCGGCTAACAGATTGAGGTTGAATCCTGACAAGACAGAAGTACTGTTTTTGGGGGACAGGAGGCGGGCAGGTGTGGAGGATTCCCTGGTCCTGAATGGGGTAACTGTGCCCCTGAAGGACCAGGTGCGCAGCCTGGGAGTCATTTTGGACTCACAGCTGTCCATGGAGGCGCAGATTAACTCTGTGTCCAGGGCAGCTGTCTACCAGCTCCACCTGGTACGCAGGCTTAGACCCTACCTCCCCGCAGACTGTCTCGCCAGAGTGGTGCATGCTCTAGTTATCTCCCGCTTGGACTACTGCAATGCACTCTACGTGGGGCTACCTTTGAAGGTGACCCGGAAACTGCAATTAATCCAGAATGCGGCAGCTAGACTGGTAACTGGGAGTGGCCGCCGGGACCACATAACACCGGTTCTGAGAGATCTGCATTGGCTCCCAGTACGTTTCCGAGCACAATTCAAAGTGTTGGTGCTGACCTTTAAAGCCCTAAACGGCCTCGGTCCTGTATACCTGAAGGAGCGTCTCCACCCCCATCGTTCAGCCCGGACACTGAGATCCAGCGCCGAGGGCCTTCTGGCGGTTCCCTCATTGCGAGAAGTGAGGTTACAGGGAACCAGACAGAGGGCCTTCTCGGTAGTGGCGCCCGCCCTGTGGAACGCCCTCCCATCAGATGTCAAAGAGATAAAGAATTACCTGACGTTCAGAAGACATCTTAAGGCAGCCCTGTTTAGGGATGTTTTTAATATGTAATGCTGTATTGTTTTTAATATTGATTGGGAGCCGCCCAGAGTGGCTGGGGAAACTCAGCCAGATGGGCGGGGTATAAATAATAAATTATTATTATTATTATTAGTATTATTATTATTATTAATTCCGGATCCACACGTCCTTCCTCAGTGGGGACACAGGTTTCCGGGTGGGAGTTGATCACGGTGAGGATCTGCCAAATGTGCCTTCCTCCTAGCTCATTTCTCCCTTTTGTCCTGAGTTTGTGTTCCTTTAAAGTCCATGGCATCTTTGGTAAAGGCTATTCTCCAATTGGAGCGCTCACAGGCCAGTGTTTCCCAATTACAGTAGTACCTCGGGTTAAGTACTTAATTTGTTCTGGAGGTCTGTTCTTAACCTGAAACTGTTCTTAACCTGAAGCACCTCTTTAGCTAATGGGACACCCTGCTGCTGCCGTGCCGCTGGAGCACAATTTCTGTTCTCATTCTGAAGCAAAGTTCTTAACCCGAGGTACTATTTTTGCATTAGCGGAGTTTGTAACCTGAAGTGTCTGTAACCTGAAGCGTATGTAACCTGAGGTACCACTGTATCTGTGCTTATACTGAATTTTTAAAGATTTGCCTTGAGAGTGTCTTTAAACCTCTTTTGTTGTCCACCAGTATTTCTGAGCACCTTAGCAGGGAGAGAAAGAACTAACCTTCCCCTTTCCATTCCATTCCCTACAGTTCTAAGGCTTTCCAGGCATCCCCTCCTTTGTTAATTACATACCAAAAAAACATGTATGTTAATTGCATTTATTAATTAGTCCCAGTGGAGTGCATTGTGTACCATCTCTCCCCCGTTTTCCGCAAAATTCACAAATCCCATTTTTGCCACACAATCAAAAGCACACACGACACTTCAGGCCATTGCTGTGGCTCAACAGATGGTGTCGCCATAGCACCACAGGGCAAATAAGCAGTGATGCTTTAATTTGTGTGATGAGCTAACTGTGACTAGCGAGAGCAGCCCTGGCTTGGAATGCACAGCTGTAGACATTCTCAATGGAACAAAGATCTACTTTCAGTTCTATCTTTATTCCCCATGAGTTGTTTACATAGATTGACTACAGAAGCAGGCTTGTTTCTTTTCTCGTTTCTTGCTCAAAAGTTGCCCTTGTGTTTAATGTATACAGCCAAAGAGCCTACTTGATTGCTGCCGTACCTATGAGACTGCACTGTGCAGGCAGAATGTGAAAAAATAGGTGCTTAGGAGAAGTTTATACAATCAGCAAAATCAAGTGGTCAAGTGGTAACCATTTCAGATTTTATGCTTCCCAGGGTGGGTGATTGTGAATATCTTTGCACTCAGAAAACACACATACACCCCAAGGGGCAGCTACCAAGTAGCCTGACCTGGGATCAAAAGCCATCTTCCTATGTTTCTTCGTAAAAAGCTATGCACACATTAGGTTCCTCTGCATGATCTGAACTCTGCATTCCGGTGAAGATAGAACCTATGCATGTACATTGTGTGTGTTTAAATTATTTAAAACAAAGATAAAACAACTGCATACAGAATACAGTGGTACCTCAAGTACCAGGTGCTTCAGGTTACAGACGCTTCAGGTTACAGATGCTTCAGGTTACAGACGCTTTAGGTTACAGATGCTTCAGGTTACAGATGCTTCAGGTTACAGACGCTTCAGGTTACAGACTCCGCTAACCCAGAAATAGTACCTTGGGTCAAGAATTTTACCTCAGGATGAGAACAGAAATCGTGCGGTGGCAGCAGGAGGCCCCATCAGCTAAAGTGGTATCTCAGGTTAAGAACAGTTTCAGGTTGAGAACGGACCTCCAGAACGAATTAAGTTCTTAACCCGAGGTACCACTGTATCCTCTTGGAATACAGTACTCCACAGATCTTTGTCAAAGTGTATATGTACTAAAATTGTCACAATTTTAACAAACACAAAATGATACAGTCAAAATGATGTCCACAACTAAAAATATATTTTGTATCAGCGGCAGTGAAGATGTGGAAGCTCTGTGAACAGGTTTAGATCAATAGTTGGAGACAGGGAGGAAGTATTGTTGTTGTTGTTAATTAGATTTATATACCAGCCTTCATCATAAGATCTCAGGGTAATCATAAGATTTGCAGAGTAAAATAAAACTTTATTTATTGTCAATAAAGCAAAACAGCAAAACAACACACACACCCGTCCCACAGACACATTTAAAAGGCTGTAGAATATTAATCAGCCAAAGGCCTGGATGAAGAGGAACATTTTCGCCTGGTGCTTAAAGATATATAAGGAAGTTACCAGGCAAACCTCCCTGGGGAGAGCATGCCCCATATGGGGAGCTACAGAAAACGTTCATTCTCATGTTGCCATCCTCTGGACCTCATATGGAGGAGGCACACACAAAAAAGTCTCAGATGATGCATGCAAAATCCAGAGTGGTTTATATGGGGAAAGGTGGTCCTTCAATAGGCAATAAGCTGCTTCCCTGTAGCCATGTGACAAGTATACACATTCTGTCGCATGAATCCAGATCCCATCTTTTTCACTTTAGGGCCTTCTATTGAAGAAGTCTGTTTTTTAGAACAGGTTTTGTCAGTCAAAACAATTGGAAAGCTTTATTCCTGGAGGTGATTTCATATACTTACCCTCAGAGCTCATGTCAAACCTGCCAAGGAAGAACTGATCCACCCAACTTGTGAAGCTTTGAAGTGGAATCTTTGATGTTTAATTTCCTGCCATGCTTCTGGCTGTGGCAGAGAATCATAGCCCGTGCGTGTGTTGACATCAGCCGTAAACAGGTTGAGGTAAGCTGGAAAAACAAGAGAGAGTTCTGCATCAGAATGTTACAGAAGTGTCTTCCTTCCACTCTCTTATGGCGGTTCCATGGAAGACTAAGGAAACACACCAATCAGGAACCTATGCAAGAACTTTATTGTCTCTTTCCAGTGAGAATAGCCAAACAAACTCCAGCTAAGTCTAGCGCCACCATGTGACTAAACCATATTATGACACTATCCACACAGGTGGGTTGCAAGGAGGGATGTGTAATTTCTCATTTCCCCATTCTTAAATTCAGTTCTCTACATTTCCATATCAGTTTTCGTTTTTTTAAAAGACCCTGTGAAAATTCATCCATATTCTCCCGATATACACATTTTTGCATGTGATTTTGCCTAATATACATATTTTCCCAAAACAAGTCTCCCTCATATGATGAATTTGTGTTTGCTATTTTTCACAAATACGTGCATTTTAATGCACACTTTTCACTAGTATACGCAGTTTTGTGAATGCTACTTGGCTGGAGAACTGAATCGCAAAATTCAGAGAAGTGCAAATTTTGAACTACGGCTGTTTGTTTTGGTTCTTGTACAATTTTGGAATGTGCAAATTAGGTAAATTCAAGTGCAAATGAGAAGTGAATTGAATTTCTCTCCCATCTCTAATTGCAAGTCCCTTGTGTTATTGCACATACCCCAAAGTGTTACCCTGGTGCATTGACTGCAAGTAAAGAAGTTTGCTTTGATAATACATGCGGGTGGCGCTGTGGTCTAAATCACCGAGATTCTTGGGCTTGCTGATCAGAAGGTCAGAGGTTTGAATCCCCGCGATGGGGTGAGCTCCCATTGCTTGGTCCCTGCTCCTCCCAACCTAGCAGTTTGAAAGCACGCCAAAAAGTGCAAGTAGATAAATAGGTACTGCTCCGGTGGGAACGTAAACGGTGTTTCCGTGCGCTGTTCTGGTTTCGCCAGAAGTGGCTTAGTCATGCTGGCCACATGACCCGGAAAAACTGTCTGCGGACATACGCTGGCTCCCTTGGCCTGTAAAGCGAGATGAACGCAGCAATCCCAGAGCCGTCTGCAACTGGACTTAACTGTCAGGGGTCCGATACCTTTACTTTTTTGCATCTGTATTCCAGTTCAACACATCTGTGAAGGTAAGTATGGTGTCCGTACCCATGATCACCTCTGAGGAGTTCAGCCAAGGGCACATTGCCCCTCCCTTACTGTTTACCACCATGCAGTGATTGGAGCATTGTTGATTAGTGGGAGTGCTCTCTTCCGTAAGAGGCAAATAAGGAGGCCCAAATGGCAGCTTTAAAATGAAAAGCAGTCGGGGGAGGGAGCAATCCTGATGGAGGGGTGTTGTAAAAGAAAGAAGGGGGGGAGGTGCTTAATCCTTTGCCTTTGAATACTCCCACAGTATTCCCTGCCCCGGTGCCTCCTGCGAAGGTTCAAGCACAGGATTGCAAGGATAAAAATGCACCTGGAACCCTGAAAGATGGAAAGAGGCAAATTTCAGCAGGAAATGTCTACCAAAGCAAGGGTTAAAACAAACCCTCCCACTCACCTCTCCCTCATTTACAATCACAGCCTCTGGAAGGTGCCTTTCATATAAAGAAGTCACTGTTGGAACTTTCTTCCACACATTCACATATAACCCTCCCCCCCCTTAAAAGTATCTGATTTACCTTTTTATTGCCTCTCTGATTACATTTATTTTAAATGGCTTTTTACTCCAGGAGCTTTAGGTTGCTGTGCAACAGCCTTTCTCCTCCATTAGAACACCAAACATTTTTGCACTTTTTAAAACAGAATAAAATATTTCCTTGAATCAGCAGGCAAAGAGTGTGGCGAGGAGACAAATTTTCATTTTTTTGCTACCAGATAACTGCATTAAAATGTTCTTAATACGTCAAGCACATCTATAATAACTTGATCAGACTACTTGCCATGGAAACCTGAGCTTTGAGGTGACTAATTTTCTTCCTCCACTGGTCTTCATATCTCCTGGTGGATTTGAAACCCGTTGGGATTTCATATTTTCATCTGTTTTGATAGCGCCTCACCCCACCATTTTGGGTAACATTTTACTCTTTCGGCAATTATTACTGGCATCAAACAGAATTTCTGCTATTGTCTACATAGATTTAAAGAACAGGGATGAATATGCAATGAAGCCAGAGTAAACAGTAATGTGTACATACCCTAGGTTTTACTCAGAGTAGACTCTCTGAAATGAATGAATATTACTAAGTTAGGTCCCTTTATTTCAATGGGTCTACTTAGTTGAATACCACCCCATTACTACAACCACCACCAACAAAGCCCTGTAGGTGATTCCTGGATACAGTTCCACAACAGTGTGGCTGCTCCTAATTTGAGCTCCTTTTAAATTTTTGGTGATGTCTTTTTTTGTTGCTACAGCAGATGTCAGGCTCCTCTTCCTCAATACAGGATGCCATCACAGTTCTGCAAGTGTGGGGGTGGCGAGGGGAATAAAATTAAGTGTGGACAAAGGAAGGATGCATCTGTCACAAAACAAAGAACATCTGTCTTCAGCCCAAGCAGCTTTTGCCATGGCTTTGCAAAACACAAAAGACCAGGTTGACCAACACAAACCGCTCACTCTATAAAACATGCTGTAGCCTTTTAGGCTTGCCAGCAGAAGTCGGGCTTGTGTGCTTCAGCAGAACAACAGGAGGGGATGGGGAATATCATGGTGTACAGATCTCAGCTGCGCATCTGCTGTGTGTGTTTTGTCTCCCTTTGTGCACACAATGTAAAGGACTAGATCATGGTACTATTGTGTACACTGATGAGATGGCCAAGAGGGAGATGGTGATCAGAGCAGGAAAATATCTGCACACCACGTTTCCAATGGTTGTGTTATTCCAGTATACTAGGCATGTCAAAAGTCCGTTTTGGGGGCCTATTCTGGTCCACTGGTCGGTTTAATTTGGCCTCCTGTGGCAGTTTATTTCCAGGGGTAAAATTTTAAGAAAACCTCAACAACTTCAATCCTAAAAGAAGGTCAACAACTTTGGGGTAAAATCCTAAAAAAGGCCAATAACTTCAATCCTAAAAAAGGTCCAAAACTTTGGTTGGCCCTTTGGTTGGCCCTCACAGCCCTTCACTTCATCAAATCTGGCCCTCTTTGAAAAAAGTTTGGACACCACTGCAGTATACCTTTCCCCATTCAGTTTACAGTGGTAACCTCAGATGCTTCAGGTTACAGACTCTGCTAACCCGGAAGTAGTACCTCAGGTTAAGAACTTTACCTCAGGATGAGAACAGAAATTGTGTGGCTGCACTGCGGCAGTGGGAGGCCCCATTAGCTAAAGTGAAACCTCAGGTTAAGAACCGTTTCAGGTTAAGAACGGACCTCCGGAACGAATTAAGTTCTTAACCAGAGGTACCACTGTATTGCAAGGTAGTTAACACTAGATAAAAAAAGAAAGCCTCATTTTTATTTCTTGGACCACATTGGCTGTACTTATGGTTTCTCCCAGAATTGGAACCCGATCTTCTAAAAATAATAGATATTTGTTAGGAAAGCTGTGTTGCTCAGAGCCTTTGTTTCCTTCTTTCACCAGCAGGAATTTGACAAGTACACAGCACTGAAAGCTTCAGAGATAGCAATGGTAGAACCTGTGGATTTGCCACATCTCAAGTAGGGGTGACAGCAACTTTGCAATTAAGGGATCTAAATCAAAGGGGAAGCAAATCTGCTTACTGCGAGACTTTGAGGTGCTTACAGATAAATCATGCTGGTGCAGCCAATCAATATTAATTGCCTGAAGCCAAACAGTCATTGCAATTCTAAAAATCCATCAGAGCTTCCAACATGGAAAAATAATAAATAAATAAAAGACAGCAAAGCCCCTCAAAAGCCCTGGCAATATTATATCATGCTGGCAGCAAACCATGTTCTGGTTTATAAATTCTTGTCAGACTTCGGCTAGAGCAACACAAAGAATAGTGTCATATTTATATTCCCAAAGATACCTGATTTCTGTGGCTGGGAGAAGCATTTTATTTTAAAGCATTTACAGATAGACCAATGAACTGCTCTCACTCACCATTACAGGGTACAGTAGTTGTCTCCTTATGTCATTATACAGATGAGACCATCAAACAAAGATTGAGGCAAGTCCTTCATTGTTCTGATGCCACAAACACAGCATCTCACAGTGTTTTGTCACACTGTTCTTCCGCTATAGAGAGAAGCAACTGGTGTCCCTCACACCAAATCTCCCTTCCCCACTTGAGAAGTATCCTCAATGGCCACCAAACAATAGTCAAGAAGGTTGAATAGAGGGAGTGGTCACTGTGTGACATTGAGTAGGACTTGCCAACAATCTACTGTGGACAGCAGTGATGAGGACCTGGCCTGTCACTCACCACCACTTCCACAAAATTTGCCCTCTCCAGTAAAACTAGTATTTGCTCAGCATACACAGAGTTGTAGAAATATCTGATTACTCCTCTAGGTTAAAGGTAAAGGAAAAGGACCCCTGACAGTTAAGTCGCGAACGACTCTGGGGTTGCAGCGCTCATCTCGCTTTACTGGCTGAGGGAGTCGACGTTTGTCCACAGACAGTTTTTCCAGGTCATGTGGCCAGCATGACTAAGCCGCTTCTGGCAAACCAGAGCAGCGCACGGAAATGCCATTTACTTTCCCGCCGAAGTGGTACCTATTTATCTACTTGCACTTTTGGCGTGCTTTCAAACTGTTAGGTTGGCAGGAGCTGGGACCGAGCAACGGGAGCTCACCCTGTCACAGGGATGCAAACCACCGACCTTCTAATTGGGAAGCTCTAGGCTCAGTGGTTTAGACCACAGCGCTACCAGCATTCCCATTCCTCTAGGTTACCAAAGCCTTATTGCAAGGGTGGGGAACATGTGACCCTCCAGATGTTGTTGGTCTACAGTTCTCATCATCCCTGAACATTGGCCATGGGGATCTCCTGCACATAATTCTAGAGAGATGGCATGGTGGAGTGGTCCGTGTTTTGGGCCAGGATTCAACTCCCTACTCGCCACAAAGCTTACTGGGTGATCTTGGGGCAGCTGCTGCCTCTTAGCTTAACCTACCTCACAGGGATGTTGTGAGGATAAAATGGGAGGAAAGGAATCTTGCGCATTACCTTGAGCTCCATGGAGGAAAGGTGGAATAATAGTCTTCACAGTCATCACCTCACCACACTGCAGCAGCCACCATGTGGAGTGCTTTTCCATTTGGAATTTCCATGGTGGTGAGAACACAGTAGCCCCCAGACATTGGCTCAGCTTTGGAAAATATATTACTAAAGCAAGCTGCCTACCAAAATTTTATGAGCTCCTGTTTATTTCAGGAGAACAAAGATAACTGCTCCTGTTGGTGTTTCAACCTATGACTTCAGGAATAGCCTGCAGCTAAACACTACCTCTCAGAAGCAGGCTGCTGATTTTCCAAAATGTTTTTATACAAGGCAAACCTAGAGCAACATTTAATGATAATCTTTTCTTTCAAGTGTTAGAAGTAGTTTTTAATTCATCCTTTCCGAGGATTCATCTCTTGCCAAATTCCCTTGCATGTTGTCATGGCAAGATTGAGTACTTTGCAGATTTGGCTTATAATATGCCCGTACCAGTAAAATGAATATATGGTTGAAATGTTCATGCTTTCCTGAAGAAACCTGCATTTTCTGAGGACCACAAAAACCAAATAGACTATAAAACCATTGCTGTTGTTTTTAGCATGACTGATTACCTTATTTCCTAAACTCTTCAAAGTCATAGATCATAGAACTGTGGAACTGGAAGGGACTACTTCCTCCCAAAGGGAGGGTGTGTAACCTAGCTAAGCTTGGCAGGACAGCTTACTCTATGGTCTTAACCCTTACATGCACTAATTAAAGCTAAGCATGTTGGTTATATGAGGCTGATTTATCCCGCAAACCCCTTCTCAGGCAAATCTTACAATGGCATGCACAAGCCCCAACTTGACTTGAAGGTTCTCTTGGTAAGGGCTTGGTGAAATTGTCAGCTGTGAGACGATTAGGATACTCTCTTGCATGAGATACTATTCTTTTTTTTTTTTGCATATAATTTTTATTAATCCACAAATAATACAAAATAAAATGCATAAGTTTTACATCTTTTCCATTACTTATTTCTCTTTTAGACTTCCCTCAACTGTTCCGTAAATCATTCATAGTCGTAGTTCTAATTACACATTTCTCAAATTTGTATTGACATTATTTATCTCTTTTTTTCTTATTCCCTTTAGACAATACTTCTTACTTTTCTTACAGAGCTTCTTTAAATCCCTTAAGCGTCATCTGTCCTTCACTTAAACATTCCAGATATTCCACAAATTTCCCCCAGTTCTCGATGAACTTTTGGTCTCTTAAGTATCTGATCTTTCCTGTCAATTTGTCTAGCTCTGCGTAATCTAACAATTTTATTCTCCACTCTTCTATGGTCGGTATTTCTTGCTGTTTCCAACTCTGGGCCAGCAACACTCTTGCAGCTGTAATTGCGTATCTAAAGAATTTGCAGTCTTCCCTTTTTATCTCGTTTCCTACCATTCCCAACAGAAAGACTTCTGGTTTTTTCGTGAATGTGTATTTTAAAATCTTCTTTAACTCATTGTATATTTTCTCCCAGAAGTCTTTCACTTTCTTACAATCCCACCACAAATGGAAGAAAGTGCCCTCTTTATCCCTGCATTTCCAGCACCGATTGCATGTCTTGTACATTTTTGCCAGTTTTACCGGCGTCATGTACCATCTATAAAACATCTTCATCGTGTTTTCTTTTAACGTCATACAAGCAGTGAATTTTAATCCCTCGTTCCACAGTTTCTCCCAATCTTCGAATTGTATATTATGACCCACATCCCTGGCCCAGCTGATCATCACCGACTTAACTTCTTCGTCTTCCAGATTCCAATGTAACAACAGCTTATACATTTTAGATAAATTTTTGCCATCGTTATCAATAATCTCACTTTGAAATTTCGATTCCTTATCCGCAAAGCCTCGATCTTTAGCATCTTTCTTAAACATCTCATTTATTTGGAAGTAGTGCAGCCAATCATATACATGTTCTTTTACCTGCTCATACGGTTTTATTTTCCACTTTCCCCCCTCTTTAAATAGCAATTGGCCATATGTTATCCAAGTATTTCTCATATTGATTCCCTTTACACTCATGACTTCTAGAGGTGATAGCCAACGTGGTGTTCTAGGTTCTAATAGATTTTTATACCTGTCCCAGACCTCTATTAAGGGACCTCGGAGGATGTGGTTCTCGAAGCCTTTATGGACTCTCTTTTTCTCCTGCCATAGATAGGCATGCCATCCAAATCTATTTTCGTATCCCTCTAAGTCCAACAATTTGTTATTCTCTAGCTTAATCCACTCCTTCACCCAGCAGAGACATGATGCCTCATAATACAGTTTCAGATCTGGCAGGGCAAAGCCTCCTCTTTCTTTTAGGTCTGTTAATAATTTAAATTGGATTCTCGGTTTTTTGCCCTGCCAGATGTACCTAGAGATCACTCTCTGCCACTCTTTAAAGATCTTATTCCCTTTAATTATAGGGATACTCTGAAATAAAAATAATATCTTTGGAAGGACATTCATTTTGATCGTGGAGATCCTTCCCCAAAATGACAATTTCAACCTCCCCCACACCTCCATGTCCCTTTTTATTTCCTTCCACGCTGGTTCGTAGTTGTTTTTAAATAAGTCTATATTCTTGGGAGTTATCCATATTCCCAGGTATTTCACCTTTTTAACCACCTCTATTTGTGTTTGTTGTTGCATTATTTCTATTTGGTCTTGATCCATATTCTTCACAATCATTTTTGTTTTTTCCCTATTTAATTTGAAACCTGTCACACTTCCAAACTGTTCCATTTCCTCCAAAACCTCCTTTACCGTATTTATTGGTTCTTCAATCATTATTACCAAGTCATCTGCGAACGCTTTGATCTTATATTCGTTCTGACCAAGTGTCACCCCCTTTATTTTCTTGTTTTGTCTAATCGAATTCAAAAGAACTTCTAATACCGTTATAAAAAGTAGCGGTGAGAGCGGGCACCCCTGTCTTGTTCCCTTTTGTATCCTTATTTCTTCTGTGACTACATTGTTTATGATTAATTTGGCTTTTTGTTCTGTGTAAATTGCTTTTATTCCGTTAAAAAACTCTTTACCAATTTCCATATGTTCCAAGTTCCTCAGCATGAAGTCCCATGATATGTTGTCGAATGCCTTTTCGGCATCGACAAACATCATTGTAGCTTGTTTGTCAATCCTAACAGACAGGTATTCCATCATATTGATTATATTTCTTATATTGTCCTTCATCTGTCTGTTTGGAAGGAAGCCCGCCTGATCTTTGTGTATAATTTCTGATAAGATCTTTTTCATCCTCTTTGCAAGGATCGCAGCAAATATCTTGTAGTCTGAGTTGAGGAGTGAAATCGGCCTGTAGTTTTTGACTTGGGTTGAATCTGAGTCCTGTTTTGGGATAAAAGTGATGAATGCCTCCTTCCATGTTTCCGGGATTTCTCCTTTTCTTAAGATGTTGTTCATCACTTCTTTCAGTGGCGTTACTAAAATAGATTCCATTTCTTTATAGTAACAGGCGGTGAATCCATCCGGTCCTGGAGCTTTCCCCCTTTTTAATTCCTTAATCGCCTCTCTTATCTCCTCTATCTCAATTGGGGTATTCAATTGCTCTTTTTTTCTAGTCGGGATCTTTTGCACCTTTTTATCTCTTAGATATCTCTCTATCTTCCTCAGATTATTTCTTTCTCCTTTTTTGTAAAGTCTTCTGTAGTAATCCAAAAACCCCTTTCTGATTCCCTTCGGGTTGGTTACCTCTTCTCCTTCTACTATAATCTTGTTTATTGTGCTCTGTTCTTTCCTTTTTTTTAATTGCCATGCAAGCCATTTTCCTGATTTATTCGCAAATTCAAAATTTTTCTGTCTCAATTTCTTTATATTCCATTCTACTTCTCTATTAATTATGATAGCAAACTGTGCTTGTAGGGCTTTGATCCTTTCTTTTATCTTCCCATTGTTTGGTTTTTTAATTAGTTTTTGTTCATTTACCATTATTTGATCCAAAATTTCTTTTGTTCCTTTTTCTCTATTTTTATTTTTAATTGTATTTTGCTGAATGAAGAATCCTCTCATTACTGCCTTGCTGGCGTCCCACACTACTTTAGCCTCTGTACCTTTGTCACAGTTATCTACAAAATATTCTGTTAGTTTTTTTTGTGCTTTTTCAACTATTTTCTGGTCATCTAAGAGGTAATCTTTCATTCTCCATCTGAAAGTTCTTTCTTCAAGGCTTCTTAATTCAAATTCTATTGGGTTGTGATCAGAGATTACTTTCGGTTGAATTTCTATCTGCTGTGTTCTTACTGTCAATTCGCTTGAGATCCAGATCTGGTCTATCCTAGACATTGACTGATTTGGTTCGGAGTAGTACGTAAATTGTTTTTCTAGTGGGTGCTTGAATCGCCAGATGTCTATCAAATTACAACTTTTTATCATTGAAAAAAAAGATTTTGGTAATTTTCCATCTTTACTTGTTCCTTCCCTAAGTCTGTCCATTTCTGATGAGATCACTCCATTCATGTCACCCATTAAGATGATTTTCTGGTCTGCATATTCAAATAGTTTTTCTTCTAAAACTCTGAAGAATTCTGTCTTATTTCCATTCGGTGCATAGATCCCGACTATTATCAATTTTTCTCCTTGCCTGTTGATTCTAACCGCTATTATCCTCCCCTCTTCGTCTTTAAAAATTTGTTGGGCTTCAATTTGATTTCTAATATATATAACCACTCCTCTTTTTTTCACCTTATCCAAAGATACGAATTCGTTTCCCAATCTTTTGTTGATTAATATTTTTTTGTGTCTTCTGGCTACGTGTGTCTCTTGTAGGCAGATGATATCTAAGTTTCTCTTTTTTAGGAACTGTTCGATTTTATTCCTCTTCCTTTTTTCGTTCATCCCATTTATGTTCCAATTCCAAATTTTTAACGCCATGGTGTCTTAATTTAAGTAAGATTTGGTTGTTTTCCTATAATTTATCAGTCTCTCCTTCTTCGTCTTCCTCTTCTTCCGTTGTCTTGCCGTTCTCTCCTTCCTCCTCTTCTGGTTTTTGTTCTCCTGGTGTTCTTCCTTCTGCTCCTTTAGATTCCTCCTGGTCTGTTTTTAGTTCTTTGTATTTCCTCAAAAATTTCCCGGTTTCCTCTGGATTTGTCAATCTATGCCTCTTGCCCCTGTACATGAATGAAATTCCTTCTGGGAACTCCCACCTGAACTCAATGTTGTTTCTCTTCAACGTCTGAATCAACAGTTTATAAGGGTCTCTTCGCTTAAGCAATCTAATCGGTATATCTTTAAAAATAATAATGAAGTTCCCATCTATGTTCAATCTTTTTTCTCTGTTCCTCTGTAAGATCATATTTCTCATATGTCTATCTCTAAATGTGATCAGGCAATCCCCTGTAAATCTTTTTGCTTTAGTTGTTTTCACTTTCATTCTAAATGCATTTTGTACCGCCTTTGCCATTTCTTCTGTAGGCAATTCTAGCCATTTTGCCAATTCTATTATCAACTTATCTTTAATGTTTTCTCCTTGAGTTTCTGGTACCGCTCTGAATCTCAGATTCACCTCCCGCTGCCGGAGTTCATTCATCGCAATTACATCCTTCATCTCTTCCTGAGCTTTATTTAGTTCCAATATTTCAACTTTTAATTTCTCTTCCTCCCGTTTGACCTCTTTTATTTCTAATTTTGTCTTCTTCAGTCCCTCTTCTACAGATTGCGTTCTTCTGAACGCTTCTTTTATTTGCCCTTTCAGCTCATTTACTGTTTCATCCATTTTTTTATCCATTTTTCCAATCTTATTATCCACTTGTTCTAATCTAGACTCTAAGTTCTTTTCACTCTGCCTAATTTCCGCAAACATCCTTAAAATGTCTGCCTTAAAATCTGTCTCTTGTTTAGATCCTTTCCTCTCGGCGGGTGTCCCACCATCCACCCCTTTCTTTGTTGGATTTGACATTTTACCCAGTTATTTTCCGCTCAACAGCAACCTCTTGTCAAACCCCTACCACTCCCCCCACCCTCCGAGGTTTATCAAATTTATCAGTTTTACCCTTTCCCCGTTACTCCGCAGTTAATATAAATTATACAGTTATTCAAATTTGTATAGTCTTTGTAACCTATATTTATCACCAAATGTTCATAAGGGTCGACTGTGATCTTCTTGCCTCCACTCAGGCTAATCCTTTTTGTGAAATTGTTCTCTTAGTGGGATCTAGTCAGACAAGAGAAAGAGAAATAAGGTATTTGTCCGTCCAGTTGGAGGTTAGTTCTCCAAGTTCCGTTGGAAAATAGCAAGAAGACTATTTACAAGACCCTCTTCACTTGTTACAAATTATACAGTTACTTAAATTTACGACTGTGATCTTCTTGCCTCCACTCAGGCTAATCCTTTTTGTAAAGTTGTTCTCTTAGTGGGGTCTAATCAGACAAGAGAAAAGGAAATAAAGTATTTGTCCTTCCAGTTGAGGGTTGGTTCTCCAAGTTCTGTTGGGAAATAGCAGGAAAGCTGTTTTCCAGGCCCTCTTCACTTGTTATAAACAGTAGAGCAGTTAGACGTTCCGTGAGAGTTACTAAAATTTAAATATCCAATATTAGGTTTAAATCCAGTAATCTGCCATCAAAACCCTTCAAAAAGGAGTATAAAACAAAACTCCCCAGGGAAAGAGAAGGAGAAGATTTGTGCAGTCTCTCTTTGACTCCTAGGGGTAATAGTGTGGCGTTATCTTCAGTGAGAGAGAAAAGAAAAAAAATGGAGCAGAAGGTGTAACAAAATGTATCAGTCTCTGTCAGTCTCCATACCCCCAGAATCCAGAAAAAAGCCAATCCGTGAGGAAAAAAAACTATGTAAAAGAAGGGGAAAAAAAGCGAAGGAGGAAATATCTATATAGAAAAAAAAAAAGACGGCTTGTACCAGTCAAGTAATAATACTCAAATGTATTAGACTGCTGTGTCAGTACGTGAACGCTTGAAATATCTTAATGGCGTCGGAGCCTTCTCTTCCGTTCCGCTGTCCCCTTTGTTCTTAAGTGAAAGTAGAGAAGCGCTCCTTCTTATCACTCACACCCTCCGTTGCACCCAGAACTGCAGCTTGCAACAATTAATCTTCTGTCCCCCTTTCACTGAAGTAGTATCTTTAATATAATGTATCTTCCTAGAAAGTTACTTTTTAGCAGAGTTCAGAAAAGGGGAAAAAACGGCTTCCGCTAGGGCGACTCACTTTCACTTTCCTCAGCCCTGTAGTTAATGCTGTGTCGGAGCTGATTTCGGCTGACAGCTGAGCTCCGCACACCTCTCCTTACGCTCCAGGACTCCCTTATTTTTTATCTCCTGATTTTACCTTGCTTGGAGCCGGATTTCTTTGGTTTTGAGAGCGTAGCGCTTCTTCGGCAAGCTCGGGGCTTCGCTATTTGGAGGCAGATAATGGCTTCCCTCGACCGCCGATCGGCTCCGCCGTTCTCTTCGCCTCTTTCGAGGCTACCTGACGGCCGGGCTGATCGCTCCTGGTCCCGCTGGGATCTTGACCCTCTGGACACCCACCAGGGGGTATTTGGGGGGCCACCGCGCCCTGTAGCACCCCTTAAACCTCCAAAATAGCCCGGGATTCTCCTCACGGAAAAATCCCCGCTTGCAACGACATCGCGCTCCACCGGAAGTTGCATGAGATACTATTCATGTACTTTCCTCCTCTTATACTCACCAGATGTGGAGATAGTGTGTGTTTGTGTTGGTGCTGGGCCGATTGGCAGCAAGGGCAGAACGTCCACATCCTCACCTATTCCTTAAATGTATGTGAGGTTAATCTGAAACCCATCTATACTGACTGGTGGATAACACATATAGATAGTTACAGCACTCCTGAGTGTGTCACACTCCACTGTTCTCTCAGTTCAAGCGAAAAAGCTTGTGGTTGACCTCAGCTAATGTTTTTAGCAGTTTGGAAAAGCACGAGTCAGCTGGAACTTCCTGTCTTGAATGCAGAGTGAGTTATGCAGAGCTTGTTCAAAAGCTCTCAGAATGCACATTATATACATGGACAGCAATGTGTAAAATTCTTAATCTTTGCCTGTAGATATCAAAATAATCTAACAGTGTCATCTTATACAAGTTGCCGCAAAGCCCAAAACAATTCAAGGGGCCTGGGGGATGGGAAGGTCTCTGCCAGACTTGAGGTCTCTCAACTCACCTCCTGACATCTCCCTCTGAAGCTGCGCTTTCCTCTTCACAGCTCTCAGATTCTACCTCTGACACTGAGGTGTCTCTCGTACTACCCAACCTGGAGCCATCAGATGCTGGGCTGAGCCCCGCCTCTCCAGAGAGGGAAAAGAGACCCCCTCCATCACCTGGGTCCTGAAGGCTCCAAAGGAGGTGTGAACAGATGGAGCAGTTCCCACCTTCAAGGCAAGGTCCTAGGTTGCTTGCCGGGGTGCCAACTTGAATAAAATATGGGGGGGGACACAGGTAAGCCCCACCCAACATAATCAATCACAAGGCACTTGCACCCAGCAACTTCGGGGTGGGCCAGCCTCATCAAATATTTTATTGGAAGTGTGTGAAGGGACCTCGGCCCCTAGGAGTTGGTTTCTATGTTGCTTGCTCTGGTAACCCATCTTTGTGCTCCTCCTCCATGAGAGGTCTGGAGGACAGCAACATGAGAACGGGCCTTCTCTGCAGTCGCTCCCCATTTGTGGAATGCTCTCTCCACGGAGGCTTGTCTGATGCCTTCATTATATGCCTGTAGCGTTGTGGTCTAAACCACTGAGCCTCTTGGGCTTGCAGACCAGAAGGTCAGCAGTTCAAATCTCCATGATGAAGTAAGCTCCCATTGCTCTGTCCCAGCTCCTGCCAACCTAGCAGTTCAAAAGCATGCCAGTGCAAGTAGATAAATAGATACCGCTGCGGTTGGAAGGTAAATGGTGTTTCTATGTGCTCTGGCTTCTGTCACAGTTTCCATGTTCCAGTAGTGGTTTAGTCATGCTAGCCACATGACCCGGAAAGCTGTCTGTGGACAAACGCTGGCTCCCTCTGCCTAGAAGCAAGATGAACACCACAACCCCATAGTCACCTTTGACTGGACTTAACCGTCCAGGGGTCCTTTACCTTTTACCTATGAGGCAAAAATGTTCTTATTCAACCAGGCCTTGGGCTGTTTAACATCCAATACCCTTATAAATGTATCGTGGGAGGGGGTGGTGGAAGAGAAATTATTGCACTTTTTTTGTTCTGGTTTTTGTTCTGCATTTTGTGTTTTTTCTCTTGTATTTTTTATGTTGTGAACTGCCCTGAGATTGACAGGTGAAGGGTGGTATACATATTTAATAATAGATGAATGAAGAAAAATAAGGAACAGAATACTTTGCTTCACTGAGTTGAGCACATCCTATTCCTTTATATAGGATAGCAAGGGCAGAGGCGCCACCTTCTCCAGAGGATTGATGGGCCCGACGTGATGTCATGTGACATCAAGACGTTGCGCGTGGGGCCCTCTAAATATTGAACATCAGTGCTGGGTCAACACTTAAGCTTTGAGTAAGTAGATCGCCTGCCCTTGTGTATCTGTGGCTTGGGTCACCCATGTGTATTGCCAGCAATGTGCATATGTGTTGCACCCAATCTAAACATTAAAGCCTTTGGAAAGAGTCCTTTGAGTTCTTGTTCTTGAACAACTGAGAGCCGGGACAAAGGTGAATCTTGGGACATACTCACACACTCCTAGAAATATGTACTTTGTGGCTTCAGTGTTGTTGTTTTTCCTAATGAGTAAAAGGATTGATCCTTGTCACACTGATGTCACAAGATCATGAGCACAGAGCCAGGAAACCAGGCATCTTTAGCATTCCTGTGAGTCATGCCCTAATTACACAATATTGTGCTCTTGCCACAGATGTGCTGCATTTAGAATGCTGCGGTCACAGTATAGGCCTTGACTGTGGGTTGTTGCAATGTCACAGTCTGATAAACAAATAGCCAATTAACAGGGCATCCTCCCTTCTTCGCCAAGATTTTCTCTGCTGTGAGAAAATGGAGATTTAATTTTGAATCCATGTGTGTGGCTTGGTCGGTTGGGGTGTTAATGATGAACCAGACCCCATGCATACTCGACATCTGCAAAACAAACTGAGCTATCAAAAACAAACACAGCAGGCTCCCCCCCACTGCACCCTGCAAGGGAATGTTTCTTAATAGCAATCCAACATTGATGATGTCATGGATTCCTTTAGATAGTGGAAAGCAGAGGTGCAGAGTCCAGTCTTGGGCATTTTCGAACAGTTAATGCTGAACATAATCAAATGTCCAAATGCCTCCCTTGAAATATGCAACTACATATACGGAATTCTTAGTAACTTTTCAGCTTCAAGTGAGAATATCATAAGACCTCAAGGACAGCTTCTTCTTTTAAAATCTATTTTATTAAAGGTTTTCAGCATATTACACAATAAGAAGCAAACAGATCTAGAACAAAACTAATAGAGAACAATATATAAAAAGGAAAGAATGCAAGGAAGAGAAAAATAAATAAAATGATGATAGAGACTTGTATACATCAATACATAAAAAGGTAAAGGGACCCTGACCATTAGGGCTAGTTGTGGCCGACTCTGGGGTTGCGGCACTCATCTCGCTTTATTGGCCAAGGGAGCCGGAGTACAGCTTCCGGGTCATGTGGCCAGCATGACTAAGCCGCTTCTGGCGAACCAGAGCAGTGCACGGAAACGCCGTTTACCTTCCTGCGGTACCTATTTATTTACTTGCACTTTGACGTGCTTTCGAACTGCTAGGGTGGCAGGAGCAGGGACCAAGCAATGGGAGCTCACCCTGTCACGGTGATTTGAATCACCGATCTTCTGATCAGCAAGTCCTAGGCTCTGTGATTTAACCCACAGCGCCACCCACATCCTCATGGACTCAGCTACACACACAGCGGCAAATAGAACGTTTTAAACGTGTTGTAAAGTGCTATATACAAATGTGATACTAGGTGGTGACAGTGAGCTATGTCAAATTCAATGTACTTTTCAAAACGTTTTTTGAAAAAGCATTTTGACAGCATTTTACATCTGTGTGTAGATTCCACCTATCTCCTCTTCAACCATCTCTTTATCATCATTTTCCATTTGGAAGATGTTTTCTTCTTGGCTGCACTTTTAGCATGCATCATCTCCTATGCCACAAGAGTAGTTATTATGGTTAAATCATAGAAGCCCAGAACTACAGCGAGGCGATGCAAAAACACCCTCTCATTATCACTTCACACATGACATTTCTTAAGTGCGCTAACCACCACACATTGCAAAGCGCAGCTCCCGAACCGATAATCATTACAAAAGTGGGTACCCACATGTCTTTCCACATATGTGTTACTATCCTTCCCATCCTCACCCATTTTCTCCATGTAAGAACATCGTCATGTATGATGTGGTTTCTGTTTTATCTCCCCGCCGCTTCACATCAGAGGACCCTGCATTCTTTCCAGGCCTGGGACCAGATGCCAAAGTGATGATGTAATTACTGCCTTAAACAAGCACTCCTTCTCCCGTTCCTTCTCTGGAATCATTCCAGCGCGATCATGTGACCCACAGCTTGTTCCATCAATATTTGGAAGTAGGTGGGAGCAAAGCGCACTCACAACAAAGCAAAACAAAAATCTTGGAATGAACGCTGGCCTGTTTCTTTTTCTGCTTCCCATCTTGGCAAGAGAGAAGCCATTATACGGCTGCTAGTAAAAGGATTTTAAATATATATACAGTGGTACTCGGGTTATGAACTTAATTCGTTCTGTTCTTAACCTGAAACTGTTCTTAACCTGAAGCACCACTTTAGCTAATGGGGCCTCCCACTGCTGCTGCTCTGTTCTCATCCTGAAGCACCGCAACCCAAGAGTCGGCCACGACTGGACCTAATGGTCAGGGGTTCCTTTACCTTTACCTTTAGCTGAGTCCATAGTCTTCTTAGTCTTCTTCTTCCTTTTCTACTTCTTCTCTGATACTGCCTTTGCCCCCAATAAATGTTGGGGAGTGAACATTTCTTATTACTGAGCACCCTGCTAAATCCATATCACTGCAGATGTAACAGGATGGCCTTGTGTCCTACAAAGGAGAGTCCATTACGTCAGGAGTGGGGAACCTTTTTTGAGATTGAAGGCCACATTAGGAGCTGAATGGCAGTGGTGAACAGGCCCTTGCACCTAATTTTTAACCAGTACTCTCATGATGATCTTTTCTCAGTTAAAGGGAAGTTCAGGGTGGAATTTGGGGGGCAGCTTAATTTGGAGGAGAGGCTAGAGATTTGTGTTGCAATAATCTGTTTATTTACCAATGTGCAGGCTGAGTGGGCATTTTGGGGATGCAGAGGCAACTACACTGACAGAACCAGATTTCATAGCAGCTCTCTAAACTGAAAATGTTTGCTTTTTAAGTGCCCCTTTCACATAGTCTTTCCAGACTGAGGAAGATACTTTGGCCTCCTCTTGTTCTGCAGGTGGTTGTAGTATATTCCAAAGGGGCTTTGGACAAAGAGTGGCTTAATTGCTTTTGAAGTGTCCATTTGCAACAGCCAAGCCTGGGCAAAGAGCCATGAGTTGCAGCACAAACAAAAATTACAAAGGATTATGAAGCACTCTGTGTGTTATATAAATATGTAAAATAAATGATCATCCTCATCATCATTATTCACAATAAAACCTATCTAGAGCACCAGGCAATCCAGTTCTGAATGCAGTTCTACCTCAGATGGGCTTAGCCATTGATCACCTGAATTTATAAATGCAAGAATACTGCTGGGTCCTTGTCTGATAGTTGCTGATGTTTAAATGTTCTTTATTGTACTTCACTCTCGGATTATTTTAGTGAAGAGCGGGTTGGAAGTCCTCTAAATAAAATTAAGTGTTAAGCGCAAATCTAAGTTGCTCATTGTTGTAAATACAGTGGTACCTCAGGTTACATGTGCTTCAGGTTACATACTCCACTAACCCAGAAATAGTACCTCGGGTTAAGAACTTTGTTTCAGGATGAGAACAGAAATTGTATGGCGGCGGCAGTGGGAGGCCCCATTAGCTAAAGTGGTGCTTCGGTTGAGAACAGTTTCAGGTTAAGAACGGACCTCCGGAACGAATTAAGTACCACTGTAACATTGAGTCTTGATTGCCTACAACAACAAGCTGATTAAAGAAAACTTTGGGGTGACAATATGAAAAAAATGATGTTTCAGACATTATTTACTGAACACAAACCCAAATCGGTCAAAATAGCCACAGTGAGGGAATACTTTCCCAGTCATCTAGCAAAGATGATCTCTCTTGCGCTTACATCCTATCTCCAGACATCTCTGATGCTTCATAAGGAGGAGCAGTGGATATATTTGCTGGTAGCTTGAAAGAAGCTTAAGAAACTGCCCACAATGTATCAGGATTATAAACCATGTTGGAAAGGAGGCAGGTTTTTAAAATCCCAAACTTCAGTTACAAAATAACCCCAACAATGCCTATTTGAAGCTAAATGCACACTTTCAGTATTTGATGGCGCTTATAGAAACCTGCCTGCATTGCAAAACTTGTTGACTAAATGTTCTGTTACCTGGCAACATTCAAATACTTTTGCAGAACCAACCTTTCCTAATTGCATTTCAAGGACCAATTTTCTTAGCATGAAACTCTCGAGAGCTGACAATGGGATCTGGAGCGCCAATTCGCCTGCACCAAGGTTAGATATATCTTGAGAACTGCAGGGTTAATTTAGCCCAGGAGGACTTAAGACTATTTGGTTCAAAACACACCTTTCCGAACGCCACTCTTCCTAGGAAAAAAATACCCAGTAGAGAGCCTGACCCTTAAACCAAAGCCTGGATTCTTGAAGAAGCCGCCTGTTTTGCAGCTTCCTCCAACTCTGTGCATTGAAAGAGGCAAAGACACTGCATCCTGCAAAGTAGCCTCCTCTGGCTTTTTGTGGTGATGAGCAGAGCTCTGTGGCCCAGCATTGCCAGAGGGGATATGGCAGCACAGAGGCCATGGAAGAGATCCAATTAATATGAGTGACATGCCAGTAAATGGAGGCTAGACATTCAACTTGCAGGGAAAAGGGGAGGAGAGAGAGCGCCATATGTTACACTTTCCAGTGTGGCGCTGAGATGAGTAATGTGCTGCACACGGCAGTCACCATGCCGACAGAACTCTGCCCCATTGCTAGTCATCATCTTATGGCTAGCAGCCCTACGTATTTCTGGGACACCAGTATTTTCAGCGACTGTCTTGTGCTGTTCTTTACATTTCGTTTCGTTCCATTAGTACAGTGCCTTGTCATTTTCTTGACCTGAAATTGATTGCTGTTGTTTCCACAGCACTTTGCTCCTATTATGATGACGGCGCATGGCTCTGTGCCTTTCTGCTTGCTCTCTCCTGTGTGTATGTGGAACACTAGGTGTACTTTGGCCATCGCTGGCTGATTATTATCCACTGCAGCCTCCCTTCCTTCTCTTTCTAGGTCTCCTAACTGAACGATGCCCATAATCTTTTTACTTCATTTATCTTTTCTCTTTGTTTCTTATGTTTTCTTTCTTTTTCTTATCTTTTTATTTCATTTCCCCACAATTCAATATTCGCAAATACATTTTTAAAAATAAAATTAATCCATTGCTTGAGGAATATGATATACTGTATTTTTCGCTCTATAAGATGCACCAGACCACAAGACACACCTAGTTTTTGGAGCAGGAAAACAAGGGAAAAAAATTCTGAATCTCAGAAGCCAGAACAGCAAGAGGGATCGCTGCGCAGTGAAAGCAGCGATCCCTCTTGCTGTTCTGGCTTCTGGGATAGCTGTGCAGCCTGCATTCGCTCCATAAGACGCACACACACATTTCCCCTTACATTTTAGGAGGGGAAAAGTGAGTCTTATAGAGAAAAAAATATGGTAATTCTGGTGTGTTAAATCTCTCTCTCTCTCTCTCTCTCTCTCTCTCTCTCTCTCTCTCTCACACACACACACACACACACACTCCTTTATAGTTCAAATATATAGCATTCTAATATATGTTATTATTTATACCCTGCCCAGCTGGCTGAGTTCCCCCAGCCATTCTGGGAGGCTCCCAGCAGAATACTAAAAACACAATAAAACATCAAACATTAAAAACTTCCCTAAACAGGGCTGCCTTCAGATGTCTTTTAAACGTCAGATAGTTGTTTATTTCCTTGACATCGGATGGGAGGGCATTCCACAGGGCAGGCGCCACTACAGTGGTACCTCAGGTTACATACGCTTCAGGTTACATATACTTCAGGTTACAGACTCTGCTAACCCAGAAATAGTGCTTCAGGTTAAGAACTTTGCTTCAGGATGAGAACAGAAATAGTGCAGCGGTGGCGCGGCGGCAGCAGAAGGCCCCATTAGCTAAAGTGGTCTTCAGGTTAAGAACAGTTTCAGGTTAAGAACGGACCTCCGGAACGAATTAAGTACTTAACCCGAGGTACCAGTGTACCGAGAAGGCCCTCTGCCTGGTTCCCTGTAACCTCACTTCTTGTAGTGAGGGAACCACCAGAAGGCCCTCGGAGCTGGACCTCAGTGTCTGGGCTGAATGATGGGGGTGGGGATGCTCCTTCAGGTATACTGGACCGAGGCCGTTTAGGGCTTTAAAGGTCAGCACTAACACTTTGAATTGTGCTCAGAAACATAGGTTTCTGCAGGTTTTTCAGGACCAATGTTATGTGGTCTCACCAGCTGCTCCCAGTCACCAATAAGCTCTGTATGTCCCCTAGTCTTATTGTTTTATTCACGCACAGTATTGAATATTGATTTATTAGATCTTGCACTTTGATATTTCAATAATTTCAGACATTGTTATCAATTAAGTTGTTGCCTTGTTGTTTGCTTTCTCTGGCACTTATCAAATTTGCCAATTTAACCACAAATATCAGCTCCCAAAATTTAGATAGCCAGGAGTCAATAGAGGGTGGTGTTTGATTTTTCTAGTTTTTACAGATCACTATTCGTGGTGCAGTTGAGAGGTCAAGAGGTAAACTGTCATGTCTAGGTCTTCCTTCATGACAATAACTTCAGGGTAAGCCATCAATATCTTGCCTGGATCTCTTGGGAGTTTGTAACCCACAGGACTTCTGTATTTTATCACTGCTAATTCCCAAAAAGTTGTGATAATGGGGCAGGCCTAAATTACCCAAAATATATTGGCATAAGGGGCTTCCAGCACGTGCAGCTAATTCTTAGATATATTAGGTGGAATTCAACTAAGTTTTACAGTAGATCCAATGAAATTAATGTAGCTGTTAATTTCTACAGGTCTGCTCGAGGTAAAACTTGGTTGAAAACCACTCATTTTATTCAGTCTAACTCGGATAACATAACATTGAGTTCGGTCATCCATTTTTCCCAACGGTGCTTTTAGAATCCATTGCAGAAACCAAATGAGTATACTCTGTAGTCACATTTCAAAGTTAAGTGAAGTAATCAACTATATATTTTGGAAGGTTGCTTGTTTCTTTGCTATCTTAAGATACTGTAACTAAATTTTCCATGATGGTTCCTGAGATCAAGGAGCTGCTTTTTGTCTATGTTTGGGCACAGCCGGGTGTCATTTTGAATCAAGATGGCAGACCAAACCTTTCAAATCTGCACTGATTACCAAACAGCACTGTTTCTTTTATTTCTGAGAATGTTCCAAGCAATTACCGGCTATGAGGCTGATAATTCACAATACTATCTAAAGAACACCCTTCTTTCCCTGCATCGAGGTAACTCTATTAAGTCCAAAGTCTAAAACTGAACTTAACTGAACCACTGCACTGAACAGAAGCAGAGCTTATAAAATTGTGCAAATTAGTGACCTGCATTTTCATTTTGCATAGCAATAACTATTCTGTTTCCATTGCTAATTATGGCAATGGAAATAAAAAAAATGCCTACTGAAATCAAAGGAGATACATTTGACACAAGCTGCTCCACCACCCAAAATAACCATATCTTGATTTAACATTAAGGGGTACAGTATTTGATTTCCTGTGAATGGGTACAAAAGTACCTCACACCTATGGAGGTGGTTACCTATATAATACTGGAGATGGAATGTGTAGGGTGGGAGAGAAACGAAACTTATATTCCCAACTTCCTTCCTGATAACTGAGCAAATACATTTCTGACTTAGTGAAGCTGAAAACGGTTGCGGCAAGAGATCGGTTTTAATCGTGAACAGAATATAAAGTTGCTGCACAGAGCCAATTACCAATGTCCCCACAAGTGCACTGCTACTTTTAATTAGCAGTGCCAGGGAGGAAAAATTCCTCCCGGTTCAACACATTAATTAACATTAAAATAGCCAAGCAACTGTGTGGTGGTTGGTCCAGAATCCAGTTGTCTAAATATTAGGGACAATTTGCACGATAATTAATTCCCTCCCACCCAATTGCATTCATTTTTATATTTACTGTTTTCTTTCTGACTATTAATAGTTTCATTTTGTTCTAGCAGTGCAGTGGGGTACCCTGTGATTTTTGTAGGACCCCCCCCCAGTAGAGCATAAATGTCTAATACGGCAGGGAAGGGGAGTTGAAATATATCCTGTCCTCTGTAAAGGGCAGTATATCATAGGTAGAAGGTACAGAGGACTTGTCAGGATTTGCAAGCAATAGTTCATGCTATGCCTGCATTTATATTTGTCTGTTCATTTAGATGTGTTAAAATTATTTTTCACCAAAATAAATAGATAAAACATCTTGAGGCAGGTGATAACATAAATAATATCGTACAAATAATCTTTCTCCACAAAGGGGCAATCTGAAAAACATCAGAAACAACCCGTCATTAGTGGCAGACAATGAATGGGTTGAATTCAAACTTAGACATACATACAATGAACCCATGGAAATTAGTGGGATTTCATAAACAGAACTCAGGTAGTTCATTTTTGAAAGGAAGAAGCTCTAGTTCATTAACATGCCCCAAAAGGAAATAATTCTGGTTTAGTTCATGGTTCAGTTCAAGTTCATCCAAATTATCCAAAGCAAAAATGTTTTCAGCATTCAGAATGTTACAAACTGTTGTGCTTAAGTATAAAATGTACTTAAGAAGGTAAAGAACAACATCCCAACACAGACATGGTGTGAATTGTTCAGTTTATTTTAACCAACGATTATGACAGGTGCAAAGAATATAAACTGTAAATGACGACAACATCCCACAAGTAAGAGAATGAACTTGAAGATGAGATAGAAATCATTCCAAGTTCTACCCTATATTGAACATAATGATAGCTACGTTCAGTAGATGCTGAACCGAATACAAAATCCCTGCTGGAGGAGCACCTTTTACCTTAAATATAATCACACCGAGACTATGAATTTTGAAAAACAGAAAGCTATGTTTATTACAGGAAATAAATATTTGATAGGAAAGATCCCTAGTTTTATCTAACTATGGTGGAGATGCTTGCATGCTTGCTCATGCATCTCAGGTGGAGAAAACCTCAAAAACATTTCCTTCCATGAGGGAGGCATAGAGAAGAAAGAGGAAGGGAGGTCAGTAACCCAAAGAGTTTCAGTCTAACACTGAAGGAAGATAAATAAATCAGCACAAGAAGGACAGTCTAGGAAGCTTGGAGGTATAAGAGCCTACAGAAGCAAGCAGAGTTGCACATGACACTTCCAACACTTAGTTCATGTTCAATTCAACTGGCAATTATGGAAACTACTTTCAGTTGTAATTCAGAGATTTTTGGACTAGTTCAGTGAACTTTGCTAAACCAAACTTGTTTACTCCAAGCACTGATAGGTATGAACTTGACCCATTTATTTTGAGGAGTCCACTCTAAGCATGACTAAGCCTGGCTCCAGCTCAGCGTACATTATCTCAACAGCTTAAAGCCTGAAGATCTGGCAGAATAAAAAAAATATTTTAACAAGTGCTCTTAAAAAAGGGTGATGTTATGGAACTAGAATATCTCTTGGCTTTTGGAGGCTTTACTTCTAAGCTTCATGTGAGCAAGAAGGCTTCATATCAGTGCAAAAGATTCAGGAATGTTTGCAGTAGAATATTTGAGAAATAGAAGACATGTGACTCCCTCCATTAAAAGCACCTGGCAGGCCACAGTAATAGTTGCTGGACTTCTTTCAGTTTGGGGGAACATAAATTGGGCAGACCAGTCATGTATGCTTCCTCCTTATGAGATGCTAGGTTTTAGCTTTTAAAACAATACTCAATTAATAGCCATTGGACCCTCTGAGTTTTGACAGGAGAGAGAAGAAAGCCAAGTTCGTTTCCCTTTTTGGCCTCAAAGCCAATAGACTTGAGAAAGTCATGGCTTCCTAATCATGTTCTAGGGAAGCCCCTGAAATGAAAAGAAAAATGCACTCATGTCCTGTTTGTAGGCTTTCCATTAGGGATCTGATTGGCCGCTGTGAGACCAGGATGTGGGAGTAGATGGGTCTTTGCTCAGATCCAGCAGGGCTCTTATGTCCCTATATTATTATATGTTCCTATTTTTTTTAACACTAGCAGCCACATACCTGGTGGAGATTGGGATATTTTAAGAAACCCCCAAATTCGTTCAGTTTTGAAAGGGTCAGTCCATCATCTTGATTCAATACGGCATCCAATTGTATCCAAACACAGGCAAAAAATGGCTCTTTGATCTCAGGAGCTATCATGTGAAATTGTTAGCCATATCTTAAAAGGTGTCTGAATGCGTAGCAAATAGGCAATAGGAAAGCCATAAATTTTCTCAAAATTATTCCTTCTGAGAAATTTTGGCTCATCTCTATCAAAGAGGCTCGAGGATCAGGTGAAATGAAGGACCTCAGCCTGAGACCGTGGGCAACACCCAGTCCAAATAGAGACTACCGGACTAAATTGAAAGAATAGTATTAAATTGACAGAATAAATCGGCTTCCTGTGCTCCTAAAAGATCCCTTAGAGTTGATTTAGATACTTCTGCAACAGAGAGACAGCTGCATCTAACAAGGACATCCCATTCATGAAGCACTTCCACTGCTGCAATGGAATGTCCCCCTCCCTCATCTTCCTGTGTGGCTCCAAAACTTTACTGGGAAGGTGGTTTCCCTCAACTCTCTGGAGCAGAAGGAAGGAAAAGGTTTGTTGTGGAAGTCCTCGCATGAATGGAATGGCTTTGTCTGATACAGCCCAGGAGTTCCTCAGCAGACATTTAAGGGTTCCTCAACAAACAAGCATTGAATGGAGAAAGTCTGAAAATCACTCTTCAACTGTGGCAAACTTGTGAAACTGCATCTGTGAACAAAGGTGGGAAATCCTGTACGTTTCTAGGCTTCCTTCATCTGGGATTTATTTATAGAGCATCTCATTCCTGCCGACTGGAAAAAGGGGAGCTAGAGAATTCCTGGACATGGTAGGTAATATAGCGCTGGCCAGGGTTGCTTGCCAGCTAAACTTGGCTAACTTTTCTTCCCAAGGCCATGCCTGCCTTTATATCGGTATAACATTCCACATCAAGCCGTTGCCTAGAGCTTCAAAGATGATGCTAATTACAAAATTATGTAATGCTTGGAAAGATGTACTGGACAAGAAAAAGAAGGAAGCAATGCAGGAAACTCTCAGTGATTATGTGAGGGCACGAATGAGTGTTGTGTTCAAACACAATGAAAGAACTCTTGAGTGTCCATCTAGATGGAGTTTGAGGTTGGTTTTTACTTAACAAAATAATAATAATTATACTGCTTTATTGTAAAAAAAGAGCCCAAACCTCAAAGCAGTAACCACTTCAGACTGAATTTTGGGAGTCTATTGATGTTCTTGAATCATCAAAGATAAAATCAGAGGGAATGAGTCCATTTCTTTCCTTTTAAGTAACCTGGCAGAAGGTACTGAGCAAGGGAACAGTTTCTACATTATTCACCAGACTTTTCAGACGATATGGATTTCTGACATGATAAAAGCATTTATGTGCAGGGAAACTCATCAAACATGCATCACGGAAAGTGACACAACTATTTCTTTTGCTGAATGTCCTTGCTCTCGGAAACCATGGCTGGCTAAAGTTTCCCAGCATGCGAACATTGAGGCCCAAACTTTACGCTAGGCAGCCTTCCTCAATGTGATGTGTTCCAGATGTTTTGGGGCTATAACCTCAGTCAGCGCCATCCAGCACAACTTCGCCAATGGCCTACAGGTTCCTTGCAAGTGAGGAATTCCAGATTCACTAGAAGATTTTGACTCATGAGAATAGCAGCTAGTAGTAATTGTGTGGGACATAACACAATTACTCCATAAACTCTCCACCAACCCACCCCTAGTCAACACAACATCATCCACAAACTCCGCTACAGTCCCATGGAAATGTCTGTCCAGCAGAAGACTAGAAAGGCAATCTACTTTCCTACTCTACATTCCTACATTACCCAGTTCACTTAATTTGGATAGCTGCAAAAAAGAAGGAGGTCAAATGGCTCAATCATACTTCCATTAGAAGTATTTGGCTGAACTCCCACTGACATCATTTGGAGAAGACTAGAGCCGGATTGCAGCCAAATGTCTTGTTTGTTCATTGTCTCAAGAGCCTTTCCAGATTTAGGAAATTAATGCATCATCTGCTTCCTGGGTCTCTTTATTCTGAATATGCTTGTGGGCACAGCCCACAGCCTACAATTAAACATCTTTCAGTGTTTGGTGCATTAAATCCATTTGTTATCCATTTGTTGTGCATGTATTATGCTGAGCTCAGGCTGCAACTTCAGTTGAAGGAATGTTGCACTGTTTCCCAGGAATGAACATGCCTTGTTTCTCTGCTTGGGAAAATGCTACTATTTCCCTAGTTACTGTATCAATCACAGCTGTGGTTGTTGCTCATGTGTTGCAAGTACCTGCTGGCTATTGTATTGACAACACTACCTTCTACCCAATCAGGGTGTGGGCTAGGAGGCCTAGGGTCTCAAGTTCAAATGGGGCCTCAACTTTAAACCCAATTTTGGGGCATTTAATAAGCTCTAAAAGTAGTTTCTTTTCCTGCATATTGGACATAATGCACATTTATGCACATTGGACACACTCCTCTAGCTTAAAGCTGCAAATTTAAACAAATAAGAGACGTGATATGATAAACGACATATTTCCTTTTCCCCCTGTTAACTTAGATCAGGCATGGCCAAACTTGGCCCTCCAGCTGTTTCGGGACTACAACTCCCATCATCCCTAGCTAACAGGACCACTGGTCAGGGATGATGGGAATTGTAGTCCCAAAATAGCTGGACGGCCAAGTTTGGCCATGCCTGACTTAGATAGATTTGTCAAATGCTTAGTATCACCTCTGATTTTACACAAAAGACAGATTTTCTTTAATAATTAGTGCATTAGCACTGAAAAAGGCTAAGGAAGTACTTGTTAAATAATAAAAAATGAACTTCTGTCACACTCTATTTTTTTATTTCTTTTTTGGTGCCTTATTTTGTTTTTGCGTGTTGTTGTTTTGCATTTTTATTATAGCTAGGGGAAGTGGAAGCTGGTCTGTTAGGGCAAGCAGGGCTTAGCCATATAAGGTGAAATGCCAGGCAATTATTATTATTATTTTTAAAAATCCCTCCCAAAATATCAAAGCCACATTCTTTCCTTTTCAATACATCCTTCCATAATCTGTCTGAATTTAGAGAGGCTCCTCCTCCTGGATACATTTCTCTCAATCTCCCATTCTCCGGCTAATAAGCTCTCTGCACCACTCAGCCACTTTCAATCCAAAATTCTTATATGGCTAGGAGGTCCCACCCAACTGTCTCCAGGCAGAAAAGCCTTGTGATAATAGAGCTACGGGCTCTTAGCCCTGGTTGGGCAATTTCCCTCCCTCTGGCTGTCATGATAGCAATCTTAGAATGAATCTAACATTAGCAGGTCTACCTGGAAGCCAAAAGCTATGTTTTGAACATGCTCAGAGATGTTTCATTGAAGGCCACACCTCCAAACAGCTCAAAGCACATTTCTTTTTGCACCTAGTCAGGTGAAGGGTGTGATTGCTACTTTGAGTAGTTTGCTTTTTACTAATATTTGTTAAGAGAGTTCTATGGTGTGGGATTCTTTTTCTATAATATCTCATTTTTAAATTAATTACAGTATTTGCATTTAGTCTTGTGGATGGGGAGGAGAGTAGGAGGAAAAAATGTGTGCGTGCGTTTGGTTGGCTACTGTGGACTAGATGAACCTTTAGCCTGAGCTCGCAGGCTCTTTGTAGTATAAGATGTCCTACAAAGGATACCTGGAATCACCTTAGTAAATACAATCTGAGGTTCCTCATTGGTGAGCGAGGCAAAATCTGTGCATGCTCGTGTCATTTCTGGCTGTTTTTTTTAAAAAAGCTTACAAGTTGTGCATGGAAAAACCTGCAAACACACAGACAGAGCTGGGGCTCCTCCAGACATTCTTTTTATTCATGACAGTTTGTGCTCATGATGCTAGCAGCGTGGTTATACACAATCACAATTTCCTCACTACAGCATCTTTTGCTATTAACTAGACAGAAGCCATAAGGTGGTTCTGTCTTCACTTGAAACAGCGCAATAGCATTCCTGTTATATTAGGTTCACAATAAGAAGAAGCAGATTCATCTGTGAGCTGTATATATATATATATATATATATATATATATATATATATATATATTCACATTATTTTTTGCTTATTTATCCAGTAAATTATGCACACAATTGCAGCGATCTTTTGCCTCTAAAAGACAAGCTAATTTTCGCTTTGTAGAAGATTCGCAAAATCTGAAAAATAACAGTGTAGTGGACACAAAGAGCTCTGTAGAAAAACATGGACCTTGAATAAATGGATTATTAATGTTGTGAATGACTAAGAAGTGTTCATAAATGGAATAATGGCTCAGTACATGAGTGAGCTGAGGAGGTAGATCATCACACTTATAGTCGCCTTTTCATGCTATTAAAGCAGTAACAGGAAACGGCCCAGAAGCATTATTGTTTGCTATATTCTGCAAGCCATTACTCAAAATGTGTTCACTTTTCTCTGTGTTGTTTCCTTATTTTGTTTTGTAATTCAAGTTCTCTCACTTCCTTGTAGCCACAGTCCATTCTGTGAAACATATGAGAAATAAGTCAAAAGGTACTAACTGTTGAAAGAATGTATTCAAAGGAATATAAAGAATAACTCAATAGTGATAGGTATATTCATTACTAGAATAAGGCTGTACACCAGGAAATGATAGGAAGTCCAACTACACCTTTTTCCTTTTTCGGTATTTTTCTTTCTTTAACTCATGTTAATAAATAGATAAGACAACAAAAGATAGTAAAAATACGAATCAGTTTAGTTTATGTAAGTAAACAGAATACTAATTGTATATGGTTTTTGCTTACACGGATTATATATATGTTGACTCAAGAAGATGTACAATATATGTGTATGTTATACGAGATATGGTGTATGAAATGTGTCATATGATATAAGAGATTGTTAATAAAGCAAAAAAAAAAACACAAACTGAAAAAAATTAAATAAAAAATAAAGCTGAATTATCAAATTTGGACTTTCTGAAACCAGATGGGAGCAAAAACATAGCCACCATTCAAAATTCATACTTGGCCGAATTTTGCGACTCAGTTTTCAAACTACACAATGTTTACCACAATGCATATATTAGGGAAAAGGATGCATAGAGGTCAACATATTTGTGAAAATAACATACAAAATGCATGTCTAACCTCCCCAGGGAGGGGATTTCTTAACTTGGGTGTTTACACAGAAAAGGCTCTGTCATTTCCACCTCTTTTAGTGGCGAAACATTCAACATGCAACAAGGCTGCAGGGTTCTTAAGAGAATGCATGGGTTGAATCCAACCAAGTCATTGTGTGAGTGCAATAGCTTCCTTTTATGCAAAAGGGTTCCTCTTCCTCTTCCCTTTCCTCTCCTCACATGTCCCCTGCACTGTTCCCCAATCCCAGAGTCATTTTGGGGGGTGGGGGTGGGAAATGCAGTTGGGAGAGTGGGAGGGGAAGTTCCACTGCACAAGCAAAAGTAGTTTTCACTCACACAATAACTTAATCATGCCATGTGAATGGAAATCGGAGTTTCCATTTCCTCTCTTCCCTCCACCAACCCTCTGGAGCTGATTTTGAGGCTATGTGGTGACCTGGAAGAGATAGTATAGGAAGAGGATGCTCCGATACATGCATGGAAGTTTGCTGCATGAGCAGAGCAGCAGTTTTCGGTACACCCCATAAGTAAATGCCATATCACAAAACACCTCGAAGTCTTCAGTGGCCTAATTTGAAGGAAATCCAACCCAGGGTGCACGCTGGGTCTCCTAAAACGTAATCACTCAGAGAATTGGAGCGAGCATAGCAATAATCTTTCATTGGGTAAAAATTTAATTTGTGAATCTTCAGTCTAAGCAACTTGGCTACCGGTTGTGATGGTGACTATTATGCTCTGCGTCCATGGACCGTCAGAGGCAGTGTGTTTCTGAATAATAATAATAATAATAATAATAATAATAATAATAATAATGGAGCTGGTGTTTGTGCATAAACAGCTTTCCAGGTCATGCAGCCAGCATGACTAAACTGCTACTGGCACATGGAGGACTGTGACAGAAGCCAGAGCGCACGGAAACACTGTTTACCTTCCCACCACAGTGGTACCTATTTATCTATTTGCACTGGCATGCTTTCAGACTGCTAGGTTGGCAGGAGCTGGGAAGAGCAGCAGGATCCCCATCACGGGGATTTGAACCGCTGACCTTCTGAACAGCAAGTCCAAGAGGCTCAGTGGTTTAGACCACTGCACCATCTACTCCCTAGTTGCTAATATTATTATTTTCTTATTTGTAGCCCACCCATCTGACTGGGTTGCCCCAGCTACTCTGGGTACCTTCCAGCATATACAGAAACATAATAAAACACCAAACATCAGAAACTTCCCTATTACATGGAATACCACTTGCTGCAAACCATGGAAGGAGAGTGTGCTCTTGTTGTGCTCAGGTCCTGGCCTTCCCTTGCGCATCTGGTTGGCCACTGTGAGAACAGGATGGCAGGCTACATGGTCCATTGGCTTAATCCAACAGGCCTATCCCTATGTTCTTGTGCTTCTCTTGAACTGGCATATCCAGTTTGCCTCCGAACCACAACCCCCAGCAGCATCTCTGTGCCATTCCCAGAATAATGTGCATATCCTAGTATAGTACAGACTCCTCACAGAAACCCTGATGAAAGTCACCCCTGTAGGCAGGCATTTAGTAGCCCAGCAATACTGTTCTTTTACATGGCTTTATAATAACGAGAATTTGTTTTTGCCCTCTTACGGAGAACCAGTCCCTCTCGAGAGGCCAGATGAGTTCTTCGTATAGCTCTGCTTCTTGTACAGAACTGCGGGGTTCTCATTTATGTGCCTTGTGTATAAGCCTGTGATTCATGCTAAGCAATTTCTCCATCTATGACTCTGTGGGATAGCTGTAAACACAGCATAAGAGGCTTTTGTTTTTACCAGCAGCTACTTCCTCACTGTTCTTCTGAGTGGCTGTGTTATAGGATGGAGAAGGACTGGTGCAAGCAAGAAATATGAGCCGTCTTAACACAACTGCTCCATCACTATGAGAAATGATGGGGTTATCTTATCCCAGTCTTAATTAGAGATGAGGCCAGATTGTAAGTCTGTGGTCATTGCATGATTGGTGCTGGGAAAATGTGGAGACTGCTGAGCCACTCAGACACTCAGGCAAGGGCGCTGCCCAACCCATGCAGCTGCTCTGATTTGAAGGCTGTAGCAACCCTATTTCTGAGTAATTGTGATGACACAAATCATTTCTATCTGAATGGCCTCCACAATAAGGCACCAGGCTATACAAATAGGGTCTCTCTTAAGGACAGCTCCTGGCCTGAGGCAGGTTGCAAATTCCAAACATTCATTTTTCAACCCAAATGAAGTATGGTTCTTGTATTATTTACCTGGGCCATTGGAAGACTCTGCTGTGATAGTCATCTTTTAGCAGGATGAGCTATGGCGTGTTCTTCTTATTGTGTCGTTTGATGAGTGTTTTAAGAATTTTGCCTTGTACATTTTTCAAAAACGTTGGCTTTTCATTTATTTTATCTGTTTGCATTTTATAAGTCACTTTGAGATTTATTTATTTTTAAATACAGTGACTAACAGATGTAAATAACGATGGTGATGTTACAGGCCTTCCATGTGACAGGAGTTCATTCAAAGGCCACAGCATTCGAACTCGGCTCCCACTGCAACTTGGATGTCTTCATCCACATTTGGCCAGTCTGAGAATAGGATGCTGGACTAGATGGGCCATGGCTCTTCTTATGTTCTTATGAATGATGGCACCACTGGAGACCTGGAAAGTATAACATCCCAAAGGCAAAGGTAGGCAGTATCAAGAAAGAGCAAATCTCCTAACACTGGTCAAGCAAGAAGTCAAACTTGACTTGAAAGTTTTTTTTTAACGATCAGGCTGATTTCCTTGCAGTTTTGAACTTTAACAAGGAGAGCCACACATATTGAATTCCTGCCTAACACCTGCAAGTTAAGCCTTGCAATAGGTCTCCCCAAATTATTAGATCTAGCCAGGCAAAATGAAATTTTGCAGAATTGAGCTAGGATGGTCTTGTGTTGAGCGTCTTAATTTTTATACTTGGTGGCAGGTGGATCCAATTTTTGAATATAACTCTGTTCACCTCACCGTCGCAGGAACCTTCACCCACCATTGTGGGTAACTCTTGATCTAGGGTTCAGGCTTTTAAATTTAACTTTCATGGATGGAAACGTGTGTCAGGAACCCAAGCTGAGAGCAGTCACACCTGATGAAGTCCACTTTATCAATCCACCCCCTAGATGACACATCTGAAAGTAATACTACCATGTCATGGGCAGGTCCCTTTGACAATACCTGAAAGGCAATCCACCTGATCCAACTAGAATGGCAAGTGACAGGCTGAATCAAAACACTCTTTCAAAGCAGAACAATGAATGCTAAGAACGTAACCAGCTGACTTAGCCAAGAGAGAATGTCCTTCCTGGATGCTGTTGGGTGTGCACTGAATGTAATAAAATGCCTGATCAAGATTATCCTGTTGCATTCATTTAACATAAACAATACTACCTAGATCTGACACAGCAGTGACACAATATTTCTATAAACTAAGCTGGGAGGGGGCATATCTCTTTATTGAAAGACTCGTTGCACAGAGTTCTTGATCACCCAGTTCCAAATTAAAAATAAACATATGATAGCAGTCTATTAAAATAAGAAGACTGGTAAAGAGCATATCTTATGGTAAGTGATTAGTATTTGTTCTCCAGTGAATGCTTTCATACATTTGGTTTCAGAAGCAGTAGTCCATTACTCTGGTACTTGCACATCCTGTCCTGAAGAATTTGGCCACTCATTTGTGCCAATGCTCTTTTGCAACATTTATTCGCTGCTCCTTGATTTCCCTAACTATAGCTATAGCTGTAGATATTCTGAAATGGAAAGAGGCAACAGAGTGTCTATGGTAGTGTGGAACCAAAGTGTAGTTTATTTAATGTTCCACATGAACATCCCAGGACTTGACAAGAGCTCCCAGATGTGCATTCATGGATAGTTAAAGATTTAGTTATGTCAACCAGACTTTATGAGTCAGGCATCATGCCAGCCCATGGTTTGTGCTAACCATAGTTGCAAACCTGCACCATGGTTTTGAGCTTTCAAACATACCACCGTCAACCATAGTTTAGAGCTGCATGGCTGCTTCTGTTTTTTCATCTGTCTAGCATTGAGCTTCAAAAGTCCAATAAATTTATTCTCATCTCCCTCTGAAGGTGGACCCGTGGCCATAATAACACTGCTTTGTCAGTGGTTTGTTAATTCAGGTGTAATGGCAAACCACAGCTTAAAGTGTGGCTTGCAAGCCAGCTTCAAACTGTGGTTTGATATCCTGGTTTGTCACAAACCATGTGTACTCAGACATAAACCCTACTGAGTTTATTGGCCTTATTCCAAGGTAAATGGGCACAGGACTGTAGTCTCAGTCAGATTAGGATTAATAGTGGTTATTATAGCTGAAGGTGTGACCACCAGAGATGTCAGAAATACAGGTTTGCCACCCCACATGGCCCCCACCCACTTCCTTCTCTTCTGCCTGTCTACAGCCTTGTTTCTCAGCTCTGTGAGGTCATCATGTCACCTCCATTACAGGTTGCTGCTAGGGAGGGTGAAGGAAACATGTGCTGTGATGTTATGTTATGGGGGTGGCATCTAATGTAGTGAGGAGACGGGATTAGCTATGGAGTTGCTATTTTTAACCGGTCTCCATTTGGCATCATGCATTGTTCTGCTCTGAACAGAAGATCCTAATAAGTGTTCCATAAAAAAATCTCCTATTCCACCATGAGAATACACGAATCAATACACCATATTATCTGCCAGTGTGCATGGACGAATCAACAGACAGGTAGACTGGCAGAATGATACAAACCTAAGTTTAGATAGAACTCTCAGTTTATGTGGAAATTTTCACAGCTTAGCTACCTGAGCCTTAAAAGGATATTTGACTAAATTAGATTGAAATGCAAACATAAATAGACCAGAAGGTAAAGGTAAAAGGACCCCTGACCATTAGGTCCAGTCGTGGCCGACTCTGGGGTTGTGGCGCTCATCTCGCTTTACTGGCTGAGGGAGCCGGCGTACAGCTTCTGGGTCATGTGGCCAGCATGACTAAGCCGCTTCTGGCGAACCAGAGCAGTGCACAGAAACGCTGTTTACCTTCCCACCGGAGCAGTACCTATTTATCTACTTGCACTTTGACGTGCTTTTGAACTGCTAAGTTGGCAGGAGCAGGGACCGAGCAACAGGAGCTCACCCCGTCACGGGGATTCGAACCGCTGACCTTCTGATCGGCAAGTCCTAGGCTCTGTGGTTTAGACCACAACGCCACCCGCATCCCATAGACCAGAAGGGTACATACTCCCAAATTATAAATTTCTCTCTTCTGTTTTCTCTTCAGCATTAGCTAGGAGCACACGTTTGCATCTAATTGAGAGGCTTAAAGTGGATTTAAGGCCTCGTGTGTGAAAATCTTCATCAGGGTCAGCCCAAGCAGAGACAAAGGTATGGACAGATAGTTTGAGAACTCAGATGGAGTGGCAAGACTGAAGCAATCTGCAGCATCTATAGGTTTAAGAGGAAGCCAATTGTTCCACTGTATCACCTGACCCCTGCTGAGCTGGCACCTGCAATACCACCTTTGGCCATCCATGGTGGTGGTGCTGAAGCATGCCTGAAAATAAGCCCCACAGCTAGACTTCCTAGTTCAAGACCTTTGATGACATTTCTTTTTTAAAATAAATTTTTATTATTTTCCTTATACAATACAAAACAGTAAATCACATAAATACTTTTAGCTCTGCTGAGCTTGCAACTCCCCTCCATTCCTTCATTGAGTATCCCTTATCTTCTTATATCACGTATTCTATTTTTTAAATCTTATATCTGCCATACATTGTAAGAGCTATTTCAATCCTGCCAGATATACACCATAAATTTACTCCAATTTTCTTGAAACTTCTGATCGTCCTGATCCCGAATTCTTCCCCTCAGTTTGGCTAACTCTGCATAACTCATCATTTTCGTCTGCCACTCCGCAATGGTGGGAACTTCTTGCAATTTCCAATTTTGGGCAAGCATATTTCTTGCTGCCGCTGTGGCGTACATAAAGAGTCTTTGGTCCACTTTCTTAATTTCCTTCCCCATCAAACCCAACAAAAAGGCTTCTGGTTTTTTGGGAAAGGTGTATTTGAATATTTTCTTGAGTTCATTGTAAATTAACTCACCAAAGTTCTTAGCTTTATCGTAAGTCCACCACATACGGTAAAAGTCTCCATCCGCCTCTTTGCATTTCCAACATTTTTTATCCTTCATCCTATACATTTTTGCCAGTTTTACTGTTGTTAAATGCCACCTATAAATCATTTTCATTAAGTTCTATTTTAATGACATTTCATTATCCTCCCTCTCAACCACTGGTTTGTGGACAGACAAGAAATTGCATGATAAGAATGGAATGAATGTATTTAAAATTATAATGCCTTGATATATAATGCTGATACAAGCATAGAGATACAGTGTCAGGCAAGACAACTAGATGAACTTTAATCCATTGATTTCCATGGGTCTATTCCAAGTTCAGCTTAGCTTACAATCATCAACTCACTTACCTGGTAGTAATCCCCAATGAATTCAACAGACGACCCAAAGTCATAGCCTACAAGAGGCTTGAAAGTGGAAGGAACAAGATTGCTTTCTTCGTGATTCAGGAAAGGGATAAATAACAAAGGAGTTGCCTTGAAAAAGAAAAACAATTAGGCAATGTTTCTTATACTCCATCCATATCTCATATTCACTCACAAACAATCCAAAAACAGTTTTGAACCTGAAAGCATGCCAGAAGCAAAAATTGCAAGGTACTTTCCCTTTGTAAACTGCTTTGAGGGTTGTTGTTTTTTAACAATCAAGTGACATATACATTTTTATAAATCTTATGAAAATAAGTTTTTTTTAAACTTTATTTTAAAAAGGGGTTCGTCTGGACAGAAGGATTTGGAATGATGGGCAATAGAACATTTAGACTCTCCAGGTTCTCAGACACCTTTAGAACAAAGGCTCGCCTGAAATTCTCCTCTTGCTTAAAGTTCTGACAAAACTAGATAGCCAAAGAAATGTAAGAGAATATTGTCCACCCAAGTGGCAAAGAGAGGTGCATTTTTTAAAAATTCTTTTTAAATCAATGAGTAGGTTGTTTTGCACAAGCTGAACAACAAAAGGTACGATGGGCTCATGCTTAAGTTTTGTAATTATAGTAATGATGTACACTGCAACTAGACTGAAATAATTCTTGTAATTACTTTGTTTATTGCTCCAGTTTCTGCATTGGAAGTCTGCTTACATCCCTAATTATGCTATGCAGACACATCCAATCATTTACGCTTGTTTTGACATGAAGCATTCAAAATGGTAAACAGAGGAGGTCCACATATTACTCATTCATTCCTGGGGATGGACGGGTTTCATTGTGGCTATTTCTCTTCACCGAAAGGACAGCAAAGCCTTGATCTTAGGTTTTCTGTATGTCCCCCTCACAGCCTCGGCTTTAATGTTTGTCATACAGAGGCTGTGTGGGGCAGTGGATGGAGTACGTACTGGTCTTGATCCAGGGAATTCCAATCCTGTCTCAAAAGGTAGGAATTAAGGCAAAACTACTCTGTCACGAATCTTACTCAGTGACCTTGGACCACTCAGTCACTGCTGCTAAGCCTAACCTACTTTGCAGAGCTGCCCCAAACATATAGGACACCCTGGATTCCTTGCAAGGGAATATAAATATAAATATAAATAAGATAATGTGGGTATTTGGATACAGATATCTGGGATTAGCAATCTCATTCTCTTCCTACTCATTTTTCAGAGTTTTCCCTCAACAGTTAATTACCATTCTGTTGACATAACACACACTCAGTCTTCAGTGGGATTTTTATTTTTTTTTGGTGGGGGAAAGGATTTATAAAGTTTTTGTAAAGATTTCTGTGCTCTTCTTCTTCTTCTTCTTCTTCTTCTTCTTCTTCTTCTTCTTCTTCTTCTTCTTCTTCTTCCACATATCTCTCTTTCCGAGCACAATTCAAAGTGTTGGTGCTGACCTTTAAAGCCCTAAACAGCCTCAGTCCAGTATATCTGAAGGAGCGTCTCCACCCCCATCGTTCTACCCGGACACTGAGGTCCAGCACCGAGGGCCTTCTGGCGATTCCCTTGCAGCGAGAAGTTAGGTTACAGGGAACCAGACAGAGGGCCTTCTCGGTAGTGGCGCCCGCCCTGTGGAACGCCCTCCCACCAGATGTCAAAGAGAACAACAACTACCAGACTTTTAGAAGACATCTGAAGGCAGCCCTGTTTAGGGAAGCTTTTAATGTTTGATGTATTACAGTATTTTAATATTTTTTTGGAAGCCGCCCAGAGTGGCTGCCCAGATGGGCAAGGTATAAATAATAAATTATTATTATTATTATTATTATTATTATTATTAATATTATTATTACATGGGTAGTGCTGTTTCGGCCACACAAGCAGCAATCCTTCCAACTTGCATATCTGAAATTAAGGGAATCATGGGACGGATATAATAAAACAGAAGTACACAGGGAATCAATTTAGAGTGAAGCTGGTTTGGGGAGAAGCCTTAAGTCAGTTCACAATGATTCACAAACATCTGGTAGCAAAATCCATCAGAATATTGCTATTTCCCCCCTCCCCCGAGGTTTAAAGCAGGATAGCATTATTTCTGTGAGGAACAGCACTCATTCGGATGGAACCTGGCTTTTTACGTTATGTACACTTCCTTGAGCATTTATGATAAACCTTTAAATTGTATGCATCTCATTCTCTTCTATTATCTGAAACAGAAGAGAGGTGGAGGTCCTTCAAATTACTTTTATGCAGAAAAAGAACCTGAGGACTGAAAAGAGACCACAAATACACACACACACACACACACACACACACACACAATTATGGTGTGAACTGTCTTGCCTTGCAAAGCACCAAGGGTCTGTTTCTCCCCCACTCTGATAGTAGGAATAGATAGCCTGAGGCTCTCCATTTTACGTGAATGAATGTAGAGGAACACAGCAAATATAGCTGCTTCTCTGCATTCAGCTCCCATTCAGACACACCATCCTTTACCTCCCTGAAAGGACTTTCACAGCCACTAGCCACTGAATCTATAGCTTCCTTGCAAGTGCAGATTCCAGGGAAGATTTTGTTCAAGAATGAGAGGGATGCAGTGGAAGAAAGGATTCTGTGGAGGGCAAGATGAAGAATTCATTCTCCAATAAAACTGCACATTCCAAGCAAATCTATCACTGCGTAGACAAGTTAGAACGGACTGAGAGTACGTATAAGACATTTATGTCACGGCCTTGATTTTTTTAAAAAACTATCAGTGACTGTTTTGGTCAGCAATACTACAAAAATGTATTGTTGTCAGATGGTGCGCAGAATCGTGGCACCAAAGGTTAGTTGTGTGCGCCAACTTGTGATTGTGGGTAAATGAAAAGATGAAAAGAGTAGCCCTATTTGGCTGTTTGGCCTCCTCATGTGCAAACAAACTTGCAAGGGGGAAATCAGGGTGTGCTGCTAAGCCCCACGTCCTTTGCTGTGACACCTTTCTTTTATTTACAGAAGTATTTATGTACAATCATATAAAATATTAGGGTGGCTGCATACACGACAATATGTATGCAACAAATACATCATTAAAAACACCCTCTTCTCCCTGAACTCAGTAAGAGCCAGGGCATTTCACAAGGTGTGGCTGTGCATCTTTTCTGCTCCAGGGGCAGGGAAGATGGGCAGCAATGTTGCGTGCCAGAATGCCTCCCTCTCAATGGCAAGGTGGGGGACTGTTCTAGTGGTAGCACGAGCAGAATGCCACCTCTTACGCTGCTGCCACCTGAGGCAGGTGCTTTATCCCACCCCACCAGTGCCCTGGCTCTGCCTGCTCACATAGAAAGGTCTTACACCAGTAGGTCAAAAGAGAGGATAGCTGTTGAATCTCTGCTGGAAGAACAGGCAGCATGAGACCGGCCACAGTAAATGCTGGATTCTTTGTGGATATGAATCAGACCCCTGTAACATGTGGGACAATGAGCAGCACTCCACTGGATAACCATCACACTAACTACCGTATTTTTTTTACTCTATAAGATGCACCCGACCATAAGACACACATAGTTTTTAGAGGAGGGAAACAGGAAAGCAATGCAAAGCCTCTTGAGCGAAGAGGCAGGAGCGCTCTGGCTGCACTCAAGAGGCTTTGCGTGGCTATCGCTGAAGCCAGAAGAGCAAGAGGGATCGGTGCGCACCAATCCCTCTTGCTCACCTGACTTCAGCGATAGCTGCACAGCCTGCATTCACTCCATAAGACGCACACACATTTCCCTTACTTTTTAGGACGGGAAAAGTGCGTCTTATAGAGCAAAAAATACGGTAAGTCTTCTGTGAATTTAAGAATGAAGACCTGAAGCAGGAAGCCTCTTCTCGTTGATTTAGACCCCTAACTTCTAAATGCACACCACCCTCGGACTTACGGAGGGCTCCAAACTGGATAGAGAAGATGTGTCAGAGTGGGTGGGGCTTTGGCAAAGCTGATGAGTTCAAGGGGGTGGGGTTTGTTTATACATCAGGACGATGAATGCCTAAAAAAGGCTAGTGTCAGAAATTGCTGGATGCTAAGATATGGTTTCGAATATTCAGGGTAAACAGGTTTCTGCAACCTGCGCAGTCCTAGTCCAGTCACTCCCATCAGTTAAACCTACACACACTTATTTCATTCATTTCATGTTTATCCTGTTCTTCACTCATGGGACTCAAGAGAGTACACATAGGTCTCTCTCTCACCGCATTTTACTCTCACAACAACCTTGCAAGGTAGGCTAGGCTCTGAGATGGTGGTAAAGGTAAAGGGAACCCTGACCGTTAGGTCCAGTCGTGGCCGACTGGCGTTGCAGCGCTCATCTCACTTTATTGGCCAAGGGAGCCGGTGTACACCTTCTGGGTCATGTGGTCAGCATGACTAAGCCGCTTCTGGTGAACCAGAGCAGCACATGGAAACGCCATTTACCTTCCCGCCAGATCGGTACTTATTTATCTACTTGCACTCTGACATTCTTTCGAACTGCTAGGTTGGCAGGAGATGGTGACAGGCCCCAAATCACCCAGCCAGACTCACAGCGGGGTGGAAATTTGAACACGGCGGTCCGTGGTCCTAGTGCGACTGCTACATCACAGTGATTTTCACCTCCTGACAGGTGTATCTACACAGAGTGAAATACACATCTGACAGTCACCTTCAGCGGCATTATCTACCATTCCCAGTTTGGTGTCATAGGCAAATCTGATGTGCATCGCTTCAATTCCTTCATCCAAGTCTCTCAAAGAATCCTGGGTACTGCAGTTTGCTAAAAGTTGCTGGAAACTGTAACTCTGTGAAGGGAATTCATTGAGCAGGGAAATGTAACATCAGTGCACCCAGAGGGAGTTGTATCCAACCAGGTCATACTCAGAGTAGACACACTGGCTTATTATATGGAACTCCCTCCCATCAGATGTCAAGGAAATAAACAACTATCTGATTTTAGAAGACATCTGAAGGCAGCCCTGTTTAGGGAAGTTTTTAATGACTGTTTTAATGTATTTTTAATATTTTGTTGGAAGCTGCCCAGACTGAGGATACCCAGCCAGATGGGTGTGGTATAAATAAATTATTATTATTACATTATTATTATTATTATTATTATTATTATTATTATTATTATTATTATTATAGTTTGTTTCTATTAATGGGTCTATTCCGAGTACCACTTAGTTGGACCAACCCATAACTTTCAGGAATTGCTGCTGGTGTTATAAACATATTTGAATGGCAAATATATGCTCTCAGGCACTAGTATTTTAAGAGCGATGCCTCTGGATTCCACAAGAGTGGTTAGCAATGCTATTCCCATATGCATAAAAGAGGCACCAGCTAGGAAATGGATATAAAAATATAAATGTTTTTAATAAGAAACCTGTCCATGGAACATGGATGAATATTTCCAATTACCTGTGGAGAAACAGATGTATTTCCCCTTCCTGTCTTGACGCTGCCCAGAATATATAAATGACATCCCGCTACCAGAAGAGGTACAAAATGAATAGCAGAAATAAACAAATAGGCAAGCACTGGGGAGGTTGAGCAGAGAACTGGATTTGGACATTTTTCAGGTCCAAGATTCATGCCCTGGTGGAAATTCAATATTTTGCAGCCCAGGAGGACCGATCGTTTTAAAAACCTATCTTTCTTCTAGGCATGCCATTGTTTTGCTGCAAATTGTCCTGCGTTGTACCATTACGCTTCAGCCAAAATTATATAGTCATGAGCAAAAACATTCCACCAGGGATCTTTGCTTTAAAAACAAACAAACAAACAAACCCAAAACAAAGTTCTACAACTTATGCTGAAATTGTGTGTGTGTACAATTGGATAGATATGTTTTGGGCACAAAGCAATTGTTCCCATAGTTTGGAAAACCAGTGGTTTCTAATTCCCTGATGGATAGATTCTGCCCAGACACACACACACACACACAATTTCCTTTCTCAGTTTTAAAACTGAGTGCTTGAGCTAGCAAATAAATTACAGTGGTACCTCAGGTTACATACGCTTCAGGTTACAGACTCCGCTAACCCAGAAATAGTACCTCAGGATGAGAACAGAAATCGTGTTCCAGCGGCACAGCGGCAGCAGGAGGCCCCATTACTTAAAGTGGTGCTTCAGGTCAAGAACCGTTTCAGGTTAAGAACGGACCTCCAGAACGAATTAAGTTCTTAACCCGAGGTACCACCGTATAGGCAAGTTTCTACTTCCAAAACCTGAAGCCTTGTTGCTGTGTCTATTTGGACAATCTGTTTAAAAAAGAAAAGGAAAAAGAAAAAGAAAAAGAAAAAGAAAATCCAGTACTTTGTGAACAATTTGTCCATCTCAGCCCCTCTTTTAATTGCAAAGTATTGGAAGAAAACAAGTCTACCTGAAAGGGATAAATGGAGTAAAAGTGTCTGTCAAACTTTGGTAATGGTGAAATGACTCACTATAATAGACTCTGGGAAAACAGACTGTCTGCACTTGTGGATACCTTTTGCACTTGAACAGAATTAAAATGTCTGAAGGAGTATGTGTGATTCCTTTTCTTTCTTTTCTTTTATAAAAAGTGTGCACCTGGGCATGGCAGCATGCATTAAGGGGGGGGGGGGGAGAGGCTACTCCCTTAATCTTCACAGTTGAAATTTTCTAGAGATTTGCCAAAATTATCAAGGTGTGTCTGTTTAGAGAGTAAGGTTACAATCCAGCATGCTTAAGGTGATTAAAACAATTAAGCTGAAGCACACCTTTTACTGATTGCCGCCTTCCCCAATTATAGCAAAAAGCATTAGTAATGAGTACAAAAAAGAACTTCTAATGATACGTGGATTTTCAGCAGAGTTCTTGTACAAGTGCCATAATGTTTTAGAATTATGCAGGATGCCACAAAGAACTTTATATCCCGGACTTACAGGCAAGCGTGAATAAATGCCCTTATTAACTGCACAGGGTGCTTTGTTACTTAAAAAAATAAATCTTTGCTATTACTTGAACGTGTATGTGTGTGAAAACGCTTGTCACTTGAAGGCTCACGCAGTAGAAATAAAAAGCAGGCATCCACAAATAAATTTTGCATTATGTTAATTTGAGCGTGAAAGTTGCACATTTTCCTGACTCAAGTGTTTCCTCTTCTCGTCTGTGCAACAAACATCTGAGGAAAACAAAATATCCTGATAGGATAGAGTTGTGTGTATGTGTTGCTTTCTAAACTGATGAAAAGAACCATAGTGAGATGATCACTTCAGTGTTGCAGTAGCACATGAGAGAAATGAAAAGAAATGAAAACATACCGCATTTTCCCGGGTATAAGACGAGGTTATTTTATTTTTAAAATGGGGGTCGTCTTGTACACGGATAGTGGAGAGGTGGGACAGGCGATTGGTGGCTGCCGTTAGCAGGAGATTGTCAGCAGCGTTTTTGCGGGTGATTGGTGGGTGCGGCAAGGTCCGCTGGCTGCTGTGCAATTGGTTGGACTATTGGTGCTTGCTTTTGGCGGGCGAGCAGACGATTGGTGGCTTCGTCGATGTGTGTGCATTTGGCTGTGGGTTTCCTGCAATCTCCCCCATAAAAAGCTTAACAATCCGGGCAATCTCCTCCCCCCCTTTTTCCATCTGGAGTCCCAAAAAAGAGGGGGCGTCTTATACACGGGGGGCATGTTATACGGTAACTTAAACAAAATGTGTAAGCATCAGGGGAATGGGGTTCCTTGTTAGTAACATGTCACAGTCCAAGACATGTCCCTAGTGCTTGCTACACAATACAGTCGTACCTTGGAAGTCAAACAGAATCTGTTCGGGAAGTCCGTTCGACTTCCAAAATGTTCAGAAACCAAACCATGGCTTCTGATTGGCTGCAAGAAACTCTTGCAGCCAATCAGAAGCCACTGAAGCTCCGTCAGACTTTTGGCTTCCAAAAGAACATTCGCAAACTGGAACAATCACTTCCGGGTTTGTGGTGTTTGGGAACCAAAACGTCTGTGTTCCAGGGCTTTTGGAATCCAAGGTATGACTGTTCTTAGAAAGCTTACAGAGGATGGCTCAAAAACATTTGGAAGGCTTCTTCTCTGCATATAAGTCCCCAGTGTGTGGACAGAGTGGGGGCAAGTCCAGCAGAGAATGCAGTGGCTTGTTGTTGTTGTTTACATTTGTATACAGTACCGCCCTATACCTGCAGGTCTCAGGACAGGATGTGCGTATATTCAATATGCAGATTTAATGTGTCTGGCTTTTTAAAGTAGCCCTGGAGTGGGAGGTGATCTGGACTTTGTGGGGCGGGCAGCTAATCCTTCCCTTGCACTTCAGTCCCAGTGAAATCACCCACCAAGCTTTGGTCTGTAGGAGGGGAGCTGTCAATGGTGTCAATAGCAGCTTCTCATTCAGATCAAAGAGCAGCTTGGGTGGAATGTTTTCCATTGGGGCTGTGGTACATGAGGAAAGGATTAACACTCCTGAACTGTTGTTCCCCAGCTGATGCTATCCTCAGTGGATGCTACTCAAGAATCCTCCAGACACAATAAATATGCTTGTACATGAGGTGTAATGTGTAGCTCGGCCCTTATTTGCCTCAGGAGATGTTAAGTCAAAGATACTTTTGAGTTTCTCTTAAAAAGAAGTTGTGTGCCTTTTTCTGGTATTGTTGTTTTTGCTGTTATTTCAACATTTTCTAATGCTAAGTTGTAAGGGGATCTGAGACATGTATAGTCGTCACTAGCATGTCATGTTCTGACAGTTACTTTGAGGCAAAATGCCTCATGACAACAGTATCACGGGCAAAAATTAACGGGGCATTGGCTTAAGAGTTGATACACTCACTTAAACTCCTTAGTTTTGTCCAAATAGCTTTCATTTAAGAAAATATTTCCCCTCCCTCACCTAATTCTACTTAAGCTCTCATGAGGTGTTTCAGTCTCTGCCGTCTCCCTATACAGACGCAGGATCGACATATTCACACTAGCCGAGACCTATGACTGCACATTCACTTTGGGTTACCACAGCAACTTGTCGGAAATAAAGTTCTTTCTTCTTTTTGTTTTGCTTCCTCCCTTGAAGAGCGCGAGAGGGACCACCATGTATAGGAACAAGAGAGATTACAAAAGCTTCCCTGGAACAAAAAGAACCATGTTATGTTGTTCTTACGCCACAAAGGGTCACATCAATCCCTCTTCTTGAAATACACTGAATATTCCCCAAAGCTAATAACTCATACAGAAGAGAAGTCTCGTCTGTCAGGGATGTGCAAAAGCCTTTGCCACAAGCCACTCTGAGAAGTGGGTGGGCCTCTGCCACATACTTCAGTTTGTTGGAATGAATGTCGTCACAAACCATAGGTAGCACTAATCATCACTTGCAAACCTGCCTCAAACCAAGGTTGCTTATTTTGGCTTATAGCTAAGCTGATCACAACTCATGGCTTGCCTATTTGGACATAACACCTAACTGTGGTTATGTTTCTATAATGATGGCCTGTCATTACATCTGAACAGAGCCAATGTCAGCTTGGGCAACTGAATTTGCTGTTGACTTTGGCTTACTTCTATATCTACCAACCATAGCTTGGTTTTAACTAGGGTTGCACCATAATACTGATTTCCCAGACAGCAATAAAAAAACCTACATTATATAGCACATTTCATGAATTTTATTTATGACAGATGGATTCTTCCAGGGCACTCATGGTGACTGTCATCCTAGTCTGGGGTAATGATTAGAATCCTGTGAAATAGTGTAAGTTGAGAAATAGTGGATTGCTCAGTGAGTTTCTTGGCTGGATAGAGATTGGATCTCACTATAGGACCCGGGTCTGAAACTCCATTACAACATATTGGCTCTTGAAGAACATGTTTGATGCTGTATTGTGTTTTTAATATTCGGTTGGAAGCCGCCCAGAGTGGTTGGGTAAACCCAGCTAGATGGGTGGGGTATAAATAATATAACATCATATACGTGATCTCTGCAATCCTTACAACATTCCTGTATGGTATACTGGCATTATCACACTCATGTTGGGGGAGTAGGGGAATATGAGGCTGATGAATTCTGTGGTGTGGTTAGGTAGCTTTAGACTTTGGCTGCAATGGTCTTGCACTGTTTGGACTGGTGATTGGTGGTGCCCGTTAGGGTTGGTGGGGCAGAAGATAAGGAGGTCAAAGGTAGATAAAGTCAGAGCCAATGATGGGCAGAGCCAACTAATTCTAGTTTTGCCCCATCCTTCACCCTACTGAGTTTATATAAGAGCAACACTGAGACTGAGGAAGAGGAGCAAGCTGAAAGCCAATGCTACCTTCTGGACTTATAAGAAGCGAGATAGAGGAAGGCTAGCTGGGGACCAACTAAAGTCAATGGGGCAGTGACCCCATTCACCCTAACAGTCCAGTCCCCGCTGCTTTGAATGGAACATGTATTACTGCACTTATTTCAAAATTTGGCAGGCCAGTTCTGTTTTTTTTTTTAAAGTAATATTTATTAAAGTTTCAAAAAATTACAAAAGTAAGGGGGGAAAAAATAAAACAAAAAATTTCAAAAAACTGAAAAATAAAAACAATTAAAAGCAAATCAATTTTTTTCATAACTTATCTTTCATTTACTTGTTTCCTTGACCTCCTCACACCTCCTTTTTTTTGTATTCTAGTTCAGTTAGTTAATTCAGCAAATCCTTTCCATCTTTGTTTTTATCTTATTCATTTATCTTAATATATTGTAACTTTACATTCTCACCTGTTGACAACCCATTTTTACATACTCCTTTATAACATTACTTCTAAAACCACATAACTTCATTCCAGCATCCTTCTAACATTCCTTAATTTTACAATGTTTCTGTAGATAGTCTTTAAATTTCTTCCAACCTTGGCAAGCCAGTTCTGCCTCCTTGGGGTGGGTTCATGTTCATTCTGCTGAATAGGGCCTGGACCTGTAACCCAAAATTCCTTTTCCGGTGGCATGAATGGATGGAAAAGCAGCTTGTCTAAGAGCACAGTTACACATGATGGTGGCGGACCAATGTCTTCATAAAGAGGCAGCCACCTCTACAGCAACGAAGCAACTAAATTTGAGTGTCCAAACATGCTGAACTGTTTATACAGTTAGCTACTTTATAATGGCAAGAGGTCTGTTTTCAAGCAAAGAAATAAATGAAAACGTTAAAGCAGCAGCAAGAGAACACTGTTCTTCTCCCTCTCACACCCACTCCTCAAGGTGTTTTCTCCCTTTCAGACTAATTTCCCACCCAGTGAATTTGTGCCGGACTTTGTGCAGCTCAGACTGTTAGCCATTCTGCAACGCCACGTGGGCAATGAATGCATATAATCAAGTATACACAGAGTGAAACAGACACGAATAATTCATTTCATGTGATGATGTCTTGTGTACATGGTTCCCTCCCTCTAATAAATATGTGATCTGTGCAGGTAACTTGGCATACGTGAATTGATCCAATGAGTTCCAGCTGGATCCAAGTTTATTCAGAAGTAATTCCTAATTAATTCCATGGAATCTATACCCACATGTATGTCATTTCCAACAAAATGGTGGTGGCCAACATTTGCAGGGAAACTGCTTGGGCAAGTGTAGTGTAACACAGAAACCACAATCAAACATGTCCACAGCTCTCTCCTTACAATGCACAGTGTCAGTGCAAACTGACTTAGAGGCACCATAGAAAATAGTTTCTGCTCCTAGAAGCACCATTCAACAGGGTTTACTTTGCTAGATTCTGGAACATTATATGGCACTTCAAATAAATTCAGAAACAGCTGCAGTGTTTTTGTTTTTTAAGTGTGTGAAAAGGGATTTGATTTTTTTCTGACTCATCTGCTTTGCGACAGTCAATCTTCAGAAATCCATTCTGTTTGTCTGAAAACTGCTTCGTAGTGACATAATTACTCAAGAGTTATGTAATTTGCAAAGAAACACCAGTGCTTTTGTAACTTCACAGTGCATTAAAAAGCCAAGCGGCGATGTGATGTGCAGCGTGTTTTACGGCTAAAAGTGATATAATTCTATCCAGATGCAACAATTTGGTTGCGCAGAGGGATTGCTTATACAAACCTAGAATTAAAACCAAGGGCCACAATTCACCACCCATTGAAATAAAATGCAAAACTTCCTTTGAATGCGAGGGGTATAAATTGCTGCTATGATGTCGCTATAATTGGGTGGCTTTTTTGTTTGTTGGGAGAATTTTAACTCCTCATTCTTTCAGACAAAAGGGTGGAGGCAAGAAACCCAACAAAATATATTGTTTCACCACAGAGGGTTGTATTCAATGTAACAGTAAGACTAAGGTCCACCAGCACAAGGATTTTCTCTTGCACGACAGAGACTTCTCTTCCTCTCCTTCCTGCTGCACCCTCTAAATCTGTTCTGGGTTTTCCCCCAACCCCCCAGAGCAGATTTGGCAATGGCACAACGTACACATTTGGAGGGGGGGGTGAGGAGAAGGTGGAAACCTCTTTGTGCTACCCAAAGGTTTGTTGAATGCAGCAGTATTTTATAACAAAGTACAGGATGTGTACGGGACGCGGGTGGCGCTGTGGGTTAAACCATAGAGCCTAGGACTTGCCGATCAGAAGGCTGGCAGTTCGAATCCCCGCAGCGGGGTGACCTCCCGTTGCTCAGTCCCTGCTCTTGCCAACCTAGCAGTTCAAAAACACATCAAAGTGCAAGTAGATAAATAGGTAACGCTCTAGCGGGAAGGTAAACGGCATTTCCGTGCACTGCTCTGGTTCGCCAGAAGCGGCTTAGTCATGCTGGCCACATGACCTGGAAGCTGTACACCGGCTCCCTCGGCCAATAAAGCGAGATGAGCACCGCAACCCCAGAGTCGGCCACGATTGGACCTAATGGTCAGGGGTCCCTTTACCTTTACCTACAGGATGTGTATGCATTTTGGATAACCTAGTGTGAACACAGATTAAAAAACCAGCTCTGGAAATGCAGTGAGTGTTGATGTGAGTAAGAATACAGCCTAAGTATGGCGTCATGTCCAGCAAAAACACACCACTTCCTTCCCACCCACCCTCTTCCAAGGCGAAACTGTCTCACTTCTCTTTTTCCTCCCACTTTTTGGACGTATTATAACTGTTCTCAATATATAACCTTTCTGTTGCTCCTTCAGCACTGTCCTCACCCCAGGCTTTTCACACCATGCCCTCATCCAGCCAACCTTCCCTCGAGAGGGTGACTCTTTGCAGCCATTGCCTCCCACATCACTTTTTCCACAACACAAATATTCCTACTTTGCCTCTATCTGAAACTATGTGCGGAGGGGTGGTGGTGGGGTGGGGTGGCAGACAGCTGCACTTAATGAGACAGCTCCCTTAGGCCCCTTTGCCTGAGGCGGAGGTGGGGAAGCTTTCACTCCCTTGATTAATCATGTCTTTGGGGGGTCAACGGGAGGCAAGGAGGAGGAAATGTATCATCCCTCCTCAGCCTGTCTGTGAAATCATGCAGATTTCTCCTCAAGGCTGCACTCCTGTGAACATGCAGCAGCAGCAGACAGCAGTAGAGGCTTCTCTGCCGAGTACTGAGAGCTGCACACCTGTACTGTTCACATATTTCAATTGCAGGTGGGTGCTGGTTTTTATTTTATTTTTTGATGCTTCAAGCCAAGCTTCTTATTTAGTGAAAGCCCTGTGGGGCTCTCCTCGAGTTCTTGTTTCTGTTTTCTGTCATGCATAGGAGCCAAATCCTGGAGGCCGAGGTCATTCAAATGGTGTGCGCCATGTCATGTGATCAGTTATATGGGGCGGGGCTTCCCTGCTGCCCCAGTTATGTTATTCAAGTTGGCTCCCCTGCTATCATGCAAGGAGCTGTACCTCAGTGAGGAACAGGGGAAAGGATGAATGAACCCATTTATGTAATTCAAGGCCTATCCAAGACATTTTAGAGGAAAATTTAGAAGGACATTTACAGGAATATTCAATTGACCTAATTGATATGGGCCAAGATGGGGCAGTTTGTGTTCATTTCATTAAGCCACATGCTCGGCTACATTCGGAAACTTCAGCTGGTACAGAATTCAGTGGCCTTGTTGCTCACCGGAGCAGGACGGTTTGAGCATTTTACACCGATCCTGGTCAGACTGCACTGGCTACCCATTAGTTCCTGCCAAGTGCTGGTTTTGACCTATAAAGCCTTAAATGGCATAGGACCACAACACCTCAAGGACCGCCTCTTTCCATATGAACCTACCCAGACCCTGAGATCATCTTCTGAGGCCCGTCTTTGTGTGCCCCCTCCTCAAGAGGTCCAGAGGCTGGCAACATGAGAACTGGCCTTCTCTGCAGTGGCCCCCTGTCTGTGGAATGCTCTCCCCAGGGAAGTTTGCCTGGCGCCTTCATTATACACCTTTAGGCACCAGGCAAAAATGTTACTTTTTAACCAGGCCTTTGGCTGATCCAACTGACATCCTATGACCTTTTAAAATGTGTTTTTCTGGGGGGGGCTATTGGGTTGTTGTTTTTATTTTTATTAGGTATTTTGTGGTTTTATATGTTGATTTTATTCTGTGAACCACCCTGAGGCCCCCGGGTATAGGGCGGTATATAAATTCAATAAATCATCATCATCATCATCATCCTGGATTCTGGCCCCTGGGTTAAATCCATTGACTGCCACATTGCCCTTAATGGCAACTTCAGGCCCACCACCTATAATGGCCTGCCTCTGCTGCTGTGGCCCTCATGGACACATGGTTCAGAGCTAGGAATTATGTGCTCCTCCTCCTCCTCCTCCTCTAGGGACGTGGGTGGTGCTGTGGGTTAAACCACAGAGCCTAGGACTTGCTGATCAGAAGGTTGGTGGTTCGAATCCCCGTGATGGGGTGAGCTCCCGTTGCTCCTGCCAACCTAGCAGTTAGAAAGCATGTCAGAGTGCAAGTAGATAAATAGGTACCGCTCTGGCGGGAAGGTAAACGGCATTTTCGTGCGCTGCTCTGGTTCGCCAGAAGCGGCTTAGTCATACTGGCCACATGACCTGGAAGCTATACGCCGGCTCCCTCGGCCAATAAAGCAAGATGAGCAACCCCAGAGTCGGCCACAACTGGACCTAACGGTCAGGAGTCCCTTTACCTTTACCTTCTCCTCTGCTGAAGCTCTACTCCAGCAAAGGAAGACAAAGACTTCGTTGGCATAAGAGTGCAAAAGCGTTAAGAGCATTTAAATGTGCGCTTGTGGAAACTGATGGAATAAAATGTTGACCGAATAGGGCAAGCCCCACATCAGCCCCCACCCGTGTCCCCAGGGCAGCCACTAGGACCCCACCATTCAGGCAGAGTGCCTTTTACAGCTTGCTTCCTAGCAAGGTGTGGCTGCCTGGGTCTAGCAGGAGTACTGTGGGAAATATGAACGGTGACTGGACCCAGCTGTCCAAATAAAACCCACCGTGACTGGGATCCGCGGGTGGACGCGGGATCCACCGCCAGCGGGCGCTTTGGAATGAGGTCCTCAAACCTACAGCAAGCTCTGTAACATGACTTCTATTATGCAGCTTTTTAAAACCATCGGAGACGCCTTTTGTGTGCGGCTGCTGTTTTGTTTTCAGGCCCCCGCTGCTGGAAAGGATTGTCGTAGGAAGTGCTGGAAGAGTATCTCTCTTTTTTCCCTTGCTCTCTGGACAGATCTGCCCCGCCCTTTCCAGCTGTTGCGAAGGCGGAGAGAGAGAGAGAGAGGAGTTTGGACTCTCTCTCTCTTTCCGGAACAGCCCCGAGTAGGGTAAGGCGAGCGCGCAAAGCTGCGCCACGCTCGGCTTTTTCGACGCCCGTCCATACTCCGGACTGGGTGGAAACAAACGCGCGCGTGGAAGCTGCAAACTCGCCGCTTGTTCGACGGGCAAACCCGCTCTGCTCCGGAGAGGGAAAACAATCTCTGAACTTATCTTCGCCAAAACCAGCTGCGGTTTGTTTGCAAGGAAAACCTCTTGGGGGGAAATGAACCCTCCTCTTTGGCATCGTATTCTCCCCCAGGACTAGAAACTTAGGGATGGCCGCGATGGAGGAAAACGCAAGCAAGGAATGCGCTCCTTCTCGTCGCTGTTTCCGATCCCACCCGCCCTTCATTAACCTGTCTCCGTTTCTCAGTTACGTTAAATAATAATAATAATACGCCACTGTTTTCTACCGATGTCCGACTAATAGCTGATTCACGCAGCGGCCGCAGGAAGGGACTCTCGGGGAGTGGGCTGCCTGTCTCCCACTTTCCTTCCACGTGTTGCATTGGGGCAATCGGAAGCCACCTTTGGCGCGCCCAGCCAACCGCCCTTTCGCGTGCGTGTTTTGCAACAAGCTCTTTGCCCTGCCAGCGAAGTATTTCGGATTCTTCGGAAGCTCAGATTGCAAAAAAAAGGAGAGAGAAAAAGGGAAGAGTTTTTAACGCGCGCGCACAGCACGTCCTAAGGCGCTCCTCCGTGGCGTTGCTTGGGCCGTCGTCGGATCCTCGCCTCTGGCTCAAGTAGTGTCCCCAAAGCGAAAGGAGGCCGGTTGGCTCGAGGGCAAGTCTCCGGGCGCGATCTCGCGCTGGTGGACACGCAGGGAGGCAAGTGGAAGCGAGGAGGAGCCGGAGGAGGAGGGCGGAGACCTCCCTCTTTCCCGGGCCAAGAGCGCAGAGGAGGCGCCGGGCCGCTTTACGCGCAGCTCCGAGGGGAGCGCGCCTGGCCGAAAGTGACGCCGCCTAGCCCTGCGATGGCGGGTTCCCGTCCTCTCCGCTGAATCGGCGCGCCTGGGAGGACGGAGGCGGTCCGCTCCCGTCCAGTCCCCGGCCGGCGGAGGGGTTATGCGCCTCGGGCAGCGGCGGGATGGCCTCGGCCGTGTTTGAGGGCACCTCTCTGGTGAACATGTTCGTGCGCGGCTGCTGGGTCAACGGCATCCGGAGGCTCATCATCAACCGGCGAGGCGACGAGGAGGAGTTCTTCGAGATCCGCACCGAGTGGTCGGACAGGAACGTGCTCTACTTGCACCGCAGCTACTCGGATCTGGGCCGCCTCTTCAAGCGCCTGCTCGACTCCTTCCCCGAGGATCGCCCCGAGCTGTCACAGTCCCCCTTGCTCCAAGGTTGGCACGGGTTTCCCCGCTCTCCCTCCCCCTCTTCTATCCCTCGCCCTCGTTTCGCTTTGCGCTTCTTGCCGCGTCTCCGTTAACTCGGAAGGGAGTTGAGCTAAAATCAGAGCGGAGCTTCCTTCCTCGGAATTGGGGAGACGTGGGGAGGGTCCTCTTCCTCTCGTTCCCCTTTCAGTCCTTTGCTGGTGTGTTTCACTACGAGCATGTGCAGAGTGCCTTTCTAGCTGCAGGGCAGGATTACAGCCAGGACTACGCCCTAGGTCCCGAGTTCGATTTTCCAGCAGGAACATAGGAAGGGGAATAAGGAAGAGAATGGAACGGGTGGGAATCCAATAGCCAGGCTTAACTGGAGGCGAGGGTCCTCGGGGCTTGGTTGCGAGGACTGCTTCGACTCCAAGACTTAAGTCCTGGGATGTATGGAATGCGTTGTACAGAGTGCCTCTGAGCATGTGCAAAAGTAACTGCTGATCATGAAATAAAAAAATTCCTTCCAGTAGCACCTTAGAGACCAACTAAGTTAGTTATTGGTATGAGCTTTCGTGTGCATGCACACTTCGTAACTGCTGGTAATGACGGTGTGAACCCAGATTGCGTACTGTCTTTGGCCCTTTAATCCTGTGGACTCTCATCATGCGTATAACACTAGGGGTGCGATTGCTAGAATTCACTCCTAAAACTGCTGTAGCTCTGATAGCTGCTGTATGAGGAACTGCATTTATTTGGACCTGTCTGCTCTGCTGGCACTTTGGCATGCCTTTATGACACTCCTGCCGAATAAGAGGCAGGCGAGGACACTGATTGGTAATTTTGTGCAGGAGTTTAGTGAGCAAACCCTCCCCCCTCCCCGCCATGTCAATCACCCACCTTGATTGCTGATAGCCTTTTCGACTCTCAGTGCTGATCTCTGGCCCTGTGTACGCTTGTGAGTGTTGGGTTGTGCTGATTCAGCAAATGGCATCAAACGTGTGCAAACAGTCTTTGGACATGCTGGTAAGTGAGTCAGGTACTAGCCTGAGATGAAGGTATCTTGCCCAGTGATCTGTGCCAGAGGCAGGAGGCTAATTTGTAGAGCATCTTATATCTTGGGAAGTGTAGGAAGGCTGATTGGTCCATTCTAGTCTAGTCTTTCAGATTTCTAAACCTTCCGGTCTTAAAAGACTCCAGGCAGGTGATTGGCTTGGCACCGATATTAAAAAGTATAGGTAGCATAGCAACCTAAGAAATGCCCCATTTCCACTCAGCATATCTTAGTTATCTCAGGTGGCCTAGTCTCAGAGTGGGGTCTATGGAGCATTGGCCCTTCACGTTCAGGGCTGAATGACTCTTCCAAATAATCAGGAAGGAACAGCCCCACAGGAAGTTGTGAGGCAGTTCTGACAAGTGACAATTATACAGAGTTATGCATTTCCTGACTGCAATCCAGAAGTAATAACTATGTTGGCAAGTTTTGCATTTGGTTTTGAAATGGCTCTCTCCTTGCAAATGTGTGGTAAATAATGGACAACAAACCCACGCACCCCTGATTTTGGATTGTATCGAATGCTATTCTTACCCAGAGTTGATCCACTGAATTTAATGAACATTAAACTTAGGCCCATGAATCTCAGTAGGTCTACTCTGAGTAAAGCTATCATACAGCTCAGTTAGTAGCGCATGAGACTCTTAATCTCAAGACTGTGGATTTGAAAATTCCTTCATTGCAGGGGGTTGGGCGAGATGACCCTTGTGGTCTTTTCCAACTCTATAATTCTATGATCTATGAACTAAGAACCCATCTTTTTAAATTGTACATTCATAATTTCTGCTCATGATTGTATTAGGATGGTTATATGGAGTCAATGTCGTTTGTGCCTGCAAAAGTTCTGGTGTGGACATACTGCTTCTTTTCCGAATGGTGCACGTTTTGTAGTGTCCTACTGAAATCTCGTAGCTTTGTTATACCACAAATGTTCCGGGGTGGGAGGGGAGGGCAGTTTGGCACCGATTTTGCTGTGCTAGTGTGCAAGAGTGGCCCTTCAGATGGCAGTCACACAGCAAAGGTGGGGATGAATCGCAGGGCAACTAATAAAACGGAATGATTTGTGAATGGGCTAATAAAAATCTAATGCATAATTATTGTGTCCACGACACGTTGCAGAACACACCTTCAAAACAAAACAAAAACAAAGGCAGTCAGGAGGGTCACCGTATCTGAGAGTCTAGCACAGCACTTTTAATTTGATGCCCAGTGTGGGCTTTCAACAAATTGCAGTATTTACAAACAAAAAAATTTGCATTTTTCATAAATGCAAAGATGGTTGATCAACACTTTCAATACATAAGCCACTTTTATCCTTGCAACAAATCTGTGAGGTGTCACTGTTGTGACACAGCACCTTGATCCTCTGCTAATGACATCCCAAATGCAACAGGGTTGCATTGTAAACTAAGGTGGCTTTCAGCAGCTTCATTAATTGTGATGAGGACTCTTTAAAGTGAAGGACAAAAGAAAACGAAGGAGAAAGGCAGGCTTAGGACTTAAGTGTTTGAATTATGGTTTTAGCCATTTTTGCCCAATATAACTGATGGCATATGCATGTAATTACTATCCATAATGAAGTATATCTCTCCCCCCCCCCAGTACAGTAGAAAAAGTGGTTTTACGGCAATCTTATAGCCAATCTATGCACATAATGAAAAGCACATAATAAACACTTACTGGCATTGTACCACTTTAGAATGCAAGAGAACAGAGCATAATACTAATACTACTACTAATAATAATACTAATACTAATAGTTTGTTTGCGCTCACCACGTTAAACAGCAGCAACTGAGTACGCAAAAAATTGGCACGCATGAAAAATGACACTAGCTTAGATTCCCTTTTGCTGACATTCTCACTTTTTATGCACTGGAAGTTTGGGATGTAGAAAAGGACTCCCATGTGTTTTATGAAATTCGCTCCCACTGCAAGCTTTCCTAGGCATGTGGGTTGTCTTTTTAGCATTGCTTTCTGTGATAAATAGCTGCTTGCCCTAACAGCAAACTCAGTAGTCCAAGGAGAATGTTTTGCTTTAGGTTTTTTTTAAAAAATGTTATTACTATTCTTGGCAATTGTTTTAGGGGAGTGAAAAAGGATAGGTGTGCCTTACATCTCAGTTTATGGCTGTGTGTGCATACCATACATTTAAAATACATTTTAAGCACATGTACCTCCCAAGAACCTGGGAGCTGTAGCTTATTAATGGTGCTGGGAATTGTAGCTCTGTGAAGTTCTACTCTAAAATGGTAGTGTGGTGTAGTGGTTAGAGTGTTGGACTAGGACCTGGTTGACCAGGGTTCAAATCCCCCCTGCCTTCAACCATGAAGCTCACTGGGTGACCTTGTGCCTCTCAGTCTAACCCATGGGTAGGCAAACTAAGGCCTGGGGACTGGATCAGGCCCAATCTCCTTCTAAATCCGGCCCGCTGACAGTCCGGGAATCAGCGTGTTTTTACATGAGTAGAATGTGTCCTTTTATTTAAAATGCATCTCTGGGTTATTTGTGGGCCCTGCCTGGTGTTTTTACATGAGTAGAATGTGTGCTTTTATTTAAAATGCATCTCTGGGTTATTGTGGGGTATAGGAATTCGTTCATCCCCCCAAAAATATATCCAGCCCCCCCACAAGGTCTGAGGGACAGTGGACCGGCCCCCGGCTGAAAATTTTTGCTGAACTCTGGTCTAGCCTGCCTCACAGGGTTGTTGTGGGAAGGGGAGAAGCATGAATTCCTTGGAGCAAAAGGTGGGGTAAAAGTGAAATAACTAAAAAGTTTTTCAGGAGAAGCAACAAGGGTCAGCTGGGGTGGGAAAATGCCGCAAAGTGAATGGGATTGCACCCACACTGCATCAAGCCATATATATTATATATGCATGTGCCAGCTGGATGTCAAGAAGAAACGCTACAAAGTCACGTGGAAACACTGGGCAGGCAGCAGGGGATCTGTTGTCATCGTTTGGCTCTGATTGCTGGGAAACTGAACTGGGCAATCAAACTCTATGTACACAGGCTGCACCTAGACGCTGCAGGAGACTCTGAGTACAATTGCAGGCAGGCAAGGGAAAGAGGGGCACAAAGAAAAGAGCCTGGATGGCCGCCTCTACTTCACCAAACTGCAAAACAGGGACTGATCTATTTGGACAGAGGAGCTCAGAGTCTGCTGAAGGTTTTATTGGATGCTGCAACTAGACTGGCAAAAGAAACGAAACTGGCAGTCTTACCCTGTGTGTCACCATCTTATAGAGAATTTCATATTTGTAGTAGTAGTAGTAGTAATAATAATAATAATAATAATAATAATAATAATAATAATAATAATAATAATAATAATAATAATTTATTTATACTCTGTCCATCTGGCTGGGTTCCCCCAGCCACTCTGGGCGGCTTCCAACAGAATATTAAAATACAGTAATACATCAAACATTAAAAGCTTCCCTAAACAGGGCTGCCTTCAGATGTCTTCTAAAAGTCTGGTAGTTGTTTTACTCTTTAACATCTGGTGGGAGGGTGTTCCACAGGGCGGGTGCCACTACCGAGAAGGCCCTCTGCCTGGCTCCCTGTAACTTGGCTTCTCGCAGCGAGGGAACCACCTGAATGCCCTCGGCACTGGACCTCAGTGTCTGGGCGGAACGATGGAGGTGGAGACACTCCTTCAGGTATACTGGACCAATATTTATGATGGCCATAAATATCCCATAAACAGTGTTTGAAATTGGCCGGGTGCATTTTGCATCTGTCTTTCGACCACTTGCGACCAAGTGAAGATGCCTCAGTGCCAGGGTGGCGTCTGACATCTCCTCCATCTTGGAGGTGCATGTCTGGGGATCCTTGGATCTGGACTGTTTCCACACACTAATACCCCACCCTGTAGAATCCTGTCTGTTATATTTTATATGCACAGTCAGAATGAATTTCTGGAACCAACATGCCTTTTTCTGAGCAGCCTGAGCAGGAGCAGTCATCCTTAAGAGAAAGAGGTTGGAATCGGCCAGTATGTATATGGACTGTCCCTGGATCATGGGACTCTTCTTCTTTAAGTTCTCAAAGCTCTGAACCTAGCTTAAGGTTGCCATCTGAACTAGCCAGATGTTCAACTGAGACTCAATCACAGTCAGTCCAGCATTCGAAGAAGAAGAGTTTGGATTTGATATCCCAATTTATCACTCCCCTTCAGGAGTCTCAAAGCGGCTAACAATCTCCTTTCCCTTCCTCCCCCCAAACACTCTGTGAGGTGAGTGGGGCTGAGAGACTTCAGAGAAATCTGACTAGCCCAAGGTCACCCAGCAGCTGCATGTGGAGGAGCGGAGACGCGAACCCGGTTCCCCAGATTATGAGACTACCGCTCTTAACTACTACACCACTCTGGCTCTTTAGAGCTGCCTTGCCCCCAAAGGGCAACTAGGCATTCCGTTTTGGCGACTGCAGCCTTGGTTTAAGGAGCCATTTGGCACCTAGCTGATATATCTGAGTTTCTAACACTGCCCATAAGCCTCTAGCAAAGCCTGCTGGGCAGCACTGTTTTGAGGCCAGGCTATGTATTTTTAGACACTTACCTGGAAACAACCCTGAGATGACTTTACACTCACATTCTAAGGCAGAGACGGGGCGCTTGTGCCCTTCCAGGTGTTGCTGGACTCCCATCAGCCGCAGTTAACATGGGCATTGGTCAGGGATTGATGGGAGTTGTGGTCCAGCAGCATTGAGAGTTCACCTCTGTGCAAATCCATTCGAGTTAATTCCATCAAAACTCGCAAGCATATGATCCCAGGCAGGCCGCGATCACTCTCAGCTCCCCATGTTCCTGGAAGTCACCTTGCGCCGAGGCCACTGGGTGCAGCAAAGAGCCTTGTGCCTTAAATAATCAATACAGTGGTACCTCGGGTTAAGAACTTAATTCGTTCTGGAGTCCGTTCTTAACCTGAAACTGTTCTTTACCTGAGGTACCACTTTAGCTAATGGGGCCTCCCGCTGCCATCACACGATTTCTGTTCTCATCCTGAAGCAAAGTTATTAACCTGAGGTACTATTTCTGGGTTAGCGGAGTCTGTAACCTGAAGCGTCTGCAACCCGAGGTACCACTGTATAGAGAAATCAAGGGGTGTACATGGAAGTATGAAGTGGCCGGCCCGGGTCACCAAGCCATAGGTGGCTGACCAGCCTACTGAGAAATTCTTCAGCCAGCCTTTCTGTTCCTTTTCAGCTCGTGGGCCATAGAAGCTGTGGCATGTTCTGTCAGTGCCAGGCTCCATTTCCTTCAGCTCACTTCCCCATCTTTCCCTAGGTCTTTAAGCTAGTCAAGTTTCTTCACACTCTGCCTCTAATGTCAAGTTTCTTCACTCTCTGCCTCTAATGGAATCCTCCCCTAACCACCGCTACTGCTCCCACCCCCTCAAGTATTTGGACTATTTCATTCTGCTCTGCTTCTGCCACTTCAATCTTCACTGCATTGTTTTTTGGGCTGTTGTTTCCTTTTGTGATCTTGGAAATGTGAAGTTGTTTCCACGTTGGTTTGTGCTTTGCTGGCAGCGGGAGGGAGGGAGGGAGGGAGGAATTTGGCTGAGACTCACTGTCCTGAAGCGCCCCCTGCAGACAGCTCTGGAGCACTGCTGCTGAAACCTGGAGACGAACCCAATCGGGTTTGTTTTTCTAAAATATTTTGCAAGCATTCTTGCTGTTCTGCCATTTGCACATCAGATTGTGGGTGTGTATTTGGTCTCCTTGGGGGGAAATGTCTTATTTTCTAGCTTCCCAGTGAATTGCATGTGACTTCATACCATGTACTACCATCGAATAGTGCCGTAGGTCTATTCATTTTGCTTGTAAAGACCCCAGATTCAATCTCCAGGTAGAGCTCAGAAAAGATTCCTGTCTGATATACCCAAGACAGCTGCTGCTGGTCAGTATGGATCTGTGTTTCTAATATTAGGAACAGAGAACAGACGAAGTGCCCGTTTATTTTGCGATTCCTGTTGATAAGGCGAAATGAGGAGTGTGTCGAGAGTTACAACAAACTTTAAAGAATACTTTGTGAGGTACCATCCATTTGCATAGCCCTTTGCTAGTAGCACGAAAAGCTATCTGTTCCTTGGGTTTATATAGCTTGTTTTGTATACTCTCCCAAATATTAATGAAAATTTGCAGGGCAAGAAGTTGTGTGGCTAACAGGCAAACATTCAAATCCTTATGGATTCATTTACAGCAAACTAATACGTTTGACGGGACATGGGTGGTGCTGTGGGTTAAAACACAGAGCCTAGGACTTGCTGATCAGAAGGTCGGTGGTTCGAATCCCTGCGATGGGGTGAGCTCCTGTTGCTCGGTCCCTGCTCCTGCCAACCTAGCAGTTTGAAAGCACGTCAAAGTGCAGGTAGATAAATAGGTACCACTCCAGCGGGAAGGTAAACAGCATTTCCGTGCGCTGCGCTGGTTCGCCAGAAGCGGCTTAGTCATGCTGGCCACATGACCTGGAAGCTGTACGCCGGCTCCCTCGGCCAGTAAAACGAGATGAGCGCTGCAACCCCAGAGTTGGTTACAACTGGACCTAATGGTCAGGCTTTACCTTTAATACGTTTGATATCTTTCCACAGGGTCACCACCCAAAACTTCACTAACACTGTGATACTGTGTACACAGTATCTCTTGTTAATATCTTTTAGTGGGCTAATTTATTGTACACTGCTTTTTCTTTTCTTTTCTTTTCTGCCTGGGAACATAAAACCTCTTGGGTGACTTTTACCTCCTGAGACTGACCCAGATGTATATCACTATTTAATATATGTGATTCAAACATGGTTATTATATACAGGGTGTTTCATGTTCCTTTCTTTCTTTGCTTGATCTTCAGCAATTGTTCACTTACAAAGATTTTGCATTTGGACAAAGGGCCCTTGGATAAAAAGAATTATGGGAAGTGCACTATTATTGCGAACTAGCAAAATGCTGCCCATTGTTATCAGTGGAAGAATATATGCAAACCAAGGGAGGACTTGCGTGTTGTGGAGACTTCAGAGAGGATACAGTTGAGCTTCATCTGCTGTGTATGATATTGCTTTACATGTACAGTGCAGATAAGGGTATATTCACTTAATGTGTGAAGGGGTTCAAATGTTTTGTTGCCGCTCTAATTCTGTGAAGGTGATGTTATTTGTTGGGGTGGGCAGAGTCAGAAACTCAGATATATAAACTAGGCACCAAATGGCTCTTTAAACCAAGGTCACAGTTGCCAAAACAGAATGTATAGTTGCCCATTTTGGGATAAGATGGCTATAGAGCAGCCTTTCTCAACCTGTAGGTCCCCAGATGTTGTTGAACTACAACTCCCATCACCCCTAGCTAGCAAGGCCAGAGCTCAGGGATGATGCGAGTTGTAGTCCAACAACATCTGGGGACCCAAAGGTTGAGAACTGCTGTTCTAGAGTCTTATTTTTCACGGACAGTGATGGATTCTCAGTTAAACATCTGGCTAGTACAGATGAGAACCTTGAGCTGGGTTTAGAACTTTGAGAACTTCATCCAGGGACATACCACATCAGTGTTCAAAACTCTCATTGTTCTAGGCGCATTTCGCAACTGGGAATTTCATTAGCGCGAGCAGTTTCTGAGCTCTGGGCGCAGTACTGCGCCTAAGATTTCAGATTAAAACTGCTGAGTGGAAGGTAAGGAGGACATTTTTCTGCCTCCCCACTTCCAGCTACTCTCTGAAGACTGGAGAAGAGACCCTCTTAAAAATATTAGGGGGGTGGGCAGGGGAAGGACTAGACCATGTGAAAAATGAACATAATATTTTAGCTGCAGTTCATTCATTTTCAGCTTTGTATTCTTGTTATTAAAAAGTGTGCCTAGACATTCCATTGTTGCGCCCATAACCTAGGTTTCAGGTGCCCTTTAGCTCCTAGCTTTCATATCTCAGTTTCTAACACTGGTCCGCATATATATTGGCCTATTCCTACCACTTTGCGGGCAGGACAGTGTGATGAGGTAAGTGAAGACCAGCGCTGTTCACTGCTGCTTCTCAGGCTGCACTGAAAAAGCACTTTGGTTCCAGAAATTCATTCCGAGTGTGCAGATAAATTATAACTGATAGACATCTACAGGATGGGTTATTAGTGTGTGGAAACAGTCCAGAACCAATGACCCCCAGATGGTGGAGTTGTCAGGCGCCATCCTGGCACCCAGGCATTTTCACTTGGTCCCCAGTGGTTGATAGCCAGGTGCAAAATGCGCCTGGCTCCTGGCTAATTTCGAACACTGGGGAAGGAGCAATGTCAGGCAGACCACTTAAAGAGAGCTGGTGGGTTGTACAACTTGGTAGGAATCAAATCATGCAGGCCATTTTTAAAGAAGTCGTTTGTTTCCTATAGCAGCCTTATTTTGTTCATTATTACATTTTTATCCCACCTGTCCGAGGAACTCAAGGTGATGTACATCGTTCTCCTCCTCAACAACCACTTTGTGAGTATGGTACATTGGGCTGAGACTTTCAGCTATATAGTGGTACCTCAGGTTAAGTACTTAATTCGTTCCAGAGGTCCGTTCTTAACCTGAAACTGTTCTTAACCTGAAGCACCACTTTAGCTAATGGGGCCTCCTGCTGCCGTCGCACCGCCAGAGCACGATTTCTCATCCTGAAGCAAAGTTCTTAACCTGAAGCACTATTTCTGGGTTAGCGGAGTCTGTAACCTGAAGCAGATGTAACCTGAAGCGGATGTAACCTGAGGTACCACTGTTCAGGGGAACCTCGGTTTTTGAACGTAATCCGTTCCGGAAGACCATTTGACTTCCGAAATGTTCAAAAACTGAAAACTCAATATGGAATCCTCAATACAATAGAGAAACTCAAAACAGAAGCTGTGTGGCATGTTTGGCTTCTGAAAAGCATTCAAAAACCAAAGCAGTTACTTCTGGGTTTTCGGCATTCGAAAGCCGAAACGTTGGACTTCCGAGATGCTTGAAAACCGAGGTTCCACTGTATTAGTAAAATACAGTCTGTTATAACACTGTGACACCAGATAGTGCTGTAGAACTCTATGAATTTTTCCATTGTGAAGGGTTTTTCAGAGTTTTTTTTAATATACTAAATAATAATAATAATAAGAAGAAGAAGAAGAAGAAGAAGAAGAAGAAGAAGAAGTTTTATTTATACCCTGCCCTCCCCCGCCAAGATCGGGCTCAGGGCAGCCAACATCAAGTATAAAAACAATTGATTAAAATCCAACATAAAAACAAGATTAAAATCCAACATTAAAATACAGCCACATTTCAGTAGAAACTCAAATAAAAAACTTTTTGGGGATGAAAACGTCAAATCTTCACCAAGGCTGTGTAGATGCAGCCAGAGATTGTGAATGGCCCAGGGCTGAGCAGGGATCTGAACCCTGGATTCCAAGATCCTACTGCATCAAACTAGTTGGTACAAATCATGATGTTTAGATAGTATTTAATAAGTTGTGGTGTTTGGACTCTGAGGCACATTTGGAGCAGATTTTCCTCTTCAAAGAATTCTGGGCACTCTAGTTTGTTAAGGGTTGCTGGGAGTTATAGCTCTGTAAGAGGTAATCTGTATTGTCCAGAATTATTTGAGGGAAAGGGTGTGTTTTGAATGTGCTTTAAATGTATAGTGTCTATGCAGCCTAGGTGCCCAAAAGTACAACTCCACTACCCTGGAATTTGAATTGTGACTTTTAGCCACTGCAGTTAAGGAGTCAACACTACAGAGTACTATAGTGTTTTTCTGGATAGCTGAAGTTAGGGCTGCCATATGTCCAGATTTTCCCAGACATTACCTGAATTTCAAAGGTGGAATTGATGGCTGAGGGGAATTTCCGAAAGGTGGTCCTGGAACTTAGACAAGTCATTCGAAACATCATGTATTTTTGGCGTTGTTGTAAAAGAAATAAAAGCGCTCAACAATTTTGGGCTCTTCCATAGTGGTGAAGAGCATTTGTACATACAGTGGTACCTCGGATTACATACGCTTCAGGTTACAGACTCCGCTAACCCAGACATAGTACCTCAGGTTAAGAACTTTGCTTCAGTATGAGAACAGAAATTGTGTTCCGGCAGCACAGCAGCAGCAGGAGGCTCCATTAGCTAAAGTGGTGCTTCAGGTTAAGAACAGTTTCAGGTTAAGAACGGACCTCTGGAACGAATTAAGTACTTAACCCAAGGTAACACTGTATGCATTAGGCATGTACGCTGTTCTACAGGTTTCTCCTTGTCTCCTGGCAGTCTGTAACTTTGTTGAAGCAAACCAAGCGTTTCCAAAGGCAGTGGCTGCAGTTGCTATGCTGTGGCAGTAAAGATAGCTTCACAATTGATGCCCCGCATCAGTTGTGACACATTTTATTGTCGGCAGTGTCAACAGTGCATTAACGGAGCCTGCTCAGAATCTTTGTCTGGCAAACAAAGGCTCTGGCTCTTTAATTATCTAGCTGAAAGTAAGTTTTTGGCTGCCTCGTTCTCCTTTGCAAGGAGTTGTTGTTTTTAATATGGCATGGGCTGTACACCCTCGCAGTGCAGCTTGCCGAAAAAGGAGCCAGTTTGTATCTTTTGTTATGAATTACTTGCTCTTAAGTGCCCTGGTAAAAAGATCTTAATGATGTGCTGCCAATCATTTTGAATTTACAGTGGTACCTCAGGTTAAGAATTTAATTTGTTCTGGAGGTCCGTTCTTAACCTGAAACTATTCCTAACCTGAAGCACCACTTTAGCTAATGGGGCCTCCGGCTGCCGCCACGCTGCCAGAGGCCAGAGCACGATTTCTGTTCTCATCCTGAAGCAAAGTTCTTAACCCCAGGTACTATTTCTGGGTTAGCAGAGTCTGTAACCTGAAGCGTATGTAATCTAAAGCATTTGTAACCCGAGGTACCACTGTACTGCGAACAAGACAATAGTTTTTTTAGCTGATTTATGTTGTCACAGGGTTACTTGAATACATTGACTTAGTAACTAAGCCAGGCTTGCAAAACAAAGTCACAGAGGTTACTAGTCCTCCTCCTCCTTCTTTTTAAAGCTAGCTGTGTGCCCACTACAGTGGTACCTCGGGTTACAGATGCTTCAGGTTCAGGTTACACACTCTGCTAACCCAGAAATAGTACCTCAGGTTAAGAACTTTGCTTCAGGATGAGAACAGAAATTGTGCGGTGGCAGCAGGAGGCCCCATTAGCTAAAGTGGTACCTCAGGTTAAGAATGGTTTGAGGTTAAGAATGGACCTCTGGAACAAATGAAGTTCTTAACCCGAGGTACCACTGTATATGCTAGGCTGGAGTTTCCTGAAATGGAAAAAAGAGAGAACAAATGTTTAGAAAGCTTCACTGCAGAGTTACCTGGATACAATCTTTACTGACATTACTAGTCTGAGCTAAGCTATCAAAATCTACAATATTTGCTGTGATGTGCAGTTTTTTGTGACCTCCTGAATTCTGCTCCAAATTTTGGTGAAATTCAACTCCCAAAGATACAGCGGCATCAGGACTTGGCAATCCGAGAGAGAGAGAGAGAGAGAGAGAGAGAGAGAGAGAGAGAGAAGGAAGTTCTCTGTCTCCAGAGTGAGATATTCCTCTCCCCTGTCGCATCCAGGGCTCCCCTAGATGACCTGTTTATGGGGCAGTAAATCCAGATTTGTTTGCACAAAGCTTACTTACTGGTTGGACTGTGTCCAATCTTTTTTGAGCATTTGCTCTGATTTGTTTGCCGGGAGGTGATAGGATAGCGAGCATTCATCCTGAACCCATTCTGATTTGTTTGTGTGGTTGGTTATGCACCTTCCTATTAAGCAATTGTTTAGTCTGTCCTTTTCACTGTGTTCCCCCATCACTTTCCTTGCTGTAAAAGGTCTGTTATTGTTTTTTAAAGGGAATTTGTTGCAACAGAGTGCTATCATCCACTTTAATGCTGCAAAACTAAATTTCCAATATGCACTTGAATCCATCCTGCAAAACACCAACAGTCTAGAGGTGACCTTAGAGCAGTGTTAGAACCTCAGGTATATCAGCTAGGTGCCAAATGGTACCTTAAACCTAGGTTACGGTCATCACAGCGGAATGTTTATTCACTAGGGGGTTGGACTAAATGACCCTCAGGGTCTCTTCTATGATTCTGTGAGCTCACATACCATACTTTCCCATGTATAACACACCCACACCCTTGTATAGGACGCACCCTATTTTGGAGGACTCCAAATTAAGAAAATGGGCCAGAGTTGAATGGGCCAAATGTTGAACTTTTTGGGGACTTTGACGTGCTTTCGAACTGCTAGGTCGGCAGGACCAGGGACCAAGCAATGGGAGCTCACCCTGTCCCGGGGATTCAAACCGCCGACCTTCTGATCAGCAAGTCCTAGGCTCTGTGGTTTAACCCACAGCGCCACCCGTGTCTCATTTGCAAGGTAGGTAAAGGTAAAAGGTAAAGGACCGCTGGATGATTATGTCCAGTCAAAGGTGACTATGGGGTTGCGGCACTCATCTTGCTTTTCCGGCTGAGGAAGTTGGCCTTTGTCCACAGACAGCTTTCCAGATCATGTGGCCAGCATGACTAAACCACTTTTGGTGCAACGGAACACTGTGACGGAAACCAAAGCGCACAGAAACGCCATTTACTTTCCCCCCACAGCAGTACTTATTTATTTGCTTGCACTGCTGTGCTTTCGAACTGCTAGGTTGGCAGGAGCTGGGACAGAGCAACGGGAGCTCACCCCATTGCAGAAAGTCAAATCGCTGACCTTCCGAACGGCAAGCCCAAGAGGCTGAGTGGTTTAGACCACAGCGCCACCCATGTCCAACACATGTGTGCACATGTATGGACATATACACAGTTTCCAATTGCTTTTCACGTGCCCTGTTGCCTACCTTAAATATACAGAGAGCTGGAAAGCTATGAAATCTGTAGTTCTTGAGTTGCGATCAAGCATTCACGTGACCAAATTGAAATTAGGAAAGGAGTGCCACAGCTGATTCTTAGAATGGTGAAGATGACTTTAAAAGAAGATTGGGCAAATTTATGGAAGATAAGGCTACCAGTAGCCACTAGGCATGATGGCTATGTTCCTCCTCCGCTGTATGCCTCTGAATATAAATTGCTGGGAATCACAAGTGGACAGCACTGGTCGGATACAGTGAGAATGGACTGCTGAACCAGATGGACCTTATATGTGATCTACCAGGGTTCATCTTACATTCCTTTTAAGACTGCAGTGAGATGGGGCTCTTAAAGCCTTTTGCAAGTCTCCTCCCTCTTCCCTATTGAAGTCCCTGAGACCAGGAACTTCGAAGGGAAGAAGGAAGAAACCTGCAAAAGCATTTGCAGGTCTCCCCTGCTTTAAGTCCCCAATCTTGTGCCAATCCCACTCTGATCTTTAATTGTTGCTCATTAGCTGATGGATGAAGAATAAACCCTAGGCTATGGGATCCTGTTCCCAACGGGATAAAACCCTGTCCGTCTCTCACCCATCAGGTAGTGGGCAGAGTTTGGGGAAATGGCCTGGCAGGTTGGCATTGGTCCATGGACTCAAGATTCTCCAGCCCTGTTATAGTGGGATGTTCCTGCAAGCACCAGCAACAGGGGGTTAGATTTGCTGCCAGGGGGAGAGGTAAGGCATGAAGAAAGCTTTGCTGTGGAGAGATAGCTGTGCTTCTCTTCAGCTAGGTTAAAATCAGGCAAGATGTGCACTCTTTGCCCAGATCCAATGACAATCTTTTGCATGTGGTAGGCATCCTGCATGCATGGAACAGGTACACTGTTTATACAGAACCTTACAGAATCCTGCTATGAACTGGAAAACAAAAGCAGATACTTGTATTCTGTGCATGGGAACACATGAGATCTTGTTGCAGGAGACAGGCAAGGCCTGCAGATTCACTGCCATATATACAATGTGAATGCATGTTTATATTTACGTACTGCACACAGTCAATGCTGCTATGATATTTTCATGGCTGGATATGTAAACAAACTCCTGAATAAATTATAGCAATTAAAGGTATATTTTTATACTTTTACTTAGGCCTCTCTTTCTGTTTTCATACTATTCCTTTATAACACAATGCTAACCATGATTATGAGTGGCGCTGTGGGTTAAACCACTGAGCCTAGGACTTGCTGATCAGAAGGTCGGCGGTTCGAATCCCCGTGACGGGGTGAGCTCCCGTTGCTTGGTCCCTGCTCCTGCCAACCTAGCAGTTCAAAAGCATGTCAAAGTGCAAGTAGATAAATAGATACCGCTCCGGCGGGAAGGTAAATGGCGTTTCCATGCGCTGCTCTGGTTCTCCAGAAGCAGCTTAGTCATGCTGGCCACATGACCCAGAAGCTGTACGCCGGCTGCCTCGGCCAATAAAGCGAGATGAGTGCTGCAACCCCAGAGTCGGTCATGACTGGACCTAATGGTCAGGGGTCCCTTTACCTTTTACTGCACACAGTAGGAGTTCTGTAAAGAGCCATTTCAGGGTGCATTTCTATGAACCAAGTATCTCAGCAATTGCATACTTCAATAGCAGCCACTTCTCATCACTGTCAAAGACACTAGGACATTTTCTGTCAAGGCTGAAACTTAATGGGTAGGGTAATTTGATGGAGGAAGAATTGGTCCAGACAGTAAGATTGTTTTAATGGTCACGTGCCAATTTAACCATGGACTTCATAAATCCAGAATTTCACTGGCTTTCTTCTGTCTCCTTGGTGAGTGCCAAAACTCTTCTAATTGGAAGAGTCATTTCCATAGAGGAAACTGAGTATGTTGACACAGTGTCAGCTCACTGAATTAATTTTGAGTGACGGAATAGCAAAGAAATGAATTCTGAATAAAGCACAGCATTCTACATTGCCTGACTGGAATGCACAAGTGAAAATTTGTAGCAGTTGGTCATTATATAAATGGGATCTGAATATTTGTTTAAGTTCTAATTCGGCTCCATCAAGAGATGAGGAATGAATATTCACAAATGGAGTTTGATGCTCAACTGCTGCATTTTATGGATGTGTGTTTGGACCCAAATTCTCAAAACAGCTGTAGTTTGCTCCAGCAGGAGATTCAGGACAGAATTCCTCCACTTCTGTATTATCTGCACTCACTGGAAAGTCAGATGACTTCTCACCAAGTTAACAGTCCAGTGTATAGAAAGGGAAGTGCTAAATTTACACATCTTCCATCAACTATAATCTCATACTATGTCCCCTTCCAACTCCTCTTTGCTGGGGCAAAGTTATATACTAAGGGAGCAATCCTAACCATGGGAAACCATGGAGGTCCAATTGCAACTACGTGGAGATTTCTGGGCAGCAGGTTGGCAACCACAGTTTAAAGACCTCTGCCTTAGTCCATAGTTAATGCATTTCCATTTCCCCTGTGTGTGTTTCTGCTTCTTGCATATTGGAACAAGTGAACTGCTGTAAGAAGCAAGCTACAGTCAAGCAATGTACTGTGATTTTCCATGTATAAGATGAGGTTTCTTTTACTGTAAAATGATCTCCCAAAACTGGGGGTGTCTTATACACTGCTCCTCTTATACACGGGTAGTGGGTAGGGGTAACCAATGATTGGTTGCAGATTGTCATTGGCGATTTGGTGTGTGATTGTTGGCTGAGTCAAAGGCTGCTTTGTATTGGCTGATGCTGCGTTAAATGGATGCGTGATTGGTTGCTGTGGCAAGGGCTGTTGTGGATTTGCAGCCACTGCAGCTATTGGGCTTGCGATTTCCTTCTGCTGTTGGCGATCGGGCAGACTCATTTTGCAAACGCGGGTGATTGTTAGCAAACCACGCTAGCAATTGTAACCGTCGGGTTAGTGATGGGTTAGCTCAACTCTGGTCAATCCTCTGGTTCATCCCCAAAAAGCTCAACAACTTTGAGCCATCCTCTCCCCAAAAGTGGCGCTGTGGGTTAAACCACAGAGCCTAGGACTTGCCGATCGGAAGGTTGGCGGTTCGAATCCTCGCGACGGGGTGAACTCCCGTTGCTTGGTCCCTGCTCCTTCCAACCTAGCAGTTTGAAAGCACATCAAAGTGCAAGTAGATAAATAGGTACTGCTCCAGTGGGAAGGTTTCCGTGCGCTGCTCTGGTTCGCCAGAAGTGGCTTAGTCATGCTGGCCACATGATCCGGAAGCTGTACGCCGGCTCCCTCAGCCAATAAAGCGAGATGAGTGCTGCAACCCCAGAGTCGGTCATGACTGGACCTAATGGTCAGGGGTCCCTTTGCGTTTACCTTTACCTTTACCTTGCAAAAGACTCTTGAGAGTCCCATGGATTGCAAGAAGATCAAACCTATCCATTCTTAAGGAAATCAGCCCTGAGTGCTCACTGGAAGGACAGATCCTGAAGCTGAGGCTCCAATACTTTGGCCACCTCATAAGAAGAGAAGACTCCCTGGAAAAGACCCTGATGTTGGGAAAGATGGAGGGCACAAGGAGAAGGGGACAACAGAGGGCGAGATGGCTGGACAGTGTTCTCGAAGCTACCAGCATGGGTTTGACCAAACTGCGGGAGGCAGTGGAAGACAGAAGTGCCTGGTGTGCTCTGGTCCATGGGGTCACGAAGAGTTGGACACGACTAAAGGACTAAAGAACAACCTTGCAAGTATATAAATGATCATAGCAAAAATGATATGGGAACCTATATAATCCACAGGGCTCTGTATCATGCAGTTCTCTAAATATGTTGCAGAACTATGGAATTTGGTGGGATTCTGCGTTTTCAGAATCTCACCTTTAAAAGAGCAAGTTTTTTTGCATTACGGTTCTGGAGATTAGCTTGGAAGTATCTGGGCACCATTTTGTGAAAGCCCAGAAGAGAGACGTGAAGCTGATGTGGTGTTTCTCATGATTACGGGATGACTTGGCGCCTCAGTAAGTTTGACTAAGCGCGATGACATTAAACATAGTTCCTCACACTTCTGAAATTATATGTAACAGAGGAGGCTATGAGGTATGGAAGAAGTTTGCAGTTTCAAAGACGGCTGTTAACTGTAATTTCAAATGACAGCTGTAAATGCTGTAATCTTCTTTCAGACAAAATGCCCACAGAGAACAACACAACCCTCTTCTTGCTCTTTCAGCAAGTTTTACCCATGTAACAATGAAGTTGGGTAACATTTCTCATGTTTGACAGTTTGGAGACGGATACTCATATATGTCAAAGCAGTTTTATTCTTTCCTAGCTATCTGACCAAAGGGTGGCTAATTTTAGGTATTTAATATAAGAAGAGCTCTGGGGTTTGTTTGTTTTTTGCTCACAGGCTTGGAAGATTGTTTCTCTTGGAAGATGGTTTCTACTAGAGAGTAAACTTGGAAACAAATTTCAGCGATTTGCTTGTAAAGATACCCAAGATGACACTGTAGAATTTTGTAACTGTATGAACGCTACAGCTATCATTTCCCCCCTGAAGTTAATCATTGTATTGAGAGTCTGGTCTAGGGGGTGAGGACCGTCCATCTCACAAGCCTCATTTGGCCTGTGTGGCCATTTCTACCAAACTCTGTCCACCTACCAATGGTATGATGTCATTTAATGTCACCAGACAATGAGTGTTGCAAACAAATACACTTGCCACTTATTCTTTTCAAGGGGATTTGCTCACTGCTGCCATCAGCTTCACTGATGGCTATGTGCGTGCACTGTAATCCTAAATAGGTTTACTCAGATGTAAGCCCCTTTGAGCTCAGTGAAACTTACTTCCTGATAGATGAGCTCAGGACTGCATTCTTAACTTGATTTGAGTAGTTATTCCCTCTTCCTATAGTGCTTGGGAACTGTAGTTCTGGGGTTGAGAGGAACTCTCAACAGGCAATTCTTTGCATCTCACCCAAATTTCGTCCAGAATTTGGCAAAGTGCAAGTAGGTGGCCATTATAAGACCTTTGTGAACAGTACTAGCAGGAGTGCCCAGCGCCATGGGAGTAGCCAAGGGGGAGCAGGGGGCAGCTGCCCTCCCCCAGATCAAGTAAAATAATAGAAGTACTTAACTAACTGACCAATCACATCGGTTCTGCCCCCCCCCCAAATCCTGGCTATGCCCATGCGAGTGCTGCCGGGGATTTCTTAGAAACCAACCAACATTGTGGTGAAAAATAATGATGAATAGTGTAATTTGTGAGTTTGGACCCATCACGTCCAAAATTGGGAGAAGTCATACCAAAGTCACATTTTGGTCTGCCATCTTGATTCAAAATGCCGTGCGGCATCCAAATGAAGACACAGCCTCTCTCGCTTCTGGAACCCGCTTGCTGAGTTTGCGATGATATCTCGAGAGGCACCCGAATGCACAGAGAACAGACAGGCAGGCAAGCCACTTTCTAAAATGTATTGTGGATTAAGGGGCTGCAGTGGCTCTGAGCCTTAAAGTCTGTACAACTGAGTGTCCTCCTCCAATCCAACAAGCCATAGTTCATAGCTTGGAGATTATAGCAAGCTAGAAGCAGTCAGAATGTGTATACCATGATAGCAGTGCATGCAGATCAAGGCAAAGATCTAACGAGACACACTTAAATGACCCCACCCAGATATCTGAGCAAGCACGTAACTATGACATAGGCCAACCTGCGGCCCCACCCCTCTAAAACACTTCTACATTCAGTTAATCTAACCTAAGGGAAAATTCTTTCCAAACATGCTGCTAACATTTGTTAGGACATGCTTGCAGTTGAATTGCAGTTGCTTCTGTTCAATGAACCCTGGAAATTTCTGAGTAGTGGACACATTTTATTTATTTATTTAAAAGCGTTCAGCAGAACTTCCGGAGCTGTTTCCAAAGATAATAGAAATTTCATTTTTAAAAAGCAACAAAACAAAACCCAGACACATTAAAAACCAAAAATATGCCCCCCCAAAAAAAGACGAGGAAAGAAAAAATGCCTTTGACTGTTGCTGAAAATAGAACAGTGTTGGTACTAGATGGGCCACTCTGAGGAGATTCCAAAAATAGGGTGCCACCACTGAAAAGGCTTTTTCTCTTTCCCCCAACTGCCTTACCTCAATGGTCAGAAAGGCTGGAGAAGATGGTGTTAAGGAGCCCTCACTGGAAGGGGCTTTTGCATTCAAAAGGGACCATTGGGATATCCTATTCAGCACATGTGCTTTGCGGTCTAGATACAGCTAGGACTGCTGGAATCTTAGGCAAGTCAAATTCAACAACTTTGGGGTTTGTCTAAAGAAAGTGCAACAACAACAACAGCAACAACAACAACTTATTATTTCTACCCCACCCCCGCCACTCTGGGTAGCTTTCAACAAAACATTAAAAACAGAATAAAACTTCAAACATTAAAAACTTCCCTAAACAGGGCTACTTTCAGATGTCTTCTAAAAGTCAGATAGTTGTTTATTTCCTTGACATCTGACGGGCGCCACCACCGAGAAGGCTCTCTGCCTGGTTCCCTGTAACCTTGCAGTGAGGGAACCACAAGAAGGTCCTCAGAACTGGACCTCAATGTCCGGGCAGAACGATGGGGGTGGAGATGCTCCTTCAGGTGTACTGGACCTAGGCCATTTAGGGCTTTAAAGGTCATCACCAACACTTTGAATTGGTCTTGGAAATGTACTGGGAGCCAATGTAGGTCTTTCAAGACTGGTGCTATATGGTTAGAGGCCGTGAAAAACAACTTTCGGTTTATACTTTTAGAAATATGGCGACCCTAGGTACAGCGCAATTTAAGGGTGGTATATTGTGAACTGTGCTGTATTTCCCATCTATGGCTTTTGGAGTGGAAAAGTTAAGTTTTAGCACTTACAGGCTCTATTTCATTAATGGAAAAAAGTTTCTATAGGTGGTTTTGAGGTCACCATGTAGGGAATTCTTGAAACTGCACTTGTGCCAGGTGGCAGTCTGATTATAAATAGGCAGCTTTCACATAGAGACAACTTTGCTGCTTATTAGTGTCTCTAAGTGAAACAGAAATGTGAGTTCTAACCTTGGCATATTAGCCTCCCCTTCTTTTCCTTCAGCCTCTGTTTACTTGTTTCCTGCACCATCAACTAGACTGCAATTTCCTTGGGGCAGAGATCTGTACTCTTTGCTTGCTCATTTACTTCCGAAACATCTGCATCACTTTTCAGTCAAACGTTCTCACGGTGGTTTGCAATAAATACTAAATAAATTTGAGGAAAAAGAATGGTTTTGCCAAATGATCTCAGGATGCTTGCATATTATATAGTTGCTTTCCCCTTATGAGGTAATCTTAGGTTATATATGGCATTATGCTGCTCTCTGCTGGATGTCTTGGAAATTGCCATGGAATTGACATTTTTAATCTGTCTCTCCATATAGCAGCTCTTGGATGCATTGCACATGCGATTGTCACAGCACTTCCTAAAATTTATTTTGCGTTTTGATTCCTGAACTTCTCCTCTGCCTTTAACACTGACATCAAGCCAGCTTTACTTTTAATTAAATACAATAAATGCATACCAAATCATAAGACAAGATACATAATAAGATAATAGGAACAGATACCTTTTTAAAAGACCATTTCTCAGCATCACACACTAAAGTGATGAAGAGACAGAACCCAGGACGCACTATGCAGATAGAATCAGGCTTGACTCTCAACCATTTGATATTGCATGGCTGGGACAACAACAGTAGAGAACAGGCTTAAACCTATCCCAGTATCATCCCTGGGACACACCCTCCTTTTCATATTAATGAGTGGTGTTCATTCATTCCTATGGCTTGAAATAAAATGCATTCAGAGGTACAGTGGTACCTTGGGTTAAGAACTTAATTCGTTCTGGAGGTCTGTTCTTAACCTGAAATTGTTCTTAACCTGAAGCACCACTTTAGCTAATGGGGCCTCCTGCGCCACTGCTGTACAATTTCTGTTCTCATCCTGAAGCAAAGTTCTTAACCTGAGTTAATATTTCTGGGTTGGCAGAGTCTGTAACCTGAAGCATATGTAACCTGAAGTGTACAGTATGTAACCCGAGGTACCACTGTACTGTGACCTTCACACATATGCCCTTCCCTCGTGGTAGATGTATTGCCAGTTCATGGTAACATAAACCAGTAATTAAAACACACACACGGAAACACACACATTTAAAAGAAGGCAATAACAATCTGATATATGTTCAATGAAAGTGGTTAAAACTAAGTTCCAGAACAATTGGCATTGATGAGTTTCCATGGAGGTGGCTGTTCCCTAGAGTCAGAGTTGTGACCCAGGATGGAAACATGGGGCAGGGAAATCTTAAAAGTCAACCAAAGGTTGGGAGCAGCTGTGGCTCAGTGGTAAGACATCTGCCTTGTGTGAAACAGGTCCCTAGCTCAATCCCAACATCTTGAGGTAGAATTGCAAATGTCCTCCATCTGAAACCCCACAGACCCACCACCAATCAGGGTAGACAATGTCTGGCTAGATGGACCAATGGGCTGCCTCAGTGGAAGGTAGCTTCCTATGTTCTTAGCATCAGTGTGTGCCACGTCTAGGAAATAAGAGGAGGCCTTCTCAGTGGTGACCTTGCAGTTGTGGAACTGTATGGACACTCTACAAAGCTAAAATTTAGATTAATTTTAGAAACCCTTTTCACCTGAGGTCTTTGAACCTCCCTTGTGCTGCTTTCTGAGTGTTCTGCCAATGATAGATGGAGCATTCATAATGCAATCCAGATTGCCATAAGACCTAATATATATCTTTTAAGACTGCCATTGAGTAATGATGTATGGGGGGCAGGCTTAGATAATCTAGCATAGGGCTGAGGAATATGCATCATAGCCTTCTAATAAAATCAGCTGTCTAATTGATTTTTAGCCATGTTGAAGTCCTCAGGCTAGGATAGGTTCAGCGTTAAATGTATACTTGAATGCATATAACTGAAGAAAATGAGAAGCCAGTTCCTCTATACGATGCTGTGTTTTTGGTCTCTCCACACCCCACGTTCCTTACAGATCTTTTTTGTTTCCAGGACTCATCACCATTAAGGAGTCTCACGACATAGAAGCCAGGCTTAATGATGTAGAGAAGCTCCTTAAGAATATTATAAACATGCCTTGGAAGGTAAGTGGAGCAGATGCGAAGACTTACTGATGCAAACCGGGGCTACCACCTTATAGGTTGTGGTCTTAACAGCTGTGATGCAATAGCTCTGTATTCTCAACTTCCCTATGGGTCATTTCTCTTGTTTTGGTCTCTGGGCTTCTGATTCTTCCTGCTAAATAAAGCCCTCATTCCATTCAGTTGCATCCATTCTTTGAATTTATGGAAATCCGTAAAAGGTAATAGGCGAATAGCATTTTTTTCATGTGAAACTCAATCCATTGGGCAGCCTGCACTGGAGAAGGGCTGTAGCCTAAGGGTAGCGTCATCTGCTTTGCATGCAGAAGGTTCCAAGTTCAATCCCTGGTCTCTCCAGGTGGGGCTGGGAAATCCCCCTGTCTGAAAACATTGAAAACCACTGCCAGCGGATGCAGACCACTGTGAACTTGGTGGAACAGTGGTCTGATTCAGTCCAACACTGAATCAAACAGCCACTGCAATGATTGCCCATTGAAATCACTACCACTGCAATTTGAGAGAGACGCTTGGAGATGCTTGCTTGACGCTAGCGGTTGTTATGTGCGCTTACTGTGTGGGAGAGTTTATTCCACCTTTTCGTCACCACTAAGAAATGCAGAAACAAATCCGTCAAGCAAATCCTGAGAAACGTTGTAGATCTACAGCTGACACGGAAGCAGGGCTGTGTCATGGGAATGGGGTCGATCTTCCCCTCCCTCTTTGTAAAAGTATTTGACCCAACAGGAGTGACAGGATGTATCCAGTATGGTGCATAGCTCATGGGGGGTGTAGGCTGGGTACAATTTATCCTGCCTCCAGTGCTCTCGCCGCACTAGCATTAGAAGCCGCAAACTTATGACAGTAGCCACAACCCGCATCTATCCAGGAGCTTCTTGGGGGAAACTGCTGTTGGATGTGTTTTCTCTCAAATCAGCTTCCATCCATTTTGAAAACTTTCTAAAACTGGGCATGGTATGGAGAAAAGTGCATAGCGGTTTTTCTCCCTCTCTCATGATACCAGAACCCATGGACAACCCATAGGACTGAATTTTGGAAGATCCCGTGGTCCTAGATCAGGCATAGGCAAATGTGGTCCTCCAGATGTTTTGGGACTACAACTACCACCATCCCTGACCACTAGTCCTGTTAGCTAGGGATGATGGGAGTTGTAGTCCCAAAACAGCTGGAGGGCTGAGTTTGCCTATGCCTGATCTAGGACCAGGGGACTGCCCATAAGAGGCAGTTAAGGCCACCAACTTGGATTAAAAGTGGATTAGACATGGAGGATAAAGTTACGGGTGCCTACCAACCACCGTCAGAGGCAGTAATGCTTCTGGATATCAGTTGCTGGAAACTATGAGGTGGGGACCTACTTTTGCCTACATGTTCTGCTCCCTGGTGTCCCACAAACATCTAGTTGGGCACTGTAATCTTGATGTACCATTGACGTGACCCAGCAGGCTTTTCTTATGGTCTTCTCTCTAGGGGCAGCAAAGAAGTAGGTGGCAAGTCCAGAGGGGATCCTGGACCCTTCACTGTGTGTTGCCATTGTGGTTAAAACCAGATCCCACTCTTGCACTTCCTATATTATTGGGGCAATTCCATGTTTAAACATGCATGGCTGCCGTTATTGTGTCTTGTTGACCTTGACATTTGCGGCCCCAAGCTTAGAACGTGCTCCTTCAGTAAATAAAGGCAACCATGAAAATGAACTCTCAGATGAGATTTCCTCCCATTCCTGAGCTCTTGTAATTATAATTTATTTTTTTATCCTTTTTCTCCAGTACTCCAGATCAGAAGTCGTCCTCACCTTCTTCGAAAGATCTCCCTTAGATCAGGTGTTAAAAAATGACAATGTCCATAAAATTCAACCAAGCTTTCAAAGTCCAGTTAAAATATCAGGTAAGAGTTATCAACTTGCTTTAGCGACAATAGTTAATTTTATTGTTTGACCCATCTTCATCCATATGGTTCAAAAGATAATCACTTCCACTCTATCCTCCCCCCTATCCTAAGGCTTCTCAAAGGATTTTACTCCACAAATGAGAATTACTTCATTGTTTCCCCATGCCTTCTAATTTTCTTTGAAACTGGATGGTACTGGAGACATGGCAATTGACAAGATGATCTGGGCTGCTGTGATAATCCTTAAGTAACCTCTTCAGTAGCTATTATCTAAAGTGGTTAGGGGGTGTAATCTAGTTTTTGTGTGTGCTGATCTTGGATAATACTGTTCAGGACAGTCACACAGGGAGCTGAACACATGTTGGAGTAACAGCAGTTCCTCCCACCACTGTAAAATGCTACAGAATGTTGTTAGATGCTTCCAAGGTCCCTTTCAACAATAACCAATTTGGCATCCTCCAAACTTTGTTGGACTCCAGATTGCAACAGGCCCAGCCAGCGTGGCAGGAAGGGTGGGAGTTGTAATCCAACAACATCTGGATGGAACCACATTGCCTACACCAGCTTTCTATAATGGCTGTGTTTGGACATCATACTAAAGACTCCCTGGGGCAGCTCAGTTGACAAAGCATGAGACTCTTCATCTCAGGGTCATTGAATTGAGCCCCACATTGGGCAAAAGATTCCTGCATTGCAGGGGGCGTGGATTAGATTACTCTCGTGGTCCTTTCAAACTCTCCAGTTCTCTGATTCTAAAGCACAATGTAAAGCTTTGTTTGATTCAGTCTTATACGTTTTAGCTAACTGAAGCAAAAATCATATAAAGAAGCAATGATTCTTCAACATCAGCTTCGTTGGACTGGTCATGCTGTGCGGATGCCTGATTATTGTCTTCCAAAGCAACTACTCTATTCCAAGCTTAAAAATGGAAAGTGTAATGCTTTCAACAAAAGAGGTTTAAAGCCTCTCTCAAGGCAAATCTAAAAAAAAAATGTAGTATAAACACTGACAACTGGGAAGCACTGGCCTGCGAGCGCTCCAGTTGGAGAACATCCTTTACAAAGGTGTCATGGGCTTTGAAGATGCTCAAACTCAGCACGAAAAGGAGGAATGTGCTAAGAGGAAGGCACGCTTGGCAAATCCACACCATGATCAACTCCCGCCCAGAAACCAATGTCCCCACTGTGGAAGGACGTGTGGGTCCAGAATTGGCCTCCAAAGTCACTGATGGACTCATTATTAAAACCGTGTTTATGGAAGATAATTTTACTTGGCTACGAGTGATCGCCAAATAAGAAGAAAAAGCAGGTGGGAGGACTTTGGTAATCTTTCATAATATGGCGCCATTTGTGAGCCCATAATTTGGCACCCCAAATGGATCTTCTCAATCATGTATCTTCTCAGTTTTGCACCCCCTTGGCTCAGCAACCTGTCCAGGAGAACTGCCCTTCATCAGGTGCTGAGTCCTATTGTGTCAGGGGCTGGCTGGATGAGGAAGAGTGGTGAGAGCCATCTGTCCAAGAGGGCACAGAAGACAACAACTTAGATCCCAGATCCTGATGGTGGCACACAGAAAAGCAGTCTGCAGAAGAGATGAGCTGGGAGATGCTAGAAGCAGGGGGTTTGAGCGATCCGGAATTGGCCTCCACAGTGAAGAAGAAGAAGAAGAAGAAGAAGAAGAAGAAGAAGAAGAAGAAGAAGAAGAAGAAGATCTAACTGAATAAAAAAACCATTTAAAGAAGGACTTGGAAAGAAGCAGAGGGGGCAGAGGTCCACTTCAGGCAGGGAAGAGGAAGATAGGATCTGTATATTCCCTCTCCTTTCCTTTGAAAGTTGACGTCCCATTCAGAAAGGCTGTGTTCACTGGTAAAGCAACTGTGGTTCGATCTCTGGCATCTTCAGATGGGGGGGCACCCCTATCGGAGACCCTTGAGAGCAGCTGTCATTCAGTGTAGACAACACTGAGCTAGACGCACGGATGACTCAGTGTAAGGCAGCTTCCTATGTTCCTAGAATCTTGCAGGGTAGAATTATTCAGTGTTTTTGCTAACTGCTAAGGTAGTATTTAAACTTGGAAGAGAAAAGCTGTAGTCTCAAGGATGCAAGAAAAAAAAGCTAATGCTATTCTAGGCTGCATCAACAGAAGTCTAGTGTCACGATCAAGGGAAGCAATAATCCCACTCTATTCTGCCTTGGTCAGACCACCCTTGGAATACTGTGTGCTGTTCTGGGAGGCACAGTTTAAGAAGGATGTTGACAAGCTGCAATATGTGCAGAGGAGGGCAACCAAGATGATCAAGGGTCTGGAAGCCAAGCCTGATGAGAAACGGTTGGGTATGTTTAGCCTGGATAAGAATCATAGAATTGTAGAGTTGAAAGGGACCACAATGCTCATCTGATCCAACCCCCTACAGTGCAGGAATCTTTTGCCCAATGTGGAGCTCAAACCCACAATCCTGAGATTAAGTGTCTCATGCTCTGTTGACTGGGTGATCCACAAGGAATGAGAGGAGATATGATGTTGTTGTTTAGTCTTTTAGTCGTGTCCGACTCTTCGTGACCCCATGGACCAGAGCACGCCAGGCACTCCTGTCTTCCACTGCCTCCCGCAGTTTGGTCAGACTCACGCTGGTAGCTTCGAGAACACTGTCCAACTATCTCGTCCTCTGTCGTCCCCTTCTCCTTGTGCCCTCCATCTTTCCCAACATCAGGGTCCTTTCCAGGGAGTCTTCTCTTCTCATGAGGTGGCCAAAGTATTGGAGCCTCAGCTTCAGGATAGGTTTGATCTTCTTGCAGTCCATGGGACTCTCAAGAGTCTCCTCCAGCACCATAATTCATAAGCATCAATTCTTCGGCGATCAGCCTTCTTTATGGTCCATCTCTCACTTCCATACATCACTACTGGGAAAACCATAGTTTTTACTATACAGACCTTTGTTGGCAAGGAGATATGATAGCCATTTTCAAATATCTAAGGGCTGTCACGGGGAAGATGGGGCAAGCTTGCCCTGCTCTGGAGGGTAGGGTCCAAACCAATGGATTCAAATTGCAAGAAAGGCGATTCCAAGCTGTTTGACAGCGGAATGTGTTCTCTCATAAGGTGGTGGACTCTCCTTCCTTGGAGGTTTCTAAGCGGAGTTTAGATGGCCATCATGGTGCGCTTTGGTTGAGATTCCTGCATTGCAGGGTGTTAGAATGGATGATGCTCAGGGTCTCTTCTAATTCTACAATTCTATGATTCTGTGTGGGGAGAAAAGCAAAGCAAAATAATATTCTGGTCATATTTCACATTGGATCTGCTGCGGTTTTGTTTGTTGGCCATTTGTTATCATCCAAAGAAGATTGGAAAGGGGAAAGGGAGGACATATTTTGTATTCAATAAAGAAAAGCCTGTTCCCAAAACAGTCTCTCTCCAGATTAAAGAGGAAGGAAAGCATACCAGATGGTAAGAGGCTTGAGTCTGGAGTTTACGTCTCAGTCTGCAGTACAATCCTTTGTTGCAGAAGATGAGTCATACTTTAAGTGCACTTCCTGATGGGTTAGGAGAAGGAGGGCAGCAGAGACAGGGAACTGATAGAAAACTTAACAATAAATGTGCTTTTACTAAGCTCAGAATAGGCAGAAGAATCATCCTTCTTCTCAAGTGTTGTGTCTGAGTGAAGATAATGAGAATATGCTTAAAACCAAAAATAACAGACGGTTTAGTTTCATCTTGCACAGCCAGGTTAGTGTGACAAAGTGAGCAAAATCTTTTAGGGGTTCCCGGAATAAAGTTTCTGCCTTTAAAATCCTGTACCTAATTAGAGAATTTCTCCATTATTTTTGCACAAAACACTGGCGTGTAAGGTACAAAAGCCCTTTCATTCTCTCTCCTCCCCCCTCTCTTTTCCTCCCATTGAAAATCTGTTACCAAAGGCTGTCATTTCTTGGCAAAATTCAGTTCAAGACAAACAGAATTGCAGCCTCCCACGCTAATTGAATACTGAGAAGTTTACAATCCCCATCATAACGGTTTCTGTCACAGTTGAGGAATCAAAGGTCAAATGTTTCTTGTTATGCATATGTGTCCCACTTCCAAGTGGGGAGCTATTCCAAGGGTACAGTGCTCATGCAGGAGTCAGTTTGTTTGGAAGAAGGTCACTGGCATTGTTTACACACATTATATAGAATCATAGGATGTTGGAAGTTGGAAGGGAGCCCAAGGATCATCTAGTCCAACCCCCTGCAATGCAGGAATATGCAGCTGTCCCTTACGGGGATCAAACTTGCAGCCTTGGCATTATCAGCACCATGCTCTAACCAACTAAGCTATCCAGGCTGACCTAAAGAAGAATGAAATGCCACATATAGCCAGCAGGAGTCAGTGTTCTCATGTAGTCGCCCATCCAACCTTTTGCCCTTGTTGATTCTGCTTAGCAAATAAAGCACTTCTGGGTCGCTGCCACCAGAGCTATACATGGAAATAAGTGAGAGGTTCACAACATTAACACTTCACTTACCAATTCAATTTCTTGGGGGGGGGTGGCATAGTACCCTAAAATATGCTTTCAGCTCTCCAAGTTCAGTTTTGGGTGTCTGATTGAGCATGTCCCATGATTCAGTTTGGCCCAATTGGTAATTTTAGACCATGGGCTTAAAGGATCTTATTGGGAGGTAGGGTTATTTAAATACCAATTGCTCCACTTCTTTTAACTGTGGTCATACACCCCCTCGATGTATGGAAGTGAGAGCTGGACCATAAAGAAGGCTGATCGCCGAAGAATTGATGCTTTTGAATTATGGTGCTGGAGGAGACTCTTGAGAGTCCCATGGACTGCAAGAAGATCAAACCTCTCCATTCTTAAGGAATGGATCTGTCCTGAGTGCTCACTGGAAGGACAGATCCTGAAGCTGAGACTCCAATACTTTGGCCACCTCATGAGAAGAGAAGACTCCCTGGAAAAGTCCCTGATGTTGGGAGGGCACAAGGAGAAGGGGATGAGAGAGGACGAGATGGTTGGACAGTGTTCTCGAAGCTAACAACATGAGTTTGACCAAACGGAGGCAGTGGAAGATAGGAGTGCCTGGCGTGCTCTGGTCCATGGGGTCACGAAGAGTCGGACACAACTAAACAACAACAACAACATACACCCCCTCATTTTTTCCCTTGTGGACTCCTCAAGGAGGTTTACATCACTGACGTCTTACAGCTAGAAAGACCATAACATGCTTTCTGTCTGAGAACAATTGGAATTTGCCAGTGATTTCTAAAGAAGCTGTTTATCCAAGAAATGGCCCATAAATTTCCTTTCACTAAGGCTTAATCCATAAAGCAGAGATGCTTACAATAATTTTGTATCGGTGTGCTCCTTTGTGGGGGGAAATATTTATGTCTCCTTTTCCTCAAATAACGTTTGATTTGTGATCTCATTTGTTAGGTAGGCACACGTTCCTTTCTGGAATTAGTCCTCATATATTGATGTTTCCCCTTTTCCTTTCTTTTTCTTCCATAGAAATCATGCGATCTAATGGGTTTTGTTTAGCCAACACAGAAACAATAGTCATTGATCACAGTATACCAAATGGGAAAGAAAAGCACTTAGATGTCGATTCAGCAGAACATTTGTAAGTATACATGGTATTTGAATGAATATTTCCATCCGTAAACATAAATGCCCATTCTCAACAACATTTTGTGTCATCCCAGGGTTGATCAAGAACCAAAATGTTAGACGAAGCTGTTTGATGAAATATATTGCCTCTTCCCCATGCCCCACCCCAAACAGGATCTAAGTTTGGGGTGAGAGTTTACCATGGGGCAATGCCTCCCATACTACCAAGAGCAGCATAATCTGGAGGAAAAGTAGACTGGAGATACAAATCTGAGAACTAATACTGAGGTGGAAGATGACAGGGAGGGAACAATATTAGGGCTAGACGATGTATCGTCCAAAACTCGTTTGAAGTCCCTATTGTGATAGCGGTTTCATAAATTTTGACCTGCCAATATATTGCGAATCATGTGTGTGTCTGTGTGCTATGCAAAAATCACAATGTGGGAAAAACTGTGAAGCCAGCCAATGCCTCTACAAAACTCCATTCTTATTTCAGACGTTGTGATATATCAGCAGTGCTTTTTTTAAAAAAGTGGGGTATGCAAGGGTACGCAGTACTGGCACCTCTTTTTTGATGTTGTTAGAAAGTGTGGGACTTACTGTAACAACTTCATGGTGAATTCCGGCACCTATTTTTCTAGGGAAAAAGCACTGTACATCAGTATATAGCAATGTTTAGCTGATGATATAACACAATCTTGAAAACCAGCTCCATACTTATTTCAGACATTGTGTTATCTGTATATCGTGATGTTTAGCTGGCGATATAGCACCATGTTGAAAACCAGGCATCACCCAGCCCTACTGTTTACCTCTACATAGTTCCATCCTTGTTTCAGACATTGTGATATATTGATATATAGCGATGTTTAGCTAGTGCTATAGTGCAATATTGAAAAGCAGGTATCGCCCAGTGTTAGGCAATATGTTTTTTCATTCTACCAAGATTGGGTTGAATGTAAAAGTATGAGGAATTGAATAGGGGCAGACATTGAAGAGGAGAGTCGAAGCAGAGCCAGGGCAGGTAGTGAGAGGAGACAGCCTGGGTCAAGCAATGAAATTCCATGAAATTCCGTATACCTTTACCTAGCGGAATATAATTTGGACACCCATCCCAGTGGCAGAGCTCTGAAACACCAGTCTTTATCCCATTACCACGATAACATGATGAGGCTGAGCATCTGAAGTCTTGAATTTATTTGGGCATTCATAAGAAATTTAGATTTACAAGCAATGAGTCTCTTGTAGATCTGAATCTCCTGTATAATTTAACATACAAAGTGGGACTCCTCCGACAGCGTTTTCCATTATAATGTGTGGCAGGGAGTCATTACGGATTGAATGTACCAGTCCAGCACAAGAGTACTCCTTTAGTTTTTATATCAGCACAACTGCTCCCTTGCAGCAACAGATTCCATTTGTGTGATCAGTTTTATGTTGTCTTCTCTTTGAATATATATATTTTTATGTTGTGAACTTCTCTTCAATTGCTTGGGATTGTGTATTGAACCTTAAGAAAAACCCAACCCAAGCATGCTGGTGAGTGGGCTATTCACACACACACACACACACACACACACACACAAACAAACAAACAAACAAACAACACACACTCTTAATACAGCTACTATGAGTCAGGCAGGTGGTTATTATATTACTAATGCTGAATCACAGTTGGCATTAGTATGGTGCTGAAAACACTCCTTTTCTTTTCTTTCTCCCCTCCTCTGTAAATATTGTTTTCTATGTTGCTTTAATGATAGGAGAAGAGTTTACAGATAGCAACCAAACCAAACTTTTAAATGCGGTCTTCATAGGCAGCTATGTTGACAATATTCACTGCAGAAGATCCCTGGGGCTCTGGTACTCTTGCTTATATTAATGAATGTCAGGAGCAGAAGCAGAAGTCACACTTGATGAGCTTCAGTGGGGCCTTGAAGCAGGGAAACTTGCTTATGCACATAGAATACATAGTAGGGACGCGGGTGGCACTGTGGTCTAAACCACTGAGCCTCTTAGGCTTGCTGGCCAGAAGTTGGCGGTTCGAATCCCCATGATGGGGTGAGCTCCCATTGCTCTGTCCCAGCTCCTGCCAACCTAGCAGTTCAAAAGCACACCAGTGCAAGTAGATAAATAGGTACCGCTGTGATGGGAAGGTAAACAGTGTTTCTGTGCGCTGCTCTGGTTTCCATCACAGTGTCCTGTTGTGCCAGAAGTGGTTTAGTCCTGCTGGCCACATGACTTGGAAGGCTGTCTGTGGACAAACGCCGGCTCCCTCAGCCTGAAAGTGAGATGAGCGCCACAACCCCATAGTTGCTTTTGACTGGACTTAACCACCCAGGGGTCCTTTACCCTACCTTACCTACATAGTCTTGCAAGATGATTGAGGCAGCAGGGGGGATTGGTTTAAATTTCAGTTAAACAGGAAGCAGACAAATATTTCCAACATCCTTCAGAAGGAGGTGTTTCTGATTCAGTAGGTGGCAGTCTCTCCTCTCGGGTTTTCATGCATGTGGAACATTAGATTGGCTTGATTGTTGCAGCCTTCCGGGTGTTTTAATCGCTGCAGTTATATTAGTTCAGAAGAATGGCTTAAGTGATCCAGCCATACTATAAAGTATTTATAGCTCAGCCACTTCTCATGCCTAGCAAGATATTCTAAGAGTGTCTTGCTAGCCTCAAAGAAGGAAGTCTTAGATTGCAAGGACCATGACACTGCGATGGTAAAGAGAGAGGCAGGGAATGCAAACATCTTTCATCTAGTTTAGCTAAAATGTAAAGCTCATTTGTTCATGACTAAAATGAGGGGCAGTTTCCTAGCCACTGAATACAAAGTCATGTTCTCTGTGGCGGTTATTATTTTCAAATAATGCCTACAAATGTTGCAAATTCACAAGGAAGAGATCATGTAAGGCCACCAACAACAGGCCTGACGCACAACTGAACATTCTGTCCTCTCACCAGCTTAGGGGAAATGTGTGGCATTGCAGCCAATATTAACCTGGGCATTTAGTGGAGTTCCCACATGATCTCTTCGGAACAAGTGAACTTCAATTCAGGATACCACGTGACTATCAACAACGTCTGTGGTTGCTTGAATTCAGCCTGCAATGAAGGCCAGTTCGTATAGTGCACAGAATGGAACTACACCAGGAATGAATTGTTTGCTTCCAAATATGCCAGCTCAGCTTACTACACTCCCATCAAGTCACTTTGGGTAGCTATGCAGTTGTTTAAAGTAGAAGATGGGTGAGTTACGAGCCCCCAGTATGCGGCCAGCCACTTGCTTCATCAGATGCCAAGCTCAGCCCAGATCCAATCAACATTTTCCATCCACATTAATTTTTAGTCATGTTGACTGTCATTGGGTGACCTCACAGGAATCAAAATGGAAGAAACAGGAGATTTTTACCATCTTAGCTGTAACTAAGAGTAGGGACTGTATTCAACCAAGTTCTGATCAAGAGTTGACCCATTGAAAGTAACGAACCTTATTTAGCTGTGCCAATTAATGTCAATGGGCCTGCTTAGAGTAGGGCTAGCATTGAATATCAGCTTGGATTTCTTTCTGCACTGCTTGGTATGTGATAAGTAAAAAGGCCTTTGGAGAAGCTGTCAAAGGCTCTCAGAGTGAAGATGTGGGCATTCGTTGCAAAAACCATGGCCATAGCACTTTCTAGTTAACTGCCTTTCTTCATCCTCCAATCCAAGTTATAATAAAATGAAGCATCATGACTATTTGACATGACGCTATTTGGTGACCCAGAGAGAAAAATGCTTGTTTTCAATCGGGGTGCAGGATTTTGGTCTGTTGGTTATATAGTTATTAGGGAGCTTTCGGTGACATGGAAAATGGTGGCCTGTGGACGTTTTGAGTGTAGACTCTGAGGCCTAGTGGGCTTGCCATAATCAAGAGGTATGACTTGAGCATAATTTGCATACCAAGTTGTGCTACAACGGCAGGTAGCCCTTCAAGCCTTTTCAGCTACTAGGTCTGCATGCCAGTCAATTCAAACCATTGTTTTGCTTGAGCAATGGAATATGGAGCCTGAACAAAGAATTTCTGGGGACAACAAAGAAAACTCTGCATGTCCCAATCATTATCTCCTGTGTGAAAGGCTTTTAGCACCATTGGTATTGTTGTGAACAAGCTGGTGGTTTTGAGCACTGTGATTAGGACAACAAAACCATATATCAGGGGTCAGCAATTTTTTTTTCCAGCAGAAGGCCGGTCCACTGTCCCTCAGACCTTGTGGGGGCCGATATATATATATGGGGAATGAAAGAATTCCTATGCCCCACAAATAACCCAGAGATGCATTTTAAATAAAAGGACACATGCTACTCATGTAAAAACACAGGGACGGATTTAGAATGCAGTTGGGCTGGATCCGACCCCCGGGCCTGAGTTTGCCTACTGATGCCATATATTATCCCATGGTGCTTTCTGTCAAGGGCATCTGTCGCTTCTCAGGAGCTTAATTTCTGTTTCCTTATGTGCATTCCATCCCAAGGCACATTTCCCCTTTTTAATACAGTAGCGTGATTAAGCATGAATGATGTGAACTCCTTGTTTTGTCCCATTCTAGGTTTGAAAATGTTGGCGAATTTACCTCCGAGCTCGAGGGCAGCGATGACCCAACAGCATATGTCACCAACTTGTCGTACTACCACCTGGTTCCGTTTGAAACTGATATTTTGGACTAAGAGTGCCAAATGAACTTTGTGGCGTTCACCATCCCATAGTTTTGCATTTGTCTTGAGATGCAAGGCAGAAAGGGGCTCGCTACATCTGTCTTGATGCTGCCACCTCTGCTTGGTTCTTTATCATGGTTCCTGGAAGCAGCTTGTGAAGATGCCGTTCTATTCTAATGGACAAAGAGACATTAGTTTTGCCAAAGGAATGAAGCAAAGACACCTGGAGCATCATACAGCATCATACTATCTCATGCAGCAAAATCAGCAGCAACCATGCTGTTGACAAATCATTGGTGAATGTGCAAAAATCAGTGGCGCCGGTTCTTACTGATATACGGTAGAACTTGCAAAGACCATCCACATTTCTTCTCCCTCGAGCTTACCAGAAGTACATTCTTAACCTTTCCCAATGAAAGACCTCCTGTGTTCAGTTTTCATTCCTCAGAGTGACAACTTCTAACAAGTGTCATGGTAGTTCATTCATTGAAAGATGCCTTATGTCATGCGTGCCTGCAGGAAATAAGCACATAAATGGATTGCTTAATTTAACTTATTCTAAGCCTGTGGTTTTATTTAATCATCTGAGGGCCTGTCTTTTTCACTTGAAATAATAATTAATAATAAAAATAATTATAAAGGAAACAAGCAAGTTACATCCCAAGTTGGGGGAAAGGGAAAGAAATGCACAATTAAAAAAAAAATTTTTTTTAACTGTACCTGAATTTTGGATGGGTCTGCTAGAAATGCTGGTAGGATTTCTCCCCTGTCTTGGAACCAGGAAATTCCCATTCTCACTATTGCAGGGTTTCCACCAGAATTGTCAGCTGGCTGTCTAGGGCAGGAATGAGGATCTTGTGGACCACCATATATTTGTGGACTACAACTTCCATCCATCATCCTTGACCAGTGTCCATGCCAACTGGGACTGATGGGAGTCCCTCTATGGCTCCCATTATTCTTCCTTCTCATGCATTCAGAAATAAGCTTCAACCATCTACATGCAGACATTTTAAAGCTGTGCTACAGCAACAGGTGCAGCCTTATAAAAATCCACTAGCCCACTATGACTCTGGCCCTTCCCCTCTGTTTGCCTTCTGGGGTTGGAAGCTTGACCAAAAAAGCTCTACAGCAGGCAGAGTTTTGGCCCTGAAAGAGCTTCCATGCACAGCTATTAAGAAAACAAGTGCAATTTTGGAGGTCCTTGAAAGTGACAGCCACATTGTCCCTTCTGCTTGCCACTGGCTTGGGGAAAAGAGTAAACAACTCTTGCATTCCCTGAAGGAGGACATGGCACGGAGACAATTTCTGTAGGCCTGAATGGCATGGATGAGGTGGGAGAACTGGTTCTGTGGTGACAGTAGTGGGCTCTGTTAACATGAAGCATTTGAGGTAACAGCAGAAGCAGGCCTCAAAGCCTTTTAACTACTGAATAGTGCTGTGTTAAGCTTGGTTTTGGCTCCAGCTCATAGGATGGCAAAGCACCTGTTTTCGCAGCTTATTCAACCACATACTGTGATGAAGCTGCTTAATAAAGGCACATCTAAACTATAGGCCTCAACTGGTTTAATTGTCATTCCTTCTACTCAGGGGGAATATGAAGAACTGTATTTCTGTGAGCCATGCTCCAGCAGAGTATTATCAACACCCACTGAAAATTATAGTTCCCAGAGGAAGGGGAAATGGTGGTTAAACTGAGATAAAACTGATAGAGGTGTTTAGTGGAATTGCCAGAAGTTGTGTGTAGGAAATGAAGAACAGAATACATTCCAAGTTCCTTGCTCCATTTGTTTCCCCCCAAGCTCCGAAGAGTATGGTACATTGCCCCTTTCTCCTGTGAACCTTTCAGTATTCTTTTGTATGATTGTAAAACAAAATTTGCTAATGTAAATAGTAATAAATTATTGAGAACCCACCTCTTTTGCAAGAGATGTTTCCAATATATTTTAATGAAATAAAATATTACTCATTGTACGTGTAACACCTGGTGTTGAGCGTGATCTTAAGGTATTTGGCATATGAAACTGCCATATGTTGTTGGTCCATCTAGTTTGATACTTCCTGCTCTGAATGGGTGTCAGGGAATTGGAGGCAGAGAAGAGGGAGAATGGGAGTAGCTTTCTAAAGGACAGAATGGCTGTGAGGAACAAGGCAAACCCAGCACGCTCCCATGCAGAGCAGCAGCATGGGAGCCTCACATCATCGTGGCACCAAGCAGGACCCCATTAACACAGAGAACTGAAGTGACAATACATTGTCTTGGAAGAAAGATGGGATTTTGAGGTTACCATGTATTGAAGAGGAGTTGCTTATTTCTGTAACATGGTTTACCTTCAATGTTCGTTTGGTTGTCCAACACTCTTCCTGGATTACTAGACAGTTGGACCATGGCTTGCACTTGCCACATGCCCTTATTCAAGATAGGGAACCTGCAGCTTTCTAGATGGTGCTAGACTCCAACTCCCATCAGCCCTGGCCACGAAGGCTGCAGCTGATGGGAATGGCAGTCTAACAACCCTGAAAGGGTCGCAGATTCCTCGTCCCTGTACTACACAATTTTATCCTCACAACAAGGTACGCTACACAAAGCAATAGTGACTGGCTCTTTGGCTGAGCAGGGCTTAATGCCTGGGTCTCCCAGGTCTAAGTACATCACAATATATTGGCTTGGTGGGAGAGAAATCTAAAAATGATCCCTTGAGAACCCAGAACTATTTCTTTACTGGGACTGACAGAGCAACGTGCTGCACTGCTCTTGCTTTTTCGCTGCTTCCATCAATGGCACTGTGATGTCATTAATACCCAAAGGGAAATCCTGCTCTATAATACCAAATGTTGAGATGGATTAACTGTACTGTCTGGTGAAGCAATCTGGGGATTGCCCTCAAGCTGTTTCTAGTACAGAACTAACTCATTGTAACCTATAAAGTGATCATTTATGTCAATTCTTGCCGTTAGTTAGGTTACATAATTAAGTGTTATGTCCAGATTATGAGTCAAATCATGTTACTATATTCCAGCCCTTTAAGGGGCTGTGGGGGTGGGGGGGAACAACTTGTCACAGTCTTAATAAAACTACGCACTGGTTAATTTTTGCTTCAATTGTAGAAATTGAAACTTTTATTTCTGCTGACTTGTGAGGACAGAGACTTGAATGTGGGGGAAAAAAATGCAATCACTGGAAATGGAAACAAAGGCACAGAGAACAAAATACTTCTTCCGTTAAAATATTGACTAGAATTTGGAATTATGCAATAAAGGGGATTGACAGTAGGTTCAAGACAACAAAAGGAGATATATATTTTTCTCCACACAGCATAGAAATGACTGATGGAATTTAAGCAAATATGAGATGTGATGGCCATTGGCTTAAGTATTATAATTTTAATAATGAATTTGAAAAGGGATTAGGAAAAAAATAAAAAAAGATATAGCTGTCAGCAGCTATTCGCCATTGCACCTCCATGTAGAAGCGCACTCTACCTCTACAATAGCCATGCTGGGAATGATCAAACCATCTCATTCTATGTCTTGTTTGTAAACTTCTAGGGGTTCCTGGCTGGCTACTGTTGTTTAGTCATTTAGTCGTGTCTGACTCTTCGTGACCCCATGGACCAGAGCACGACAGGCACTTCTGTCTTCCACTGCCACCCGCAGTTTTGTCAAACTCATGCAGGTAGCTTCGAGAACACTGTCCAACCATCTCGTCCTCTGTCGTCCCCTTCTCCTTGTGCCCTCCATCTTTCCCAACATCAGGGTCTTTTTCAGGGAGTCTTCTCTTCTCATGAGGTGGCCAAAGTATTGGAGCCTCAGCTTCAGGATCTGTCCTTCCAGTGAGCCCTCAGGGCTGATTTCCTTCAGAATGGATAGGTTTGATCTTCTTGCAGTCCATGGGACTCTCAAGAGTCTCCTCCAGCACCATAATTCAAAAGCATCAATTCTTCGGCGATCAGCCTTCCTTATGGTCCAGCTTTCACTTCCATACATCACTACTGGGAAAACCATAGCTTTTACTATACGGACCTTTGTTGGCAAGGTGATGTCTCTACATTTTAAGATGCTGTCTAGGTTGGCTGGCTACTATTAGCAATATAATCACAACACTTTTGGCTAATCCAGTGAGGCGGGGATTATCTTTTACGTATCTTTGTGCCAGAGATTGTCCAAGTACATTGGCTGCTGTGTTTGTTTTAAAAGGCTTTCCGTAGTCGGTGCCAGCAAAGTAATTATCAAATCATCCTGTAAAAGCTGCTCCTTTACTTGAGTGCTTAACATACATTGTGGTAATAACTCTTGGTCATTTTAAGAATCTCTTTTTATTGTGGTCTATTCATGTTGCGGTTTCATTTGAGCCCCTGGAGTAAAGTCCATTGTTGTTTCCCATTTAGGTTTTCAGAACCCAAACGCATTCCTCCTCAACATACAGAAATCAGCGCATAACAGCTTGGCATCATTTTTACACAAGGTCATTACCGTACTTGATGTCACATTAAAAACAACAACAACCCACCCAAGACTCCTATTTCCAAAGAAACGGCTCAAAAGATGAATTTAGCTGTGCTTGATGCTATGGCTGCTTTCTGAAGCTGATGACAGCATGAAGTAATAATAATTTCTTAGAAACAAACCATTTGCTTTTGTCTTGCTGAAATGGCACCAGAATGGCAGCAGGTGCATTGCATCAGTATCATTGCAGCCTCACTGCATACATTTCCTTGCAAAACAAAATAATATCAGCAAAACCCTTTGAGGGAGTGATTCCTTGGCTCCCTTTAACGGTCAGTTTGAACTGCTTTAGATAGAGCCACATCTATGTGTTTAAGGAATGCATTTTACATCAATACAATTGCCGTCAGATTCTTAAGTTGTGCTCACTGACCAAAGCATGTAACCTACAAAATGGGAGCTCTGCTCATGTGAACCTGCAAACAGTATTCACTGAACACATGGATGATAACAGGGTGAGATTGTGCCTGCTATATCTACCCCCAAATCTCTCTGCGCTCACAGAAAGTGCCAAGGAAACTCTGTATTGCACACCTAAATATACAGAGGCTTTGGGGCATGATTTGCGACCCATGCACAATCTGGGCCTCCAGCTGTGCACTGTCTATGTATATACACTTTGTACATGCACATAGAAGTTCTTCATTCCTCCTGCTAGATATACAAAGGTGGGACAAGAAGCATGATCGATCCCTGCCCCAATGTGTTTGATGAGTGTTATGTACTGAGTTGTATAGGATCCAAAAGGCAGCAGTCTGACTGGTCCTAGAAAAATAGGATTCAGAATGCAGCAGTCTGGTTGGTCCTAGAACAAATAAGATTCAGAATGCAGCAGTCTGATTGGTCCTAGAACAATAGGGTCCAGAATGCAGCAGTCTGATTGGTCCACAGGAGCCACCCAATCCAGCTCCAGGTGGAAGTGAATCCGCAACCTGATTGGCCTACAGGTGAATCCCGGAATTAGCCAATCACGTGCAGCCCATTGTGTAAATAATGTACGGTATATAAACAGACATTCTGGGGGAACTTACATTCCTTCTCACCACTATGAGCTGAATAAAGAGCATGAAACCCACTCTTGACTCCGAGTATATTTCAATGAGTGTGGTTTGAAGGTGTAAATAGGGCTAGTGTGGCCACTCTGGGCGGCTTCCAACAAAGACCAATAATACACTAGGATGTCACACATTAAAACTTCCCTGAACAGGGCTGCCTTTAGATGTCTTCTGAATGCCAGGTAATTGTTTATCTCTTTGACATCTGATGGGAGGGCGTTCCACAGGGCGAGCGCTACTACCAAGAAGCCCCTCTGCCTGGTTCCCTGTAGCTTTGCTTCTTGCAATGATGGAACCACCAGACGGCCTTCGGCGCTGGACCTCAGCATCCAGGCAGAATGATGGGGGTGGAGATGCTCCTTCAGGTATACTGGTCCGAATGCTCCCTCCTTGCTTTCCCTGAAGATGGGAGGACTTTTCACTGCCCAAGGGCAGAGAGGGAGAACCCAGGTGCAATAACAGTTGCCTTGGGTGACATGCTGAGCAATGTTCTTCAAGCTTCTGGTGCCTGGATGCTTGCTCCTTCTTCCTGCCACTGCCAGGATCAGACAGTCCAACCGCCTAGAAGGTGCTGCCAAGTGCAGCAGCTGTACGTTTAAGCATTGCACAGCATTGCCACAGATGGTATCTTTGCATTCATGGCTGTTTGGCCCCACAATTTACAGTGCCACCCCTCCCCTCTACACCCAGATGTGCATATATCTGCCAACCGAGAATGACACTTCATGCATCTGATGAAACTGGCTCGAATCCACAAATGCCCGTGCCTTAATAAATCTCTCTTGATAGCACAACATAATTCTCCACTGATTTGGCACAAGACATGTATCTCTGGTCTTTCACAGAATGGAGAGGACTGCAGGAGAAAGAGAGTTGGGTCAAGAATCTGTGAGTCGAGATTCTATCTCCAGATGGTGGAGTGAGCTCAGTTGGCAGAGTACAAGATTTTAATCTCACGGTTGTGGGTTCAAGCCCCATGTTGGGGGAAAGATTCCTGGATTGCAGGAAGTTGGACTAGATGACCCTCGTGGTCACTTCCAACTCTACAATTCTCTGACTGTATGAGACATAATTGCTCTGTTTAGTGTGTATGGATTTTAGTCAATGTACATGCAAAATGTCAATACCAAAATTTGATAATATTGAAGGGAATATGTAGTGCCAGCAATTTCTGCCAGAAAAATCACTTATGGACATTCAGCCCTGCTGAACACAATGAGACTTACTTCCAAGTAAATAGCCTCAGGATTGCATTGTTAGTATTCCCCTTAGTATTGCATTGTTTGTTGTGTGTCTGTTAGCACAGGGAATATCTTACAAGCTGCTCCTGAATATTTTCCCCACTGAGGCTCCATTAACATTCAGAATAAAAATTGCACGAGGGGGGGGGGGAATTAGGAGCTTGCTATTACAAAGTGAATGTCCTCAGGGTTGCTCTCTACCCTAGTGAGCCTTTTGAAGGATGTGCATATATATATATATATATATATATATATATATATATAGCCTAGACACCCCAACTTTTACACGGGAAGACACCCGAGGACACCAAAACCTGCATTCCTGTACCCGTGAAAATCTACGAAAGCATATATATATATATATATATATGTATATAGGCAGTTACATGCAGGAACAAGAATGTAATAAATTAGTGCAGTCCTAAGTAAATAAGCAGCAACTGACGAGCAACATTTGGGTTGAGTTTTTCTCTTTTCCAGCAGTTACCCGCAAGCTTTCCCTTGCTTTCTTGCTGAGTCAGTGTTCTTCTCTAACTGAGCTGTAAGTAGGTCTGGTGTGGAAGAAGGATCTAAGTAACCCGAAGGACTAATTTTGCAAGCAGGCCTCAGCAAATACATTTTGTTGTTGACAGCCTGAGGTAGGCAAAATCCCACCCCCCACCCCCCACCCCCCGCTTCTCTGGTACCACACAGAGATGTTGACTGCAATGTGAGTTGAATCTTAATTCCAGCACGGGCGGCACCTCATCCTCCATGGCACCTAAGGGCAGCAGGGTATTTTGAGAGGCACACGGAAGGTTACATGGCATTAGGGGTATGGCGTTACACTGGCCATAAAATTTGGTTTGGCCCCTGGCACTTCAGGAAATAGCTTGCCTTGGCCTGAAGTACTTCAGAAGCTTCAGTTTGGAGTCAGAGCCTGATTCAGAAAACAAGAACAACTAGGTGTCCTTCCCACCACCACACACAAATTTCACTACCAGGAGTAGTTTAAAAATAGCTACATCTTTTCTTGTTTGACAGAGGTGGGTGAAATTGGCATGTATCGTAGTTCCTGTCAAATCACAAGCAAATACATGCAGACATAGGAGCCAACTCCTTGGGGCCAAGATCCCTTTGGCACCTCCAATAAAATATTTGTGGGGGCCGCTCCCTCAAAGAGGTCATATTCAGCTGAAAATTATAAGCACTCTTCCTTTTGGCAGGTGAACTCTCCCCCCCCCCCATTCTTGCATAATGAACTGCCCCTGTCACAATTCTCTCTTCTAACCTGGTGGCCTTTAAGACCTAGAGAAAACAGACAGAAGAGAGATGCCACAAACAGTTATGCCTACCTGGAAGGGAATGATGGGTCTGGAAGAAACAAATATTGTAAGAGGAGGCTTGGTTAATTTGCCCCACCCTGGGTTGTGCTAAGCAGAGTTTATAAGAGCATCTCACAAGCTGTTTGTATTACTTTTAGGATCTGGGGCTGTGCTGCCAGTTCCCAAGCGTTTTCTCAATTTTTTGATATCTACCACAATGACGTTTGATTCCCTGATGCTTAGCAATCTGCAAAACCATGAATGAAAAATGAAAGAAGTGTAGGCACCAGGGGTCAAGACATTAGTTATGAAACGAAAATCGCAGCAGGCAGTCTGATTATTATTGTGAAAAGATGTTAGCGGGGGGGAAACAAAACCTCCAGGATGACTACAGATGTTCCAGGAGTACATAATGAACTTGCTGTGTGTTCTGTATTCACCCCAAGCTGTTAGAAATGTTGACTTGGAGAACGATCATATATTCTGTTCCAATGAGCCAAACTGTGGCTGTGTGTGTGTGTGTGTGTGTGTGTGTGTGTATTCAGAGAAATCTATAGCTCAATGAGCCAACAAGGAACTGCGAAATAACTCTAAATCTGTGACAAACTCCAGAGATGGGACTATTACACTGGCAACGCTGCATTATGCAGGTCCATACACATCATGCACCATCGATTTGGATTAGCTTGACTTCTCACTGGAGACAGAAGGTAGAAATGTGGTATACAAGCTCATCTCCAGATTATTAGGCATACAAGCGCAATTCTCTCCAGGTCTGGAAACAAAGTCGGTGGCTTGTCAAACAAGCACATTTGGATAAGGCTCCATCAGGGAAGGGCTAAGGAAATGAAAACAGCCTCAACATACGGAAGATTTTCTATAGCAATATGATGCAATGTATAATGACAGTTTTTCTTTCCAAGTCTGGCAATTTAGTTTTAATTGTGCCCTGGGGAACTCTTAAGGAGCAACGAACGCACAATGGCAAGGTGCACTAATCTAGACATTACTACTTCTAATATATTCATAACTCCTCATTTTTAGATAAAAGCAATAAAGCTGCCTGAGAAAATAGAAATGGTATCTATCAGGCAGGTGCAGCTAGAAGATAAGATGGAATGGAAGCTATTGCTGCAAAGCTGTGTAAGTTTCTATTGCCAGAAAAGTCTTTTTTCGGTTGTTGTTACGGTAGTCTATAGATCGAAAACTGCCTCCGTAGAGATGAGCTGACATAATCACATACACAGTGCCTTTGTTTTATAAACATGCTTGCTCAACTGTCAGTCCTACAAAATGGGGATCGTGCAGATTAACCTTTCCTAGACAATAACTCACTTGTCTAAGGAATCTGTCAGGTGAAAACGACAGTCTTTTGCAACAAAAATTCATCGTTTTCCTCTTTCCCTGACTGGTTCATTATTGATTTTTCAACTGGCAAACTCTGCAAGTCTAAACACTTGCAGGGAGCAGTCCTATAGCAAGATCCATCAGTAGGATAGGATCCAGAGGATCTCTAGATGGTCCAGGAGGTTCTTAGCACAAACAGGCTATATGGCAGCTTAACTTCCACATCCTCGGCTCAGACAGAGTTATGCCAGTATATTTCCCTCATCCCTTCACAACTTTTAGAAGACATCTGAAGGTAGCCCTGTATCGGGAAGTTTTTAATGTCTGACATTTTATTATTTTTAATATTTTGCTGGAAGCCACACAGAGTGGCTGGGGAAACCCAGCCAGATGGGTGGGGTATAAATAAAATTATTATTATTATTATTATTATTATTATTATTATTATTATTATTCCAGCTCAACCAGGACCCAGCAGATCTTAAACTAGAAACCCAGCCTACGTTAAGCAGGCAAAAGAGAAATAAAATAAACAAGAAATAAAACATAAGATACAAATTAATCTAATGACTGAAAGAATAAATTATCGAAGTAACAACAATGAGGGCAGAGAAGTAGCAGCAGCAGCAGCAGCAGCAGAGGAAACAATGCGTTTTGTAGCATGAAGTGAATAACAAGCTGTGGGTTCAGAAGCAGTTGAATCAACCGTGGCAATGGGAAAGTGTCCTTAAATGTGGCTGAGGATAGCAGATTAGTTTAGGAGAGCGCAGGACAGGTCCTATGACATATAGTGGTACCTCGGGTTAAGTACTTAATTCGTTCCGGAGGTCTGTTCTTAACCTGAAACTGTTCTTAACCTGAGGTACCACTTTAGCTAATGGGGCCTCCGGCTGCTGCTGCTGGGCCGCCAGTGCACGATTTTGGTTCTCATCCTGAGGTAAAGTTCTTAACCCGAGGTACTATTTCTGGGTTAGCGGAGTCTGTAACCTGAAGCGTATGTAAGCCGAGGTACCACTGTATACACCTCTGCCCTCCAACACATTCCTGCCACTCCCTGACCTACAGTATCTATCGTCTCAGGCGGTTGCCTCACTCTACCTAATGACAGAGCCAGCCATCAGGAGCGACCGGGAATCCACAGGATTCAAACTCTCCCATTCCACTGACATGTTTCTGACAAGGCAGATGAGATATGCCTGTCTTGGTGCTGGCATCATTGTTTTCTCTCCCACCTCTTCCACCCCGATCGGAGTGAGGCCAGCAGGGCTTAGGAAATTGTGGTCCCTCCCCTGTATACACTCAGACTTCCACACAGATGCTCTGCAACTCAGGTTGTTCGATATGCCATATAATGGTGAAATATATCAATATCGTGATTCCCAACTGTAGCAGATATATCATGAGATATATCATGGTCAAAAGAGATGAACAGAAGAGCTTGTGTGAGGTGGAGCTGAGGATAGCACTGGGGAAATTGAATGTAGAATCTTTTTTGGGGGGGTCACAGTTCGGATTTCTGCATTATAACTTCTTTTTTGCTTCTCTGGAATAATACGGAACTCGCCGCATACATAGAAAAAAAGGGAGGAGAGATAAGACACACTCCAGTTCTTTGTATGCAACCTCTTTTTTTCTTTCCTTTCCCCTCAGTCTGCCTTTGTGCTTTGATGGAATTTACCACTGAGCAATAGTTGCCATGGTAACCAGGACATGGCTGCGCTAGTAATAAAGAATCCCTAGAGAGCAAATATACAAGCTACAGACACAATTCTTTTTTTGGTGGGGGGGAGGTTGTGTGCATTTTGGGATACCCTGCGTGCTCAGTCTCTGGAGTCTCCAGATAGGCAAACTAAAGCCCAGGGGCCGGATCTGGCCCAATTGCTTTCTAAATCCAGCCCACTGATGGTCCGGGAATCAGCGTGTTTTTACATGAATAGAATGTGTGCTTTCATTTAAAATGCATCTCTGGGTTATTTCTGGGGCATAGGAATTTGTTCATTTTTTCCCTTCAAAATCTAGTCCAGCCCCCCACAAGGTCTGAGGGACAGTGGACCGGCCCCCTGCTGAAAAAGTTTGCTGACCCCTGAGATAGGGCTTTGAATAACCCCTGTTTAATACAAAGGAGTGTTGCTGTGAGCCATTATCGACAATAGCGAGCTTGATGGACCAGTGGTCTGACTCAATGCAAGATGCTGTCCTATATTCCTAGCCCTGCCAGTTCACTGTGGCCAGGGTGAAAGGAGGTAGGCAGAATTCTTCTTTTTCCTTCTCCTTGAGGAAAGGAACTACACCTGCCATAGTCTCAGGCCAGTTTGGTGGGCGTATCTGTCATGAAATTCTACTCAATATTGATCCAGAGCAGATTCCAACGCATGGTTAGCAGAGTAAAAACTTTTACTTAAACTTAACAATAACTTCTAATAAGTCTAAATCTTAATGCTATGCATACTATGTACAGAACACCACACCAGAAGGAAGAGAGATAGAAAGAGAAGTGAAACCCAGGCTCCTTCTGGCCTTAATTTTATAGTCAGCATGACCTTGACAGAAAAAGATAAGAGAACCAGTTTAAGCCAGCTGTACTCAGCTTCTCTGAAGGAATAACCCAAACATCACAAACCTTCTGCTTGCTTCTTTCACACAGAGAACCTTCCAGAACCTTCCTGAATTAAGTAGAATAGGAAAGATCTCTACACATCAGATCAATACTTTCTTCACTAAGAAATGCAAACTGACAGTATCAGGGTGGTGTGGTGGCTATGGAGACTGAGGGCCCATGACCACTCTTCCCTTAGGACATCTATACAGGCAAAGCTTTCTGGGAATATACTGAGAGATCTCTAGAGGTGTAGATGTCCCACTGATATGACTTCCTAAAGCCGCTCAACCAGTCTGAAACCATCTGCTGGGTTGCTGCCAAAATCGGTTAAAAGGCATAGATGGTATATCACACCAGTAGAAATAGCAAAAATGTACAAAACTGGGTCAAACATATGCTGGAAATGTAAAGAAAAAGAAGGTACTTTTTATCATATGTGGTGGGAATGCAGAGAAATTAATTTTTTTGGGGGGGGAAATGATATATAATGAATTGAAAAAAAATGTTTAAAATGACATTTGTAAAAAAACCAGAAGCATTTTTGTTAGGGATTGTAGGACAAGGCCTGCCAAGAAAAACAAAGAACTTATTTAGGTATGCCACAACAGCAGCAAGAATCTTGATTGCACAAGGATGGAAGAATGAGGAAATCCCAACAAAAGAACAATGGCAAGAAAAACTGATGAACTATGCAGAGCTGGCTAAATTGACATATAAATTGCAGGATAAGGACAACCGTGACTTTAAGGAAGAATGGGAACATTTTACAAGTTACCTAAAAAGACAACAAAATGAACTGGACTCCTTGGCAGGTTTTGAATAAACATCCACAAATTTATTAGGTGAACATATGATCAACAAAATAAAGATATGTACAATTTTATAATATGCAGGGAGCAATATGTGCAAAGAAATCAGAGAGGGGAGCTGAGGGGTGTCTTTGGTGGGAGGGGAGGGAGGGATGGGGAGCGGGAAAATAATGTAATTGATTATATGGACTGATAATTTGTTATGTTGAAATTGCTTAATAAAAATATTTTTAAAAAACAAAACCAAGATCAGTTAAAAGGCAATATCAAAAGAACCCATCAGCTACCCTAACGTTCAAGGTATGAATGGAACCTTCTTCTAATTATTGGCTGTTGCTGTCAAACTTTTAACAAACTTTTGTCCCACTGCCACTTGTAGTCAAACAGGGCTTGAGTTTTTTTGTGGGTTTCTTTAAAACACCACAAACAGCCGAAAATCTGTTTGCTGGAGAGGAAATGACATGTTGATGATGCTAAGATGATCCGTTACTTGAAGGGACTGAGGAGACAGATGTCTGGTGTAACTAGCAGAGATTTAACTAGAGACATAAACAGTCAATTAGACAGAGACCTGGAGGACTGAGTGACTTGTTTTCTCCCTTAATTTCCTCATCATAGATACTTTTCTGTTAGCTTCAGCCTTGAATGTTACAGAATAACTTAAAAGCATTTCCCATGAAATAAAGCAGTTGCCACATTTCAATTCAGGAGAATGAAGGCTCATTGTGTGTTTGTGCGTGCAAGAGATGGCTGAATGGTAACATTAAAACTGTAGGTTTTAAGCAGTAATTTGGTGCTAACAGATTCCGCATTGCCAACAGTGTAATGTTCATTTCTCGTAAGAGAAATGTGTTAATGCTGTAACGTTATGCAAATGTGAAATATTTAGCAACCGCACAGCCTTCGCTCGGCAGCTGGGAAATGATGGCTTCAAATAGCTTTGATAAATGAATGCATGAAGACGAAGAGGAAACTGCCTGATGATTTTTGCTGTGGCTGATCAGGAGCTGCAGTTGTTGTCTGACAGGGACTGTCCATGAATGATCCTTCAGTGAGGTAACATCTGCCTGATAAAGAGACTGTTCTGCAGGCATTTACTGATGGCCTAAGACAGTGCATTATTCATCACTACAAGTAATATTGCAAACTGCCTGGTGCTACTAGGAAATGTGTTCTTTGGTTCCTGTAAATTGGGTTGCTGTGCATGGCTGCCTGGATTTTAGTCCCAAACAGTGGTGTAGCATAAGGAGGGGCATCGGGGCAGTTGCCCCGGGCTCAAAATTGTTAGGGGCACAAAATTTCGGCACCCGGTGCTGCCTTAGACAGCTGTGCACTTCCATCTATTGAAAACAGCTTTTCCATGCGAACCAGGAAGTGACCTCTCCAGACAACAGAAGACTCTTCTTTTCTTAGCTCTGCAGCTGTGATCTCCTGGGTGATGCGCAGTTGAATGCACATGTGCACTCCATCCATTTCCCTCCTTCCCTCCCACCCCCGCCCTCTGTGCATCCCCGGTTGCTGGCAACCCATGCTACACCACTGGTTCCAAACTCTCATTAAAGTTGCAATTCTATCTGCACTCACTTGGGAGTAAGTCCCTTTGTACTCAACGAGACTTATGTCTGAGTATACATACATTGGAATGCACTGCATCTCACTGTTCCCAAACCTGTTGACTGACTGATCCCTTAAACACTGCCATTGATCAAGCTGAACACCTCTTGCATATGCTTGCTTGCTGCTGCATGTGGGAATACAGTGGAACCTCTACTTACAACCATAATCCGTTCCGGAGGTCCAGTCATAACTAGAAATGTACATAAGTAGAGGCGCACTTTTCCATAGGAAGTAATGGAGAAGTCAATTGATCCATTCTAGATGATAAAAAACACCCCCTAAAACAGCAGTTTAACATGGATTTTACTGTCTAACAAGACCATAGATCCATAAAATGAAGGCAATAATCAATGTACTGTACTATAAAATAAATAAGACAGTATTGTAGATGAAAAAATTAACCTTTTTTTCCTTATGTGCATTGAGGGTGGGTGGGCTTACCTGGCTACAAGCTGGGGGTGGGGCAAGAGTCAGTAAAGACCTGATTCACTTTGGCCAGGGTCACTTTTTTTTTCTTGCCAGGCCAGGTTCTTCTCTGGACTTCCTCAGGTTACTTCCTCGGTGGGGTTTGGGGCTGCAGTACGCCCTGCTGTGCCACTTGCAGGTGGCACCTATTCCACAGCTTCGGGAGTGGGATGAGGGCCCTCTCCCCGGCAGCAGAGGCCTCAGAGCTGCTCCGCAGCTGGCGGGGTAAGCTCTGGCAAACCAGAGGCCTCTCCCTGGCGACGGAGACCCCAGCGCTGCCCCACAGCTGGCCGGGCGAGCTCTGGGCTGCTGGCAAGGCCTCTGTTCATATCTAGAGGAAAGTTCATAAGTTGAAGCACCTACTGAAGGTCGTAACTGGAATCGTACGTAAGTAGAGCCGTACGTAAGTCAAGGTTCCACTGTATTTAGAATCCAGGCTTAGTATCTATCTTAGAAGCATGTAGGGCTGCTGATAAATTCTGTAGCACCTACATAAAGAAGCACCAATGTTGCCATCAGCACCTCCCACTGGTCACTAATATTTATTTGATGGTGGCAGCACTATATTAAGGTCCAGCCATACAGGAAAACAATGGAAATTCTACCTGAACAGTGCCCAGTTGTGAATCTGCTAGCAGCCCTGCGTGTCATGTTCCTGTGTTGACTGCCTAAAGAAAAACAGCAAAAGTGAACCAGCCCTTAGATATTCTGTATTAAGAGAGAATTGGAAGGCTAGAGAGTTATATGATCTGAAGTGAAACCAGAGGGAAGTCAGTGTGAAAACATGTTTGCAGAGAAATGGAGCATGACAACACAGTCAGATGGGCAGGGTACAAATAAAATAGCAGTAGTAGTAATTTGACAGTGGAATAACGAAGTCCAGAACTCAGTAAATCTACAGCTGTTGTTAGGAAACATTTAAGCATGTTGAGCATAATGGGAAACAGAAACAAAGAGTTTATTATTATATATTGCTTACAAGTGTATCTTAAAATGGTGTATGTAGCTAATGTATAACGTTATTGTGGTGTTTGTACAGAGCCCCCAGTCGTTTCACGGACTATTAACATGTACACCACTACAATGGTACCTCGGGTTACATACACTTCAGGTTACGTACGCTTCAGGTTACAGACTATGCTAACCCAGAAATAGTGCTTCAGGTTAAGAACTTTGCTTCAGGATGAGAACAGAAATCGTGCTCTGGCGGCGCGGCGGCAGCACGAGGCCCCATTAGCTAAAGTGGTGCTTCAGGTTAAGAACATTTTCAGGTTAAGATTGGACCTCTGGAACGAATTAAGTACTTAACCTGAGGTACCACTGTACTTTATTCTTCCGCTTCCACCAATTTTGTGGAAAAGACCCAGGGTTCCCTGGTGAAGTATTGAGTCTCAGTCAGGTAGAGTTAACAATGAAGATTAAAGTTTATTTCAAACACAAACAAGTTTTAAATTATATTCGAAACGCTGTCACTCTATTCCTTCTCAGTATTGTCCCTGTCTCTGACTCCTCTAGCTCCCCACCCCCTCCAAAAAAAGAACCAACCGAACTGTCAAAACCTCTGGGCTGAGCCTCAAAATCAGGTAGGCTCCGCCTCTGGGCTTTCTTATTGGTCAACCTATTAACCCTTTCTCTCCCCCAGTACAAACGTATCCCCAAAGAATGGGCAAACGCCACATCTGTTGAACAGGTAACTGATGCTGTAGGTTGTTTCCGTAATGGGAATTTTATATGGTGAGTTACATCATGACATTATGATTGTATCTATTTGGTATATGGTACATGGATTTAAAACTGTGGTTGCGATTCTTGAGAATGTGGAATAAAATACATAATAAAACAGAAAGATTTGTAAGTACAAGCACTGAATGGCAGGCTCTTTGCAGGGCTCGCCCTAGCATTGGGCACAGTGAGGCAGCCACCTCAGCAGCTGGTGCTGGGGGACGGTGGAAGAAGAAGAAGAAGAGTTTGGATTTGATATCCCGCCTTTCACTCCCTTTCAGGAGTCTCAAAGCGGCTAACATTCTCCTTTCCCTTCCTCCCCCACAACAAACACTCTGTGAGGTGAGTGGGGCTGAGAGACTTCAAAGAAGTGTGACTGGCCCAAGGTCACCCAGCAGCTGCATGTGGAGGAGCGGAGACACAAACCCGGTTCCCCAGATTAGGAGACTACCGCTCTTAACCACTACACCACACTGGAAGTAATGAGGTGTTGGAGGCAGAACTCACTAGACCACTTGACTTGCAGTCTGCTGCCCTCAGGTGTGGTAGAGGATCCTGTCAGTGTGGAATTAAGATTCACCGTATTTTTCCACCTATAAGACGCCCCCATGTATAAGACGCCCCCTATTTTTGGGGACTCCGATTTAAGAAAATGGGGGGACATAATATCTGTGTATAAGACAAGCCCAGATTTTGAACATTATTTTAGAGTAAAAAAAACATAGTCTTATACACAGAAAAGTATGGTAATTGCCAGTCCAGTCAACCACTGTATGTGGAATTGCGGGGAGACGCCATCTTGACTTTTGCCTTAGGCAGCAAAATGTCTTGAGCTGGCCTTGGAGTCTTCCCATTGGTATTCCTCAAACGCCTCATTGGAATATGATAGTGGTGATGATTTATTTTAGAAATGTATATACTGTCTTTCATTTTGAGAAGAAATACCAATGGCTTTTTTTTTTTAATGAACACGTAAAAGCCTTAATCATCAGGATGAAAGGGAAACGAAAATGAGGTTGTTGAGAACCTGTAAAGCTAATGTGTAACAAAGCTTGCTAATTAATTGAAAAGAAAAAAGAGAGGAAGACTTGGTCTTAGAGAGCAGCTGAATATGTAACAGCAATTAAGTCCATATTCAACTCCATAAAGCATGTTTCCCCTCTTCAACTAATCAGTGAACATTTTAGACATTCATATGCATGAAATACCAACCATCACCAACTACTAGAAGAGGCGATTGTGTGTAAACAAAATTAATTAGGCATCTTGGATTGCATCATTCCTCTTCTTAATTTTAACAAGTGTAAAGAACGTTTATAGAACTGTGATAATTTGTCATTTCCTGATGCTGTAAGATATTCCTTTAGCATTCCATTAACATATGTAGGTGTTTTGGCTCCTACCCCAAGGCCCTAATAGGTGTACCTGCTTTCAAGTAAAGACGTAAACTTGCATTATAGCAGTCTAGCAGTGCAAACTCAGCAGCTAGGAAAGAGCAGAATCTACTATTACAAGACAGACGAACAACAACAGTAAGTTCAGCCCAGAAGCAAGGACCAAGGTTCAGGAGTCCAAGGTTAGTAGTAAGAATTCCAAGACTGCATGGGAGCTGTTCCAAGGAGTTTCTACACCTCCCTGCCGAGCTTTTAAGCAGAGGTGGAGAATGCCCAGCTACTCTCAAGAATCCCCATTCCTGCAATAATTCCTGGCCTGCAGGAGGACCCCCCTCTCTTTTCTCTTGATGTGCCACCTCTCCCTGGGAGACAGCACCAAACCTGCCCCATAGTCTCATCCCCTACGCCTCCTTCCAATCTGAGTTCTTGTCCCTGTCCTCAGTTGCCTCCCACTTCTGGTCTGAATCAGGCAAAGGAAAATGTGATTTAGATACCACTTTCCTGCTAGGGATGAATAGCAATATATTCCACCACAGTAGCTTTTGATGTCTATTTATGGACCAGCAGCTTTGAGTTACTTGGCATCTCCTATTTTGCTGAAGTGTCTTTGCAGAAAGCAAAACCCAGAGTAGTTGTTTATAAACATCTGTTGAAATGTTGTAAATTGGATGTTCGGGATCTTAGAGAGAATTAGTGTTCCACTGAGTTCAGTCAATAGAAAGTTACTTTAGCATCTCTATGCATTGCTTCTTTAGATTTAACATGGAGATTAATTCAACAAAATTAAACGTTCCAGGTATACTGAAATTTACCACACCTTTATAGGAAGGAATTGGCTAGTTCAGGTAGATGCTGGCAATGAAATGCTGATTAACACTTCTTTAAGATGTCCCATGTCCCCTTTCTGGTCAGATTTTTATCTCCATATTAACTTTACAGTGGTATCTTGGTTCTCGAACGGCTTAGGTGTTGAACAAATCGGCTCCCGAATGCCATAAACCTGGAAGTAAGTGTTCCGGTTTGCGAACATTTTTCAGAAGTCGAACATCCGACATGGCTTCCACTTGAGTGCAGGAAGCTCCTGCAGCCAATCGGAAGCAGTGCCTTGGTTTTCGAACAGTTTCGGGAGTCGAACACACTCCTGGAACGGGTTAAGTTTGAGAACCAAGGTACCACTGTATTTTGGGAGGGGGGAATCCTTGGTGTTTGTTTGCTCACACACTCTTAAATTATACTCCAGTGGTGTGGAGATTAGCAGATGGACATATTTGAGAGTTATCCATTGGAAATAGTGTCCCCCCCAAAAAAACCCTCCTCAACCACTTTTGTGTCCAGATTTTCACTTTTTGAAATATGGCAACCCTACCTTATAGTTTGCAAAGATACTGCAGGGCTGGAAGGATGAACATCCACTGCTCAGTGGTCTGAAGCCCCCCAGCCCATTCTGTGTCTGAATGTATTCCTGCCTATACCAATTTATATTTTTGATTGCCTGCCTATACATATTTATATTTTTAAGACTAAGTCAAGATCACTGGAATATTTTTATTCTTAATATCACAGCTGGCGATGTTTCTTTTTTCTGTTATACTTGCAAAAATAAAATTTATTTTGAATGCTATTCTGGGCCCAGGGACAATGCACTTTTAAAAGGAAGACGTTCCATCTTCGTAAGAAAGTCACAGAGAACATTTCTCTACAGGCAGCTGTTTGAAGCAGCTGAAGAATGGTGCCTGGAATGCAGGAACAAGTCCTGGGGAGATGGCAGATGCTGCTAGCATAATTTGTTTTCTTCTGTAGGATCTGACATTCCCACTTGGCTGGTGCAGGTTTAGGAAAAAAGGACAGCTCGAATTCTAAAAGCCATATGGGCGTAACAGTGCTTGAGCCACTATCACAAAATTGAGTCAAATCCACATTACATACCTGGAATACAGTGGTACCTCAGGTTAAGAACTTAATTCGTTCCGGAGGTCCGTCCTTAACCTGAAACTGTTCTTAACCTGAAGCACCACTTTAGCTAATGGGGCCTCTCGCTGCTGCCGCGCCACCGCTGCACAATTTCTGTTCTCATCCTGTTCTTAACCCGAGGTACTATTTCTGGGTTAGCAGAGTCTGTAACGTGAAGTGTCTGTAACCTGAGGTACCACTGTATTACATACCGGCCTCTGCTGTCATTAATCTGCCTCCCTAATTGAAACATAGCAAAAGGGTAAGGCTGTGCTTCTATACGTCAGTCATCCTTGACATAAATATAACCTTGTTCCCCCCATCAGGAACAACAAGTACAGTAGATATATTATTTGGTTATGCTATTCTCATAGATAACCAGAAATTATCATACAATGAAATGCTTTCTGCCAGATTACACACCTGGGAAACGACCGGAAGCTCCAGATTGCTTTCTGAAGTCCTACAAACCTGCGCCTTCATCTCAGGAACCATCATACAAAACGTAGCTGCAGTTTCCTAAGAGGTGTCCAAAATGCCCATCAAGGGGTCAAAACTATTTCTCAAAATATATAGCAGGTGTCTGCTCACCCTGCTCAATCTTGACCCAAACAAGTTTCAGGGTTTAATATTTACAGCGAAACCTATTGGCAGTTTTTGCTTATTAATGTACAGAATTTTAAAAAATGTACTTTGCACTCAGATTCTCAAACTGTTGAATGTGAATATCCACAATATCAGTACTAGGCTGGAGGAACCATGGGCAGCAATACATAAATCCATACCTTGAATGGGTTGTCTCCAGCCCAAGGCTCCCAATGCTAAGGCTAGCACCTGAAATTCAGCAGGCAGACTGAGCTGATCAGGCAAAGGCAGGAGGCCTGGCTCCTAGTCTTTGTACTCAACCCAGCCAACCCAGAGGCTTCACACTGCAGCCAATATTTATAGCTGATTATGCATACACTATTTTCTTCTGTGCACTCAGTTAAAAGGTAAAGGTACCCCTGCCCGTACGGGCCAGTCGTGTCCGACTCTAGGGTTGCGCACTCATGTCGCTCAAGAGGCTGGGAGCCAGCGCTATCCGGAGACACTTCCGGGTCACGTGGCCAGCGTGACGAAGCTGCTCTGGTGAGCCGGCACCAGCGCCGCACACGGAAACACCATTTACCTTCCCGCTATAAAGTGGTACCTATTTATCTACTTGCACTTAGGGGTGCTTTCGAACTGCTAGGTGGACAGGAGCTGGGACCGAATGACGGGAGCTCATCCCGCTGTGGGGATTCGAACCGCCGACCTTGCGATCAGCAAGTTCTAGGCACTGAGGTTTTACCCACAGCGCCACCCGTGTCCCTGTGAACTCAGTTATACAGTTGCAAATATAACATTTTAAGTGAGTTTTAAGTACATTATACAAATGTGACACTAGATGTTGCTGATGAGCTAATGGCAAATTTTCAGTATGTATTTTAGTACTTTTTTTAAAAAAAAACATTTTCACAACGTTTTTGAATATCTGTGTAGACTCAGCCAGCATCTAAAGAGGGCTCTGATAACAGAGGATTGGCAACACAGTATTCAGAATTGATCATTTGTTGCAGAAGATTGTTTTCTTCCAAGATCCCAGTGTATAGGAATGGTTGCAATGCCAATTAAATTGTATTGAACTGACATAGAGACTTGGGTAATTTATCCATTTAGATTTTGATCACTGATGTCCGGATAACTGTGTTATCACAATTTTGATCCCTCTGGGAGGTAGCAGAACCAAGCGTGGTACCAAGTAGGTCTATATCCATATCTGTACTGTATCTAATTTCTGTTCTGTGATATCCACTCTTTCTTCCATTTGTGTTGCATAAATGACGATAATCCTGCTTGCATTGCTGCTAAGAATTATTAATATGATATTCCTCTTAGAGCCTAGCAGTTTTATTTCAATATTGAGACCAGGCTGAACGTCATTTACATTTGTTTATGCTACCAACCCTAGCAGTATTTACGTTAAAAAGCTGGTATGGAAGGAAAGCCGATCCATTTCAAATGCAAGCTACATGTCTGTGCTTGGCAAGGCACCGCTGCTTCTCTGAAATGATCTGTTGCTATACAGATTGCATATATTACCTAAAATGTAGGTCAGAGCAAAAAAGGGAGAAAGCAATTTTAAACGAGAGAAAGCGTCAGAGGGTTTTCCTCTGTGCTGTTCGTTTAGCTATACTGTGGTGCTGAATTTCTTTGAAAAGGAAACTGGATACATCTAATTCCAGTGACCAGAAAGAAATACGAATGGGCAGCTCTGCACTTCAAGATGGTGTTGACATATTTTTTCATCAGCTCCAGGCAAAATGATTCACCCCTAGCATTGCCTACAGTACATTGGTCAGTGAGAAAAACAAAACCACGGAAAAGTAACACACACATAAGAAACAAGGAGAAACTGAAGAGAGAGTTAATGCAGACCTGAATTTAGTGAAGACAAGCACTTGGTGACATGGAGGTGCCTTTTGAGACCCAAAACTATTGTGAACTAAGGTCCAAACTACCAAGAGTAGTGCATGTTCTAGTTATCTCCCACTTGGACTACTGCAGTGCTCTCTATGTGGGGCTACCTTTGAAGGTGACTGCAATTAATCCAGAATGCGGCAGCTAGACTGATGACTGGGAATGGCTGCCGAGACCACATAACACCAGTCCTGAAAGACCTGCATTGGCTCCCAGTACGGTTCTGGGCACAAAAGTGTTGGTGGTGACCTTTAAAGCCTTAAATGGCCTCGGCCCAGTATTCCTGAAGGAGTGTCTCCACCCACATCATTCAGCCCGGACACTGAGATCCAGTGCCGAGGGCCTTCTGGTGGTTCCCTCACTGCAAGAAGCGAAGTTACAGGGAACAAGGCAGAGGGCCTTCTCGGTAGTGGCACCTGCCCTGTGAAACACCCTCCCATCATATGTCAAGGAAAGAAGAAGAAGAAGAGTTTGGATTTGATATCCCGCTTTATCACTACCCAAAGGAGTCTCAAAGCAGCTAGCATTCTCCTTTCCCTTCCTCCCCCACAAGAAACACTCTGTGAGGTGAGTGGGGCTGAGAGACTTCAGAGAAGTGTGACTAGCCCAAGGTCACCCAGCAGCTGCATGTGGAGGAGCAGAGACCCAAACCCGGTTCACCAGATTACGAATCTACTGCTCTTAACCACTACACCACACTGGCTCTCTGACTATCTGACTTTTAGAAGACACCTGAAGGCAGTCCTGTTTGGGGAAGTTTTTAATGTTTGAAGTTTTATCGTGTTTTTAATATTCTGTTGGGAGTCACCCAGAGTGGCTGTGGAAACCCAGCCAGTTGGGTGGGGTATAAACTATCACCATCATCACCATCAACATCATGGGGTGTGATAGCATGTTGAAAACACATTGACTTGTAGGGAGATACATGATCCACATCCCCCTTCCTAGTGTTATTTTTCTAGAAAAAGAGATGCCAGAACTCACCATGAACTCCTCCGCCATTCTCTTATAATGGCAATGACGCCCACCTGAGAGGTGCCAGAACTGAGTTCTGGAGAGCACTGGCTGGAAAAGAAAGCCCTGTAGATAATGAGGACAAATGCTAGTTGAAGAGCAGACATCATCCAACATAAAGGTAAAGGTAAAGGGACCCCTGACCATTAGGTCCAGTCATGACCGACTCTGGGGTTTTGACGCTCATCTTGCTTTATTAGCCAAGGGAGCCGGCGTACAGCTTCCGGGTCATGTGGCCAGCATGACAAAGCCGCTTCTGGCAAACCAGAGCAGTGCACAGAAACGCCGTTTACCTTCCTGCTGGAGCAGTACCTTTTTATCTACTTGCACTCTGATGTGCTTTCGAACTGCTAGGTTGGCAGGAGAAGGGACCGAGCAACGGGAGCTCACCTGGTCACGGGAATTCGAACCGCCGATCTTCTGATTGGCAAGTCCTAGGCTCTGTGGTTTAACCCACAGCGCCACCCACGTCCCACTATTTGCAAGCAAATCAGAATGAATACTCAATAAACAGGTCATCTGGAAGAGATCTAAGTTCCATTGAACTCAATGTGACCTTTTCTCTGTAAGTGTGTAGCATTCTTGAGCACATTTGCGGGAGAGCAAATCCAACATAGCTCAGTGGGACTTCTGAACAAACATGCGTTTAGATGATGCTGTAATAATGGTTTTTTTTTAAAAAAAAACACTCTCACACAACCTGACCCTAATAAGAGCACCGTGTTAAATCAAAATCTAGCTGCAATCAATGGGGCTTGAAAAAGACTGAGTGAGCTTCTTGAGTCTCAAAAGCACAGCAGGTACCTTCCAGCAGTTCATAAACATATTGTAAATGTTATCCATAACTGCAATTTTCTGTCACATTAGGAGATAATGACAGCAAATCATTACTGCAAATAATTCTATTTTACCAAGCATTGTGAAAATAGGCACACAATTTCAAAATGGCTTCAGCTGGTTGAATGGCAGTGTTTATGTTTAGAAATGTGATCAGAGGTTTGTTAGCATTTTATGAAGGACGGCACCATTTAATGCTGGTAGGGCTTCATCCTACATCAATTTGTGTGTGCACAAATACAGCTGTGCTTTAATCCCTCCTGAGTCCATCAATACACCATAATATCGTCTGGAAATGGGGAAATATATAATCCTAAATAAGTGAGAAAAAATGATTTTCCACAGTTATCCCAGTTCTTATTAGCCTTTCCAGATGATATGGGGAAAAGCAGGTGTTTCTCCCACTCATGATGCAGTATGGTTTTCTCAGAGATCTAGGCTGAGATACGTCTTGTGGGAAATATTTTGTGCTACAAGGAGATTGAGAGGTGTGTATTTTAGCAGGGGTAGCCTATGTGTTTTAGCTCTTAGAAGAGGAAGGAATGTAGTGCCAGGTGTTACTTTTTGAAAAGAGAAAGAAAAGTTTTACAGAATGAGAGGACATTGCTAGGCCAAATAGCGAAATCAGAAGCTAAACTAACACAGCAAATGAAAGGGGAAAGGATGTCTCAGTGGTGTCATAGTCACTAACCAATAGATGCCCACAACACAAGGGATTGGTTTCCATTCCTATCCATGTTCATCATTATGCAGCACTGTTACCATTCTGCTGCAGTTCGCCTTCTGACAAAAAATACATTATCTGCCTTGCCGTCTGCTGGGGCGGAATTTTGCATAATTAATTGCGTTATTATTATGCTATTCCATACCTATCATTTCAATGCAAAGGAAATGCAATGCAAATTGGGAGGGGGGGGATGTCATTAATTACATATCCTTTGCAGATTGCAAACAGCAGCAGTGAATACAGTGCCGCAGTGTGTGCATTTTTATTCTATTTAATGTGTTTATTTGTAAGATGTTCAGACTGCCTTTCTACTTACTTGCATAGATCAGTGTTCATTATGATCCTAAAAACAATGAATTAGTAACACCTATCACAAGAAATGAAATTGCAGTCTTGGGAGGGGAAAACATAATTTCATTGTAACTGATGTGCTAGCTGAAAGAAGAGAATTTAAATCCTCTTCCGACCTTCCACAATACTTGTGCTATCTGGGGAATGCATTTGGGTCCCTTCCAGCAACTGAGTAACGATTGTTTTATTGTACAGGGAACGTACAATGATCTGCTAAGGCCCTGTGGGACGTCAGGATTGTAAAAAAGCAAACTGGGGCATTTCCCATGGAAAAGCAGGACTTCCACGGGACAATCTGGCTTTGTCTGCTTCCTGATTCGTCATCGCAGTGCTCAGCTTCCCTTCCCCCCCTTTCCTGTGATGACAGAAGGCTCTCATTATGCTGGACTGTGTCCTAGCTGATAAGTTGTCACAGCTGATAGAGGAGCATCAGCATGACAGCTGAGACCAAAACAAACGGGCAGCATTGTGTTTCACTTGACATAGCTGTGATAGCCTTGCTTCAACCTCTCATTCTTAATTATGTGGCACCACAAATGAGTACAAGAAGTCAACCAGCAGAGGTTTCCAAGGGGTCGCTGTTGTCAGCTGGCATGATTCCTGAGCAAATGCCTCAGCGTAGAGAATGCGTGTTAATTCAATAAACAAAACAGCTTCCTTAGAAACCAAGAACACGGACATAAGACCTGCCTATAGTAGACCGGACCGAAGATGCAGCTCAGGGGTGGGGGAAATGTGGCCTTTCAGATGTTGTTAGGGAGGAGAAGAACTATGGAGGTCATTGTCAGGAGTGAGACAGCAGTAAATCACAGTAAAACACGCTCAACATAGCAGACCCTCCAAGTGTCCCTGTTTTCCAGAGCTGTCCCTGATTTAGAGAAGCCGTCCCAGTTTCTGATTTGATCCCAGAATGCCCCACTTATCCTTAAAGGTAAAGGTAAAGGGACCCCTGACCATTAGTCCAGTCGTGACCGACTCTGGGGTTGCGGCGCTCATCTCGCTTTATTGGCCAAGGGAGCCGGCGTACAGCTTCCGGGTCATGTGGCCAGCATGGCTAAGCCGCTTCTGGCGAACCAGAGCAGTGCACAGAAACACTGTTTACTCTCCCTCCAGAGCGGTACCTATTTATCTACTTGCACTTTGATGTGCTTTCGAACTGCTAGGTTGGCAGGAGCAGGGACCGAGCAACGGGAGCTCACTCCGTCATGGGGATTCGAACCACCAACCTTTTGATCAACAAGTCCTAGGCTCTGTGGTTTAATCCACAGTGCCACCCGCGTCCCTCCACTTATCCTTAGGATGTCCCTATATTCACTGTAGAAATGTTGGAGGGTATGGAGGTATCCGACCCCTGAGCCATCTGAAGGCAATCCTATATAGGGAAGATTTTTTTTATTATGTTTTTATTTATTTTATCATGTTTTTATGAATGTTGAAAGCTGCCCAGAGTGGCTGGGGCAACTCAGTAAGATGTGTAGGGTATAAATAATACAGTAAACTTATCATTATGGAATGGGACATCCCTATTTTCTTCGGAGAAATGTTGGAGAGTATGACATAGGAGTGTCAGGCTTAATTAGCACAGCAATTCATCTCTGGTAGGTCTTGCCCTCATGAAGCAGTTGTTGAGGCTGAAGTTCCCCACCTCTCTGCATCTGCCTAAGTCCCCTCCTTTCCAGAGTTTCCCCCCCAAACAATCAGAGACTGCACCTGTGTGCAACCAAGCTCTCCTCCGACGTCTTCATGCCTCTTATGGTTCTGGGAGGCAGGGAGGAGGGGAGCTTGTCACAGCAGGACAGGGAGACACCCATGACACCTGCCTCTTGGCTCCTCTCCTCCTACCCTTCTGCTTTCGCTTCTGCCTCCAGACTTCTCTCTGCTACAGATTCTCCCAGCTCACTAAACCCTGTTACCTCTTCAGCTTCTAATACCTCCTCCTCCCAGGCTTGTTGTAGGGGGTTGAATCAATATGGCAGGATGTTGAGAGAAGCTGATCTGTGGCAATCATCTGTCTTTTCATGCCCTTTCCCAACCTTTAGGCAGGATTGGGGCGCAGGTATTCTGAAATTAAGCTGGAAGCATATTCAGACAGGTGTACCAACCAGTCCTTACCTAGCCTATGCATTTGTATGGGCCCATCTGCCCACATACAAGTACCTGTGCTATCTGTGGCCTAAAAGAAAGCAGCCTTTGTACCTAGGTGGGTAAGTGGTTCTTTTACAAGCCCGTATTCTGGTGCCAAATTAAGAGAAAACCCTCCAGTGAAAAACACATGGCTTAATTGTCCAGAATTACATGTATCAAGCTTAGGAGAGGGAAATGCTTTGGTAATCAGGATAGGGGCGCTCGCCCAGTTAATCCGGAAAAGAGCCAGCAACTGACCTGTGGGAGGAATGCCTGGTTTCCTTTTCATGAGGGATTGTGGCATGGAGCCAATCTTGATAAAACAACTCCGCAGAGTGTGACTGAATGACTCACACTTAGCTCTTTACCTTACCTGCAACAGCTGCAGCCACAGACCAGCCTCCCGCTCCGGCCACCTCCAATCTTCTGCTGATTTCTGCAAAGCTGTTCCCCCGCAATTATCCCATCCTCTGGAGACTCGTGGAAAAAGGACAAACTCAAGTGCGTTCCCGAGGAAGCCATTAAATGGCCAGTGACACTCTGTGTGCGAGGGCGTTGATTACAGAGCTTTCAAATGCAGGTTTTAGAGCTGCTTTGTTAAAGTTAACACCCCCAAACCACTGGGAGTATAGCAGGTTAAACATTTATGTGCAATAAATTAATATGATTTGCCTGCCCTCAGATGGTCTTTATGAAAGAGCATAGCTCAAACGCTGGACTCATTAAGGCTGCAAATGGCCTTGGGATCTTGTTGATGACCATAGTGGAAAACTGGCTGGGATTTCCCCTTAGCTGAAACTTTCCCCTTTGCTCTGGGGCCTAACTTTCTTGACACATGTAGAGATAACATATTTGCAGCACAGTCTTATGTATGTCTATTCATAAGAACCGGCACAGTTACAGTGCCACATAATACCCATACTGCACCCATAAGAAATAAGAAATACAGTAAACAAACGAACAAGAATGTTCCACTATATCCAATAGGGCTTACTCCCTATGCTGAGGGCTGCAGTCTAACCAGTGCTATGGTCCCAGTTGCTGCTCCCAGTCACCCATCTAGCTGCCACATTCTGGATTAGTTGTAGTTTTCAAGTCATATTCAAAGGCAGCCCCACATGCACCACATTGCAGTAGTCCAACCAGAAGATAACCAGGGCATGTACCACTCTGGTGAGACAGTGCGTGGGCAAGTAGGGTCTCAGCCAGCTTACCAGATGGAGCTGGTAGACTGTAGACAGCTGCCCTGGAAACAGATGCTTTCTCTCAGTGAATAAGAGGCGCTGCTGGTCTCCTCCCAAGCCCTGTTCTCAATGTTGATCTTCGTTCCCACCCCCTTGTACCTGATGTAGATCTTCACTCCTTTCTTCTTCTTCTCTGGGAGGACAGGGGGCGCCATTTTGTGGTTCGCTTCAGGTGCCAAAATGTCTTGAGCTGGCCCTGTACCCAGACCTCAAGCTGGGCTGCCCTTAAGCATGGACAGCTGTCTAAGGAAACCCATTAGCTTCCTCTGCAGGGGTGGGGAATATTTTTCAGCCCGTGCGGGCCATGTTCTTTTTGGGTGGGCAGCGTCAGAAGCAGAAGTGGGCGGAGCAATGAATACAAAACGTATCTTTGTATGATAGGCTCGTTTCACGCACACAACCCTTTTCACCCTCTCTCCAAGGAATCAAGAGGCATGATCAGAGTTCAAGGACACATTCCAGCCAGGCAAAAACCCTTAAGGAGGGTGTGAAACAGAAACAGTCAGGGGTAGGGCTGGGAAGGGTGTGTGGCCTGTGGGGGGGATTCCAAGGGCCATACAGAGGGGCTTGGAGGGCCATAGAAACTCAGCCCTAGCAATATTTGTGAAGAAGACTAGGTAGGATTGCCTACTTTCCAACTGCAAGGGTAAGAAAGCCATAGCTAATCCATGGCAGGTAAAATAGAACATATGCTGCTGTAACCAGATCTAAAGGCTTAAGTCCTGGCTATGAGAAACCCAACAATTAGCACCACTTTGAATCAAAACTGCCCTATTTGTAAGGACTGCAGTTAATTGGTATGATGAATCAATGAACGCTTGATTCATTCTCTCCCACCTCCCGCAATTAGGTTTGAAAAGGGTGTTTTCACTTAACCTTCCCTCCATAGCCACAGTCTCTAGGAAGATCATATACTGCTCCCTGCCCCACATAACAATTAGGCTTGAAAAAAGTCTTCTAGGTTCCCCCCCCAGCCTAATTGCAGCGGTTCAAGAGGTGATTTCAGGAGAGAGGATCATAGCTGATGAGGGAAGGGTTAACTCCTACCTCCACAGTTGCAACCCCTGAAATTGCAACTAGGGTTGATTGTGTCATCATCTGTTGATGATAATTAGAGGCTTATTGCAAGCCATTACAGAAAAATCTAGTGAGGCTGCTCAGTCACCCAACTTGTCGGGCAGAGCCCACGGGTCCTTGTGGAATTAAGGAAGGAGTCCAGCCACCAACCAGAGCAAATAGCTGTAGACCAAAGTTTATTGAGCAACAGCTTCAAAGAGGAATTTTGAACCCCGAGGATGGGGTGACAAAGACTTTTAAAACTTTCCCACCATATCCCAGAATACAGTTTGTACAGCATCATTGCTACATCACTGACATGTCAGAAAAGGGGATGGGTAGACAGGGGTTACACTAGTTTAACCTTGGCAAACATGTCCAAACAAGTCCTTGGTACAAGATTAGCAGACACGGCAGGGCAAGACTCAGGTATAAGATTAGCATAGGAAAACACCTCTGAAGTCCCACCACCCAAAGTACAATAGAACTTCCTTTGCATGTCTGGCGCCTTGGCAAGTTTGGTGATGGGATTAGGCTTTCCTTGGCCAACAATCAGCCCAGCAATTGTTACCTCTGGGAACTTCCTGGAGTCCCTTTTCAAGGGGAAAATAGCTTTGGAATGGAGGAAACTGGCAAAGGAGTTGATTTTATATTATTTTTAAAGCTAGGCAACTTCCCTGAGCTGTCCAGTTGAGAGGATACATTCAGGAAAGTAAAACTCCCAGGTGGTTGTCACCAATGGAAGCTAAGGCGGTGAAAAAACTTAATATGGACTCTAAATGGCCAAAGTACTGTGAAATTCTAGAACAAGATGGTGAAAAGGTTAAACTTCAGAGTTATGAGAAATTAAAGTCCAAAGTTCGAGATTGGTTGCATTACCATCAGATAAATGAGACATTTAAGCAGGACAGGAAAATAGGATTTCAGAAGGAGAGGTCAAAATTAGAAACAGAATTGTTAGAACCCAATACTAAGAATTTGTCAAGAATGTATAACTTGCTGTTGAAATGGAATATACAGGATGAAACGGTGAAATCAGCTATGATTAAATGGGCACAAGATGTCGGTCATGACATTATGTTTGCTGACTGGGAACAGTTATGGACCACTGGTGTTAAATTTACGGCATGTAATGCCTTAAAAGAAAACATAATGAAAATGATCTACAGGTGGTACATGACCCCAGTCAAGGTTGCAAAAATTTATCATTTGCCCAATAATAAATGTTGGAAATGCAATGAGACTGAAGGTACCTTTTATCACCTTTGGTGGACCTGCCCAAAGATTAAAGCCTATTGGGAAATGATCTATAATGAAATTAAGAAAGTCCTTAAGTGGACTTTTCCTAAAAAACCTGAGGCTTTTCTCTTGGGCATGGTTGGCCAATTGGTGCCAAAGAAGGACAGGACCTTTTTTATGTACGCTACCACAGCAGCAAGAATTCTTCTGGCAAAGTATTGGAAGACGCAAGAACTACCTACTCTGGAAGAATGGCAGACAAAGGTGACGGACTTTATGGGACTAGCAGAGAAGACTGGCAGAATCCGCGACCAGGGGAAAGAGACAGTGGAAGAGGACTGGAAGAAATTTAAAATATATCTTAAAAATTGTTGTAAAATTGAGGAGTGTTAAGATGTCAAGGGGTAAGAAGTAGAGAATTACAGCTGTAACTAATAAATTTAAGGAAATTTAATGAAAGGGAACTAATAGAAAATTGACTAAAGGGTTGCTAAAGAATTGTAAAATAAGGATGCAGCGAAAGGGAGGTATGGGGAAGTCGGAGGAAAGAAGGTATATGAAAATAAGATTATGAAATTATACATGTTTAAATGTTTTGTATGTTTTTGTTTTGTGTTTTGTTTGTTTTTTATTATGTGTTTGAAAAATGAATAAAAATTATTTTTTTTTTAAAAAAGAGAGGATACATTCAGGAATAATATTTGTAAAATTTAACTTTAAAGATGTGCCCCGCCCCCGTAATTTCCGTAACAAAGCCTAATTGTAGGTGGGTCTTTTGGGGGAGGGGCGTCACAGGTGGAAGGGAAGGAGGTAATCCTCTGCTGTCACATCCGTCCAGTGGCATAGCGTGGGTTGTCAGCACCCGGGGCAAGGCAAGTAATTTGCGCCCCCTAACCCGTGGATTTGCGCCCCCTAACTCTAACCCCCAGATGTTGCGCCCGGTGCGCCCGCCCCCCCTGCACCCCCCACGCTACGCCACTGCATCCTTCTATGGCTTGTAATCAGTGCTTTTTTTCTAAAAAAAAAATGTTTAGGGGTACTCTCATTTTCACTCAAGAAAATCACCATTTTATAGTTCGAATCAGGAAAAATACAGCAAATAGACAAAAGTACAAAGAACATGCAATGCTCATATTGAAATACTGCCTCTCAATGAGGCCAAACTTTCATCAGTAAAACACCACACATCCATATTCCACACTGCTTCACACATTAAATGCTCACTTCCGTCTGAGACTCAGGAAACAGTGGGAAAGGAAATGAAGCTGCCATCAGGAATAACAATGAAACTGACCAGTCACCATGCTAGATTCCAACTCCTACTTCACACATTAAATGCTCATTTCCATCTGAGACTCAGGAAACACCGTGACAGAAAATGAGGCTGCCATCGGGAGTAGCAACGAAAATGAGGCTTCACCATGCTAGAGAAGAAACTATTTTTTTTAAAAAAAAATTGTTTCTTCTCCTGTTAGATTCACAAAATGTTTAGGGGTATGTGTACCCCCAGGGAAAAAACACTGCTTGCAACCTACAAAAGGCTGCTTTAAAGCCTAATTGTGATACCACAAAAGAAAGGAAAGAGGGCATTTTTGAAACAAAAGGTTCCCATACTGTCTTTTTCCAGGACATGTCTTCCTCCTTCTCATGGGTAGAGTCATCATAGCGATCCATAGCTAAAAGTAGAAGTCAGCAAATGTGTTCTCTTTTTTGCACTTCAAAATATGGCAACGTAGATGTACCGTGTTTTTCGCTCTATAACATGCACCCGACCATAACACGCACGTAGTTTTTAGAGGAGGAAAATCCGTAGGCATGCCACCCGTAGGCATTTCCTCCATAACACGCACAGACATTTCCCCTTACTTTCTAGGAGGAAAAAAGTGAGTGTTGTGGTGCAAAAAATACGGTAAGTCCCTCTGAGTTCAATGGAACTTACTCCCAGGAAAGTATGCATATGCATAGGATTGCATCCTTTTTCACAGTCCCCTTTTCACTAGCTAAGGATTGGCCCGTTTTGTGTGCAGCCCAGCCAGGCTGAGGCCCATTGCTCATAGAGCAATCTCCTACAGAACTGACTCCCACAGCAAATACACTTAGGAATGCAGCCTTCGTTTCATATAGCAGGAAGAACAGGATGCATGCCAAAAGTGGGAGATCAATGCATGTGTCTGGCTCTCAGCATTTTAAAAAGGTCGCTGGCAATCTCTGCTGTTCTGCAATATTTCAGTATTTTGGTTCGAAGTTTACTTACCTGAAAGGCTGATTTGAAGTAAGGAACAACAACAGTCTGGGCCTCTAAGGTCATATTGCAGCAGTAACTCCTTTCTCTGTGCTTAATTGATATTTCAGTCACTGATGACAATACCCTTGGTTCCATCGGCTCATATTCGGTATTTAAGTTCAGGAACAGAATTCCTCTCCGATCTTTCAAAATCGACCCTTTATAAAAAGTGGCCTTTCACATTTTCTGCCCTTTAGCCTGTGAAAATGTGTGTGTGTGTGTATGTGTGTGTGTGTGTAAAAGGCTTGCTGAAATCTTAGAAGGTAGAAGTTTGGTTGAATAAGACTTCCAGTGTTTATTGGCAGAACTCCCAATCTTTGTCATGTCGCCTCTTCTTCTGCATAACCAGTAGAAGCAGGAAAAAAGCAAAAAAAGGGGGCAAATTTATATTGGCTACAGAATTCAGCTTTTCTCAGTGCAATATTTGGTTTACTTCAGCATAGGATTATTTTTTAAAATATTTAATTAGAGCAGAGTATACACAAGCTAGCAAAGGATTGTATTTCAACTATTGGATTATTCCTGCCTTCCAGATTCTTATCTCTGAGACTCCACTGCACTGTAATAGATGCCTAAAAGCCACGCAACTGGAAGGAAAGTGACAACAAATCCCAGACCCCATTATTTTATCTGTTAGATATCTTATATACACCATTTTTCCAGTTCCAAAATGGAACTATGGTTTCCACCCTTAAAAATCAGTAACACGATATAATCAATGTTAGAAAGTGAACACAGTAGGCCAGTAAATAAGCAGCAAATATTGATAAGTATGAAGCACCTCAAGGTGAAACAGTAATCAATGCTCTAATGCTGAATTGCAAGTTCCATGTGGGTGATAAGATGGGTCCTGCAAGCATATGGGAAGCCAAGAACTCTTCAACTTTTATCGCTCTGTCTTTCATAGTCACCTTTATAACCTGTTGAAAGGCCTTAAGCATGTCCCCTACCACCACCTTAGAGAGATGGTCCTCCAGAATCTTCACCATCCCTCTTAGGAGTTCTGAAGATATCAGGCTCATGGATGTGTCACACCACTGCCCTTACCCAGGAAGCCAAAGAGTCAGCACCCAGATTCAGTCCTTTTCCATACAGTAGAAAGAAAAGATAGGCAGTGTGACTTTCAAAAGTGGTAAGAGTTTCTAAACATTTGTATAGAAACACAAGGATGGCTTGCCATGTGGTGGAAACTGGAGTATCCAGCTTAGATCTCCTTACTGGAGGGGTTCACATGGTGGAAAAACAGAGAACCATGAGTTTGGTAACCCTAGTGACCTAGCTAAGTCTGACAGGATAGCTTACTCTATGGTCTTAACCCATTCATGCATTAATTAGAGTTAAGCATGTTGGTTATAGGAAGCTGGATTTATCCCTCACTTCTTTCTTTCATCTTCCTCCCTCCCACACAGTCCATAAGCCATGCAACAATTGCCTGGCAAAACTTTCTCATCACAACCGATGGTGGAAGTGTTGCTTGTTGGTGTCCTGTAGGCCATGAAATATCCTCTCCACGTATGCATGGATCTTGCCAAGGTGAGAAGAAGATGAGCCTCAGAACAGGGGCAGAAGTTTGTGACTTATGCCCTAAAATGTTGATTTAGCTGTTTCTTTAAATGACTCTTCTGTTGCTGGGAAAGTGCTAACCTGGAACTTCAGAACGAACCTGTGTGAATGTGCTGAGCCATTTTTTCTCCTGGTTTGTCGGGGGTGGGGCCCTCTGTTAGATGGTTCTCTTAACATGGAAATTGGAACCAAAACAAGACTGCTGAAACTCACACACTGCACAAAATAATTTGGGCATAAATCTGTATGTAGAGTCTTATTTTAATGGCAAGCAGATTATTGTTAACCTGGAGTGGAAAATTCATATTGCAAATAAGGTATGTTCTGCTAAAGGTAAAAATCAAGGCTGAGCATGTGTCATATGAAATACAAACAAAACACAAACAATCACCTTGCTACGGAACGTTGCCAGTTTATCTAGAAATCTCTGGCCAGGTGGTCAGGTTTTGTAGGGTGTCCTGCTTTCTGGGTGGTATGATAATAAATGCAAATGAACATGGTTATATCAGCTTTGGTTTAAGAACCTAAGAAGAGCTTTCTGGGTCAGCCCAATGGCCCATCTAGTCTAGCATCCTATTCTCACAACAGCCAACCAGATGCTTATAGGACTCCTGTATGTGTGGTGCTGTGGGTTAAACCACAGAGCCTAGGACTTGCTGATCAGAAGGTCGGCGGTTCGGATCCCCATGACGGGGTGAGCTCCTGTTGCTCGGTCCCTGCTCCTGCCAACTTAGCAGTTTGAAAGCACATCAAAGTGCAAGTAGATAAATAGGTACCGCTCTGGCGGGAAGGTAAACGGCGTTTCCATGTGCTGCTCTGGTTCGCCAAAAAGGGGCTTAGTCATGCTGGCCACATGACCCGGAAGCTATACACCAGCTCCCGCAGCCAATAAAGCGAGATGAGTGCCACAACCCCAGAGTCAGTCACGACTGGACCTAATGGTCAGGGGTCCCTTTACCTTTAAGCAGGATTCAAGCTGAAGAGCACTTTCCCCTCCTCTCATTTTCCAGAAACTGGTACTCAGAAGCGTTACTGCCTCCAACTGTGGAGGTGGAATATAGCCACCCTTCGATAGCCGTCTTCTCCACGAATTTGTCTAACTCTCTTTTAAAACCATCTAGGTTGCTGCCCATCAAGGCCTCCTGTGAGAAAAAAGTTCCATACTTTAACTATGCACTGCACGAAGGAGTATTTTCTTTATCTGTTCTGAATCTTCCAACATTTAGTTTCCTAGGAAGAGTTCTCGTTTTCTCCATGCCACGCATCGTCTTATAAATTCCATTCATGTTGCCTCCTCCTTGCCTTTTCTATAAACTAAAAAAAAAACACCCCCAAATGCTGCAGCCATAAGGGATTTGCTTTATCCCTTGGTTCATTCTGCTTGCCCTTTTCTGAACCTTTCCCAACCCTGCTATATCCTTTATGTAGTGAGATACCAGAACTGCCCACAGTATTCCAGGTGCGGTTGAACCATAGATTGCTTTTCAACTGTGCACTTGAAGAAGAGGAGACTATCTGGCTGCATTGCACAGAATATACACCTTAGGAACGGGGCTTAATGGAACCTGGGTCAATTCCTGTTTCAGTGACAGAGCTCTGAACACATGTACAAATAATAACGTACAGAGTATTCCGGAAACCTTAACAGACCGGGAGCGAAACAAAATATTGTATTGTAGAGGAGCTACAGCATAAGTTTAAAAGAGAGAGACGAAAGGTAGTAATTAAAGGTTTTGGTGAAACACACCCATCCCAACAGCTATTCATTACAATAATAATAAAAAAGCTGTTGCGATGAGTGTGCTTTATTAGTAGTAGTAATATTAGGTTTATATTATTATAGGTTAATAATACTTATTATTAATTCATGATGCCTTATTGTCTCCCTAAAGGCTGCATAAATTGATTTAATATAAGAGCCTTGCTGGATCAGACAAAAAAAACCTCATTTAGCCCAGCACCCTGGTCTCACACACGACAACCAGATGCTCATGGGAAGCCCACAAGCAGGACAGGAGTGTTGGGGCATGTGCAGAGTGCCCATTCAACACACCAAAAGATTGTGCAAATGGAAAACCCAGAAGGGGCTTGTCAAAGAAAAACACAAGGCAATTATATGAGGGTCAGTTTCTTTATTTGGACCCACCCTGATTTATTATTATTATTATTTTAGAATCAGATGTTATCAATGCATCTGTAGCTCTGACAAATTAGGTCTGCCCCTATAGTGTTGTAAACAAAAATTGCCCTTTTCCCTTATGGGGTATCCAAGAGCCCATATAGAGTCCTTACATAGGTTCCCTATTGGTAGGAGAAAATAACAGAGGCCAACCAGAGAATATTGAGAAGCAAAGCAGCTAGTAAGCTTGATCTTTATTGATCTGTTGCAACAGGGTGCTCCCCTCACCCGCAGGAGAGGAGGAGGAACCCAGAATAATGGCGCGCAAGGCCTTATAAAGACTTTTGAAAATGCCACCCTAAATACTTAGTTCCTGGGCCAGGTCACAGGCTCAGACCCTATTCATATCTTAAATGTGCCCTTAAGACAGGATTTGTGAGGAAAGAGACAATGGGAGGTTTCCCACTTGGACCTTGCAGAGAAAACATTTGCTCAGTTTAGGAATCAAAATGGTTCCAGGTCAGTCTTCCTGTGCTGATCTATGTACGTGCTTGGCTGGTACACTTATGAATATTACCATATATCTAAGACCTCAAAATTCCTATCACAATAGACAAGAAAACATGAAGTAAAGGCCTATATTTCTACCAATTTGCACCCTGCTTTCCCATTAAAAGGTGTGTGTTGAATTTTGTATTCTTTGCAGGACACAACAATATGACCCCCAAGGCTGATGAAAATCCAGGCTTTTTACTGCCCTCCTAAAAGGGTGAACCATGGAATAGACCCAGTGAGTTTTATCTGCTAAGGATGATAAGTTGTTGATGTAAACCAGTGCCCAGACCACATGATTCAAACTGAGTTTAGCAACGCCAGTGACAAATCCCATGATAGATGAATTTGTCACAGTATGCTCACTGCTGCCGATAGTCTCCTGGAATGTGCATTGACAGAAGATGCCGTGGGTGTGTTCTAAGGGCAAAACAACACATGACGTAGGAGATATGTGGACATCTCATATGGGGGGTTGTTTTTAGTCAAGCGAAGCAACGGGGAACTCCAAATTTGATTGCAAGAGGTGTAGATGTGTGGTTAACCTTTTCCTCAGCCGACATTTCCTTCTCCCCAGCTACATTCCTACCCATGGTGGAAAAAAAATATTGGTTCAAATGATATTTTCCCCTATGGGGGTATGAATCAGCTGGGGGCGATTTTGACTGGGAAACTGACTGCCTTACCTCTCCTCCCTTTGCTTAGATTGGAGTTGGATCCCCCAGCAGCAGAACAACAAATATTCATGCCTAGTTTGGCCCTCAGAAATACTTCCAGTTCTTTATGAGGTGATAGCGAAGTCCAACAGGTCTGACTGGTTTCCCTCATGAATGAATTGTGTGCTCTAGAACATTACCCAGAATGTTCTCTGTGTTGCACAGGGGTTCACTGACCGAAGCACAGTAGATCCTTAGCGCAAGGGGGGGAAAGGTTCCCTCAGGACACGGAACTTTTAGTAACCAGAACAACCCTTTCTCGGTGGCAGATTCTTATACAGAGGGCTGGTTTTGAGCAGAAAACAGAATCCATATTCTGGTTGGTTTGAAGTTTCTCCCTCCAGCTGACCTCACCATTTACATAAGGCTAATCCTGAGACCCTAAGGGTGGCACTGTGGGTTAAACCACAGAGCCTAGGACTTGCCAATCAGAAGGTCAGCGGTTTGAATCCCTCCTACAGGGTGAGCTCCCGTTGCTCGGTCCCTGCTCCTGCCCACCTAGCAGTTCCAAAGCACGTCAAAGTGCAAGTAGATAAATAGGTACCGCTCTGGCAGGAAGATAAACGTCGTTTCCATGCACTGCTCTGGTTCACCAGAAGCGGCTTAGTCATGCTGGCCACATGACCCGGAAGCTGTACGCTGGCTCCCTCGGCCAATAGAGCGAGATGAGCGCCACAACCCCAGAGTCGGCCACGACTGGACCTAATGGTCAGGGGTCCCTTTACCTTTACCTTAATCCTGACACCAGGATTTTTACATGCAGCTATGAGAAGGGAGTGTGTGAAAAAAATAACAGCAAGAACAGAATTAGGAGGTCAGCATGTGCTGTGGCTTGTTATCGGACCCCACCTGATAATAATGAGCTTTACCACCATCTCTTACATCAGCAACTTTTTGTTTCTTTCTGTGTCCTAGCAGAACACTTTTCTTTTTACTGCAAGGGAAAGCTGTGTTCTACCCTCGCAGGTCTCAGATTTGCATTGCACTCTGCAGTATTGTTTAACAGAGTAGAAGGTGCCACTCTCTTAAGGGTGGTAGGGGGATGCAAATTTGGAAAGCAACAGACTTCATTGGTGTTATGTACTAACCTTGGATCCTAGAACAATAGGCAAGTAGGATCCTAGAATGCAACAACTGATTGACTTGCAGGAGAAGACCAATCAGGCTCCAGGAAGAAGTTAATCAGCCTATTAGGCTGGTAGGATCGTAGAATGCAACAACTGATTGTCCTGCAGGTAAAGACCAATCAGGCTTGGGGGGGGGAGCAGAATCAGCCAATCAGATGGGACTCTGTGTTTAAATAATGTATATAAAAGCCTGAGGTTTGGGGGGCAATTGAATCACTGTTTTACAAGTTGCAATAAAGAGCATGAAATCACTACAGGACTCTGAGTATATTTCGGTTGTGATCAAATGTTGAGCGAGAGAAATAATCTTGAGCCTATCAAAATATTGAGCATAACCACACATTTCTAGGAAATCTACCCAAACACAACCCCTCAGTTTGGAATGAATCATTGTTAATTCTATTATCTGTCTGCCAAATGTCCAAATCACATAGTTATTCCAGCTCCCTTCAGAGGGTGGATGATCCTGTTATATTCTTAAATCCTGTCTTTGAGTCCAGGTCTGGAGTCTGCCCAGTCAGAGCCTCTTGTGTAAGCCACCATGAAGATGGGCTTTTAAATAAAATAAATGGCTGATTTTCAAAATGTAGCCATTTCAGAGCCCGTTTTGTGTTCACTAGGGCTACAGTCTGGGACACGGGTGGCACTGTGGTCTAAACCACTGAGCCTCTTGGGCTTACTGATCGGAAGGTTGGCAGTTTGAATCCCTGCAACAGGTTGAGCTCCTGTTGCTCTGTCCCAGCTCCTGCCAACCTAGCAGTTTGAAAGCACGCCAGTGCAAGTAGATAAATAGGTACCGCTGTGGCAGGAAGGTAAACTGTGTTTCCGTGTGCTCTGGTTTCTATCACGGTGTCCCATTGTGCCAGAAGGGGTTTTGTCATGCTGACCACATGACCTGGAAAGCTGTCTGCAGACAAACGCTGGCTCCCTCGGCCTGAAAGTGAGATGAGCGCTGCAACCCCATAGTCACCTTTGAATGGACCTAACTGTCCAGGGGTCCTTTACCTTTTACCTTACAGTCTGGTGCAGACTTACCTGGGAGTAAGAACCATTGAACTCAGCGAGGCCTAGTTCTTAGTAGAATTGCAATGTAAGGCTCAGATTCAGCATTTGTTGTCAATGCCAGAGCTCCTTCCTGTGAGATCGTACAGATAAAAGTTCCACAGAGCAACTACAGAGTGCATTTCTCTGCTGAATAATTAGAGAGCAGGGCTTGCCTCACAAAAAGGGATGTGGATGGTGAGGACTCACAAAGTTTTTAAGACTTATAAAGAGTTGGCCAGGTGGAGAAACCAAACAGGTAAAGAACATGGGGGAAGATATCCCTGCCCCCTCTCTTGTGAGTACAGTGGTACAGTCCTGTTTACGAAGGATTCGGTTTACGAACGCCGCAAAACCGGAAATACTGTCCTGGCTTGCGAACTTTACCTTGGTCTACGAATCGAAGCCGAATGGTGGAAGGGCACCGGCAACGGGAGGCCTCATTAGGGAAAGCAAGCCTCGGTTTAAGAACGGTTTCGGTTTATGAACAGACTTCCGGAACAGATTAAGTTCATAAACCGAGGTACCACTGTACAGCAATGTGACTTGGAAGGAGGAACAGACGACCTCCCTGCATTTTAAGCCGCTAGTGTATACATAGCCTTGCTAGGGAATAATCCTCATTGAATCCAAAGGGATTTATTTTCAAGTAAACACTGATAGGATGCTGATGTTATTCTCATAGTCACTGCACTGGCTTTCAAAGTGTGCTGCAAATTTATACGGTTTGTCCTTCAGGGCACATTTGTGTATAAAAATGGCCATCCTTAGAACCTGTAATTTGTCTGACACATACAGTGAAACTTCGGGCGTTTCCAGATGATAAAAAAACTCCCTGCTCTGACACATACCCTTGACAAGCCTATTCTTTATTTGTTCATGGTTTACCATACTGAAGAAAAGATCTGAACTTTCCCTGGCTGCCATTCCCAGCAGGAGATTGCGGTTTGTTTGTGTTTCACTGTAGAGGGAATTAATGTGTTTCTGGGTTCTGATGTTTAGAGAAAGAATTCACTTTTTTGTGTCATGTTGTCACCAGAAAACCATTTTCCCTTTAGTTCTTCAACTGATTCAGTAGTAGGGTGTGTGGTTATGCATTGCACCCTAAAGAGGAAATGTATAAAAAAAGAAGACAGTTTTGGCGCAGTTCTGAATACAATTTGCACATGCTAATTTGAAGAAATAGATGCCCATCTATATATAATTGCTGCAATTTGTGGGGATCTATTCCCTCTTTTGGTGGTGGTGCATATGTGGCAGGAGAGAATCAAGACTTGGTTTTCAAGAACCAAATGTTTTCCTGAAAACTTAAGTTGCTCTACCATCTACAGAAAACCACTCTTGCCTTCTTCTTTCATCTGGTGCCTAGCAGGTTGACTTGCAGTAGACCCATTTTACTATAGTGTTATATATGGAAGTGAGAGCTGGACCATAAAGAAGGCTGATCGCCGAAGAATTGATGCTTTTGAATTCTGGTGCTGGAGGAGACTCTTGAGAGTCCCATGGACTGCAAGAAGATCAAAACTTTCCATTCTGAAGGAAATCAGCCCTGAGTGCTTACTGGAAGGACAGATTGTGAAGCTGAGGCTCCAATACTTTGGCCACCTCATGAGAAGAGAAGACTCCCTGGAAAAGACCCTGATGTTGGGAAAGATGGAGGGCACAAGGAGAAGGGGATGACAGAGGATGAGATGGTTGGACAGTGTTCTCGAAGCTACCAGCATGAGTTTGACCAAGCTGCAGGAGGCAGTGGAAGACAGGAGTGCCTGGCGTGCTCTGGTCCATGGTGTCACGAAGAGTCAGACATGACTAAACGACTAAACAACAACAGTGATTGATATATATATATATGGAGTAACAAAGGAGGGGGGACCCACTACTTGCATTTACATCATCATAGGACTGGGTAAATGAACATAGCAGGCAGCAGTGAATTTTTAGCAACTGATAATAGTTGAAGGGGGGGTGTACACAGGCAGTAATTGCTGTTGCAAGAGCAGGGATTTGTCCCTATTTTTATCTGCTGAAATGTTGGAGGGTGTGACACCCTCACCTAGCAACCATCAACACACTGCATTATCACTCCTAGGTTACATCCGTACAAGAGCACTTAGGAATTGTTGGGTGGAATCTAAATGGTACCTTTATTCTCCTTGTAAGGCTCTCTGGTAAGAGTGGGGAAGGGAAGGCATTTTGCTGATGCCTGTCAGGAGTCCAGGTGCCCAGCTTAATAATACAGTAAGCATAGGTAATTGAAAAGGAAGATTTATTGCAAAAACAAACAGACAGTTCCGGACAACTCTGACAAAGCTTCTGACATCATTAGTCAAGATGACCCTTCTGAAGACTGTTTCCAGTGTCAGCAGAAGATATTGAACTTATGACCCTTACGTCTCTTGTTTTGTTTCCTATCTAGCAGCCCTCCCATTTGCCGACACTTCGGACTTAATAAATAAGCTCCAACCTCTTCCTGAGAGGCTGTCTCTGAATCTATTTGCTCCTATTTATGCTTCCTGCGAGCTTTGGCTGCCTTCTAGCCTGCTCTCAGCTACAGCCTTAGCAATCTGCCCATCAAGGTCAGGAAGAGCCGGCTCTCCGTTGCCTGACTAACATCTAAGCCTCTCTGTTCCTGGCTGCTTTCTGCAGTTGGCTGCAAACCTTTGCTTGGAGCTGGCTCGTTCCTGACAATGCCCCTCCTCCTGTAACGCCAAGCAGCTCCCATCCCCCCATGAGAGTTGAACAAATTCCTGAACAGGGTGGAAGGTGGCATGGGGGGGACTGCACAGGGAAGGGAAAATCGGCATAAATCCCCTCCATTCCTCTTCTGCTGGGTCTAAGTCCTGTGCAAACAAGTAAGGTCACAAATTGGATTTGGCCAATAGTTGTTGTTACTCTGCCATCCTGTCTTGCTCCTTACTTTTTCACATTCAGATTATTAGGCATGCAATCCTATATACATTTACCAAGGAGTCGGAGAGACTTAGTTCTGAGTAAACATGCATAGAGTTGAGCTTCAAGGGTATATTCAGGGCAGGGGTGGATTTAGGAGAGAACAACCTGTTCACCTGCATTGGGCACTGAAACAATGACTTAGAGTGGAAGGAGAGGCGGTGGGTGCTGGATTTTGCCACTGAAATCTGAAAGCCCATAACACTGAGTAAGTTGGCATTCAGCTACTGATTGGCTCCCCCTGCTTTCTCATATGTGGTTTCTTGTACCCAAGAATGCCTAGGAACTGGAGCAACCAGACCAGGTTGATGGTAACTTTCCCTCTGAAAAGGATGTTCTTAGAGTTGGTTCACATCTGTAGCAATATCTCTCAGTTTATCAACTGAGTGCAGTGCATTTGACGGCTTGCTACTAAATGACTCCATTGAAAGCCTTGTACTGAAAGCCAACAGTAGTTCTATCTGTAGTGTTATATCTGCAGTCTCCACTCAAAAGTCAACCCATGATGCTGCTGTCGTCAAGTTATGAAGAAGATGTATGGGAGAGGCAGCCCTTTGTCTCTCCCTGTGTCATTTTCCTGGTTCAGGTTTTCATTCATTCATTCCCTTAGGAGAGAGAAAGGCCTCACAAGCCATTACAAGAAAATAATTATCCTTCCCCCACAAAAAATGGCATGGCTGTTTTTTCTCCCCAGTCAGCACTGATGTAAAGGAGACAAACAGCTTTGTCCAAAGTGACCCATCACATTAAGTTTGTGCAATTTCTTTCTATACACCTACCCAATAAACAGCGAATGAGCGAGATCCACAAGTGTGAAAGCTGCCCGTGAGTCAAAAGTTTTAGCCTGGCAGATCCTGTCTCTCTCTGTCAGGTCTTTTCTCCTAATGTGTGAAAGGCTATTTCCTGCTGACTCACCTCCAGCCAATCCCTTTATGCAAGCGAACATAAAAGAATAATCCACATGGAAGATAAGATACACTCTGAGTCACTGGTTATGGGGAAAAACTCCCCCCCCCCCATTTGTTACTATGGGTTGAAAACAACCAATACTCGGTGTAGATCCATTAAAACCAATGGATTTAAGTTAGCCATGGCTAGCTTAAGTCCATTGAGTTCAATGGGTCTCTTCTGAGTTCAAGTGCCTCCAGAGCATCAGTGTTTTGCAGAAGGTGTTCAAATGCATGCTGGAATGGAAACCCACCAGAGCACAACACATAACTTTTAAAAACAACAATAGACTTTTTGCAGTTTGGAAATACATTGGAAATACATTGGAAAATGTAGGATGAACGGCTAATGGAAAAATGTGTAAACACTCCACTAATAAATCAAGATGAATGCTCATTGTCATATAACTTCCTTGTAAACAAATCAGTGTGAATGCTTAATAAAGACCAGCTCTAGTCTAACCACTATCTATGCTTTGATTGGTAGTTAATTGTATAGGGCCATCGGTGTACATCACATGTTAGATCATAGATTGATCCCTATTCTAAAGAACTTTTGGACTAAAGAAATGTGTTTAGTCTGTGCCCTAGTTCAAGAACTGTTGGGTCGATAGGATTAGCAAACACACTTGAAATCTAATTATGCATTCAATGTGCATACCAGGTTTCCTTGCTTTTATCTTCATTGGTTGAAAAATTACAATGAGAGAAAGAGAGCTATGGCAGAATACAACACAAAAACCTGGAAGTTGAACTTGAAACCAGTATCTAAGAAGGCTGGAGGGATATGTTTTACTACAACTATCATCATCCCTGATGACTGGGGCAAACCAGCCAAATGGGTGGGATAATAATAATAATAATAATAATAATAATAATAATAATAATAATATAATTAGCAATGCTTGCTGGGGCTGCAGTAGTCTGCAATGTCTGTAGGGCACCACCAGACAATGTCTGGACTGTACCACAATGTCTGGAGCAATCCCTGTCTCTGAGTCTAGCCCACCTCACAGTGCTGTTTGAAGGATCAAAATCGGGAGAACCATGTATGTTGCCTTTTGCTTGCTGGAGGAAAGATGGAATAGAAATGTAACAAACACACAAACCAAGAGAGGTGTTGCAGGCCACAACTTATGGATAGTGACCTACGTTCAGACTGGTGGGTCACCAGTTGCACAGCCTTGCTTTATCCCCTGGATCTGCTCATCAGACCAGTTTTTTTTTAATATCCACATTTGGCAACCTAATCTGTGTATGCACTGAGGAAGGGGGAGAGGTAGAAGGAGAGGGTGTCTCTGCAGTGGTACCTCTGGTTAAGAACTTAAGTCGTTCCGGAGGTCCATTCTTAACCTGAAACTGTTCTTAACCTGAAGCACCACTTTAGCTAATGGGGCCTCCTGCTGCCGCCACGCTGCCACCACGCAATTTCGGTTCTCATCCTGAAGCAAAGTTCTTAACCCAAGGTACTATTTCTGGGTTAGCAGAGTTTGTAACCTGAAGTGTCTATAACCTGAGGTAGCACTGTACTACTCTTGGATTTCGCCCTCAGCCATCCCTGTCTTTTAAAATAAAATCAACATCCCTGCGCACTGTACTTCTTTCAGGCCCAAATAGAACACCACAGCATGAATTGCCACACTTTTGCCACGACAACTGCCTTGCGGGGGGGAAATATGACACCTTCAACTAAAGCCTAAAATGACAGAGACAAAGAGATTGACTCATGCAGGCAGATGGTTTAGATTTGTATTTGCAACCACGAAAAGGTTGTAATAATTCAGTTCGTCTGTTTTGTGCTGTCATCTTGAATGAATTTGCTGCTTCTATTTTACACTTGCACTTTTCCACTTTGCTCCGAAGCAGATCTTCCTTGCTCTCTCCCCCTCCAGTGAGGAGATTGGCACAGCCTTTACAGGGCCGGTTTTGTTTGTGAATGAGAGCGCGATTTAGCCTTTTGTAATTACCACTTTGTGCAGGATGAGGACGAATCATGAGGACGCAGAATCAAGCACACAGGTTGAAATTGCTACTTCCAAAACAACTGAGGGTGTAATGCATTGATGTCGGAGGAAGAGAGCAAGAGCGCAGTAGACCTGGGATAACATTTAACCTAATCATGCACTGGGGCTCCATTTCTAGATTTTTCCCCCCACCACATGGTGGGAGTGCCACTAGTGAAAAAATACTGTCAGTCTTCAACCAATAGTGGCTCCTGCCACCAACTGAAGACCAAAGCAACAGCAGCTTCTGTCTCACTTTCACAGAATGCAAGATCGATAACGCGCAGCCCAGCCCTATGAATGTCCACTCAGGAGCTGCTCAAATTGAACTGAGTGAGACTTAGTCTCAAGTACAGACCTAAAGGACTGAAGAAGAAGAAGAGTTTGGATTTGATATCCCGCTTTATCACCCCCCTTCAGGAGTGTCAAAGAGGCTAACATTCTCCTTTCCCTTCCTCCCCCACAACAAACACTCTGTGAGGTGAGTGAAGCTGAGAGACTCCAGAGAAGTGTGACCAGCCCAAGGTCACCCAGCAGCTGCATGTGGAGGAGCGGAGACGCGAACCCGGTTCCCCAGATTACGAGTCTACCACTCTTAACCACTACACCACAGTGCAGCGTTCATGGTTACTTAAGACATACTTCTGAATATACAGTGGTACCTTGGGTTACAGACGCTTCAGGTTACAGATTCCACTAACCCAGAAATAGTAACCTCAGGCTAAGAACTTTACTTCAGGATGAGAACAGAAATCGCGTGGCGGCAGCAGGAGGCCCCATTAGCTAAAGTGGTACCTCAGGTTAAGAACAGTTTCAGGTTAAGAACAGACCTCTAGAACGAATTAAGTTCTTAACCCGAGGTACCACTGTACAAGCAATCAGATTGATTTAGGACATACGCAGGAGGAGAAATATTTTAATCCAGTACTGCAGTGTGCGGCCAGTAAGGTTTTATTCAGAAGCTCTACCTTCCAACAGCATTACTGAAACATCTGCTGAAGAATAAGAGAGCTGTCATCTCAACCTCTCTGGCTCCTGCAATGTGCTGGGAATGTCTGTGCCAGCTCTACTGCCTTTGTGCACAGAGCCTCCTTCTGTGTCCCTTACCTTTCCCTCCTTCAAAGATCACGCCACAGAATGCTTTGTTTCCCTATTGAGCTTTGTGCAGAAAGAAAAAAGCCAGCCAGTGCGGCAGACATGAAGCCTGTTGATAATGCAGGAGGCATGCGGGGCTCTTCTGATCGGCTGTCTGGTCTAGTGGATTGCATCTGAGCTGTGCCCTTGGGTTTGACACCCCACTGGGCTATGTGCCTTCCACCAGATCATGGTGAGCAGGGTCCCCTCCAGAAAGTCCTCTTTAATGCACATTCATTATGATTTGTGCTCATTATGTTGTCAAGGCGGTCATATGGAGCAAGCTTGTTTTCTCCTGCTCTGGAGGGTAATAATAATAATAATAATAATAATAATAATAATAATAATAATTTATTATTTATACCCCACCCACCTGGCTGAGTTTCCCCAGCCACTCTGGGCGGCTCCCAATCGAGTGATAAAAACAATACAGCATTAAATATTAAAAACTTCCCTAAACAGGGCTGCCTTCAGATGCCTTTTAAAAACAAGATAGCTGCTTATTTCCTTGACATCTGAAGGGAGAGCGTTCCACAGGGCGGTTGCCACTACTGAGAAGGCCCTCTGTCTGGTTCCCTGTAACCTCACTTCTTGCAATCAGGGAACCACCAGAAGTCCCTCGGCGCTAGATCTCAGTGTCCGGGCAGCACAATGGGGGTGGAGATGCTCCTTCAGGTATAATAGACGGAGGCCATTTAGGGCTTTAAAGTTCAGCACCAACACTTTTGCCAATAGCCCTTCATCCCAACACTTTGAATTGTGCTCGGAAATGTACTGGGAGCCAATGCAGATCTCTCAGAGCCAGTGTTATGTGGTCCCGGCGGCCACTCCAGTCACCAGTCTAGCTGCCACATTCTGGATTAATTGCCGTTTCCGGGTCACCTTCAAAGGTAGCCCCACGTAGAGTGCATGGCAGTAGTCCAAGCGGGTAGGACTCGAACCGATTACAAGAAAGGAGATTCTGACTAAACATCAGGAAAAAACTTTCTGACAGGAAGAGCTGTTCGACAGTTGAATGGTCTCACTTGGGCACTGGGGGAGGAAGGGGGTGGGGTGAGTGGTCTGCTCCGGGTACCATCCCTGGTGGGATGCCATCACAGACACCCACTGTGCACCACTGGGATGTACACCAGGCACCATGCCCTGCAAGCAGCACACCATGCCCCACAGGGAACGCGCCATATCCCTTTGGGTGGTATGCCAGCCACGCCCACTCCTGTTCTCCGCTCCCAGTGCTGGATCATGTAGCTCCTCCACTGCCCACAGGAGGTCATGGATTCTCCTTCCTTGGAGATTTTTAAGCAGAGGTTGGATGGCCATCTGTCATGGATGCTTTAGCTGAGATTCCTGTGTTGCAGGCGGTTGGAGTAGATGACCTGATTCTATGACCTACAAGTCTATGATTCTATGATATGTGGTTCTGTCTACAATGCTACTTGAGCCTGCAGAAGTTGCAGGCCAGTCATACGGCTTCTTTCCCAATCATTGCTTATCTTGTAACTGCCTACTGAAATCATGTAATTTTCTCAGGGGTGCGTATGGATGCACTACAGGAGGGGTCAGCAAACTTACCATGCCTTGGGCCGGTGTCTCCAGCGCCGATTGCGCAGTGGGCCGGAGGGCAGGGGAGCGTGTGCCCATATGTGTGCACATACGCTATTTCCAGCACACTTCCAGGTCAGAGGAGCACCGGAAATAGCTTGCGCGCATGTGCATGGGCCTTCTCCGACCTGGATGTGCACCGGAAATAACACTTGCGCATGCGCAAATAATGCTTGCGCATGCGCACAAGCTATTTCTGATGCTCCTCCGACCCAGAAGTGGGCAGCTGCGCAGCACAGCACTGGTAAGAGTGGGCAGCGGGGGTCGCCATGGGCCACATAAACAAGTCTCTCGGGCCTTATCCGGCCCGCGGGCCTTAGTTTGGGGACCCCTGCACTACATCACATCCGGACAGCCTTTCCGGACAGCAGTAGTATGGTAACATTGGAAATGCATGGCATCTCCAACCAACAAGACAAAGAATCAATAAAACAGAATGAATCCACCACTAATGCACTATTATTGCATCAATAATAGTAAACCTCTACTCTGGAGGGACCCAAAGCTTGATTTGTTTGCAGAGAGATTAGATGAGCTCAGCTTTTTAACAAGCATTCTTCCTGATTTCTTTGTGAGGAGATCAGATGGCATTGTGTCAAGCAATTGTAGTTCCACACTGTCCAGGGCATTTCCCTGTCACTTTCCTTACAGCAGAAATAAAAATCTTTGGGGAAGCAAGAGTGCTTTGCCGGAGCTCCAATTCAGTCTGCTTGAATTGTGTAGCCTGGGTTTGTCCAAAATAGGGAGAGTCTGGAAGCAGGATGGCATGCTGCAGGGAAAACCCGAGAAAAACACCAGCCTGGAGCGGTGCCAAGTTACAGGCTCAGCTCTAGCTCCTGCAATTTGCCACGTTCAGCTTTGTAAGCTGCCTGCGACAAACTTGAGCAGATGAAAACAATATAGATGGTGGGTCAAATTGCACATGACACATAGCCGTGCAATTCTCTCCCCCCCTCCCCACACTTTTTATAAAACACTTTTTATAAACTTTGAAGAATGGGATTGAGAGTGGGAAGTGACTAGAGGAAGGAGTTTAATTCTTCCTGTTATTTGGCTGCTCAAAATGTCCTGCTCCCCATTTCGCTACCCCTGCAAGATACAGCCAGAGGGCAGGAAATTGTGTGTAGACATGAGGTGGCAAGGAAAAGTATTAGGCGACCCCTTTCCTTTAGAGTCTCATCATGCTCTCAACAGCAGCCTCCAGGACTGCTTTGCAGTTTTAAAAAACTTGGGAAGACTCACACGACTGAGCATCCCACAAGTAGCTTTAATTGCAAAATCCAATGCATGCCGGATTAATGTATTTATACCAGCCTGGTGGTGGCTTCTAGCTGTTTAGGAATACGACTCCCATCAGTCTGTCCGAAACATCTGGTGGGTACCATATTGGAGAAGGCTGAATTATGATTCATGACATCTCTGCCTGTTCAGATTCAATGAACAATAAATAACTGTTGGCTATTGGTCTTTGGAAACTTAGACTGTACTAAAATATAACATTTAACCACATTACCTGAAATTGGCTTGGGAATAATATTACTGAGATGCCTAGCGAAATATTTTCTAAATGTGCATATGGCTTCTTCTTTTTTTATTTGCATGTATGCTCATGTTAGAATATAATATTGCTTCTTGACTTAAAAGTATTCAATATCCATCCTGATTCACTTGCACAAAACTTAGTGCTGGATCGACTATGCCTGGTATTTCCTGAGCATTTGTTTACAGGGCACTTATCTGACACTGAGCAATCATCTTGATTTGCTCGCAGGGCATTTATATAACTTCTTGTTGATCTTTCATTCATCCCATACTTTTAAATGCATTTCCCCACCACTCTCCGAACCGGAAAAAGTATGCTTTGTTTGTTTGAAGTGGGTTTATTCTGCTAGGTGACAGAGCACTTCAATCCACTTTAAATGTGCAAACCTGAAGGTCTGGTATGTGCTTGATTCCAGCCTGGAGGCACTGCCAGACTACTCTGATTTCAGAAAGAGGGAGATGAAACACATCCTGTTTCCATAGCTTAGGCCCTTAGCCTATGCAACAGCAGCCAGACAAGTATGGTTAGTGTAACCCACAGAACAGGATCCCTACATTCACAGCTGATGCAACCCCCTCAAAATTCATAGATGCTTAGAACTGTAGTGTTGGAAGGGATCACCTCGTAGTCCAAACTCCCTGCAATGCAGGAATATGCAGGTGGCCCATGTGTGGATTGAACCCGCGACCTTGGCGTTATCAGCACCCTGCTCTAATCAACTGAGCTAACCCCATAGTACTTCCCATAGGAAATCAAAATGCTTGTTTACAAAGCTGTTGTACCACCAACCTTACTGCATGCTTGTGAAACATGGACCACTTATAAACGCCATCTCCAACCCCTCGAAAGATTCCATCAGTGGTGTCTCCAAACATTTTTACACATCACTTGGGAAGACAGACGAACTAATGCCAGTGTATTGGAAGAAGCAAATATCACCAGTGTCGAAGCAATGATTCTTCAACATTAACTTCGTTGGACCGGTCATGTTGTGCGGATGCCTGATTATTGTCTTCCAAAGCAACTACTTTATTCCGAACTTATAAATGGAAAGCATAAAGCTGGTGATCAACAAAAGAGGTTTAAAGACTGTCTCAAGGCAAATCTAAAAAAATGCAGTATAAACACCGACAACTGGGAAACACTGGCCTGTGAGCGCTCCAATTGGAGAACAGCCTTTACCAAAGGTGTCATGGGCTTTGAAGACACTTGAATGCAGGACGAAAGGAAGAAACGTGCTAAGAGGAAGGCACGCTTGGCAAATCCACACCGTGATCAGCTCCTGCCCGGAAACCAATGTCCCCACTGTGGAAGGACATGTGGGTCCAGAATTGGCCTCCACAGTCACTTAAGGACTTACTGTTAAGACTGTGTTCATGGAAGACAATCTTACTCGGCTATGAGTAATCGCCAAAGAAGAAGAACTTCTCAAGTTGCCAGTTGTGTGCTACCATGCTGGACCAGAAGCATAGGATGCCAGGTCTTAGTGATCTCTTTTTGCTCTCCAGGATCCAACCTTGGAACTTGCTGATGCAGAGGTCTCAGGGTGTCAGAGCAATGGGAGTTTTTTGGTACCTGTCATTAGACACTGCTTTGTCAGCACTGCCGTTTTTCTGCTCTGCTGACTCTTACTCCTATTATTAGATATCTTTTTCTACCCGGCGTCCTTTCAGAGAGAAATATCAAAGAGGTACCGGTATTTGTCTCCCTGGGGTGTATAGCATATCTTGTTGTTGTACCACAGACAGTTGGCTAAGTTCACAGCCTCAGCAGAATTGTACAATTACACTGACTCTTAAGTTAATTTATCTGAAGCCTCATTGAAATTAACAGGGCACTGGGCAAGTCAATCATCATGACTTCACCTAAATCCCATTTGAACTATGGGCAACTAAGTCTGGATCCAAGTCAAAGTTTTGTGGGGGTTATTTTGCCCCGTCCCCCAAGTTTCAAAAAGAAGAAACTATTTTTTACACACACACACTTGTTTACATTAAACCATAGCCCATATCAGTACATTTATGGGGTTCCCTAAAGCCCTGGACTCCCCCCCCCAGCTTCCAAAATTTATCTTCCTTTTTAAACTGCATCTGATTGCATTTATCCAAATTATTGTACTTCATTTTTATCCTTTGCTATTTTAAATTACAAGTGCTATGTCAATCCTGCTAATGTTTTTAAGATTTTTTACAGTGCTCTTTAATATATTCTATAAAGTTATGCCATTCTCTATTAAATTTGTTATCCTCTTGGTGCCTGATCTTCCCGGCCAGCCTTGCCATCTCTGCATGGTCCATCATCTTCATTATCCGTTCTTTTGATGGGGCTCTTTCTTTTTTCCATCCCTGGGCAAATGGATCCAACCCAAAGTTAATACTCTGCTCTTCTCCCTCTGCCCATAGTTTTGAACACTGCATAAGAAGCAAAATTAGTTTCTGGCAACTCTTAACTTTCAGCAACCTTTAGTTGCAAAGAAATTACCGAGTTGGTGCCTCCCAAATTTCTTCCGGGTGGCTACACCACCATTTGCTGTCTTTTCTTTCTCCCAAGCGGCAGAGAATACTACAAAGAGGCAGTGGCATGAGAAGGCAAAACCATAGAAAGGGCATCAAGCCCTTGGTTGTCTTGAATTCAGTTTAGTCTGCATTTAAAGGCAAACCTACCTAGATTGCATTTTCAAAAACAACGTACAAACCAAAACACAGCCCCCCTTTGAAATCTGCACTTCTCCGAGATTTGTAATGCAGTCCTCCAGCCAAGTAATGCGTACAAAAATGCATATATACAAAAATGCATATGTACGGCCTCGGTCCAGTATACCTCAAGGAGCGTCTCCACCCCCATCATTCTGCCCGGACGCTGAGGTCCAGTGCCGAGGGCCTTCTGGCGGTTCCCTCATTGCAAGAAGCAAAGCTACAGGGAACCAGGCAGAGGGCCTTCTCGGTAGTGGCGCCCGCCCTGTGGAACACCCTTCCAGCAGATGTCAAAGCGATAAACAACTACCTGACATTCAGAAGACATCTTAAGGCAGCCCTGTTCTGGGAAGTTTTTAATGTGTGATATTTTACTGTATTTTTGGTTTCTATGGAAGCCGCCCAGAGTGGCTGGGGAGGCCCAGCCAGATGGGCGGGGTATAAATAATATATTATTATTATTATTATTATTATTATTATTATTATTATTATTATATACTAGGGTAGAGTGTGCTACACTTGACACTAATTATTTTGCTTACAGTCTTACTGACAGCGACCCTGACACTCTCATGGCAACAACTTCTAAAGAACCTCATGCTGCGGATAGATTGCTGAAACCGGGTTCATTTTCTCCATCGCTATCACTAGGGAAAAGATCAGGAAATTGCACAGGTGTCTTTCTTTGAGATGAAGGGCTATTGGCAAATCCACACCATGATCAACTCCCGCCCGGAAACCAATGTCCCCACTGTGGAAGGACGTGTGAATCCAGAATTGGACTCCACCATCACTGATGAACTCATTGTTAAAACCATGTTTATGGAAGACAATCTTACTCGGCTACAAGAGATCACCAAAGAAGAAGAAGCAGGTGGGAGGACTTTGGTAATATTTCATAATATGGTGCCCTTCGTGAGGCCAAAATTTGGCACCTCCAAATGGATCTTCTCAATCATGTATCTTCTCAGTTTTGCACTCCCTCGGCTCAGCACCCTGTCCAGGGGAACTGCCCTCCATAAGGTGTTGAGTCCTATTGTGTCAGGGACGTGGGTGGCGAAGTGGGTTAAACCACAGAGCCTAGGACTTGCCGATCAGAAGGTCGGCGGTTTGAATCCCCTTGATGGGGTGAGCTCCCGTTGCTCGGTCCCTGCTCCTGCGCACCTAGCAGTTCGAAAGCACGTCAAAGTGCAACTAGATAAATAGGTACCGGTCTGGCGGGAAGGTAAACGGCGTTTCCATGTGCTGCTCTGGTTCGCCAGAGTGAACCATGCTGGCCACATGACCCGGAAGCTGTATGCCAGCTCCCTCGGCCAATAAAGCAAGATGAGCGCCACAACCCCAGAGTCGGCCACGACTGGACCTAATGGTCAGGGGTCCCTTTACCTTTACCTTACTATTGTGTCAGGGACTGGCTGGATGAGGAAGAGTGGTGAGAACCATCTGTCCAAGAGGGCACAGAAGACAACAACCTACGGTAGATCCTGGATCCTGGTGGTGGGACACTGAAAAGCAGTCTGCAGAAGGGATGAGCTGGGAGATGCTAGAAGCAGAGGGTCTGAGCGATCAAGGGGGACGGAGGTCAGGAGTAGGAGACCTTTCCCGGACAGTGTTAGAGGTTGAGAGTCACAGTGTGAATGCAGATTCAGACAGAGAAGAGTCAGAGCTTGTCCTGGCTACCCAGCAGCAGGCCAGTCGCAGTCCTGCTGGCTCTCCTCCCCCTCTGACACCCCACATGAGGAGAATCCTGCACATTGCTGAGCCAGACAGGCCCAGAGGAGGAGCTCACCGCTTCGATGCAGCCTTCATTTGCTTCGGAGAGATCCAGAGTGAAAGACTATAGGGAAAGGGGAAGAGCTAGTAGCTTCAGCAATGTCTCAGCTGGCTTAAGACGGACTGTGAATAAAAAGCTAAATGCATTCCGTGCCTCCTCTGTGTGTGTGTGTGTGTGTGTGTGTGTGTGTGTGTGTGTGCGCGCGCGCGCCTGCCCTGTGGTTGTCCTGACTTGCTTGACAGCTCCTTGACATACTGGCATGAGTGGGACCTGTTTCCAAAGCTTACTGCAGTGCCCACAGGGTGGTTCACAATGCAGATGCAGAGGGAAGGATTAAGGTCCCCCTTCCTGACCTGCTGTGTTCCCAGTGAACATTGCCTCCCGTGTCTGTCACTGAAGAAAGACAAAAATTATGACATAATTCATGGGTAGGCAAACTAAGGCCCCGGGGCCGGATCCGGCCCAATTGCCTTCTAAATCTAGCCCGTGGAAATCAGTGTGTTTTTACATGAGTAGAATGTGTCCTTTTATTTAAAATGCATCTCTGGGTTATTTGTGGGGCATAGGAATTCATTCATATTTTTTTTCAAAATATAGTCCGGCCCCCCACAAGGTCTGAGGGACAGTGGACTGGCCCCCTGCTGAAAAGGTTTGCTGACCCCTGACATAATTGCAAGTGATGCAATTAGCATATTGTGCAGTTAGGCCGTGTGTGCGTTCGTGTGTGTGTGCTGCCCGGACTAAACCCCTGGTTCCCAGCTTACTTCTGGCAGCTGGCTAGGGTTTCGCCTTGGCACTGTTCTGTCACCCTATTCTTCAGCAGGCACAAACCACACCTGACCTACATTACGTCCCTGCCTATTAGGCTGGGACAGCTGCCTAGCTGGGCTGGGAACAGCAGCATGAGATGACAGGAAGAACAGGAATTCAGCAGATAGGAGATCTGCCTGGCCCTGGACAGAATGATACAAGTATGCAGCAGCTGTTTTACAAGACTTCACTTTGCAAATGTGCCATATGGATCTTAACAGGGTGTAGGTTCCTGGCGTAACAGCTGGCTAAACTCTCTGTCATTTAAGCTGCAGTAGGATAGAGCACTTCCCCTCCCTCCTGCTCCATGGCTTTGTGCGCAACGTACCTCTAAAGCACATTTGCAAACTAACTAACCCCAGTTTGTTAAAGGTTGCTGGGAATTGTAACTCTGTGAGGGCCCAGAATTCTTTGAGGGAAGGAATGTGCTTTGAATGTGCTTTAGAGGTATAGCATGTACACAGCCAGATCGTGAAGCTGAGGCTCCAATACTTGGGCCACCTCATGAGAAGAGAAGACTCCCTGGAAAAGACCCTGATGTTGGGAAAGATGGAGGGCACAAGGAAAAGGGGACGACAGAAGACGAGATGGTTGGACAGTGCTCTTGAAGCTACCAGCATGAGTTTGTCCAAACTGCGGGAGGCAGTGGAAGACAGAAGTGCCTGTTGTGCTCTGGTCCATGGGGTCACGAAGAGTCGGACACGAGTAAATGACTAAACAACAACAGCATGTACACAGTCCTTCTCTGAAAGCTATGCAGACTTTCTCTACCCTCTTAATCCTTTCACATTTGACCAGAATGTCTTGCAAGCCACTTGCTGCTGCTCAGAGGTCACCATCTCCCTGGTCAGCTCAGGACTATTATTATGGAACAGTGTTCCCCAGCATCAAGGTTTCATCTGTTGCGTGTTGCCTTCACAATGTATTAGCGATTCATGTTCCATAGACATAAAACTCTGTGTGTCTTTCCGTTGTGTGCCTAATTAAGGTGTCCGTAACAGCCTGTGCTTTCAGCAGAGTTGGTTCCACTTTTGTGTTCTTTGCTTCCTTCGTATTGTTCCAGCCAGTCGCTCGGAACATTTCAGCAGGCTGCCATTGTTTACCTTCACTTGCACCCCTTGTTTATATTACATTCTCAGATTGTTCCCTTCCTTGTGCCATTTGAATACCACAACACCCAACTGTTCGCGTTATTGTCTTCACAATTACATTTTCAGCATTGCTCGGTGCATGCCGGTGCAGACCTCCCATCCCTCTCTTGCTGTGTGTTTATTTGAACAGCGATGATCGAAAGAGCAGGGCTCAATCCTGTGTGCAGTAACCAAAGTAAACGGGAATGTAGGGCTCCCTGCTGCTATGCAATTCTCTGACAGAGCCCTATGGCGAAAGGAACAGCTGCCTCTGCCTCTCTTGCTTCTTTAAAATTCTCTACAGCTGACAATGTGAAAAAATGCACTTTTTAAAATCGAAACGGTAGAAGATCGTTGGCCGTCTCCTGTAGCAGTCCCAGCACAGATGAAAGAAGCTAATACTTCTTTCTTATACTTAGCTTATGCTTCTTTTTTCCATTTTTAAAATTAATTTTCCAAATTTATATCAAACATAAAAGAAAAACATTACAATATAAAACAAACAAACATTTATCCTAACTGTTAAAATCCCAATTTTATTATCATTGTTGGGTGACTTCGTCAAATCCCCCTAGCTGAATTTCCATATAAGTCATTGTAGCAGTTTTCCAATACTTCTTTCAGATGAAATAAACTTAGTCAATTAACATCTTTCTTTCTTTTCATATTATCCTCTATCCATAATATTATACAATTTAACATATTTAACTCCTAGGCCAATTTGGTACTTACAAATAATTCTACTTATGTTATCTTAGCATGTTTAACTAAATAATCCTTAAATTTCTTCCATTCTTCTTGGTGCTCCTCCTCTTTCTGTTCGCGGATTCTTCCAGTCAGGTCGGCCCGCTTCAGAAAGTCCATCATCTTCATCTGCCATTCCTCCACTGTAGGCATTTCTTGTAGTTTCCAATTTTTGGCTAACAAAATTCTTGCTGCAGTTGTGGCATACAGAAACAATCTAACGTCTTTCTTGGGCAATTCCAAACCAATTATTCCAAGTAGAAATGCCTCTGGTTTTTTTTTAATAAATGTATATTTCAACATCTTTTTCAGCTCATTATAAATCTTTTCCCAGAAGTCTTTCACCTTGGGACATGTCCACCACATATGATAAAATACTTAACTTATACTTCTTGATCTAGCCTAGAGTAGATCTATTGTCTTCTCTGACTGTAGTGGATTTTCAGAGCTAAAGCTGAGAAAGTCTCTGGTGACTGGCAGGGAGGGGCGATGCTGTGTACCTGACCTCCCAGCAGTGGGGTAAAATGGCAGCCCTGTTTGGGCACAATGTCAGGGACACTGGATTGGCTCAGCCAGTGCATCTGCACAGCAGTGACATCCCCACTGCGTGACCCCTCTCCTTCCCGGTAAATAGCAGAGACTCTGCTGTTGGGAGGTCAGGTTTGTGGTGCAACTACTGGTTCCAATCCTTTAAACTGGGGTTGAACTTGAAACCTTCCGCACTCAAGGCACCTGCTCCAGCACTGAACTACTGTCCTCCCCCAGTAAATGACCATTGGCTTTGTGTGATAGTAGACCTCTTCCTCTGCATGGGTCTATTTGAGCCAATGGGTTTGCCTGTTTGTACGCTGCCAGAAAAGTTGCAATGGCCTATTTGTTTATCTGCTCCTTGTCCTGATCACCTGCCCCAACAGAAATGATGCACTGAAATAGGCTGTCATGTCATATTGGTGCATTACGAAGGTGCAAGATCAGGCCTTAACCTTTAGAAATAATAAGTGGTGAAGGTTTTGAACCCAGAGAGACTACTCACAAATGTTCACAATCATTAAAGGAATGGTTCAATGCCATAAGAAACAAAGAGTTTTTCATTTAATAAGAGCTGTTTGGCTGCACAAGCGTGCTTGCTGGGCATTCAGTTCTTCAGTCATGCTTCAGAATGTAAAATCCCTACTGGATCAGACCAATGCACCATCTATTATACTAAAGCATCCTCATTTCCACGGTGGCCAGTACAACGCCAGAAGAAACCCATAAGCAGAACATGAAGGACACACAACCCTCTCGTGTTCAGCCCAACAGCAGAATACACTTGTAAATAAATGGAACACCTAGACCTGGGTCTAGGATATTTTTTAATGGAAATTAGCTGACTTATTTCTTCAGCAGAGCTGTGGATAAGGCTGAAGATGGGGGGGGGGGAGAGAGAGCAAAGGCAGTGACTAATGGAAATGTCAAATGAACAAGAATATTAACTGATAATCCTTTCTGTCTGTCCTAATCTTGTGTTCTTTCTGCTCTCCTGATTTTGGCCTGAGCAACTCCTCCCCATTAAGTGTAAAGCGAAGCCGAGATGGCTTTGAGTAAAATGAGAAGCGAAAGGTCATGTGGTGTCATTCTTTTTCGAACCGCTTTCTGCCGCACAGTTCCCTATGCAGGACAGAACTTCTGAAAGCAGCTGCGTTTGATGTCCGTTCAATAGCCATGTTGCCCAAACCACCAACAGCTCAATATGCAAAATGTCCATAAAAGAGATTGAATCTCTTCCTTCCCCCTTCCTTTGCCCTGCTTCTGATTCACCTCTTCTCAAGTGTTTTGCTCTTTCACCATCACGCAGGAAGTCTCTACCCATCAGAGCTGTTCTGCAACAGAGTAAAAGTAAAAAAATAAAAAAGCTGTGCTTCTTTGAGGTTCTTGTCTTTGTTGTAAAGCTCCATTTTGAAAACATCCGCTGCCATCAGAACTGAGATTGTAGAAAGGGGCCTCTCCTGGGATGTCTCCTCTGACTCCCAGTCTCTTCTGTGAAATTTACAGAAGGGATTTTGTGGCTAGCATATTATATATAAATATATATATTCAGAGGAGGAAATTTATGGAGCCTGGGTCTGAATTTGATCTTCCAAACTGCTCATTGCCTCCCTGCATTTGTGCAATCCAGCTTGAAATAAATTAAAATTAAACTGCGAGATACCCTGCTGGAGAAACAAAATTCCATGCTTCTGGAAGCAAGAGCATTCTGAGCAATTCAAAGACTCTGTGTGTGTGTGTGTGTGTGTGTGTGTGTGTGTGTGTGTGTGTGTGTTTCCTTTCAGTCACTGAAAAACTCATTGGTTGAGGAGTGATGAAAAAATTGGACAGCTCTCTAAGGGAAGAACCCCTACTATTTCCATTTCCTTTCTGACTAAATTAGGTAAGATTAAACGGCTATCATTGCTTGGAGTTAGTCTGCCACTTTTGCAGAGCGAAAAGATTTGGATTGAAATGTTAATTTGCTGCAGATAGGAGCTTTCTAATCAGCATCAAACTATTGTAATGCTAGGGGTAGATGCATTAATTGGGTGTTTGTCTATATGCATGGCTGAAAGCGCATGCCTGAGGTCACAAAGTTAGGGTTTTAGAATATCAAAAGCACGTTGATCATATTAATGGAAAAATGAGTGATTGATATATACATATATATGCACCACCTGTGTCCGTTATCATTTAAGGGACTCTCTGGTCCAAGTCCAGATCTTTGTGAAAATGCCCTTTCAAATTCAGGACAACAACACCTGAAGAGCCATAGGTTTTCCCCACCCCTGCTCTAACCACTACACCACTGGCCTGTGGCTCTGCTTGCATGTGGATGCACCAGCTTGCCTCTTCAAGAGGCAAAGTGGACCCTCAGATCCTCAGGGAGTGGGGCATTTACATTTGCACAGTGCTCAAAAATTTGTACCAGCTCAAGGGAGAATGTGAAATGAAAATAAATGCCACAGGGGGGTAATGAAAAGACTGGCACACAGATCTAGGCATGAACTGTGGAAATCAGCAGCAAATTATAGAAGAAACTGCACAAGCTCTTTTAAGGAACATTTCCTTTGTTTGCTTTCAGTAGCTGTTGACTTTCTTTCACCCAAAGCTATGCACACACACCCTCTCCCTTCCTCTCCCAAGGTGAACTTTGTACTTTCCTTGATTGGCATAATGATGGGTGAAATTATCCTCCACTCTGTTAGAATGCTAGCAGAACAATTCACTAGGCAATTCCCACGTGTGTAATGGCTTACTAAAGCTGGCTGGTGTAATCCAGGCTGGTGATCCAGGTGATCCCTCCCAAGAACAAAGGGAAATTGTCCCAGACAGTGAGGGAGAACAGAACAAGGTGCAGTGCCTCCAGCTCACAGGCCAAATCTGGCCCAGTATGAAGTGAAGGACGTGAGGCAGGAGTTGATAATGCAGGTGAGCTGCGCACAGGTGAGCTGCAAGCAAGCTGCCGGCCAGCTCTGTGGAGGCTCCTTTTATTGACACAATATGCAAACCCAGGCAGATACATTTTGGGCTGTGACCTTTACACATCTTCCAGTCCCGAGATCATGGGGTGGTACAAAGCTATTTTGGCACCTGTTTGCACCGCATCATTTCCCCCTTGCACAGTGTATGATGAAAGAGACAAAGGTCTCAGAGACAAAGGTTACAGACAGGACACCGCGGACTACTGAGACCGCAAAAGGTCAGACAGAGGGCAAGATGTTCAGATAGCTGTGGCTTTCTCTGTGAGGGGGAGTGTGCCCCGCACCCCAAGGTCACGCGTGCAGGAAGCTGAGGCTGCCTGCGGGTGGGGAGTGTGCTCTGCACCCAGCGATCATCCCTACACCAGTATAGTCCCAATTTATCTGCACATTTCCCTCAAACTACTGCTCTATAACTGATGTCATACATGGTGTCAGGTAAGGGGCAGGTAGAGATATGTCTGAAAGTTCACCACAGGGAACTCAATCACATGGATGTTCCCTGCAGAAAGCAGGACTGAAGTCACACTGCGAAGAAGGCTCCAAGATGCCACCTGAAGGAGTTCACATCAGCTACCTACATTGCAGAGCTGGCCCTGTCTTGCTAGCCTTGCTGTCATGTATGAAAACTATACTGTATAGCAGGAGTGGAGAAAATTTTTGGCCTGGCTGGGTGGATCACACTGTGGGCCAACTTTGAAAGATGGGCAGGGTGGCCTACCTGTCAGTCATCAGAGGTGACTGACAGCTGTCAAGGTTGACCCATGTGGTGGGATGGTGAGAAAGTTCAAAGGGCTTGCTGAGCCTAATCGCAGCTCTTCACAAACTCCCAACAAGCAGCTTTGCAAGCCCTGTAGTCTAAAACAACAACCCAACTTAAACACACATACACACACAATGCTCTTCAAATACTTCTTCAAGCCTTGATTCCTCAGCAAAGCTTTTTGCAATCCACTCTGCCTCAACTTTCCACTGACAACTTATCCTCTGATCCACTGTGGTAAAGAGATGGGAAGATAGGTGTTCAGGTTGCAGAAGAATACAGTGGTAGCTCAGGTTAAGAACTTAATTCATTCTGGAGGTCTGCTGTTAACCTGAAACTGTTCTTAACCTGAAGCACCACTTTAGCTAATGGGGCCTCTTGCTGCTGCCATGCTGCCACTGTGCGATTTCTGTTCTCATCCTGAAGCAAAGTTCTTAACCTGAGGTACCTTTTCTGGGTTAGCAGAATCTGTAACCTGAAGCATCCGTAACCCGAGGTACCACTGTACTGAGCTGCCAAATGACTGAACAGGTTTGCAATGGAAAATGGGGCATCTCCCTGTATGATGTTGCTGACAAAGTGGGACTCTATGAGAGATGTGCTAGGTCTTTTCAGGTGCTATTGCTCGATGGCCTGCCAAGATCACTTCCAGCTTTATAGTGCTTCTTAGATGAGATGGCCATAATGCAAAGTACAACGCTAGATTTTAATTTTATTTTATTAATTCTATTCGTCAAGGCTAGGTTAGTTCACAGATTCCTCTGAAAACTCCAGGTCCACAGCTACTCCTTATCAAGCAGACTACAGCTGGATCAAAATGCCAGGGCACTTGAGCTGGCACAGGAAAGCAACTGAGCCAGACATTTCTGCGACTGAGATAAGTGATAATAGAAAGGTTTGTCTAATTAAATTTCTGCTTGAGATTGCAAGGATAAGAGCACAGGAACCTAACTTATTGGGGCATTCCTTCATCAGGTTGCAAAGGACCGGGTTATTTTGACTTGGGGTAAATTGATATCTGTCCCTATTAGCAGCTAGTTTCGCATAGGTAGAGAAAGAAAGAGGGAGGGAGGGAGAGTTAAACAGCCCTGCCCTTAAAAATGAATCTGCTAAATCCCATTTCCATAGAGGCAGCTCTTCCAACCCCTTTTATTTCTGCTAATGTATTTAGGGGGCCAAATAAGAAATGTGGCCCAGGGTCTCGCAGTTGCTGATCCTAGTAATATGTGAACATGCCTTACAGTTTTTAGGCAAAGGTAAAGGGACCATTTAGCATGACTAAGCCACTTCTGGCGAACCAGAGCAGTGCACGGAAACTCTGTTTACCTTCCCACTGGAGCAGTACCTATTTATCTACCTGCACTTTGACGTGCTTTCGAACTGCTAGGTTGGCAGGAGCTGGGACCGAGCGATAGGAGCTCACCCCGTTACAGGGATTCGAACTGCCAACCTTCTGATCGGCAAAGTCCTAGGCTCTGTGGTTTAACCCACAGTGCCGCCCGCATCACTTACAGTTTTTAGGAAGCTTTTAATCCCCAGCCACCGCCACCCCTTATTTTGATTGATTGATTGATTGATTGATTGGACTAGAACATAGACCAGTCCCTAATACATTGAAGCCTTTACCGTGCTAATCACCCAAAGGCAATTTTTATTTTTATTCGAACCTGCCAACTGAGCTGGGAATCCCAGTCTCATAGTTCCAGCATACTTCATTGCAGCATGAAACTGCAGTGCCTCCTCCCCAGATTTCTCAACCTTAAACTGCTGAACAAAACTGGCACAGAAGGAGAAGGAGAAAGAGGCAGCTCATGTCATATTCAGGGCACGGCGCAGGTAAGAAATTATGCACATGACATGTCTGCTGCTTTGCTCAAGTTTCTGCACAGCAGGGCAGAGTCGAAGCCAGCCATGCCCGATGTGTGATTTAGGAAGGTTGTAAGGGAAATGAATGAGTGTGGCAATCCGCTTCCCATACAGATTAGGACGCTGAGCGCTGGCTGGTCTCCCAGCACACACAGACACAAAGCAGGGCTCTTCTCGCTGCAGCCAATCAGGAGGCTCTCCTGTCCTGGGTTGCTGGGTAGCACTAACCATTCAAAGGCTGAATGATTTGGACTGGGAGGCAGGGATTGGCACTGTATTTTCCTGGCTGGCATAAAATAGGTTCTACTGCGGCACTTTCTCATTCATCCAAGACCTTAGATGCATTTCCCGCTCCCTTTCGGTAGAAACACAGTATTATGAGAGTGGGGGGTTGAAAAACTAAATTTTGACAGAGGATGCATATTCTTATTTTCCCCGCAGCAGAAGCAGCCCCAGAAGACTTCAGACTGGAACTTGGTAACATTAGCAGAATGTCTGATAACAAGCAGCAAGTGGGGGGGGGTGGGATGGAGGGGGACCAGGGGAAATTTTGGAGTGAAAAGAACAGCCCATCTCTTCCTAGAAACTGCAGGAAGCTCTTTACGAACTGCAGCTTCTCCGACCGCTACCAATATTTCTTCTCAGATTGCTGAAACTCAGGAAGCTTTTAACAGCAGCAGTGGGGTGGGGTGGGATGTGGGGTGTAATGAAGCTTTTCTCACCACTGCATTTCCCTGCCAGGAAAAGTCTCACCTCCTTTGTTGTAAAGGTAAAGGTAAAGGGACCCCTGACCATTAGGTCCAGTCGTGACCAACTCTGGGGTTGCGGCGCTCATCTCGCTTTATTGGCCGAGGGAGCCGGTGTACAGCTTCCGGGTCATGTGGCCAGCATGACTAAGCTGCTTCTGGCGAACCAGAGCAGCGCACAGAAACGCCATTTACCTTCCCTCCGGAGTGGTACCTATTTATCTACTTGCATTCTGAAGTGCTTTCGAACTGCTAAGTTGACAGGAGCAAGGACCAAGCAACGGGAGCTCACCCCGTCACGGGGATTCGAACCGCCAACTTTCTGATCAGCAAGTCCTAGGCTCTGTGGTTTAACCCACAATGCCACCCGTGTCCCTCTCCTTTGTTGTACAATTTGGTAAAGAAAGAAACTGAACCTCTGTAAAATGGGAGCAATTCTGGGAGGAAAACAATGGAAATTTTGTAGAGGACTTGCTGCAATAAGGAAGTGCATTATGCTGGGTGATCTATATAGTGATTCCCCACCCCCCTCTTTTGCAAGTAGTTAAAAGAGCAGTGACAAGCATGCTGAAGGGAATCCCAGGAGCTGCCAGCTTCTAAACTGGACCCTGTAGCCATCCTCTTAACATCACTTTGATTTGCAATGAATGAGTCAGTGGTCATTATTCAGTGCCATGTTACGAAAGGCTTTGCCTGCTTATTTCTGTATAAAAAGTACAGCTCTCCGGGTAGGAATAATTGACTCTTATAAGATGTTTCTGCAAAGCTCAAGAAGTCTTGCAAATGGCCTTTCATTGGGGGTGAAACTCCATTTGTCTAGTGAAATCCATAGCTGCCAACATTTATTGATTTTTTAAAATTGTGGTGTATATGTGGTGCCCATGACAGGTTCTCCAGTTTGCAAATGTGTCTTCAAAAGGTTGGCAGCCTTTGCTTTACAAGTCCTTATAAAACAAAACTAAAAAACCCCAAAACTGTATGTGTATATAAGTACCGTAATCAATCATAAACCCAGAATCCTTTATCTTTCCACACTATCCTGAATTACCTGTTGGAACTGCCCTGTTTTATTATATATCCCAGAGTTCGCAGGCCAGCTTGCAGGTGTAACCAGTTTATGGTTGAGAGAGTGGCTATGTTCCTATGCCTTCCATCGGGCACAACCATCTCTAAAATGAGGGGTGAGGATTCAGTCAGTGAAGACATGCTGAGTTACTACTACTCCCCCCACCAGAAAAAATCATAATCCAGGGCTCCCGTAAACATCCATATGATGTTTCCCCAATATGAAAATGCATTGAAGGCTGAAATCCTAGCAGTTATCTGTCTAATTCTTATACTTCTGTTAAACGTGGGATGTGGGTGGCGCTGTGGGTTAAACCACAGAGCCTAGGACTTGCCAATCAGAAGGTCGGCGGTTCCAATCCCCCCAACGGAGTGAGCTCATGTTGCTGTGTCCCTGCTCCTGCCCACCTAGCAGTTCGAAAGCATGTCAAAGTGCAAGTAGATAAATAGGTACCACTCCAGCAGGAAGGTAAACGGCGCTCCCGTGCACTGCTCTGGTTTGCCAGAAGTGGCTTAGTCATGCTGGCCACATGACCCGGAAGCTGTACGCTGCCTCCCTCGGCCAATAAAGTGAGATGAGCACCGCAACCCCAGAGTCGGCCATGACTGGACCTAATGGTCAGGGGTCCCTTTACCTTTACCTTTTACTGTAAAAGAGAGGGGTACCCTGGAGCTGTCCACCTGAAGTTTTTCTTGCAACCTCCTACGCCTTCAGCACTGTAGGCTAGGAAAGGCTTCATTTACCATGTTTCTACTTTTCACACATCTGTTAAAAACACAAGGGCTCTACCTGGGAAAAAATATATGTTGGCGTTCATCCCTGGCAACTGTGCACAAACAACTCCCGCATTTCCCTTCCTGCCCAGTTAGCCTTTCCCACCCATTGCAGTGCCTCCATGCTGATAAGAAGCATGGGCTTACATGGAATAATTAGATTGCAGATTGGGAAAGTGTTGCTGCAAAAGACCCGGTGCTCTTCCTTAAGGGAAACCTAAGCTGTGGCAACAACCGCAGTTGGGTTCCTTTGCTGGCCCATTTTATTATATAAGGCTCAGTGAAAAGTTCTCTTTGCCACCAATTACTCTATAATGTGGCCACCAGAAGAATTTTTTTAAAAAGTATACTCTATTTAATACTACAACAAAAACTAGTATGGAGAAAATAAAGTAAAATAAAATGCTAAGTAAGGAACCCCCATCATTCTGCCCAGACACTGAGATCCAGCGCCGAGGGCCTTCTGGCGGTTCCTTCACTGCGAGAAGCCAAGTTACAGGGAACCAGGCAGAGGGCCTTCTCGGTAGTGGCACCCGCCCCGTGGAACACCCTCCCACCAGATGTCAAAGAGAAGAACAACTACCAGACTTTTAGAAGACATCTGAAGACAGCCCTGTTTAGGGAAGCTTTTAATGTTTAACAGACAATTGTATTTTAATGCTTTCTTGGAAGCCACCCAGAGTGGCTGGGGAAACCCAGCCAGATGGGCAGGGTATAAATAATAAGTTGTTGTTGTTGTTGTTGTTGTTGTTGTTGTTGTTGTTGTTGTTGTTATGAAGACTTGGTAATTCAAATGAGAGATAAATGGTCTGTGTATACCCGATAGGTAAGAACAACTGATTGTTTTGTAGGCTGCTATGCAAAATTTGGCAACTAATGCTGTAATCTCTGGTTTTCTGTCTTCTAGATGTAAACTGGACTTTGAAGATATATTTGCTTAGCAGAAAAGCCGGTGACCTAAAGAAATGTGTCCAACAGCAGTGACAATGCCTGTGAGTCATCTTCCAAATGCACCAAGCATAGCACTATGCATTTAGTAACAATATTGATATACTGAACAGATAGATACCTTGCCTTTCCTAGCAGCTGAAAGGGGCTAACAACAATCATGCCGTAGAAAGATAATAAAGATTGGGTTTTTTTACTCATTGGCATTAGACGCTTAAAAATATTCTGTGCTAATTCCCCCCTATTCATGTATCTAACCTACAGTAAATTCAGAATGTTTCCTGATTCATATCACCACAACACTCTGTGCCATGTTTTTTTATTTTATTCCTATCCACTATGTTCCTATGCCAACGGTCTGACCTTGCTTACTCAACCAACGGCAGATTTATAAGTACGTACAGTATTGCAGAATTAGGGGACCAATCCACTGGCTGTGCAGGGGGTGGGGAGCAAGTTATTTGTATACAATTTTTAACTGAGAGGATACCTTTGAAAAATGATTGCAAATAATGAATTGCCATAGTTGAGTATTAGCAATTTAATTTGTTGTGTTTTTCCACTCTTCATTTCTCCTAGTTCCTGATTAAAGTCAGTGGAGGCTGGTCCATTAAGTCAATCAGGTCTTAGCCCTACCAAGTGAAATGCCAAGCAGTTTATAGATGATAGATAGATCATAGATAGATGATAGATGATAGAGATGATAGATAGATGATAGATAGATAGATGATAGATAGATAGATAGATAGATAGATAGATAGATAGATAGATAGATAGATAGATATAGATAGATATAGATAGATAGATAGATAGATAGATAGATAGATAGATAGATAGATAGATAGATGATAGATAGATATAGATAGATAGATAGATAGATAGATAGATAGATAGATAGATAGATAGATAGATAGATAGATAGATGATAGATAGATAGATTAGATAGATAGATAGATAGATAGATAGATGATAGATAGATAGATGATAGATGATAGATGATAGATGATAGATATAGATAGATGATAGATGATAGAGATGATAGATAGATAGATAGATAGATAGATAGATGATAGATAGATAGATAGATAGATAGATAGATAGATAGATAGATAGATAGATATAGATAGATGATAGATAGATAGATAGATAGATAGATAGATAGATAGATAGATAGATAGATGATAGATAGATAGATGATAGATAGATAGATAGATGATAGATAGATGATAGATAGATGATAGATAGATGATAGATAGATAGATAGATGATAGATAGATAGATAGATAGATAGATAGATGATAGATAGATGATAGAGATAGATAAAGATAGAGATAGATAGTATTAAGTATTGGTGAAGGCAGATTTCAGGAATAGACTTCAATCTTTGTTCAACCTCAGAAATCTAGCTAGACTAGCTTATCAAGCAAAAAAAGTATATGTGACTGGTAGGAATTAAATACTTAGATATTCATATTATCTAGTAGACTACAAAGTGCATGGCAGCTTCTTTTTTTAAGGAACTGCTCCTGTGCTTTTAATGATAACCTAATCATGCGGGTGGCGCTGTGGGTTAAACCACAGAGTCTAGGGCTTGCCAATCAGAAGGTTGGCGGTTTGAATCCCCGCAACGGGGTGAGCTCCCGTTGCTCAGTCCCTGCTCCTGCCAACCTAGCAGTTCGAAAGCACATCAAAGTGCAAGTAGATAAATAGGTACCGCTCCGGCGGGAAGGTAAATGGCATTTCCGTGCACTGCTCTGGTTCGCCAGAAGCAGCTTAGTCATGCTGGCCACATGACCCGGAAGCTGTACGCCAGCTCCCTCAGCCAATAAAGCGAGATGAGCGCCGCAACCCCAGAGTCATCCGCAACTGGACCTAAGGACAGGGGTCCCTTTACCTTTAATCATGCAGCAGTTTGGGAGGCATCCCCGCCCCCAAGTAGACAAGTGGGGGGGGGAGTTTCAGCAGTCAAATTGCAGTGAGTCTGGCTGCTGTTAAAAGCACAGAAGCAAGTTGTATGATGATGATGAGAAAAAGTTTATCACCTACCCTTCACAAAAGGTCCCAGGGCAGCTTAGATCACAATAAAAAAGTAAAATGCAGTACATAATTAATGAATCACTTAGGAAACACCAATGGCACAGCCAGTAAAATCATTAACAGAGGATGAACAGTGATCAAATATTTATAAAAGTCTGGATAAAAAAAGGCTTCTTTTTAACTGTCTTCTGAATATCCCCAAAGTTGGAGCCAAGAGGCATACATCCAGAGGCAGGGGGAGGGAAGAAGAAAACACAGGTGATCCAACAGGAATCCGGCGTTTGTCCACAGACAGCTTTCCGAGTCATGTGGCCAACATGACTAAACCGTTTCTGGCACAACGGGACACTGTGACGGAAGCCAGAGCACAAGGAAACGCCATTTACCTTCCCGCTGCAGCGGTACCTATTTATCTACTTGCACTGGTGTGCTTTCGAACTGCTACATTAGCAAAAGCTGAGACAGAGCAACAGGAGCTCACCCCGTCACGGGGATTCGAACCACCAACCTTCCGATCGGCAAGCCCAAGAGGTTTAGACCACAGCGCCACCCACTCCAAAAGAAGTTAAAAAGTAATCACACGGTTGTAGTGTGTGGCATTTGAGCATTGTGTTTGTTCCATCCTCCTCCTGGTAGTGTGTTGGCAAACAAATGAAGGGTATTCACCAATTGTGGGGGGAAATGCTGCAATCAAAATAATAGAAATACCTGAAGGGCCATAGCTCAGTGGCAAAGCATGTGCTTTGAATTCGGAAGGTCCCAGGTTCCAATGTGTGGTACCTTCAGGTAGGGCTAAGCATGTCTTCTATCTGAACCCCTGGAGAGATGTTGCCAATCAGTGTGGACAATATGTACCAATCTAGCTGGGCCTGGGGTTGAACTTGGTTCAAGGCAGCTTCCTGTGAATATGGAAAGAGCATAGAGCATAACACTCATTGCTGCCAGTGAAAGGAATCGCTGCAGTCACTGCTGGGTGGGCATGAAGTGGACGGTGAGGGTAAAAAACATAAATTAACAGATACAACAAGATAAAAGAAATAGCAGAAGGATGGTTGAGTGTTTAAATCTTGCTTCAAGTGGCTTTGCATTCCAAGGAGATAATAATTCAGAAGACATCTGAAGGCAGCCCTGTTTAGGGAAGCTTTTATTGTTTGATGCATTACAGTGGTACATCGGGTTAAGTACTTAATTCGTTCTGGAGGTCCATTCTTAACCTGAAACTGTACTTAACCTGAGGTACCACTTTAGCTAATGGGGCTTCCTGCTGCTGCCGCACCACCAGAGCACGATTTCTGTTCTCATCCTGAAGCAAAGTTCTTAACCTGAGGTACTATTTCTGGGTTAGTGGAGTCTGTAACCTGAAGTGTATGTAACCTGAAGCGTATGTAACCCGAGGTACCACTGTACTGTATTTTAATATTTTGTTGGAAGCCACCCTGAGTGACTGAGGAAGCCCAGCCAGATGGGCGGGGTATAAATAAATTATTTATTATTTATTATTTATTATTAGTTTGGCAGCATTCTGAAAGCAATACTTTGCAATAATTTGGCTAAAGTGAAGCAGAAGCAAAAGGAGGGCAGAACAGTGTGAGGACAGGCTGCTTATCACTCATGGGGGAGTCACAATGAGTTTATTGACTTACGTGGCAACAATGTGTAGAAGGCCACTCTTCCAAGGAATGAAAAGGGCACAAACACAAACAATCTTATCCCACTGCTGATGTCTCCCACCAGGAAAAATGTGAGTTGATACTGCAATTTGTAATTAATACAATGGTACATTGAATATTAATAAAGGTTTCTGAGTTCATAAACTTTTGGCCAGCGGTCAGCAAACTTTTTCAGCAGGGGGCTGGTCCACTGTCCCTCAGACCTTGTGGGGGGCCAGACTATATTTTGAAAAAATATATCAACGAATTCCTATGCCCCATAAATAACCCAGAGACGCATTTTAAATAAAAACACACATTCTACTCATGTAAAAACACGCTGATTCCTGGACCGCCTGCGGGCCGGATTTAGAAGGCGATGGGGCCGAATCCGGCCCCTGGGCCTTAGTTTACCTACCCATGCTTTTGTTTTCCTTAATAGGAAAAAGTGGGAAGCTGAAATGCTAACTGAAAGGTTGGCACATCAAGGCATTCCTCTTGACAACTCTAGAGGTCAAGGATTTGATAATGGCTTCAATACATCAGGGGAAATAAAAGGTGTTCGTGTCAAAAAACTAATTTGCTGTGTATGCTCCATGTGCTTCCCATTCACTTAATCTTCTGGGAGTTATTACTGCAGTAGCCCGCGTGAGCCGACATTTTGTGTTTTTCAGTCCTGGCCCTGTGTGTTGGAAGATTGTAACAGATAAGATATGTGGCTCATTTCATTCTCAGTCTGACACATGCCAAAGCTGCCTATCCGCTAACACACAGTCTTCCAGGTATTCTGGAAGCACTAGTGCATGCTTTTGAATTAAATTTGACACACTAATCTTAATCACAAGCAACAGTAGTCCTTGTGATGGTGAGCCCAACCTCCTGAGATAAGCATTGCTTCAGCTGATGTCAGGAGGCTGGCCCCACCCACCACATGGACTGCTATTACCTGCGAGTAAGGTAGGACCTTGGCAAAGTTGAGGTTTTGTGGACACACTAGAGAAAACACTGGATTGGTTGCCACTGATAACATATGTAAGCACCGAAAAGTTAATTTTCAAACCTTTTATTGTCTAAGTTCTGGTCCAAAGTTCTTTCAAGCATTATATATGACAGATACAAACTTTTGCAAGCCAGAGGAATATTTCTCGAATCAGAGTAAACTCACACTGCTGGTATTGTTGAAGAACGAAAACAACACAGAGAGTGACGGCCCGAAATTCTGCAGGCAACATGTCTTTCAGCAGAAGTTATTGGGGGCCTTGGGACAATTTCCAAAGAAAAGAAGTAAGAAATAGCAGTTTTCACAATGAGATGTCTCAGCCTTGTTCTGCCACTACCCCTGAAAATGAACCAAAATCTTAATTCAGAAAGAATATTTCTGACGCAATTTTGAACAATTCTACCTTTGACTTAGAGCAAAGATTCAAAGGAACAAAGGACAGTTGCTTTATATTCTGTTGAGCCCTAATATATATATATATATATATATATATATATATATATATATATATATATATATGTGTGTGTGTGTGTGTGTGTGTGTGTATATATATATATATATATGCTTTCGTAGATTTTCACGGGTACAGGAATGCAGGTTTTGGTGTCCTCGGGTGTCTTCCCGTGTAAAAGTTGGGGTGTCTAGGCGACGTTTCGACGAGGTCTCACTCGTCATCTTCAGGCTGGTGCTTTCGGCTTCTTGTTACTGGAACAGAGCAGGATCTCAGTGTTTGAGTTCCTATAAATACTGTTGAGGGGGTGTGGTGTATAGCCTCCAATGTTCTGGGCAGAGAGGAAGTTCCCAGGCTAGTGTGCCTTTTCTTCTTTTGTTCCTTAATTACTTGAGGGATATCTTGAGTGATTTCTTGAGTGATATCCTGAGTACCGCTTAGGTGGGTCATTAGGTGTGGATTAGTTGCTAAAGTCTTTGTGTCTTGACCTCTTGAACTTTGTGAAGAGTTTTTCTGAGAAGATGGCTGTACTGCACTTAGTTGTGCTCTGGCTTGGCTTCGTGTATAGGGGCGAGCTGTGGTTTTGTGGCCTGTGTCAGCCAGATCTGTGTAGGGATTGCAGGGGGGTGCAGCATCCGGAGGTGCCACCATGGTTTGGCTACTGGATGGTGTCTGTAATTTATCTGTGGAGAGGGTCTGGGTTTGGGTCTGGTGTGGTTGATTGGTGATGGCGTTCTGTGTGCCTCTGGATCTGGTGTCAGTTTTTGTGGGGAGGGCTAATTTCCAGATGTCTGGCAAGCGGGATGTGTCGTCACGCTTGTTCATGTTGTGAGGGTGTTTCTCTATCTCGATGGCTTCCATGATTATTCTCTTGTGGTGATGTTCCATGTTAAAGAGCAATTTGGAATCTGCAAAATTAATTTCGTGTCCTGTTTCTTTCATGTGTTGGAAAAGAGAGGAAGTTTTTTCTTCTTTTTTGACGGCATTCTTGTGTTCTGCGATACGTGCATTTATTCGTCTGTTTGTTTGTCCAATGTACGTGGCTGGGCAGACTTTGCAGGGTATTTCATAGACCCCTTGGTTTTCCAACTGGATTTTATCCTTGGGGTTTCTGAGGATATTGGCTATTTTTTGGTTGGTGCAAAAGGCTGTTTTGATATTGTGTTTATGGAGGATTTTGCTAATTTTATCTGTAGTGCCCTTGATATAAGGAAGGAGGGCCATGCCATTGTTTTCTTCTGTGTCTTGGTTTTTGGGGGGTGTTTCTTTTTGGATTAGCTTCGTAACCCTGTTTTGCTGGTATCCATTGGCAATTAACACATTTGAGAGATTCTGTAACTCAGTTGTCAAGTGGTCTTTGTCAGCCAGGCGTTTGGTTCTGGAGATGAGAGTCTTGGCTACGGAGTTTATTTGTGCAGGGTGGTGGTGTGATTGTGCATGTAAGTAGCGGTTGGTGTGTGTTTTTTTCCGGTAGATAGTGTGTCCTAGGGAGCCATCAGGTTTTTTGTAGATTAGGACGTCAAGGAAGGGAAGTTGGTTGTTGGCTTCTATTTCCATGGTGTATATATATGCTGGAGCCTGAGGAATTGGAAGAACCTACAGATCACTCAGGAAAAATTTCCTTGTGAAATGTTTCACCTGAAAAAGATGAAATCTTCCCAAAGTCTACTTTTTGAAAAGGAATGTGAACTACCACCATTTATCTTATTTAATGAGATATGAGATTTACAAAAGCGACTGTAACTAAGTTTCATTGAAGCCTGCATAGCCTTACAGATTTTTGTGACACTGTCTGTGATGGTGGCAGAAACTGAGCAAAATTTCAGCAGGCTAGCACTCATGCAATGAAATTTGGGTTTGTTTAAAGGGATGTGTTTAAAGCAGGAGAGGCTTAGCCACCATAAACAGGAACTGAGCAGGAAAAGCAAACAGCCTCTCTTGTATTGTGTATTTATGGGGAGATATTTACTGAGACCTTTTGCACATGCCATAGCAGATACCAGCAGGACCACTGGCACCCATGGACGCCATGTTGGTGACCCCTGATTTAACATGACGACTGAAATGATTTGGCATGATGACTGGGAGTGGTGGGCAAACTATAATCCAAAACCATTGTATGAAGTGGGTTTGCAAAACATGGTTTCTGCCAATGGTGGTTTGCTGTAGGTGTCTACAGTCCTACATTCACTTACCTGGGAGAAACTCCCACTGAGCTCAAAGGGTCATAGTTTTGAACACAGGAAATTGACAAACCATAGTTATGGCTATTATTACATTGTCAGTTTACAACCTTGCTGAGAGGATGTAAATCAAAAGTAGAGAAGTACCGTATTTTTTGCTCTATAAGACTCACTTTTTCCCTCCTAAAAAGTAAGGGGAAATGTGTGTGTGTCTTATGGAGCGAATGCAGGCTGTGCAGCTATCCCAAAGCCAGAACAGTAAGAGGGATTGCTGCTTTCACTGCGCAGTGATCCCTCTTGCTGTTCTGGCTTCTGAGATTCAGAATATTGTTTTTCTTGTTTTCCTCCTCCAAAAACTAGGTGTGTCTTGTGGTCTGGTGCATCTTGGCTTTTGTACATTTGGAAACTCAAATCATGATTAACACAAACCAGGGTTCAGCATGATGTCATAATACAGCTATTGATTTCACCAGAGATATTCAAACTATGTTGCCTCTTATTATTACTAATGGGGAACAGACAGACCTTTAAGATGAGAACGAAATGATCTGCTAGCTCATGATACCAATTGTAAGTAAAGTTTAAACTTTATTCACATTTGATGCAGGGTGATGGAAGCAGGGAAGTCTATATGCACACTAGCTCACAGTTGTGAGCCTCAAACTCTTTGGCTTCAGTTGGACTAATTTTCTCTTCATTTTGATTTGTATACTTACCGGTAATTGACACTTAAGTTGCTAAGACATTTTGTTCTGCTGGCAAATGCCTATAGATGTAATGCCATGCAGCAAAGTTCACAATTGTGTTAGATAATTTACCGTGATCTAAGAGTTTGCATTTTAGTGCATAAAGAACGAGATGAAGCTTGAACTTTTAACATTGATTTTTGAAAGATTGATTTCTTAACCACAATGCTCTATTGGATAGCACTTTTGTTTGTGGGAAAGAAATTACAGTTCTTATGTTTTATGCATGTGTAATTAATCTAAAATATTTTTACTTTCAGAGAATTTTGTATGGGAATAGTTTAATCTGTTTTTCTAGGGTGAAAAGGGAAATAAGTTAGATAAAGTATTCGAGTCCAGAATATTGTCCTCTGTGATACAGGCAAAGCAAAATATTGTTTCAGTGTCATCATCCCTCTCACAATATTTCAGAACAAGTGAGAATCAGAACAAATGGGACCTATAACAGTGCATCCTCTCTACAGTCATTTATTCAAAATAGGACATCCCACCCCCACCATAAATGAGAGTTTGTGATTTCTCTAACTCTGAGCTTGTTTCAGCCCCAAAAGAATTTGCTCCCCTCGCCATTGCCTATGCAGTTAAAACCCATCCCCATTATATTCATATTGCAGGGGCAGCAGCTGTGGCTCAGAGCATATGGGCTATACCAGCCATGCAAAGTAACCCCATACTATTGTACCCATTTTACTGGGAAGAAGTAATAGTAGTATAGGCCAGCTCTGAAGTTTAGTCCTGTGAAATATACTTGGAGTTGAGAGTGGATTTCATGCTCTTTATTCAGCTCGTAGTAGTGAGGAATGAAAGTTCCCCCAAAATATCTGCTTTATATACATTATTTACACAATGGGCTGCACATGATTGGCTAATTCTGGGATTCTCCTGTAGGCCAATCAGGTTGCGGATTCACTTCCATCTGGAGCTGGATTGGGTGGCTCCTGCGGACCAATCATACTGCTGCATTGTTCTAGGACCAATCAGACTGCTGCATTCTGAATCCTATTGTTCTAGGACCAATCAGACTGCTGCATTTTGGATCCTATTCAACTCAGTACAATGAGTACATAACATCCTGTGTTGTTTATCCTGGGGTGTGGGTGTGTGCACTTTAGGGAAATTGGGGAGGGGTGGCTGTGAAGCTTATTGTTGCAGCAATGCAAGTGACAACAGGTCGAAAGAACTGAGCCTTTCAGCTGCTGATGGAGCAAGATTGTCTGGATGCCAAGTCTATGGATGAACAGCTGTTCATACCTGTTGAGAAACATAGGAGAGCTACACCTGCAATATTAGCTTCTCAGCAGCTAGGGCCACCCAGGCCCCATGGCCCATCAATCACCAGATCCACCTGACATGATGGACCAGTTCTCTGCTGCTAGGAACATATTGTGGCACACCACCTCAATCTCTGTGCGGTGCAAGATTACAGGGGTTCCAGGCGCTTACCCAGGGTTCGTGTTTCCTTTGGAATGAGGTACAGCAGAGGCGTCTTTAGGATATATGGACATATATACAACTTGAGCCTATGATGGAGGGGTTCACAGCATTAACACCCCAAGAGGATATTGCTTCTGCCTGGATTCAAAGCAGAGATCAGGCATCGCTCTGTCTTTCTCGCTTCCCAGCCTGCTACATGCAGCTTTTAGTCTGCTGGCTCACATAACTCAAACTCTCCACTCCAGTGGTTTTTCTAACTACCAATTATTTGAGGGAGCCCATTTGCTATCTGGCATAGATCCTGTTCTTTTGTTCCCTTAATGGCCCATTACCTAGGCTATCACCTCACCAGGAAGCTAGCCTGGCTATTCCAGGAAGTTGAATCCTTCCTTATATTTTAACACTTGCTGGATCCAAGGATTAGTAGGGTCTCAGCATACAGTCTACTCCCCCCCCCCCCCAAACTCATAACACTATGTAGGCTTGGGTTTTTTTGGTAGTAATTACTTTGTCTTCCATCTCTGGGGGGGGGGGCAGGGTGGAATCCTGCTGACACCAATGCCTCTGCGAAAATGTACATATGAATGCACTGTTATGATCTGGAGTCTTTTACTTTGTTTCTGTTCCAATTCTATTTTTGTACTAGCGTTCTTTTAAATAACTTTTTTTAATAAAAGAAATTCATTGTTATTCTCATGTTTCTATTCTCAGCTTCCCTGAAAGTTTTTTGTTTTTGTTAATCTAAACAATGAAACATTGCAAGAAAAAAAAAATCTTCTGGCGGTTCTGTGTTTTAAGGGACATGCTCCTTCATATGTTCTGGTCTTGCTGTATGGAGTAGAGAGATCAAACCAATTCCATTTTCAGTGTAATAACCTGTCCCAGGAGAATGCAGACTCTCAACGTAGCATATATGTGCCATATAAAATATGAGCTGAAGGTTTGGTTATGGTTGTTTGTTTTAACTGATGCAGTGGAACGGCAGAGGAACTGACATACACCCACTAACAAATCATTGACTACTGTTTTATGAGGGCTGGCATACTGAAACAAACAGTTTCATAGTCTAATTATATCCCCCCCCCCCAAGGAATAAACCTACAGGATAGGATCACATCTATTGGCCCTTGTGACAGCATAGCAAAATTAGCCATCACTTCAAAATGGCATAGGAGTTGGACATTGCAGCTGGGCCAGTATGATTGTGCAGAACAAGGCTCAGAAATAAGTAATAAGGTGCAAAGCGTGAGACGGGTACAGGTATGCCAACATTCATCACAAATCTTAACCGTGTATTGTCAGCATCACCATTCCTCTTCCGTGTGGATCCCTCCATTATCCACAGATACTCCCTGTAGAAATATAATGCAAAGGGAGCTAGGCTCACATAGACAAATGGGTTCCATAAATCTGCTGTGCTAGAAAAGCACAATGTTGACAAATCCTCCATTAGTCAACAACTCCAAGCACAGAGTGAAGGACAGGGTAAGGCTGGACTACAGAATCACAACTGCATCCTGGCTCAATACCACATCGTATTGGCATTATCAGTGATGTCATAGACATAGCCTGATGCAGTCACGCTAAATTTCAACAAAGCCTATGTATCAAGATGCACGGTGTGAGACTGAAAACCTATTCTCCCACATAATATAAAGCAAGAAATAAAAGAAGAAATGACAGAACGTTAGCAACGGAAAATAGGTCGCATGCACAAGAATCTAGGCTGGGTTTGTAGTTCTTTAGCAGTAGTAACCTTTTTTCCTGATAATGATTTGTAATCTTTTTAGACTTGTGCGCATGTGGTTTTGTATATATCTACTTTTTTTATTAAAAGAAATAAACTGTGCACAGGGAAACATTAAACACGCAACAAAAACGAAGTAAAAAAATAAGCTCTGAGGACATCAGACTGGGAGAAGAGATACAAGCGTTTTGAAAGAAGCACATGCTGAGATATAGACGGAGTACAAGAACAAAGACAAGTAAAAAGAGGTGTGGGGAGAGGTAGGCTAGCCCAGAAAATCCAACATGTCCAAATCAGTTATCTTAGACCCAGAGTTAAGTCCATCAAGAACAGGGTTGGTTATGTGAAACTTTAGAAAGTAAGTGGCCACAAAATGCCCCTCAGGAAGACTTGGGACAACATGTTGTGGGTGGGAGAGTGGTAACATCAGCACTAAGTCTCTTTCCAGAAATTTCCAAATCCGCTCCCTCAAAAAATAACCCTGCAGTTGGGGCAGCTCACAACAGTAGCAGTCAGGGATACTATCATGGCTGAACTCTGGGGAGCAGAGGTCCAGAGACATGCTAGTACAGTGGTACCTCAGGTTAAGTACTTAATTCGTTCTGGAGGTCCGTTCTTAACCTGAAACTAGCTAGCTAGCTAGTGAAGAAGAACACATTACTATCTAAACTAAGCATCATAATTGCTACCTTTCTAACTGCACCACTGGTTATAGCCTCACACAGATTTCTGTTAGTCAATCACCAGCACATGTAATCTAAACATGATTCAGATGTGACTTATGTTAGCTAAACTGGTGCTACTTAAAAGTGGTACAGCAACCACTAAGGAAGAAAGCCTCAGGCTCTAATTTACAAAGACAAGGGGAGAAGAGGAATAGCAAAACCAGTCAGTCTTACACGCAGCACAAACTTGGGGCCGGTGCTCTTCGGGAATTAGGTGATCACTTGACCTTTTCAAAACTGGCCCAACCAGTTAATTAATAAACTTTCAGTAGGAAGTGGGTGAGGTGCACCTGCCAAGGTTGGTTTTCCAAAGCAGAGCCTCAGGCTACAGCCACACTATCCATTTAAAGCACACAGCTTTCCCCAAAGATCCTGGAACTGTGAGTTGTTAAGGGTGCTGAGAATTGTAGCTCTGTGTATGTGTGTGAAAACTACATTTCCCAGGCTTCTTTGGGGGGGAAAGCCATGTTCTTAAAATGTTTGGTGCTGATAAAAAAACCCTCAGACTGTGCCACAATCCTAGTATGTGCGCTGACTTACCTGAGAGCAAGTTCCACTTATTACAGTGGGAATTACTTCTGAGTAATAGGATTGTGAGGGATGCGGGTGGTGCTGTGGGTTAAACCACAGAGCCTAGGACTTGCTTATCAGAAGGTCAGCAGTTCGAATCCCCGCAACGGGGTGAGCGCCCGTTGCTCGGTCCCAGCTCCTGCCAACTTAATAGTTCGAAAGCACATCAAAGTGCAAGTAGATAAATAGGTACCGCTCCAGCGGGAAGGTAAGCAGCATTTCCATGTGCTGCTCTGGTTTGCCAGAAGCAGCTTAGTCATCCTGACCACATGACCTGGAAGCTGTACGCCGGCTCCCTTGGCCAGTAAAGCGAGATGAGCTCCGCAACCCCAGAGTCTGCCATGACCGGACCTAATGGTTAGGGGTCCCTTCACCTTTAATAGGATTGCAGTGCCAGTGACATTTGTACAGCACAATCCTGTGTGTGTCCACTTGGAAGTAAAGTGGCTTAAACTGGTCTGAGGTTTGCTGTGGAATCGGTGCTGCTCATGCACACAAGTTTCTCACACTGTTCACATGACATAATTGTCACACAAAAGCCACTTCGTACTTAAAAAAGAAGTTAACACAGATTTCCCTTTGCAGTGGAAAATCCATTTAAAGTAAAAACAAAACCCTGTTTTGCATGCTGTCGTGGAAGCTCTCTCTTTCTCTTTCTCCTTTTCTTTTGGCGGACAGTTTATCATGTGTGTGGTGATGCTTTGGGAGGCAGTCCCTGTTGGTTCACCCTTGCTTCTGTTTGCTCCTCACCTGAGCAGGCAGGACTGAGCCATTTTTGCTTCCAGCAGCCCAAACAACACAACTATAGTAGTTCTTTAAACGTATGATGCAGCACAAATGAGCATCTGCTGGTTTATTATTTTCCTTACGGGATATGAGGTTTCCCAGAAAATAATGATAGAATGTGTTGTAAAAAGAGATGTGGCCATATTAGTACATCTTGCATAAATAGCACCTGACTTGAAGATACTACTTGGATTTGAAAAAAAAAAATCTTTAAAAAAAACCACATTTCTGTGCCTTGCCTCTGAATGGTGCAAGGTTGTTATATCTTAATTCAAACATGTCAGGGCCTTTTGAAAAAAAATACATACACACATCTAAGAAAGGACAATCAGGATAGACACCAAACACAATGCCTCTGATTTCCATTGGGTTTCCCTTTTAATCTATCCACAGCCCCGTTCTAACCGAAAGTACCTGAGATACCAGCAATATCAGCCACAGAACAAAAGGTTAGACTTGCACTGCGGTAATATTACGTTGGCACTGCAGGCAGGCAGGCAGGCAGGCAGCTAGGCTGGTGCAAAGGTACAGGGCTGGGTGCTGCAGGACAGCTCACGTCTGTTCTCAGACGTACTGAATTCAATGGGATTTACTCGAGGTTGACTGAGCGTGCGCAGGACTGCAGCTTAAACCAGTCAGGAGAACACCCCTCTCCATATTCTCACAGGACACTCCGCTCGGTTCTCCGGCTGGGACATACGCAGAGACGCTCAACGGGGAAACGAGACGCCGGGTTTGTGTTGGCTGAGACCCACACGACCTATTCCCCCCGCCCCCCGAGAAGTCCCCTCACGAACCGCCCGCCCGCCTGCCTGCCCCTTCCCCGGGCGCCCACTTCTGGGGCGCAATTCGCGCCGCTCGCTCCCTCAGGGGTCGAGGGGGCGGGGCCGTCCCGGGCGTCCCCTGCAGGGGGAGCCGGGTGGTCGCGTCGGGTTAGTCCCGCGGCAGCGGCGGCGGCAGCAGGTGCTGCGGCGGAGCAGCCCTCGTTACCTTTACCTCAGGGAGAGGCGGAGCCGTAGGCGGGCTGTGGGTCAGGGGGCTGGGCTTTCAGGTTGCGAGGCGAGCGCTGGAAGAAAGGGCGAGACGAGCGAGGCCTCCCCACTCACCCCACCCCCTTCCCGAGAAAGGGAAGCCGGCCGCCTCCTGAGGAGAGCTGAGGCGACGCGCCACCGAAGAAGGAGAAGGCGCCGCCGCTGCGCATGGGATTCGCCTCCTTCGGACCCTCCTCGCCGGGCGAGGGGGAAAACGCCGCCCTCAGGGCCGAACGAGCCTGATGTGCGGCAAGCGAGAGCCCGCGAGGAGCCAGGCGCCGGGTCCTTCCGCCAGCTGCAGCCGCAGTGACCTGAAAGGGACCTTTTAAAAAATAATAGTTCGGATAACCCTGGGCTCCAGGCCGCCCAGCAGAGTCTTGGTGGCCGGCGTGTGTGTGTGTGTGTAGGGAGGACGTCGACGGAGACGCGCGAAGGTTATCTGGGGAGGGAAGAAAGGCGGGCTGGGAGTGGCGGAGGATGGGCGCGCCTTGACGCGCGGGGAGGCAAAGCGGGAGAGACCACCGCCGCCGTCTCCGCGTGTAATCGCGAACCGGACCCCTATGTGCGTGTTGGCGGAGACTCCTGACGGGAAAGCCGCCTCCTCGGATCGCGCCGATCGCCACAGGGTTGCCGGCCATTGGATCGCAGCCGTCGCCGGTACGCGCGGCGCGCCGCCGCCACCACCAGCAGCAACAGCACCGGCCCCGATCTTCTCTATGTGAGCTTCTCCGGATGGCGATAGACCGGCGACGAGAGGAGGGCGGCGGAGGTGGAGGAGGAGGGCGGCAGCTACCCGAGGAGAACGGCTCTTTGCCGGCCGGGGAGGCGGACCCTGCGGCGGCGGCTGCTGCGGCGACGGCCGCCCCTCCTGCCGGGGGTCTGGCGGCGGAGATCCAGAGCCTGCCTCCGCCTCCGCCTCCTTCCGGGTCGTGCAACCCGCTGCTCTTGGATTACGATGGCTCGGTGCTGCCTCTCCTGGGCGGGCTGGGCGGCGGGCACCAGAAGACCCTCATCCTGCTCACCTGGATCCCGGCCCTGTTCATCGGCTTCAGCCAGTTCTCGGACAGCTTCCTCTTGGTGCAGCCTGTCTCTTGGTGCAAGGGCACGGATGGGCAGGGCAACTGGACGGGGCACCCGCACCTGCCCGCTGCTGCTCGGGGCCTCGCCACCAGCCCCAGTTACAACCACAGCAGCAGCAGCTACAGCAGGGGGATGCTGGCGGCGCCAGAACTGCCCACCCCCGAGGGGAAGAACGACAGTTACTGTGACTGTAGCGAGAGGTATCACCGGATCTCGGCTGGCCTTCAGCAGAACATAGTCAGCAAGGTAAGCACTCATAATGTACATGCAGACGTCTGAAGCTGCCCTAAACTGCCCAGTAGCAGCTGGGTCAGGACTGAGACGTTTGTTCATCCCAGCCCTGGCACCTGTGACCCTCTTAACTGGGAGTGAACCTGGCACCTGCTGCATGCAGACTCTTTGCCCTGCAACTGAGCTGTGCGCTGGAATGAGGCAAGAGGGTACAGTTTCAGTTGTAGAACTGCAAAGGAGAGGGCTTCTGATGCAGGGATCAGTTTGTGCCAGGGCTCAGTCCCCGAGTTGCGTTGCCATGCAAAGCCACCTGGTTTAGATTGCAAAAAGTTGCCTTCTGCATGGAGGAGGCAATGTTTGGGCCAATGAGTGTCCAGCAGCATGCAAAGTATGTAGTCCAGCCCCTCTGCTGAAATGCCAGCTCTGGTGGGCATGCCAAATAACCGTGTGGCACTGGGGAGAAGGACTTGTAAATGTTATGCTACTTGGGGAGAAGGCATTTTGGCAGTATCTTGTGTGGCCAACGCTGCCGTCTAAACTGGCCTTTGAATAAGTGAAGCAATGAAGGGGAAAGGACCTCAGATCAGATGTCCAGTCTCTCTCTTTCAATGCAGCTCATCTCTTTGTGCTGAGGATTGAAGTTCTTTGATACTGTGTGTGAGAGTGTGGTGGAGATGATGTTGGGGTTGAGCAGCAGCGTGAATCAAGTGGAACCCATGAGTATAAACTTATTCTGAAGGGTGTGTTGTAAGGGTTGGAATGCAGGAATATCTTTCCCTAGTGCATTCAGTGATGTCATGTAAGGACACCCCAGGGGTGTCGTCTGGTCTTGCTAGAGAAAAAGCAGGCCTAATCTTCATTGGCTCCAGCCCATAAGATACTGCATTTGTTTTCATGGTCCTTTACAACTCCCAGTGACCCAATTTTAATACAAGAGGTTACAACACTCTGCTTTTGAACAGCAACTGTGTTGGGTAAATGCCCCCCCCCCCCTATGATAAAGTGTCTGTACTCTTCCCCTCTGAATCACATGCTACTGAAACATTCTTTTGCACTGCCTGTACAAGTGTGTCTAGATGTGGATTCCATTGTGTACATTTCTCAGTCAGGAGCTGCGGCCGTTGCCTTTGCTGACACCCATGATATTTCTGTAATGAATTACTCACAACAAATAGAGTATCCCTATACAGTAATGTGACTTGAGGCATTTGCCAGTGGGAGGCAAGTTGGAACAAGGTTAGCTTATAATGTGAGGCAATTCAGTCCAGTAGGTCTTTTTTATGAGTAAATCTGCTTAGGATTGTACTGTATTGAGACAGCTTGCTAGCCACAGTGTATGATAAGAAAGCACTGGAGCTTTAGGGGTGCTAGAATAACTCTATTCTAGTTATGGCTGCAGCTATATTTGCATGTAACACTAAACCATAGTTGGCTTTGTGCACTTATACTTTCACCCCCTTATCCTCTGATGTGCTCATGTGAAGAAAATTGGAAGCTTTCACTTCCATTTTCAGCTAAATATGATAACTCATTCTCCCCAAATCTGGATAAACTGTGGTTAGTGTTATCTAGTTTCACTGCTTTATAGTCAACTTCAGACCACAGTTACTGATCCTGGCTTCTTTCTCTAACCACCATTTCTTTCTTTCTTTTTTAATTAAAGCAATTTTCCAATATTTACCTAATATTACCACAGTTTTGTCAATTATACAGATTCCAATTAACATCAAAATAATTCCAGTTAATTCAAAATTTATACAATTTAATCAAAGTTGTTTCCTGCACTCCTTGATCAATGTTTTTTGTCCAGTTCTTATACGGCTGCGGTTCATATTTTTGATTACATTTCAGTTGGTATATTAATCATTAAGATAACAGCTGCATTTTTAGCAATTACTATGCGTGTTAATGCCTTATCTATCTTTCCAGAGGATTTCAAATGAGGTTCTCTAATCATTTTCCTTTTCTCTGTGTGTCTGTCTGAATGTGTCCAATTATAAAGTCCTTGGCCTTTGTCTGCTGTCCAGTTCTTAAAATTCCTCCAATTGCTGTTGTCTTTCAGGGTAGCTAGGATGGGGCTATAATCCTGGAGAATCCCCAAAATATCTCATTAGCTCCCTCCCATCATGATCTCATCTTGCTGCTTGGTGCTTTCGGACAACAACATACTCCAACAGTCCACTCTTTCTCACTATTCAGTCAACATCTAGAAATTCCCACAGCATGAGAAAGAGGGATCCGACTTCTGCCGCAAGGGATCATTTCTATTCTAGACATAACAAGAAACCACCATTAGTTTAAAAGTGAGCTGAAAACTTCTAATCTCTTTGTGGCTGTGGCAGAGTGAGGATGGGGGAAGCCCATGCATTTAACACTAAACCATGGCTTGGCGGTGTGTGCAAGTCAGGCCCATAATCTGAAAATTGCTAGGCGCTGTGAGAACTCCTCTGCAGTATGCACACATTTCTTTTGTATTTCTGTTTTTATTTATTTCTGTCTTACATTTATATACCACTTGATTCCCCCAAGGAGTTCAAGGTGGTGTTTATAGTTCTCCCCTCCTCACTTTCTCTTCACAACAACCCTGCGAAGCAAGTCAAGCTGAGAGACAGTGACTGGCCCAAGGTTACCCAGTGAGCTTCATGGCTGAGTGGGAATTCAAACCTTGATCTTCCGGGTTGTAATCAAACACTCTAACCATTGCACCACACTGGCCCTAGTTGAACAGGCATTGCAGCATTTCTAAAACAGTACCAAAAACCTGTTTATCAGAGCTGGACTGAGGATGAATGTTCTACACACTATGAGCAATAACCTCTCTTTCAATGACTTCTGTAATTCTCTAAGGCTGTAAGCTGGTGCTTGCGATGGTATGTCCCACTGGACTCTATGGGGCTTACTAATAAGTAGACTTCTGCAGGATTACACTGTGAATAAAATATCCTATTCTCTCATTTAAATGTATGTTAAACAGGTTGCTGTTTCATAAAGGCCACCAGCTGTAAAGCGCTGAGGTGAATAAAATGAAATTATCAGCTGCATCATTCCCTCTAACTTGGCTGGTTCTGTATCTATCATTATGTAATCAAATGGGGTTTGTCCAAAAACAGGATGGGAGCTTTTGCATACTTGGAGAACTCATTGGAAGTGCATTACTTTTTGTGTCTGCCAAAGATCTATGCTGAGTGACTTTCAGGACATACAGAATAGTTCATGGTGCCTGAACCATGAATTATTGAAGGTGTTAGTTTTGGGGGTGGGGTTGAGATGAGGCCTGCTTGAACCCCTAATAGTTTACAATATCCTGGAGGAGGGGACTAGGTTCTGAGGGATGCCATGATATTATGGCCACTTTCAAGAAGGGGTTGAAGAAAAGGACATCTTTTTCATTTCCACTTTCCAGAAACCTCACCCGACCTCTATAGCAATTTTTTCAGAGTCATAGCTGGTGCCTGGTCCTTCTACAGCAGATGGAAGTTTCAGGAAGGTGTGAAAGAAAGCTTTCCCCTTCTCTCCCATCTCGCTTTGCATGGTTCCTGTTGTAGGATGACTGGACAGGAAGAGCATTATTGCCAAGGCTGGAGATACGCTGCAAGATTTTGTTGCAGATCCCCACTTGTATTTTCCATATTTACTAATTAGTGTGGGTGCCGGATCGCCCTTTGCCGACAACTCATTTGCCCTAATAATAGGTTTGGAGGGTACTTACCTACTGCCTTCCCAGTGTTACTGTAGTAAACAACTGCAGTGTAAAATGAAACTGTTACATCATCATCATCATGGTAGTTCCCTTAATCCCAAACACCCAAAGCTCAGCAAAACTCATTCCTCCTGGAAACTCTGTGTTCGGATTAACTGTGCTGTGAACTAGGTATGCAGTAATCAAGTGACTACGGTCTTGCTTTCTCTTGCCACCAACACTGGCTGAAAACCGTTTCAGCTTCCCTTTAAAGCCTGTGAAGGCTCCATCATACCTGCTTTTAAAACAAAGGGTGTGTGTGGAAATGTGTGCATTGAGTAAGGCATCTTGATATTGTTACAGCCGCAATGTTTCCAAATGCTGTAATTGGCAGACGCTACATTCTTGCTAATCCTGCTAAACACTTTGCTAATCCAACTAATGATGCTGTTGTCTCCAGAGCCAGTGTGGTGTAGTGGTTAAGAGCTGTAGACTCGTAATCTGGTGAACTGGGTTCGATTCCCCGCTCCTCCACATGCAGATGCTGGGTGACCTTGGACTAGTCACACTTCTCTGAAGTCTCTCAGCCTCACTCACCTCACAGAGTGTTTGTTGTGGGGCAGGAAGGGAAAGGAGAATGTTAGCCGCTTTGAGACTCCTTAGCGTAGTGATAAAGCGGGATATCAAATCCAAACTCTTCTTCTTCTTCTTCTTCCATTGGCTAAACAATTAAAAAAATCACAGATGTGGTGCTTGCCAGCACAGTCATGGCAGAAAAAGATGGTTCCTTATTGACTCTTATACTTATTATAAGGGTTCCCCTCAAAGCCTTCATCAAATCACTGGTCACCTCTCTGTACACAGGTGTAAGAACATAAGAGCCTGCGGGATCAGGCCAAAGCTCTATCTACTCCAGCATCCATGTTACAGGGTTGTAGCCAACCAAGTCATACTCATAGTAGACTCGTTGAAATTAATAGATAGGTAATAATAACAACAATAATAAATCTCATCCCGGGGGGCGGAGTGAGGAAATGGCGCCTAGACATTCTCTTGTGGTGACCATAACCTAGTTTAAGGTGCCATTAGGCAATTAGCAATATCTTGAGTTTCTAGCACTGTGTGGATAAAGTAGTTTAACAAATACCCTGACTTGATACAAGACAGCTTTCTATGTTCTTAGCTTTTATAGCAAGGGTGAGGTGATTTGGGGCTCAAACAGTTTTAGAAGATCCCTCTGTTCTGAGATCTTCCCTATCATCCTAATCCCAGATAAGGCTCTCTGAATGTGGTTACACTTTCTCCTTTGTCATTCCTCGCTTATTTTAGGACTGCACCCAGGCATTCAGAACAGGTTCTTGAAGATGAGCCCTCCCACAAATTAAATTGTCACCTGCAGTCATTAGGGATTGAGCATGATTTTAAAAAACCCAAGTTACTCAAACAAATACATAGGAAAAGAGCTGACAATATGGTTTGGAACTGTCAATGGGTTTATTTAATCACAGGTCTAGGTTGAAGTCCTGACACTGCGTTATAACTCAAAGCTTGTAATGCGATGTGGCAGTAAATCTCTTGCTCTAGATTAATCTTGTCTGTATTTCTTTAAAGAAACATTTAATTGTGTTTGGAATTACTTCTGAAACTTCATACCTTCCCTTCGGCATTATATTCTTGGCCGAGGTAATGTGCTCATGGGGCATTGAAGGTCCTGGCTGTTAAGCTACGCCTTTGGTTTGTAAGCCGCTTTGATCAGTATTAGAAAATGAGGTGTATAAGCTAATTGCCAAATGGCACCTTAAACCTAGGTTATGGTCACCACAATGAAATGTTCTAGGCACTTTATTTCTTGTTATTTGGATTTCATTTTTATACCACTTTATATTTTAAAGGAAACACCTCAAAGCAGTTTACAACACAATAAAACATAATAGAGAATAAAACAAATTCAAGCTTCAAGGAAAATAAGTGACATTTTTTTTTTCCTATATGAAATATACTCGGAGTCGAGTGTGGATTTCATGCTCTTTATTCAGCTCATAGTAGTGAGGAATGAAAGTTCCCCCAAAATATCTGCTTTATATACATTATTTACATAATGGGTCGCACGTGATTGGCTAATTCTGGGATTCTCCTGTAGGCCAATCAGGTTGCGGATTCACTTCCACCTGGAGCTGGATTGGGTGGCTCCTGTGGGCCAATCATACTGCTGCATTGTTCTAGGACCAATCAGACTGCAGCATTCTGAATCCTATTGTTCTAGGACCAATCAGACTGCTGCTTTTTGGATCCTATTCAACTCAGTACATAACACTATATTTATTTATCTACTTAATTTATATAACTTATTTACCTACTTAATTTATATAGCAAAAGTACTCTTGGAAGCCACTTAAGTCACAGCCACTTATGCTACTTCACAGGGTCGTTGTAGAGATTAGCAGGTGGGATATAATTGCAGTAATAAGCTCTTCTGCTTACCTGCTTAAGAAGGCTGGAGAGGGTAGCCAGATGGAGATGTCAGTCAATTGGACCCGTGCCAGTAGCAAAACACATTTGGTGCCTGTCTAATTTCTAACACTGTCTGAGATTCATTTGAATGAAAAGTGACATAGAAAAGCAATAAATCAAATCAACTCTCAGAGACAAATTGTGTATTTATTAGAGCTAGCTATCCCACACAGGATTGTGAATTGATATCTTAGAGCAATGTAGAGGAAAGAGATGCTGTTATTTCTTCACTAGGAGTGAAATAGAATGACATAGGAAATATAACTGTGAAGAGATAGCAATCCATTGCTGTTGCTGTTCTACTTCTCAAGTCCAAATGTCTAGTGAGCCTAGGCTGTAGTCTATATACAGTACACTTAGCTGGGAGTATGTCCCATTCAGTTCAGTAGGAGATACTTCTGAGTGATGTATAGAACTCCAGTGTGAGACCCACTGGGCATTATTATTACAGCCATGTATTTAAGCATTACCCTGGTCAAGGTAAAGGGACCCCTGACCATTAGGTCCAGTCGTGACCTACTCTGGGGTTGCGGCGCTCATCTCGCTTTGTTGGCTAAGGGAGCCAGCGTACAGCTTCTGGGTCATGTGGCCAGCATGACCAAGACACTTCTGGCGAACCAGAGCAGTGCACGGAAGCACCGTTTACCTTCCCTCCGGAGTGGTACCTATTTATCTACTTGCACTTTGATGTGCTTTCGAACTACTAGGTTGGCAGGAGCAGGCATCGAGCAACGGGAGCTCACCCCACCGTGGAGGATTCGAACCACCGACCTTCTGATTGGCAAGTCCTGGGCTCTGTGGTTTAACCCACAATAGCCATAGGCAAAAGAGAACTTGCATGAGTGAGTAGGGTGGTGGAGGAGCGATGGCACAATCTGGCCCTCTTCTGTGCCCAGCATAGAAACCAAGATGCCTGCCTGAGGAGGAGATGTAGTGATCTTCTTCAGGAGGGATGGAGCTCTCTGTCCCATATCTTCCAGGAATCAGTAGGCTAGTGAACTTTACTTTTGCAGGCAGGCAACATTTTTTATTTTTGCTTATTTATAAGGCCTTATTAGATCACCAACAACTCTTAACAGCAGTGTACCCCACTAACGTCCTTCATCAAATGAACTACTGTATGGATCGTTGAGGTCCTAGTACCGTTCAGTGGGGTTAAATATATCAATCTATATTTTACAGGGTTGAAAATAATTTGGCATTGGGTACAGAAAAAAGATCTCTTCCTGCAGAACTTGCTGTCAGTCAGGGCAGCTGTTTAGAAGAATTGCACTTAAAAACAACAATAACCCGAAGAAGAATTGCATTAAAACAACAACAACCCCAAATTCCACTATTAAACATTTATTGAGTTCCAAGAGTACACTAGTTATTTTTCACAGATCATAGAATGACATGGTTCCTATCCAGTGGGTTTACATTCTGAGCAACTGCTCTATCGTGATTGTGAGACGGTGGTCGTCTCCTTCCTTCCCATAAATAGTTATGGGAGAATTGGGGATTCTAATTAATTTAGAGCAACAGCATCCATTACTGCAAAATTATAGTTTTATCCTATGCAAAGTAGGATTATAGATTAAGCAAATGGCTAATGACCATGAGGATAACAAGTCATATCTGTTTTGTATTTTTAAAGAAAAGATTCTAAGAATTTTCCAGGTTTTACATGTATATGGTTATTGGCATGACAATAAGATGTATCAGTCTGAAGACATGGATTTACTGCTGAGTCCCCCTGAACACTTTGATTTGGTTCATTTCAGTCTTATTGACTGTGGGGAGCTACATGAAAGTTCATTTTATTTCAAGGGTGCTTACAGAGCTGGCACCAACTCTTTCAGGACCAAGTGCATGTCAAAATATGAAATCTGTCATGCTTTGCATAGCACACATTCTAATGACTCAGTCCACAACTCAATTAAGGCACAGTCCAGGGAATTAAACCTATTTACAGCACTCTGCTGACTACATTTATTTGAAAGTCTCATTTATTACATTCTTTTCCGTCTTTTTCTTTTTTTAAGCTAACATATAGTGCAATGGTCCTCAATCTTTAAACCTTCAGAGGACTCTGATCATGTAAATTAGCCGGCCAAAGACACCTTGTGTATTATTGCAAAGGATTCTGGGATGTGTTCTACAGCAGTGCTGTTCAATCCTGGGTCCCTGGATGTTATTGGACTACAACTCCCATCAGCCTTGACCATTGATCACTGACTGGTGATGATGAGAGCTGTAGTTCTCCAACAATGGGGAACCCAAGGTGGAAGAATGCTGTTCAACAGCATTCTCAGTTTATGTAGGACAGTGGCAAGACAATAGTGAGCTTCACGGGTGTGAATGAGCCTTGGAACCCACCCAATATTTTCCGGTAGTTATACCTTGCAGGAGAAGAAAAGGAGCGATGGAAGAAGCTTTTGTTCAGGAGATTACTGGAGGAGTAATGTGAGAGCATTACCAAGCATGCTTAAGATAATAGCCCTAGCTATGTGGAAGTACATAGGTAGACAGAAATAAAACAGAATCCAGCAAATGGTTCTCTTGAACAAGCCCTCTTGAAGCTAATGGGAGATGGCCAACTTCTGTTCACTGAAATCACGTTTTGCATAGAGCAGGTGTTCATTCAGTTGCCTCCATTAGAGTAAAGAGAAGAAGAAGAGTTTGTATTTGATATCCCGCTTTATCACTACCCGAAGGAGTCTCAAAGCGGCTAACATTCTCCTTCCCAGATAGCATAGTGTATCTTACATCAACCCTGTGACATAGGCCAATTCTACCATCACTCCTGTTTGTGAGTGATTTGGGAGCCTCCCCTCACAACAAATTCTTAGCTGAGATTTGGATCAACATGTAACCTCCAATGTATAACCAGTTCTGGTTAAGATAGAACCATCTCCTTGTGTAAGTCTGTTTCAGTGATTGGGAGTATGGAACCAATTGAGTGATAGTTTTGTCAGCACATTCAAGAAATGATAAGTCTTTTGGGCCAGTCGCAATCACTGTATATTTAATAGGGAAAAATGTTTTCAGGTTTCGTGGCTCATAGAATCATAGGAATGGAAGGGACTACAGGGTTCATGAACATGAGTTTAAGAGTCTCATTCTCTACCAGCTGAGTTATCATTGCTATCTTGGCTTCTGAAAATTAGCTATGAATACCCAAGGAAAATTAAAGTAGATACCCCATGTATCCTTTGGAGTGATTCGAATTCCTATGAGTTCACTGAGACTTACTAATGAGTAGACATACCAGATGGTTGCACTGTAAAATGGCTTAAACTTGTCTGTCCCAGGATTACACAAAGCAGAAATCTCATAATTGGATTTTTCAAGTTATTAGACCCTAACTAGCCTGAAAGAACCAATTCTCACCCAGTTTTACTAAAGCTTCCCCTTTCTGGTCCCCTGGAAGCAATATGTTACTCATCACAGGTCACCAGGCAGCTAGCTGTTTCAAAACCTGGACTGACTAGATAGCTGTGTATGCTAAGGGCTACTATATCCATGATGGAGAACTACCTAAGGATGCAGTTAATTCTGCACCTTCCACTGTTGCAGGAACATTGTTTGCTTGTCAGGGTAGAAACATTTAGTGCAATCAAATGTTTAATGTTTTGTCTTTGTACCGGAATGTGCCCAGGCAACTGCTCAGAAAGCATTTAATTTCTGTGTAATTCAGTGGTCAGTCTTTTCCTCCTTCCTTTAATGGGGTCAGATTGTAAATATAGTGCTGGGTGATACAGCAGTATGGGTTTTTTTAAGTGCAGTGTATGCCACGCAGCAATTATCACCCGTCTTCTTAAAATAGCCTTTTCTATTTCAGCTTGCACTTTGTATAAAGGTTTTGAGGAAAGACAGCAATTTTATCTCTTCCAAATGTTCCTAAATAGGATCTAAATTTAGAAAATGTTTGAGTAAATGCCATTTTTTGGTCTTCAGCTTGTCCTTTTACCCTCATTTCTGGGTGCTTGGCTTTTGAAACAGTACTCCGTTCGCCCACACTCCCCCCCAGTACGGTACATATGAACTCAATAATCATTTGTTGCAGGAGATTAAGGAATTTTAATACAAATGCAGCACTTCTGTTTTGGGAAAAAATCACATTTTTCTAACACTCAAAAGAATATTAATTAACAATGCTAACCTGTTGTCCTTCACGCCCCAATACCAATCAAATATTTATTGTGGTCAGCCAATGCTTAAAGAAAGGAGGAACTGTTAAAAATAATAATCTCAACCTCAGAAGAAGAAAAAGTGACAGGTTAAAAGCAGGCAACCATAGCAGGTCAAGGAGATATTACAACATTCATTTTTTTAAAATAATATTTATTACTTTCCCAACAATTTAAACACTACAAAAAAAGAAGAAAAAATTAAACAAAACAATACAGTACAATACAAAAACACTACATAACACTAACACTAAGACATTAAACTAACAAAACAAAAACAATTTAATACACATCAAACAATTTCAATATCTTATCTTTCATTCACTTGTTTCAACGACCTCCACACACCTCCCTTTTTGTATTCCACTTCAGTTAATTGTTTCAGCAATTCCTTTCCATCTTCCTCTGTTTTCTGTCCTGTAATTATCTTAACATATTCTAACCTTATTTTTTCCTTTTAATACACTAATAATCAATTTGGACTTAGTTCCTTATAACATTTCTACTAAAGCCATATAACTTCATTCCAACATTTTTCTAACATTCATTAATTTTACAGTATTTCTGTAAATAGTCTTTAAACTTTTTCCAGTCTTCTTCCACCGACTCTTCTCCCTGGTCTCGGATTCTGCCAGTCATTTCCGCCAGTTCCGTATAGTCCATCAACTTCATCTGCCATTCTTCCCGGGTGGGTAAATCTTGTGTCTTCCAATACTTCGCGATGAGTATTTCTGCTGCTGTTGTTGCATACATAAAAAAAATTCTGTCCTTCTTTGGCACCAATTGGCCGACCATGCCCAGGAGAAAGGCCTCTGGTTTCTTCAGGAAGGTATATTTAAATACCTTTTTCATTTCATTATAAATCATCTCCCAGAATGTCTTAATCCTTGGGCATGTCCACCAAAGGTGAAAGAATGTACCTTCAGTCTCATTACATTTCCAACATTTATTGTCAGGTAAATTATAAATTTTTGCAAGCTTGACTGGTGTCATGTACCACCTATAAATCATTTTCATTAGAGATATTACAACATTCAGATATATCGCCACCTGTTCAGTAATGGATTGGTTAGACCCCTTGAGGAAGATACTTAAAAGGGGTCCCTAATGATCAGCTAGGGACTACCTCATGGTAATTTATGCATTTTCTGACCTCTTGAAAGAATTTACAGTTTAAAAACAGCAATAACACATGGGAGACTGTTTCAGGCTTTAAATTATTACAAGAACAGCACCTGTCCTTGAAGGAAACTTTTGCAAAACTGCCACCTAGGATCTTGGAAGGTAAAATTATTCTTATCTGGAATGGCTTGAAAAGAGGACTAGATAAATTCACAGAGAATAAGGCTAGCAAAGGCTACTAGCCACAAAGGATATATGCCACCTCCATGGTTGAAGGCAGCAGAAAACCAAGAAAGGGAGAATGCTCTTATATTTGAGTTTTCCATAGGCTTCTGGTTGGCCACTGAGAAGAGGGTGCTGGACTAGAAGGGTCATTAGCCCGAGCCAGCAGCCTCTGTGTTCTTAAAACTCTAAAGCATGCCAACAAAACTCTAAAGCATGCCAATTGGCAGCGGTGTAGCAACCCCCTCCAGCACCTGGGGCAGATCAAACTTTTTTTTTAGGGCAGCCGCCGATTTCAGAGACGGAAAATGGCTCCACCCCCCTGCAGCGCCCAAAACACCCATCAACTGCCATACTGCCCTCAAGCTCTCCTGCCCAGGATCCCAATACTTGATGCACAACAGCCACTGTGCTGCAGTACAGACCCCTGTGGTGCCCTGCAGCCCCCACAACAGTGTGGACTGTCCCACTCCCCCACCCCTGGCTAGCTACACTGCTCAGTATTGGGTAGATATGGTTTACATTTATTAGAAGCCAGCCAAGCCAGGCCCAGCAAGTACAGTGGTACCTCGGGTTAAGTACTTAATTCGTTCCGGAGGTCTTTTCTTAACCCGAAACTGTACTTAACCTGAAGCACCACTTTAGCTAATGGGGCCTCCTGCTGCTGCCGCGCTGCCGGCGCATGATTTCTGTTCTCATCCTGAAGCAAAGTTCTTAACCCGAGATAATATTTCTGCGTTAGCGGAGTCTGTAACCTGAAGCGTATGTAACCCGAGGTACCACTGTACAGTGAACATGGCCCAGATTGCACACCTACCATGAGTTCTGTGGGTTGTATAAATGTTGCAGGTCAAGTGGAATAGTGCCTCTGAAACCACTTCCACAGAAAAAAGAAGATCCTCAGTCCCACTGCTGTTTTTTCAACTTGGTTTTTTGTTTTGTTTTTTTATGTTTGAAGGTTGAGCACGATTCTGCACAGGAAAACTTGGATAGTACCATAGCATGCTCACTGTACCCTGCCCAGGGACAGTAGTTCTACCCATGCCATTTTGGGTTGGCTTTACCTTTTTTCAAAAATAAAAATAAATCTAGTTATTTGAAGGCTCTGCTTTCTCTTTTGTTTTAAAATCTCATTATCTGAAGGCTCTGCTTTCTGTTTTTTAAAAAATGTATATTAAAAGAAACAGTTATTTGAATGCTCTGTATCTGCCATACCTGTATTCACTCTTTTGTCTTGTTGTTTAAAAAGCAGCCAGTGGTGTTTTATCTGCCACTTCAAACATTAAGCCTTCCCCCACTCCATTGTGTAGGGATAGGATATTGTGTTACTGGAGCTGGAGGCATGCCAGGAAGAGAATGGAGACAATTATACTTATTTTTTTTAAAAATGACTGGAAGGACTTTTCCCCCTCTTTTGTTTGCTTGCTTCACTCCATTATGTGTTCCATCCTTGGCACAGTTGTTCTCTGCTGCACACAAAATTGTTCCTTCCTTTCCCCTCCTGCGCGAAACTGCATGGTTAATTAAACTTGTTGGTTTTCTGATTTCCAAAATATATCTGCAGTGAGCCTTGCTATATGCAGTTGGGAACTAAGAGAAGGGCTGGGAGAAAACTCTGATAAAAACTTGTTCCTATGGAGGAGAGGCTGCCTGCCACCCAATGGTGGATCACAGGGTAATTTCTAGTAGGCAGCCAATGACTTGCTGATTGCTAGGATTCTTATAAAGGCTGTTCATTTATTAGTTACATTAAAGGTAAAGGGACCCCTGACCATTAGGTCCAGTCGTGGCCAACTCTGGGGTTGCAGCGCTCATCTCGCTTTATTGGCCGAGGGAGCCAGCGTACAGCTTCCGGGTCATGTGGCCAGCATAACTAAGCCGCTTCTGGTGAACCAGAGCAGTGCACGGAAACGCCGTTTACCTTCCCGCCGGAGTGGTACCTATTTATCTACTAGCAGTTTAACGTGCTTTCGAACTGCTAGGTTGGCAGGAGCAGGGACTGAGCAACGGGAGCTCACCCCGTCACGGGGATTCGAACCGCCGACCTTCTGATTGGCAAGTCCTAGGCTCTGTGGTTTAACCCACAGCGCCACCCGTGTCCCTATTAGTTACATTAGGTAAGGTAAAAAAATTGTAACCTTAGGTAAGGTAAAAACTAAAGGACCCCTGGATGGTTAAGTCCAGTCAAAGGCAACTATGAGGTTGTGGCGCTCATCTCGTTTCAGGACGAGGGAGCCAGCATTTGTCCACAGACAGCTTTCTGGGTCATGTGGCCAGCATGACTAAACCGCTTCTGGTGCAATGGGGCACTGTGATGGAAACCAGAGATCATGGAAATGCCATTTACCTTCCTGCCACAGTGGTACCTATTTATCTACTTGCACTGGCATGCTTTCGAACTGCTAGGTTAGGAGGAATTGGGACAGAGCAATGGGAGCTCACCTGGTCGCACAGATTCAAACCGCTGACCTTCTGATGAGCAAGCCCAATAGGCTCAGTGGTTTAGAATACAGCGCCACCCACTCTCTCTAGTAGTTACATTACATTGCATTCCACCTTTCCTCTCAAAGGAGGATATGTTGGACAAGATGTACCTTGATCTGATCTAGTAGGGTACTTCTTGTGTTCTTGAGGAAGAGTGCATGCTGAGGATCACTGAACACAGTTCTCTAAACTGTTAAGGTAGTGTAGGGAAACTTTATCTTCTCTGTCTGGGCCTCAGGACTCTCCTTAGGACAGACCCACTCTCTGCAGGCCACACCCCTCATTGACCTTTTACATCACACTTCTGAGTGGTTTTTGCCTGGCTGGGATGTGTCTTTGAACTCTAATGCCTCTTTACTTGTCTGGATGGAGGCTGGATGATTTGGGATTATCGTGAATGGATTTTGATGTGGAAGGGCTGTAAGACCAGCTCAGTTCTGGTGCTCCAAAGCTGCGCTCCATCAGGGGTGCCCCAGGACATTTTGGTGCCTCCCACTTATAAATATGGGGCCCTCCTGCATCTACGCTGCCATGCCCCCCCCCGACTGCACTATTGTCTGCAATTGCACTCGCACTGCTGCCACGATGCAGCAGCAAGCATACAGCATGAGTGGGAAGGGCATGGGCCATGTGACAGCAATGCCAGTGGTGCGGGCAAAGCCGCAGTGTGGCTGGCAGTGGAGCAGTGGCTGGGATGAGGAGGCAGTTGGATCTGCCACCTGAGCATAGCTGTCAAATTACAGATTTGAAAATAAGGGTCCAGCAGCCTCGAAAATAAGGGATCAGCAGCCAAAATAAGGGATTTTAGTCAACCAGCTGAAATACAAAGTTAAAAGGGACCAGATAATTTGGGAGATCAGTGCTGGTTTTTAGCCCTTTGTTTCCAGAGGTTGCTGCTCAAGACACCAGCTGATAAAACACTGCAATTAAATAACTACAAGCAGCAGCCACTTATCGTGCAAAACGAAGTCCAAGCTATGAAGATGCTGCTGCAGTTCTGTATCTTTTCTCTCATGCTCCATCTGCAGCTCTCAGTTCCATCAAGTGGGGCAGGAGGAGGGGGGGAATAGCGCCCAAAGTAAACCCACAGATCAGACCATCTATGCTAGTCTACCACTACAAATCCATGGGAGAAGCGCTTGCGGTCCTTCCTGCGCTTTCCCCCTCTATGGTTAGCCCTTGGAACACCTGCCCGCGCCTCCACCTCCTCTCTCTGAACTGCTTTCTCTGTGGTTGCCCTCACTCTCCTCTCTAGGCTACTCAGCAATCCATAGGCCGTGCCAGGCGCAGCCACAGTACGGCCTAGCGGGAGCGGCGGCGGCAGTGACGGGCAGAGGGGAGGCCCCAGGCAGGGACACTCAGTTCAGCAGCTGCGAGGAGGATGGTGGTGGAAGGACCTGGGGCTCCCGGGGGCCGAGGCTGGTGAGAGGAGGCTGGAGGGGGGCAGGCCGGGCAGCCAAGCAACACAGTTGGAGCTTCCCTCCTCCCTGGCTAGCAGGGAGGGAGGGAGGGAGGGAGAGGAGCTGCTTCCTTTGAAACCCGGGAAATTTAAGGGACATCATCAATAAGGGACAGCAGTGGGAAACGGCGCTGGGATAAGGGAGTTTCCCGCCAAATAAGGGACAGTTGACAGCTATGTGCCTGAGGCAAATTGCTATTGCTTCACCTCGCCTCATTGAAGACTCCAGAGCTGCTCAGGGGCACAATGTTCTTGGATTCCAACCATATGTCTTTTTGTCCTATGTCCCAGTTAGAGATTTTCTTGAAACACAAAGGAGAGCCTGCTAGCCTGAATTCTGCCCTTCCTTGCCTTATGGTGGCGCCATGTTGCTTAGAATGGTGCCACCCTTGAGCATATTAGGGTGGTTGACATACTTAGGATACCTGACACCAACCTGGAGGTGTGCCGCTACTGCCAGAGCGGGCTACTCAGCAATAGGGATGCCAGATCAGCTTCAGCCCTTTTGCCTCTAGTGAAAAGGCTGGGGTTAACCATGTTTCTGGAATTTACTTAGCATACGCTTCCTTATATTGCCAAATGCAAGGAGTAAAGCCAACGTCGGAGCTGGGAAAAGCATGAGTTTGCCTACTA